>NC_051312.1:91741851-92471335 GCF_015220235.1 Choloepus didactylus | reverse complement strand
TCTTGCAATAGTCTAATCCTTCAGTTCAGTCCTGCCACAGTTTGTCTCTGCCACTGACCCACAAGTCTTTGGTATTGGCGTATGGCTCCTGAGACTTGCAAGTGGGCCCCTCTTCCAGGCTGTGCACCCGGGTCCTCTGTTGAGGGATGACTGTGCTATGTCACAGGTGAGTGCCGTCCCCCCAGGGCAGTTCTGGGCTGCTGGGCTGTGTTGGGAGGCTCCCAGTCTGCTCAAATGATGGCTGAATGGGGCTCTGTTAATTCACACTGCTCCCCCTTCCCAGCTCTGGGACATTCAGCTGAGGTTGCAGGGAAGGCTAATGTCCACGCCCAGTTTTGTGGTGTGTGCCTGTTATTTGAAGCACTTCCGTCACACTGGGTTGTCTGGGGCAGCTCTGGGCTATGGGGCTGGCGATGGGCAGGAGTGTTTCCTGTCCACCAGGATGGTGGCTGTGAGCGGACACTCCCCTTTTCTTGGGAAGTTGTGTTGTTTAGTGAATTTTCTCAGCCACTGGATTATTGCCTTTTGTCTCAGAGCTCTCTTAGTTCTGCTCTTGACTTGACGTGCCCAAATTTCAATTCTTTGAAGCTTTCTGTATTGAGCTTCTTAGAGTAATTGTTTTAGAAAAAGCAAAAAAGGATTTAAAAAAAAAAAAAAAAAAAAAACGGCCCTCCTCAGAGATCTAATGGGTTATTGAAATGCTAATAGACAAAGCAACCAGGGCCATTAAGGAAAGGTGCCCTGGGCAGAGAGATCAGCCTTGCTTCGGGATTTGCATATGCGCCTCAAGGCCTGATCTCCGCCCTTCCCCTTTCTGTGTTCACCAGAACTCCAAAAATCCTCTGCTTTTACTTTGGAGCTTCTCGTGTTGTTTTCCTTCTATGCCCGTCTCCTCTCTGCTGGGCTGGCTGCTCTCAGAGTCTCTGGTGTCTGGCCTCAGTCTATCTATGGTTGGAGTTTGAATCAGTAGAATGAGTTTCCGATGAGAGCAGCCACTGCAATTCTCCCTTCTCCTTCCTGGAGCTGACAGCCCCTCCTCCCCCGGGACTGAGCCTGGCAGGGAGGGGCGCGGGTCCCCTGGCCGCAAAAACTTACAGATTTCGCTGATCTCAGCAGTTCCACGTTTTCATGAGTGTTGTATGAAGTATGCCCAAAGACAGATTGCTCTGTGGTGTCCAGTCCACGCAGTTCCTGGCTTTTTACCTACTTTCCTGGAGGAGTAACTAAAACATACAGCTCACCAGTCTGCCATCTTGCCGCACCATTTATTTTAAAGACTGTTCTTTCCTCATCAGATGGTCTTGGCACCCTTGTTGAGAATAGAACGAAGATCAATGAATTAAAATGTATTTCTGGATTCTAAATTTTATTCCATTGATCTTTTTTCTGTCACTATGCCAGTACTACCCTGTCTTGATTACTGTTGCTTTGTAGTAAGTTTTGAAATCGATAAGTATGATTTCTCCAAATTTTTTCTTTTTCAAGATTGTTTTGTCTATCCTGGGTCCCTTGCCATTCCATATGAATTGTAGAATCAGCTTGTCAGTTTCTACAAAAAAGTCAGCTAGGATTCTGATAGGATTGCATTGCGTCTGTATATCAGCTTGAGGAGTATTGCTATCTTAATGTTATGTCTCCTAGTGCTAGGGTCTGGGGTATTTTTCCATTTATTTAGATCATTAATGTTTTATAGATTTTAGATTGTAGTTTTTGCACTTCTTTTGTTATATTTATTCCTAAATATTCTATTCTTTTGGATCCTATTGTGACTGGAATTTTTTCAATGTCATTTTCAGATTAGTCATTGTAAATGTAAAGAAATATAATTGATTATTGTGTATTGATCATGTATCCTGCAACCTTGCTGAACTCATTTATTAGTTCTAATGGGTTTTTAGTGGGCTCCTTAGGACTGTGAATAGAAATATGTTTGCTTCTTCCTTTCCTTCCCTTCTTCCTTCCTTCCTCCCTTTCTCCCTCCCTCGCTCCCTCCCTTTTGCCCTAGCTAGAACCTTCATTATATGATTGTCTAGTGTTGACAAGAGTGATGTCAGTGGACATCCCTGACTTGTTTTTGATCTAGGGGGAGACATCTAGTCTTTGACCATTAAATATGATATTAGCTGTGGGTTGTTGTTGTGTTTTTTTAATGCAATTTTATTGAGATATATTCACATACCATACAATTATCCGAAGAGTACAATCAGTTGTTAGCAGTATCATCATATAATTGTACATTCATCACCACTATCAATTTTTGAACATTTTCATTACTCCAAAAACTAAAAATAAGAATAAAAATTAAAATAAAAGTAAAAAAGAACACCCAAAATATTTCATACCCCTCCTACCCCCAGCCCCCTATTATTCATTTACTTTTTGGACCTGTTTTTCTACTCATCTGTCCATATACTGGATTTCACAAGCACACAGTCACACGGTGCAGGCTACATAGTTACACTATTGTTTTCAAGAATCAAGGATACTGGGTTGCAGTACAACAGTTTCAGGTATTTCCTTCTAACTAATCTAATACACTAAGAACTGAAAATGGATATCTATATAAAACATAAGAATAACCTCCATAATGACCTCTCAATTCCATTTGAAATCTCTCAGCCACTGAAACTTAATTTCGTTTCTCTTCCCCCTTTTGTTTAAGAAGGCTTTCCCAATCCCATGATGCCAGGTCCAGGCTCATCCCTGGGAGTCATGTTATACGTTGCCAGGGAGATTTACATCCCTGGGAGTCAGGTACCACATAGGGGGAAGAGCAGTGAGTTTACCTGCAGAGTTGGCTTAGAGAGAGAGGAGCTGTGAGTTTTTTATAGAGGCCTGTTATCAGGTTTGAGAAGTTCCCTTCTTTTCTTGAGTGTTTTTATAGAAAGAGTGTTGGAGTTTGTCAGTTTCTTTTTGTGTCTATTGATATGATCATGTGATTTTTGTTTTTTCTACTATTGATATGATATAATATATTAATTGGTTTTCATTTGTTAAACCCACCTTGCATCCTTGGTTAAATCCCACTCGGTCATTGTTTTGGTTTCCTTGGCTGCTCAAGCAAATACCATGCAATGGATTGCCTTAACAATGGGAATTGATTAACTCAGAGTTTTGAGACTAGAAGCAAGTCCAAATCAAGTTGATGCTTTGTTCCAGAAGACTGGCCTTCTGGGGCTGGCTGCAGGTTTTCCTTGGTCCTTGACTCCTCTGTCACATGATGGCGTCTCCTGGTCTCTACCTTCTCTTCTGGGTTTCGTTGATTTCAGCTTCTTTCTTTCTGTGGCTTTCTCACTCTGTGCAGAATTTCATTCCTCTTATATCATACTCCAGTCATAGGATTGAGACCTATCCTCACTGAGGTCAGTCACACCTTAACTGAAATAGCCTCATCAAAAGCTCCTACTTACAGTGGGTTCACAACCTCAAGAATGGATGAAATTGAAGAACATTGTTTTTCAGGGGTGCATACAGCTTCGCTACACCACAATAATGGTTTAATAATCATTTTTATATGTTGCTGGATTGGTTTGCTAAGGATTTTTTTGTTCATATTCATAAGTCTATAGTCTTCCTGTGATGTCTTTGGCTTTGGTATTAGGGTAATGCTGACCTGATAAGACGAATTGGGAAATGTTCCCTTCTCTTTTATATTTTGTAAAAGTTTTTGAAGAAATGGTATTAATTCACCTCACAAGCCAGGTCTGGGTCTATTGGGTCCCAGTATTCTCAACAATCCAGGCCCAAGGTAAAATGTCTGTTGTGAGTCTGAGGGTTTCAGAAGAAGGGGCTCCCACTTTTCAACCACACTTGCCCAAGAGTTAGCCTCAGCATCTGGCAGATGGGGTAGATTGAGAAATGTTGGAGTCCTATTCCTCCTGGGAAGAAAGCCCTCTGGTTGGGAGCCCTGTGATCTTGGCCATAGCAGTCTGGAGTGCTGACTGCCTTGCTGAGCTGGTAGGGCAGGGTAGGCATTAGTCTTCCATTCAGAAGCACAGGTTCTCACCTTTCTTACTCAGTTTTTGTAGACTTTCTTGAATAAATGTTTTCTCCCTTTGCTGTTTACTCTTAGGACCATTTCCAGAGGTTTTGGGTAGTTTTTCTGTACTTTTCACCAGTTTCACTGGGGAATGGGTTAGCAGAGTCAGCAATATAATGTTAAATGTAATTCAAAAACCTAAATTTGAGCAGACTACTTTTGTTTGCCTGCCTGCATAACAGCTATTCTTGGATTTATTTTTTTCAATAATGTGATGAGCTGAGCTTAGTCACTTACATTATACTTACCCGGCATCTCTGTACTGTACCTTTACAGATAGTGGTTTAAGTTACAGTTGAGCCCTTTCTCTGCTTTTAAGAAAACTTCAGGATGACTGATTAAATGAACTCTTTAAAGGTAAGGAATATGAATACATGGCAGTGATTGTAAGGATCAAGTGGCCTGTGGGACCAGTTTCGTTACTGCTCAAACTGTGCTATCCCAAGAGTTTCTAAAAACTGGGCAGTAAGCCAGAGCTTATTGTAAAATGTCTTTCAATCACTGCATCTGAAATCAGTATACTTTTATTAATGTCCTAGATAAAAGCAACTGTTTTTGTGACTATAGGTTTATATCTGCTTGTAAGCCTAGAGGAAATTTAAGTAAAAGAATTTATTGAGGAATGGGAAGAATTATGTCCTTAGTCATTATGAGCTACTGCAAATTTCTATTATTCACAGAGCAGAACTGTAAGTAACAGACTAGAATTGCAGAAAACGCATACTTAAGACGTGGTCCTGGAAAGATGCTGAGAAAAATGTCAGAATATAGAACGCCTTTGGGTGATTAATTCAGTAGTGCATTCTGGAACTCTGCTGCTTTTCTGCTGCTTCATACCTACATCATATTGACAAGTCCTTCATGAATTCACACAGCTCCTGACCTTTTCTTCTGTTTCAGAATCTTTCACCTTCTGAGGCATTTTGAAGAATGGGTCTGTTAAAGGTTATGTATCAAATCTATCATGTGAAAAGGTAGAAAATCTTGGTTCAGTTGGAACAAAAGCTGCATTTTACAGAATGACATAAAAATTATTAATAAATCTTTAGAAGAAAATTGTAATTATTTAATGCTCTAGAAATGAGACTATTTAGAGTATGTTTCAGGTGATAAATGACTGAATTTAGAGATAAAAGTGCATGTTTTGGAAAATCATCATGTTGTTTTTTAAAAATATGATCAGCTTTTGATTGGTCTCTGGAACATTGGGTATCTATGTTATACCTGAAACTCAGAGCTAGAGCTCAGCAGATATGAATATCAGTATTAATGCATACAGCAACTGTTAAAAAAAAAAAAAAAAGCTGAAATAGATCCCAGACTTCAATTAGAGATATGATTAAGCTGATCTGGTTAAGACTAGAATAAATAGGGCCAAAGGATAAAGGTTGAAACTGACTGTGTTCAAACTTAAACTTCCATGTGAGACCAAGGGAAGAGATGTTTGTTTGGTGTAGGATCTATATTTTCTAAACAATATAACTTCTACAGTCAGTTTGTTCAAACACTACAATTACATGGAACTTTGAATAGGAAGTGAGCTATGGTAGGTCTATAGATTAGAATGAAATAGCAACACATCCTAAAGTAATTTCAGGGTCCCCCTGAAGAGATGGGGGAGAATGCAGAGGTGTTGGACTTCCTCACCTGGATTGTTGCTGATGTTCTCACAAACATTGGGGGCTGACAGCTTGATGTACTGAGCCCTCTGTCTTGGGGCTGGCCCCCATGAAGCTTGTTGCTGCAAGGAGAGGCTAACTCTGCTTATAATTGTGCCTGAGTCTCTCCCCCGAGTGCCTCTTTGTTGCTCAGATGTGGCCCTCTCTCTCTCTAACTAAGCCACCCTGGCAGGTGATCTCGCTGCCCTCCCCCCTGCATGGGACCTGACTCCCAGGGGTGTAAATCTCCCTGGAAACGCAGGATATGACTCCCAGGGATGAATCCTGGGATTGAGAACATCTTCTTGACTAAAAGGGGGATGCGAAATGAAACGAAATAAAGCTTCTATGGCTGAGAGATTTCAAATGGAGTTGAGAGGTCACTCTGGTGGACGTTCTTACGCACTATATAGATAACACATTTTAGGTTTTAATATATTGGAATAGCTAGAAGTAAATACCTGAAACTACCAAACTCCAACCCAGTAACCTTGACTCTTGGAGATGATTGTATAACAATGTAGCTTACAAGGGGTGACAGTGTGATTGTGAAAACCCTGTGTATCACACTCCTTTTATCCAGTGTATGGATGGATGGGTAGAAAAATGGGGACAAAACCTAAATGAAAAATAGGGTGGGATGGGGGTGGTGATTTGGGTGTTCTTTTTTTATTTTTATTTTCTATTCTGATTCTCATTCTTTCTGGTGTAAGGAAAATGTTCAAAAATATATTGGGGTGATGAATGCACAGCTATATGATGGTACTGTGAACAGTTGCTTGTACACCATGGATGATTGTATGGTATGTGAATATATCTCAATAAAACTAAATTTTTAAAAAATATGATCAGCTTTTAAAGCTCACTGACCAAAACCATAGCCACTTGCCATATATGGATATTTAAAATTAAATTAATTTAAAAAAATTGGAAGTCCAATTCCTTATTTTTGTTAGCTACATATCGAGTACTCGGTAGGCATAGTGGCTAGTGGCTACTGTATTGGACAATACAGATACAGAGCATTTCCATTATCATAGAAAGTCCTGTTGAATAAACAGCACTGCTTTACTGACTACGGAGTAGAGAAAATTAATTTTTTTAATTTAATGTTAATGTTGATTTATATTTCTGTTGAAGTTTTTGCCTGTTTGTCATCCATCAGTTGACAAGGTAGTATGAACTGGTAGTATCCTTAAAGTTTATCAGCTTGTAATTCTATTTGTAACAAAATAAATAAATAGATAAATTCAGTTAGCTAATCATTCATTATAAATTTTAATTTTAAACATGGTAGCTATACACTATTTAATATAGTCACTAGCCATATGGCTCTTGAGTGCTTGAAATGTGGTTAGTATGAATTGAGATGTGTTATAGGTATAAAATGCACAGTGTGCTTTGAGTACTTATTGTAAAAGGCTGTAAAATATCTCAAATTTTTATATTATTACATGTTGGTAGATAACTGCATATATTAAGTTAAGTAAAAATATATCTTTAAAATTAATGTTCACCTCTTTGTAAATGTGACTACTAGAAAATTTGAAATCATGTGGCTCACCTTATATTTCTGTTGGATAATGCTGTGCTAGACCCATTGCTTTAATAAGCAAATCAAGTAATAAGTAGCCTTTATTTCTACATGCCTTAACTAATAGTTACTAGATTTGCAAAGTTGGATAAACACATTTATTGCATATATTTATTTTGTCCTTTTTTAGGTTTTTAAAAAATAATATCAGTAGTTTCAAAATATTTAGTATGCAAGACATGCAGTAAAGGAGATATGCATAAAACAGTGCTGTTAAGCATTTGGTCAGTTGCTACACTAGTGAGACAGAGGCTATGAATACTATGGGCATTTTAAGGACAAAGGAGTTGTGTCCTGGAATCATTGGGAAGCTGTCAGAGAGGTTTTTGGGATTTGCATTGACCAGACATTGAAAGATAATGTGATTTCAGGTAGGCAGAAAACAGTAAGCTGGAGGACTTGAATAAAGCCCAGGTAGGTATTGGACTGGCTATGATTAGTGGACAGTGGACAAGCAAGAATGATATGAATCAAGATATTCTGTGTAGGAGTGAGTGAGAAGGGTTGGAATGTTTATTGGGACTCTAAGGATAGGATAGGAAATTTGGATGAGTTTATGTAGGTGTTTAGGAACATCAAAGATATTTATGAATGGGGAAGTGCCATGAAAGCAATCTTTTTGGAAGATTGATTTGGTTGCTGAGACTACCCATAGATGCTTTTTTTTTTTTTTGAACTGGGGAGATACAGTGATACCCTAGGGAAACTGGGAGAAATAGGGAGCAGATATGAGATATAGGAAGGCAGAATCATTAAGATATTGAATTTGGGGTAAAGGGAGAAAGAGGAATTGAAAATGACTTTAGTTCTAAAAGAACCACAACAGAAATAAAATTGTTTTAGCTTTATATAATGTTTTGCTGTTTTAAACCTCTACAAAGATAGTCAATGCAGGTTTTTATTACAGATGAGGAAAATGAGATTCGGTGTTTAAAGGACTTGACCAGAATCCTGGTCTTCCTGCATAAGGGAGGAGCTGAGAATTGAGCCAGGTCTTTTTCTTCCTACTGCATTGTCATTGGCATCTACTCAGTTTCCTAAGCCAGTGACTCAGGTGTGTTTTCTTGACTCTTTTTCTATCTTTGCACAATTGATCATTCACTTTTATTAACTTTGTTTCCTAAACATTTCTCAGATGTGCCCACTTCTCACTGCACTACCACCTCTACTTTAGTTCAGGCTACTCCCGTCTTTCTGGATTGATGTTCTACTGATCTTAAATCTAGTCCCTGCCTTGTACCCCGCCTTCTAAAACAAACAAGCAGATAAAAGCAATCCATTTTCCTACAATTCAGTCTGAGATCTTTTTAAAATGCAAAGCACTCTCCTCCTTAAAACTTTTTTTTTTAATTAGAGAAGTTGTAGATTTACAGAACCATCATGCATAAAATACAGAGTTCCATATACCACCATGTTGTGTTAATGTGGTACATTTGTTGCAATTGATGAAAGAACGTTTTATGATTGTACTGTTAACTGTGGTCCATGGTTTACTTTAGGGTAAATAAAGTAAATGAAAATCCAAACTTCTTAACCTGTCCTTATAAAGCCATCCCGTTTCTATGCCTATGGCTCTAGTTCCATCGTCACTTGGTTTTTTTTAGCTCTTTGTATTTGCTGTTGCTTTTCTTCAAGCAATCTCCTTTCTTCCTTCTTTCCACGCCACCCTCAACCCCCACCCACCAATCCAGTGCTCTACCCCACTAAGAAGACTCACTTACATAGGCTCATTTAAGGACAGGGATTCTTTCTTGCTTACTAATAGTAGACTTAATACCGAAATTTGTTGAATGGGAGAATGTTTTTATATCTCAGGGTGGTTTCAAGTTAGGAGAGTAGCTTTAGTGGATAATAAAGAGTCTGACAAAATGACTCAAAAGAATCAGGCAGTCATTTCTCAAACTGTTCTTTAAAGAGCTTATATCCTATAAAGGATTGTATGCTTCACAAAAGAAGGATTCCATTATCAGTGCTGCGTATTATATCCCTATCTTGTACATTCAGAAAACACACAAGACCAATCAATAAAGACTTCAAGAAATCCTGCGGTTTAAAAAAAAATTTTTTTTCTTTAAATCCAGCATTTTTCTAATATGTTTGATTGTGGAACCTTTTTAGATAGCAATTCTGTTGATTTCTCTTAGGTTACTAGTAGTATTTAGTATTTGAGAAATGCGAAAATTGGCAGGTGTGTGTGTGTCTGTGTGTATGTCTGTTCTGTATTTCCCTAATTAAACAACATAATCAGATCATGCCCAAAGAATATTTAGAGAAACTCTGGTTAGAAGAGAGAAAATAAGGGAAGATATAGCAATTTTCAAATGTTTGAAGGGTCCCGTAGAAGAGGGATTACAATTATTGCCTTTGATAGAAAGCAATTAGAAATTACCAGGAGGTGGCAGAGGGGGTGATGGGGAGTTATTGTTGCTTAATGGTTATGGAGTTTCTTTTTGGGGTGTTGAAAAAGTTTTGGTGGTAGATGGTGATGATGGCAGCACAACATTGTAAATGTTATTAGTGCCACTGAATTATACACATAAAATGATTAAAATAACATTTTACATTATCTATATATATTACCACAATTTTTTTTTTTTTAAAGTATTGAAGCTAGAGAATAAGATCAAGAAGCAGGGGGAGGAAGTTGTAGGAAGGCAGATTTTGGCTTAGAGTAAGGGTAACTTTCTAATAATTAGTATTATACAGAAAATGAAGCTAAGTGAATTTTCTGTCCCTGAAGATTATCAAAGATCCAAAGGGATGCTGTAGAGGAGTTGAGCATATCAGATAAGGGATAGATTGGAATAGGTGTTTTCTGAAACACAGTTCGAAAACCATTAGACTCCATTTCTGAGCTGTATGTCAACTTGGAATTTATATTCCTTGATTCCTTTCTAATTCTATGAATCTATGTCTTGGTCTGAAGTCCCAATGAGGAAACCAAATATGTATCATGACAAAAAAGAAGGTTAGAAATTTTAGAACTATAAAACACTTTTACTTGATGGCATTTTGAAAGAAAACTTGAATATCTCTGCTCATTTTTAAGAAAGTGGTTTTCAGTCATTTCTTGATCTAATTTAAGCTTTTCTGATTCAAAAGTCTATAAGAACTAAAATCAATCTTATTTTTTTAAAAAAATTTTATTGCAGTAACATGTAAACTCAAAATTTCCCATTTTAACCACTTCCATGTGTAAAATTCAAGTGTATTGATTACATTCATCACCAATCTCCATTACCCCAACCTTTTCATCACCTCAAAAAGAAATCCTGCACCCTTGAAGTAGTAACTCCCTCTTCCCCCATCATCCCTGGTCCCTAGTAACCTAGAATCTACTGTGTCTCTAAAAATTTGAACAGCATCTAGTTTGAAAATGGAATCAAGATTGGGGAGTTCTTTTTTAATGATTTTAAATGTTTACAAATGTTTTATTTTGCTGCCTGACAGTATTTTTTTTCTTCCCTTTAAGTACCTAAAGAGTTGGTGGAGCTCCATTTAAAGTTGATGAGGAAGATTGGCAAATCTGTTACAGCAGACAGATGGGAAAAATATTTGATCAAGGTAAGTATCTGTAAATAAGTTTCTGTATTACTGAAATAAATAATAAGTTAAAAATAAAAATAAATAATAACTTAATGTTACATTTCACAGTATGTTTAATTTTTAAAATAGTTTGCTAAAAGTTGCAAAATTTGACTTTGAAATCTATGATTACTGTCAGTATATGTATGATTGTCCTCTTTTGCCACTATTAGTCAATAGAATCTTGGGTCAGATATTAGATTTTAGAGGTATTGTCTCTTTTGTGCCTAATACTCTGCTCTGGACTTACATCTTCAATCATTTAATCCTTACAATCCTAATCAAATCAAAGATACAGATAAGGACCAGGGAAGTTGTTATTTTTGCTTAAAATCAACCATTTTGCATAGTCATAGCAAGGATTTGTCCTTTATTTAAAAAGTAAAGTGTCCAAAGCCCTTTAGGTCAGTATAGAAAACTTCCGTTATCAACAAGGACAAACCTGTTGTTACTGAGAACAACCTGTGTATTCTAAATCAGAAGATGATAGCTTTAGGATAGACCCTATTAAAGGCAAGAACATTCAGGATAAGTTGTCTGGATTTGCATCCCAACTTTGAGAACCACGTAATTTTTGGAAGCCTGTTCTCAACTGCCTCCTGAGCTGATAAATGTACCGCCATGCTATCCTTTGGGGGCATTTTCACTTCTGTAACATAATAGAATATTAGTTTATATTTTTAGGTCATTGTAAAGCTATGTAATAATTTTTCTTGTATGCTTATTTCTATGTATATGTTTACACATACATATGTTTTCTTGTCCCTTTTTTGGGGGGGTGGGTGTAGAATGTATTTGTTTATAGAATGCTATGAAAGGAGGAACACTCTGGGAAGAAAGTGTTAAAAATCAGATGTGCTGTTCCAATCACCTTTGATATATAAACACTCCAAACTTAGTGACATAAACCAAACTTGTAAAAACCTCAATATAAAATATAATCCAATATTTTTGCGTGTCTGAAGTATTGGGAAATTGGCTCAAGTGTTTCAAAAATTTGTTGCCAAGGGATTTTCTAAAAGCCTGATTAATATTTAATTAAATCTCTGAAATACATTGAACTGTGAATGATAACTGAGCAAATGTTAACTCAAAATGTTATTTTTCAAATAACAGAGAAGTTACTGTTTTGTCTTTAACAAAAATGTTTGTTAGTGATTAATAATCAAGGTTTTGGAGCTTAAAACATGATGCTGTGATTTCAAGGTTACTGATTTTAACATAACATTTTAAAGGGTGGATCCTTTATAAATAAATCTGTTAAAGGTTTTTAATATCTTTTTCAAAATTATAACAAAACCGTTCAATTTTTTTTATATCCTTGACATCTGAGAGCTGAGGTAGAAATACCTTGTAAACTAATCTTGACTCTGCTACTAAAAATCTTTAAGATCTTGGACAATATGCTTTGCTGTTTTGGGTCTCAGTTTCTTTGTAAGATGTGAGAATTGAGACCAGGTGATTTTATAAGTTTCTTTAGTTCTGTGGTTAAGGAAACTTTGAATCCATTAGCAATCACAATCCCTTCTTCCATCTCCTAGCAAGCATTAATCTATTTTCTCACCTTATGCATTTGCTTATTCAGGATATTATACATAAGTGAAATCACTCAATATATAGCCTTTTGTGAAATTAGCGAAATGTTTTCAAGGTTCGTTCATGTTGTAGCCTGTAGCAGACTTTCATTTCTTTTCATGGAATTATATGGACTTACAACATTTTTATTTCTCCATTCATCATTTGATGATATTTGGGTTGATCCCATCTTTTGGCTATTGCTGCTGTGAACATTTGTGTGCAAGTTTTTGTGTGGACATATGTTTCTGTTTCTCTTGGGTGTATACCCAGGAGTAGAATCGCTGGGTCATAAGGTAACTATGTTTAATCGTTTGAAGGCTTCCTAGACTTTCCCAAAATGACTGTACCATTTTACATTCCCACCAGTATTATATGTGAGGGTTCTCGGATTTCTCCACATCCCTGTCAACACTTGTTATTGTCCGTGTTTTGTTTTGTTTTGTTTAAGCCATCTTGTTGGGTGTTAAATAGTATCCTGAAGTGGTTTTGATTTGTATTTCCCTTGTGACTATTGATTTTGAGCATCTTTTCATGTGTTATTAGCCATTTGTATATCCTTTTTGGAAAAATGTTTATTCAAGTCCTTTCCCATTTTTTAATTGGCTTTTTGCTTTATGTTGTAAGAGCGCTTTTTATAACTAGATACTGGACCCTTCCTGAGCCATAAGCACAGGAGGAAGAGGGGACACAGATTTTTGTAGGACAACTATAAAATATTTGGTTCTCCCTTTGGACAATTATACATCCTTCTGCTGTTGAACTCACACATGACCATGGGACTTGGTTTGGCCAGTGAAATGCAAGATAAAATGATACATTATACCCTTAGGCAGAAGCTTTGAGACCAGTACATACTCTGCATACTCTTTCCCCTTTGCTGCAATGACTGGTACTTTTCTAGGTAAAGGGTGCGTATCTTGGAGTGTAGACAGTGTAGAGCAGAGTGATGACCAAACTGTGATCAATATACACTGCGAACAAGAAATAAACCATTGTTGCTATAAACCAGGGTTCAGCCAACTTTTTCTTAAAGGGCCAGGTTTTTCATAGTCCGTATGTTATAACTATTCAGCTTTACTGTTGCATGAAAGTAACTATAGACGATACGTAAATGAATGGGAATGGCTGTGTTCCCGTGAAACTTTATTTACAAAAACAAGCAGCTGGCCCCTGGGACACAGTCTGCTAACGACTTGAGCAGTGTCGACCCTTGAAATTTGGGAGTCGTTTTTTATTGCAGCATTATCTAGGCTACCCCGATTAGTACCCTTTAATTAAATAGCACCACTACCCCCTCCTGCTTTGTCAAACCACAAATGCAAGCATCATCCCAGACTCCTTTCTCATTTCCCAGACTAAATCCTGCTCTCTCTAAACTCTTCATTGAGCAAATGAAGACAGTTAAGACCCAAAGAGAAGTACATATTCTTGACCAGGTATCCAATTTAGTAAAATAGCCAGAACTGGGATATACCTCTTAACTCTTCTAGTATTTTTCTAGTACTTTTTTAATATAGAGTTTATTGTTCCTCGTCTTGGGAACCTCCTTCTATCTACTATCAAACCGGGAGTCTGCTGACATTCTTAAACTTCTCTTTTGTCCTTCACATCTAGTGCATTTCCAAGTGCTGATTGATTCAGCCTACTTATTATCTCTTGACTCAGTCTACTTCATTATCAGCATTTCTATCCTAACAGAGATCATTGTTTCCCCTCAGATTATAATAAAAACCTCCAGATTGTTTTTTCTGCATCTAGTTCAGTTACTACAATTACAGTGATAAAATGAAAATCGTATGATCTCTCTAATCCTCTGGTTTAAGCCCTTTCATGTGTGGTTCCCTGTTGTCTTCTGAATGGAATGTGTTTCTTAACTTGGAAACAAAGTAATTAATGTGATGATTCCTGCTTTTTTCTCTTGGTTCAATCCTGTTACTCCTACCAACCTCATCAACACATGCCATACTGTACCATACAGAACTATTTTTGGTATCCAGGATGGTCATGCTATATGGCTCCTTCGGTCTTTGTACCTGACTATCTAGAGTTGGTCACTCCCTTGAGTCTTCTACCACTCTCTTAATATATCTTGTTTTATTTCCTTCATATTATTTATCTCTCTCTTAAGTCATCTTGTTTGCTTTTTAAATCTGTCTCTTCCACAAGAATCACATACCTATTGTATGTGGTGTGTGTGTGTTTGTATTTCTCACACTCGCCTTGCACCAAGCCACTTACTATGTCCTGATCTGGGCTACGTATCTCTTCTCTATGTTCCTATAGCATTTTGTAGTTGTTCTCTACAAATATTTTCTCTGAGCATACAGTACCTAGCTAGAATATGTAAAATACTATATATAGTTTTGTAATAGATAATTCTTATACCCCCTCCTCCCCAAACACACACACACACACACAAACACTAAAATTCAAGTTCTCTGAGGTTAGGAAGGTATATATAGTTTTCAACATTTTCCCCACTAATACTCTGCCTTGGCTCATGGTAGGTACTCAAATGTGTTAAATACTTATTTTTATAAGAGCAATTTTTAGTGCCTGATAGTATACTTAGGTTCTTCTAAGAGTAATTTCATAAATATTTTTGATGCCAGAAAAGTTTTTTTAAATGCAATTTTATCGAAATATATTCGCTTATCATATAGTCATCCAAAGTATACAATAAATGTTCACAATATCATAATATAGTTTTGCATTGATCACCACAATAACTTTTTGAACATTTTCATTACTCCAAACAGTAAAAATAAGAATAAAAATAAAAGTAAAAAAGAACACCTGAAACATCCCATACCCCTCCTCTCCCCCTGTTATTCATTTACTTTCTGTCCCCATTTTTCTACTCATTTGTTCATACAAATGAGGGAGTGTGAGCCATAAGGTTTTCACAATCACACAGTCACACTATATAAGTTATATAGTTAAAGAATCGTCTTGAAGAATCAAGGCTACTGGGTTACAGTTCAATGGTTTTAGTTCTCAGTGTATTACCTATTCTAATACACTGAGAACTAAAAGGGGATATCTATGTAATGCATAACTGTCCTCCAGTTCCTGAATCTTTTCTTCTGCCTCTTCAAATCTGCTATTGTATGTCTCCATTGTGTTTTTCATCTCTTCTATTGTGTCTTTCATTCCCATAAGTTCTGCCATTTCTTTTCTCAAGCTTATGTATTCTTCTTTGTGGCCACCTAGTGTCTTCCTTATATCCTTCATCTCTTTTGCCACATTTTCCTTTGGCTCTTTGATTTGATTTAGAAGATTTGTTTGAACACCTTTAGTTGTTTCAACTCCTGAATCTCATTTGAAGTATGAGTTTGTTCCTTTGACTGGGCCATATCTCCGTTTTTCCTAATGTGACCCGTAATTTTTTTGTTATCTAGGCATCTGGGTTCCTTGATTACCCAATCAGATTTTTCCAGACCAGAGAAGCTCAGGTCTCAGGAGGAGGTTGTAACCAGTATCAAGTTTCCCTGAGGGTGAGACTTGGGAAGTTGTCAGACTTTCTCTGAGGCATCTAGACTCTGTGCTTTTCCTATCCTGTCCAGCAGGTGGCACTTGTCAGCCCACAGCTCCCCACCGGCATAAAGAGGTGTGGTGTATTTAACTCTCAGTGGACCCTGTCCCAGCCAAGGACCAAGGGTGTCAGAAGCCAAGCTTAGGCCTTTTTTTTTTTTTAAACCTCATGCCCTGGGGTCTGAGTTTTCTGAAGGAGAGCCACCACTTGAGCTGGGCCCCATGCCCCCCCTTTCCTTAGGGAAGATAAACCCTTTAAGAAATTGCCTCCTACACTTGAGTTTTTCCTATGACTCTCTGACTGTTTTAACTCCACCCTTGTCTGGGTCAGTGCTGACAGTGAAACTTCCTGAGGCTTTCTCTAATGAGCTACTTAGAATGAGAGAGAAAAAAAAGGAAAAAAGCAAGATGTCCCCTTTTCAGAGCCAGTCCCCAGCCCTCCAGTTCACCAGGCAAGAACCGTGTTGGTACCTGGTTCTGTATGCCCCTTTTCTTGGGACACACCCTTTTCCAGTATTCTGAGCTCAGAGGATTCCAAAAACCTCTATTTTTATTCATTTTTTATTATTATTTTTTTCCCCATCAGCCCTGCCTCCTTTCTGCCAGGGTAAACCTCCAGGTTCCTTTCCTGCTTACTCCAAGTGTATCTGTTCTCATAGCATGTAATCCAAATTTGTTACTTAAAACCACACTTGGAGCTTGGTTGAGCTACATTCCATTGTTCCCAGCAGGGACTGCTGCTTTTTCCCACAGCAAAGTTTTACAACTCAGCCTGCTGTGCCTTTGGTGGACGGGTGCCAGCTCCATAGTTTGGGGAGCTTTGCTTAACAGTTCTGTGCTGCTATCTCAGCCGTTCCACCCATTCCTGACTGGTGTAGGATGTTGTCTAGTCACGGATGTCCCCCCATCAATTGTTCCAGACTATTTTCTCGTTGTTCTTGACTATTTACTAGTTGCTCTAAGGGACTAACTAAATTGCACACCTCCCTGCGCCGCCATCTTTCCCTACCTCCTGTATAGTCTTTTAATTTGTAAAGCACTTTTGTACATTTTGCCTAAAAGTAATTCTGTTTTATTTCTCAACTTTCTATGTTCTCCATCTAAGCAATTAGTTTTTATAGACCATCTGACAAACATCTGTATTTTACTGTTCACTGAATATATTCGTTTGGCGTCTAGTTAACCATTTATATATTTGTCAGTCTGGATTTTTATCATAGTTCAATGATTTGGCTTTTAAAGATTGGTTTTAATGTATAGGTAATGTTTTTTGATAACTGAACAAGTATGTGGATGTTTTTAACTTTAGTTTGCATTGAGAATTATGTGTTCAGTGTAGATTGTGTTTGCTTTAAATCTGATTTGAAAACTCAAATTAGTAAAACAATAATTAGCTTGTGGTTATTTGCCATATTAGAAATTTCTCTAACAACATAGTCATTTTAAACTTGTTTTTCACAAAGCTCAATGATTTCCCCAGAAATGCTTTGGGACCCATGAAAACTTTTGTTAGAAGAAACTTGATTCTGCTGATTAGCAAAAAGGGAAGAGAGGGTGTTGAAATTTTTACTCTCATAAGTTATATAGTTCATTCAGCATAAGAATTTATTAAAATTGTGTTTGCAGGCAACTTTTCAAAAAGTAGGTCATTCATTTTATGAAATGGAGATTCATCCTTTTAAACTATTTTTCCTGGGACTGTAGATCTCTCTTAATTTCTTAGTAACGTTTCGATTCATAAGAATCTTAAGTGATGGAGGCATATCAGGTATTTTCATTGGCATGAGTATTTGTTGAAGCCATTAACACTTTGATTATATAATAGGTTAGCTCTGTAAATGACTGTGGAATTTGTAGTGATTTCTAGGCTAAAGCTGAGAAATGTTGAATTATTTGATCCTGAGGAAATTATTTTTGAGGAAAAAAGGGCAGAACTAAATTTTTTTTTAATTTTTTAATGCACTTTTTATTCTGAACTTGAGCATATATACATAACAGTGATACCTTTCAACGTACAATTTAAAAGTAGTTCTATAAGGTTTCCATTTTCATAAACCTTTGTTAAATCTTATCTTGTTGGTTGTTATCCCTTCATCTCATTTAATCTCTTTCTCCATCTTCAGGGTTAGCTCCAAAATAAAAATGTTGAAAGGAGAAATCGCATTAATTTTTCTTTTACTAACCTAATTCGTGGAATAACTTACATTGTTACATAATATGAAATTGCACTCCATCATGGTGTGGTAATAATATCTGCTCTCATCCTATTAAAAAGTGATTAAAACTTATAGAATATCCATTTGGAAACTTTTTTGAGCAACATTTTGTTTAAAAAGTGGTAATACTGAACCAAACATATGACTTCATTATATGTCAAGCCTCTGAAGAATTGCCTATATAGGCTGTTTTCACTTTTTTCACCTTTTATTGATTCTGCCCTCCACTGTGCCTCTAAAAGTAATCCTTACTAAAATCACCCCATGTTGTCAAATCCAGTGGGCATTCTTGAATTGTGGCTTGCTAAGCCTTTTATCATTATTCCACAGAGTTGAATCTTTTAAAACTTTTCTCAGCTTTCCTTGGCTTCATTTCCTCCTTCCTCCAGTTCTGCTTTATTAGTTTCTTTTGCTGGTGGTTCTTCTGTCCAACCCCTAAAGCATTTCATGTGTAGCAGATGGAAGCAGAAAAATCTGATTAAAAATTGAAAGGTACCTTAAAATAATTCATTAAAACCTAGCATCCAACAATAAATGTGGCTGGGTCAGGAACCGCCATTGCTAAAGCTAGCAGATTTTCATCCATCTATTTTTTTTTTTTTATCATCATTTTATTGAGATATATTCACATACCACGCAGTCATACAAAACAAATTGTACTTTCGATTGTTTACAGTACCATTACATAGTTGTACATTCATCACCTAAATCAATCCCTGACACCTTCATTAGCACACACACAAAAATAACAAGAATAATAATTAGAGTGAAAAAGAGCAATTGAAGTAAAAAAGAACACTGGGTACCTTTGTCTGTTTGTTTCCTTCCCCTACTTTTCTACACATCCATCCATAAACTAGACAAAGTGGAGTTTGGTCCTTATGGCATTCCCAATCCCATTGTCACCCCTCATAGGCTACATTTTTATACAACTGTCTTCGAGATTCATGGGTTCTGGGTTGTAGTTTGATAGTTTCAGGTATCCACCACCAGCTACCCCAATTCTTTAGAACCTAAAAAGGGTTGTCTAAAGTGTGCGTAAGAGTGCCCACCAGAGTGATCTCTCGGCTCGTTTTGGAATCTCTCTGCCACTGAAGCTTATTTCATTTCCTTTCACATCCCCCTTTTGGTCAAGAAGATGTTCTCCATCCCACGATGCCAGGTCTACATTCCTCCCCGGGAGTCATATTCCACGTTGCCAGGGAGATTCACTTCCCTGGGTGTCTGATCCCACGTAGTGGGGAGGGCAGTGATTTCACCTTTCAAGTTGGCTTAGCCAGAGAGAGAGGGCCACATCTGAGCAACAAAGAGGCATTCAGGAGGAGACTCTTAGGCACAAATACAGGGAGGCCTAGCCTCTCCTTTGCAGCAAACCATCTTCCCAAGGGTAAAACTTATGGTAGAGGGCTCAACCCATCAAACCACCAGTCCCCTATGTCTGTGGTCATGTTAGCAACCATGGAGGTGGGGTAGGCGAATACACCTGCATTCTCCACAGGCTCCTCAAGGGGGCACTACATCTTTTTTTTTTTTTTTTCCTTGTTTGTCTTTTTTCTTTTCTTTTTTTTTTTTTAACTTTCCCTTCTTTTTTAAATCAACTGTATGAAAAAAAAAGTTAAAAAGAAAACAAACATACAATAAAAGAACATTTCAAAGAGACCATAACAAGGGAGTAAGTAAAAGACAACTAACCTAAGATAACTGCTTAACTTCCAACATGTTCCTACTTTACCCCAAGAAAGTGACATAATATAGCAACATTTCAGTGAACTTGTTCCTACTACATCCATCAGAAATTAACAGACCATAGTCATTTCTGGGCATCCCCAGAACGTTAAATAGCTTATCTGTTCTTCTTGGATTATTGTTCCCCCTTCCTTAATTGCTCTCTACCGCTAGTTCCCCTACCTTCTACATTATAAACCATTTGTTTTACATTTTTCAAAGTTCACATTAGTGGTAGCATATAATATTTCTCTTTTTGTGCCTGGCTTATTTCGCTCAGCATTATGTCTTCAAGGTTCATCCATGTTGTCATATGTTTCACGAGATCGTTCCTTCTTACTGCCGCGTAGTATTCCATCGTGTGTATATACCACATTTTATTTATCCACTCATCTGTTGAAGGACATTTGGGTTGTTCCATCTCTTGGCAATTGTGAATAATGCTGCTATGAACATTGGCGTGCAGATATCTGTTCGTGTCACTGCTTTCCGATCTTCCGGGTATATACCGAGAAGTGCAATCGCTGGATCGAATGGTAGCTCTATATCTAGTTTTCTAAGGAACTGCCAGACTGACTTCCAGAGTGGCTGAACCATTATACAGTCCCACCAACAATGAATAAGACTTCCAATTTCTCCACATCCCCTCCAGCATTTGTAGTTTCCTGTTTGTTTAATGGCAGCCATTCTAACCGGTGTTAGATGGTATCTCATTGTGGTCTTAATTTGCATCTCTCTAATACCTAGTGAAGCTGAACATTTTTTCATGTGTTTCTTGGCCATTTGTATTTCCTCTTCAGAGAACTGTCTTTTCATATCTTTTGCCCATTTTATAATTGGGCTGTCTGTACTATTGTCATTGAGTTGTAGGATTTCTTTGTATATGCAAGATATCAGTCTTTTGTCAGATACATGGTTTCCAAAAATTTTTTCCCATTGAGTTGGCTGCCTCTTTACCTTTTTGAGAAATTCCTTTGAGGTGCAGAAACTTCTAAGCTTGAGGAGTTCCCATTTATCTATTTTCTCTTTTGTTGCTTGTGCTTTGGGTGTAAAGTCTAGGAAGTGGCCTCCTAATACAAGGTCTTGAAGATGTTTTCCTACATTATCTTCTAGGAGTTTTATGGTACTTTCTTTTATATTGAGATCTTTGGTCCATTTTGAGTTAATTTTTGTGTAGGGGGTGAGGTAGGGGTCCTCTTTCATTCTTTTGGATATGGATATCCAACTCTCCCAGCCCCATTTGTTGAAAAGACCATTATGGCTCAGTTCGGTGACTTTGGGGGCCTTATCAAAGATCAGTCGGCCATAGATCTGAGGGTCTATCTCTGAATTCTCAATTCGATTCCATTGATCTATATGTCTATCTTTGTGCCAGTACCATGCTGTTTTGGCAACTGTGGCTTTATAATAAGCTTCAAAGTCAGGGAGTGTAAGTCCTCCCACTTCGTTTTTCTTTTTTAGAGTGTCTTTAGCAATTCGAGGCATCTTCCCTTTCCAAATAAATTTGATAACTAGCTTTTCCAAGTCTGCAAAGTAGGTTGTTGGAATTTTGATTGGGATTGCATTGAATCTGTAGATGAGTTTGGGTAGAATTGACATCTTAATGACATTTAGCCTTCCTATCCATGAACATGGAATATTTTTCCATCTTTTAAGGTCCCCTTCTATTTCTTTTAGTAGAGTTATGTAGTTTTCTTTGTATAGGTCTTTTACATCTTTGGTTAAGATTATTCCTAGGTACTTGATTTTTTTAGTTGCTATTGAAAATGGTATCTTTTTTTTGAGTGTCTGTTCAGTTTGTTCATTTCTAGCATATAGAAACATTACTGACTTATGTGCATTAATCTTGTATCCCGCTACTTTGCTAAATTTGTTTATTAGCTCTAGTAGGTGTATCGTTGATTTCTCAGGGTTTTCTAGATATAAGATCATATCATCTGCAAACAATGACAGTTTTACTTCTTCTTTTCCAATTTGGATGCCTTTTATTTCTTTGTCTTGCCGGATTGCCCTGGCTAGCACTTCCAGCACAATGTTGAATAACAGTGGTGACAGCGGGCATCCTTGTCTTGTTCCTGATCTTAGAGGGAAGGCTTTCAGTCTCTCACCATTGAGTACTATGCTGGCTGTGGGTTTTTCATATATGCTCTTTATCATCTTGAGGAAGTTTCCTTCAATTCCTACCTTTTGAAGTGTTTTTATCAGAAAGGGATGTTGGATTTTGCCAAATGCTTTTTCAGCATCTATTGAGATGATCAATTGATTTTTCCCTTTCGAGTTTTTAATGTGTTGTAATACATTGATTGTTTTTCTTATGTTGAACCATCCTTGCATGCCTGGAATGAACCCCACTTGGTCATGGTGTATGATTTTTTTAATGTGTCTTTGGATTCGATTTGCAAGTATTTTGTTGAGGATTTTTACATCTATATTCATTAGGGAGATTGGCCGGTAGTTTTCCTTTTTTGTAGCATCTTTGCCTGGTTTTGGTATTAGATTGATGTTAGCTTCATAAAATGAGTTAGGTAGTGTTCCATTTTCTTCAATGTTTTGAAAGAGTTTGAGTAAGATTGGTGTCAGTTCTTTCTGGAAAGTTTGGTAGAATTCCCCTGTGAAGCCATCTGGCCCTGGGCATTTATTTGTGGGAAGATTTTTGATGACTGATTGGATCTCTTTGCTTGTGATGGGTTGGTTGAGGTCTTCTATTTCTTCTCTGGTCAGTCTAGGTTGTTCATATGTTTCCAGGAAATTGTCCATTTCTTCTACATTATCCAGTTTGTTGCCATACAGTTGTTCATAATATCCTCTTATAATTTTTTTAATTTCTTCAGGATCTGCAGTTATGTCACCTTTTTCATTCATTATTTTGTTTATATGGGTCTTCTCTCTTTTTGATTTTGTCAGTCTAGCTAGGGGCTTGTCAATCTTGTTGATCTTCTCAAAGAACCAACTTTTGGTGATATTTATCCTCTCTATTGTTTTTTTGTTCTCTATGTCATTTATTTCTGCTTTAATCCTTGTTATTTCTTTTCTTGTACTTGGTTTAGGATTGGTTTGCTGTTCATTTTCTAGCTTCTTCAGTTGATCCATTAGTTCTTTGATTTTGGCTCTTTCTTCCTTTTTAATATATGCATTTAGTGCTATAAATTTCCCCCTTAGCACTGCTTTTGCTGCATCCCATAGGTTTTGGTATGTTGTGTTCTCATTTTCATTCGTCTCTATATATTTAGCAATTTCTCTTGCTATTTCTTCTTTAACCCACTGATTGCTTAGGAGTGTGTTGTTTAACCTCCAGGTATTTGTGAATTTTCTAAGTCTCTGATGGTTATTGACTTCTAATTGTATTCCATTGTGGTCAGAGAATGTGCTTTGAATAATTTCAATCTTTTTAAATTTATTGAGGCTTGTTTTATGTCCCAGCATATGATCTATTCTGGAGAAAGTTCCGTGAGCACTAGAAAAGTATGTGTAACCTGGTGATTTGGGATGTAATGTCCTGTAGATGTCTGTTAAATCTAATTCATTTATCAGATTGTTTAGGTTTTCAGTTTCCTTATTGGTCTTCTGTCTGGTTGATCTATCTATAGGAGAGAGTGATGTGTTGAAGTGTCCCACAATTATTGTGGAAACATCAATTGCTTCCTTTAGTTTTGCCAGTGTTTCTCTCATGTATTTTGTGGCACCTTGATTGGGTGCATAGACATTTACGATTGTTATTTCTTCTTGCTGAATTGCCCCTTTTATTAGTACGTAGTGGCCTTCTTTGTCTCTCAAAACATCCCTGCATTTGAAGTCTATTTTATCTGAGATTAATATTGCTACACCTGCTTTCTTTTGGCTGTAGCTTGCATGAAATATTTTTTTCCATCCTTTCACTTTCAGTTTCTTTGTGTCCCTGTGTCTAAGATGAGTCTCTTGTATGCAACATATTGATGGTTCATTTTTTTTTGATCCATTCTACGAATCTATATCTTTTAATTGGGGAGTTTAATCCATTTACATTCAACGTTAAAACCGTGAAGGCATTTCTTGAATCGGCCATCTTATCCTTTGGATTATGTTTGCCATATTTTTCCCTCTCTCTATTAATATCCTTTATTGTACCCATACCGAATCTCTTTAGTACTGAACCTTTCTCCAAGTCTCTCTGTCCTGTCTTTGTTTCTCTGTCTGTAGGGCTCCTTTAGTATCTCCAGTAGGGCAGGTCTCTTGTTAGCAATTCTCTCAGCATTTCTTTGTCTGTGAAAAATTTAAGCTCTCCCTCAAATTTGAAGGAGAGCTTTGCTGGATAAAGTATTCTTGGCTGGAAATTCCTCTCACTCAGAATTTTAAATATATCGTGCCAGTGCCTTCTCGCCTCCATGGTGGCTGCTGAGTAGTCACTACTTAGTCTTATGCTGTTTCCTTTGTATGTGGTGAATTGCTTTTCTCTTGCTGCTTTCAGAACTTGCTCCTTCTCTTCTATGTTTGACAGTGTGATCAGTATATGTCTCGGAGTGGGGTTTTTTGGATTTATTCTATTTGGGGTTCGCTGAGCATTTATGATTTGTGTATTTATGTTGTTTAGAAGATTTGGGAAGTTTTCCCCAACAATTTCTTTGAATACTCTTCCTCGACCTTTACCCTTTTCTTCCCCTTCTGGGACACCAATGAGTCTTATATTAGGACGCTTCATATTATCTATCATATCCCTGAGGTCCATTTCGATTTTTTCAATTTTTTTCCCCATTCTTTCTTTTATGCTTTCATTTTCCATTCTGTCATCTTCCAGGTCACTGATTCGTTGTTCAACTTCCTCTAGTCTTGTACTATGAGTGTCCAGAATCTTTTTAATTTGGTCAACAGTTTCTTTAATTTCCATAAGATCATCCATTTTTTTATTTAGTCTTGCAATGTCTTCTTTATGCTCTTCTAGGGTCTTCTTGATTTCCTTCATATCCCGTACTATGGTCTCATTGTTCATCTTTAGTTCTTTGAGTAGCTGCTCTAGGTGCTGTGTCTCTTCTGGTCTTTTGATTTGGGTGCTTGGGCTTGGGTTATCCATATCGTCTGTTTTTTTCATATGCTTTATAATTTTCTGTTGTTTTTGGCCTCGTGGCATTTGCTGAACTTGATAGGGTTCTTTTAGGGTTTGTAGACCTATTGAAGTCCTTATCTCTAATTTATCAGATCTACAGCTTCGTGGAGTACACTTTCTCTAACTAAGCAGCAGGTGGCGTCCACGAGCCACCTGTTCTCCACAAGCCAGTTCTCCCCTGCTTAGCCTTTTTGGTGAGTGGGGGAGTGAGTCTTGTGGGGCCCAGTTGGTGTACCAAGCTTGCGTGTGTAGTTGGTGTTGCCTGCCCTGTATGTGGGGCGTGTTTCTGGGCAGTCGGGGAGGGGGGGTGGCCCTAACAATCAAATCTCCCTGATGATCCTAGAGTTTTAAAGCTGCTGCAATAGTCTAATCCTTCAGTTCAGTCCTGCCACAGTTTGTCTCTGCCACTGACCCACAAGTCTTTGGTATTGGCGTATGGCTCCTGAGACTTGCAAGTGGGCCCCTCTTCCAGGCTGTGCACCCCGGGTCCTCTGTTGAGGGATGACTATGCTATGTCACAGGTGAGTGCCGTCCCCCCAGGGCAGTTCTGGGCTGCTGGGCTGTGTAGGGAGGCTCCCAGTCTGCTCGAATGATGGCTGAATGGGGCTTTGTTAATTCACACTGCTCTACCTTCCCAACTCTGGGACAATCAGCTGAGGTTGCAGGGAAGGCTAATGTCCACGCCCAGTTTTGTGGAGTGTGCCTGTTATTTGAAGCACTTCCGTCACACTGGGTTGTCTGGGGCAGCTCTGGGCTATGGGGCTGGCGATGGGCAGGAGTGTTTCCTGTCCACCAGGATGGTGGCTGTGAGCGGACACCCCCCTTTTCTTGGGAAGTTGTGTTGTTTAGTGAATTTTCTCAGCCACTGGATTATTGCCTTTTGTCTCAGAGCTCTCTTAGTTCTGCTCTTGACTTGACGTGCCCAAATTGCAATTCTTTGAAGCTTTCTGTATTGGGCTTCTTAGAGTAATTGTTTTAGAAAAAGAAAAAAGGATTTAAAAAAAAAAACAAAAAAACAAAAACAAAACGGCCCTCCTCAGTGATCTAATGGGTTATTGAAATGCTAATAGACAAAGCAACCAGGGCCATTAAGGAAAGGTCCACAGGGCAGAGAGATCAGCTTTGCTTCGGTATTTGCATATGCGCCTCAAGGCCTGAACTCCGCCTTTCCCCTTTCTGTGTTCACCAGAACTCCACAAATCCTCTGCTTTTATTTTGGAGTTTTTCGTGTTGTTTTTTTTCTATGCCTGTCTCCTCTCTGCTGGGCTGGCTGCTCTCAGATTCTCTGGTGTCTGGTCTCAGTCTGTCTATGGTTGGAGTTTGAATCAGTAGAATGAGTTTCCGATAAGAGCAGCCACTGCAGTTCTCCCTTCTCCTTCCCGGAGCTGACAGCCCCTCCTCCCCCGGGACTGAGCCTGGCAGGGAGGGGCGCGGGTCCCCTGGCCGCAAAAACTTACAAATTTCGCTGATCTCAGCAGTTCCACGTTTTCATGAGTGTTGTATGAAGTATGCCCAAAGACAGATTGCTCTGTGGTGTCCAGTCCACGCAGTTCCTGGCTTTTTACCTACTTTTCTGGAGGAGTAACTGAAACTTACAGCTCACCAGTCTGCCATCTTGCCCCGCCTCTCCCATCCATCTATTTTTAAAAGGCTACTCTAAAGGGACTCAAGTACTACCGGGATTCAGGGATATATGAGACTGATGTTCTTCAGTCTGGTGTTTGGTAGAGAACGGTAGAGGAAGTAAAATGAACCAAGCACACAAATAAATATAATGCTAGATAAAATGCAAATACTTTAATTGTGTATGGTATCAAGAATAAAGTATTTCAGGAGTACGGAAAGAGTTAAAATTTCCTTATCTTTTTAGTATATGTGGTGTAAGGAATGGTAAAAAATAAGTAAGAATTGGTTTCTTTCCTTTCTTTAAAAGAATAATGCTTAGGAAAATAATGTGAAAGATGTAAGTGGCCTAAGGTGATAGCATAAGAAGTGTTCAGCATGAAAAAATTCTTAAGTGAGTCAAATACCCAGGAGAGGGAGGTCTGTCTCCTGGAAAACAGAATGGAAAACTGAAGTCCTGTAAACAGGGGAACTCCAAAACAACTAACAAGCAAATCCCAAGACAAAACACAGGCCCAGGAAGACAGGGAAAACCCTGCATGCTGCCTTCTCCTTGGGCAGACCTTCCTGAAAGGAGGGCTGAAGTTCAAGATAATCTCTGTCTTTGTAACCAGCTGGTTACCAAATCAAAAACTATATCCCAGGAAGTGAATCTGAGTCAACATTTTAAAATATTAAACATTTAAAAATATTAAAATGTACAGTGTGCCATAGAAGAGTACAAGACAAACAAAGAAACAGGAAATGATGGCCCATCCAGAGGAAGAGGACAAAAATACAGAAAACAGCAGCGAAGAAGACAAGAATGTGGACATACCGAGCAAGGACTTTAAAAAAAAAATGGTCTTAAAAATGCTCAACGAGATGAAGGAAAGTACTGAGAAAGAACTAAAGGATATCAGGAAAAGAATTAATGAACAACATGAGAGTCTAAGTAAAAAGATAGAAATTTTACAAAGGAACCAAACAAAACTGCTGGAGTTGAATAACTGAATTGAAAAATGCCTAGGAAGGTTTCAAGAGCAGATTGGTGCTGACAGAAGAAAGAATCAGTAGTCTTCAAGACAATACACTTGAAATGAGTCAGGCTTAGAAGCAAAATGAAAAAAGAAATAATTAAAAGTGGAAATAGCCTAAGACAGCTATGAGGCACCATCAAGCACACGAATAAACGCATTGCGGGAGACCCAGAAGGAAAAGAAAAGAGGGAAAGGGACAAAAGGAATAGAACTTCCCAAACTTAGCAAAAGATGTGAATATGCACATCCAAATAGGATAAACATGAAGAAAAATATACCTTATCATATATTGATTACATCATCAAATGTAAAGGATAAGGGAGAAAGGTCTGAAAGCTACAAGAGAAAAGCTTTGTGTCATGTACAAGGGAGTCCCTATTAGATTGAGTGCTGATTTCTCATCGGAAACCAGGAAGGCATAAGGCAATGGGTTGAAATTCTTAAAGTGCTTAAAGGAAACAACTGCCAGTCAAGAATTCTGTATCTGGCAAGACTCTTTCAAAAATGAGGGAGAAATTAAGATATTCTAAGATAAACAAGCTGAGGGAGTTTATCATCACTAGACACTCTACAATCAGTGCTAAAGGGAGTTTTCAGACTGAAAGGAAAGGTCAAGGGAGAAAAGACCACACAATTGGGAAAGAATTGTCTTCTCAACAATGAAGCTGGGAAAACTGGATCTCCATTTGCAAAAAAAAAAAAAAGGTAAAAAAGAGAGGAGGAGGACGGCCTCTACCCCTCACTCACCGTATACAAAAATCAATTCAAAATAGATCAAGAACTAAATGTAAGAGCTAGAACTATCAAACTTTTGGAAGAAAATGTTGGGAAGCATCTTCAGAATCTTGTGTTATGTAATGGTTTCTTAAACATTACAACCAAAGCATAAGGAACAAAATAAAGTAGATAAATGGGATGTCATCAAAATTTAAATCTCTGGCCCTCCAAAAATGTTATCATAAAAGTAAAATGACAACCTACATAATGGGAGGAAATATCTGGAACTTCATGTGCTATAAAGGTTTAATATAGAGATTATATAAAGAAGTTCTTCAACTTAACAAAAAAACAAACAATGCAATTCAAAAATTGGCAACAGACTTGAACAGTCATCTCTTCAAATCAATAAATGAATGGCCAAAAGCACATGAAAAAATTCTCAACATCATTAGCCATCAGGGAAATGCAAATCAAAACCACAGTGAGATACTACTTCACACCCATTAGAATGGCTGCTTTTAAAAAATGGAAAATTACAAGTGTTGATGACAATGTGGATAAATAGGAACATTCATTTATTGCTGATGGCAATATAAAATGGTGCTGCCACTGTGGAAGACAGTTTTGCAGTTCCCCTGAAAGGTAGGTATAGAACTACCGCATGAGACAGCTGTCCCACTACTAAGTATATACCCAGTCATTGAAAGCAAGGACTCTAACAGATATGTGATCACCAGTGTTCATAGTAGCATTATTCACGATTGCTAAAAGTGGGAAGCAAGCCAAGTGTCGATCAGCCAATGAATTAATAAACAAAATGTGGCATATACATACAATGGAATGTTATTCTGCCATAAAAAGAAATGAAGTCCTGATACATGCAACAACATAAATGAACCTTTAAGACATCATTTTGAGTGAAATATGCCAGACACAAAATGACAAATATTGTATGATCACACCACTGATTTGAAACAATTAGAATAAGCAACCTCAAAGAATCAGAATCTAGAATATAGGTTACCAGAGGAGGGAGTGGGGATAGGGAGTGGGAAATTAAGTTTCAAAATTTATGGGTTGCTATTTGGAATTATGAAATTTTTGGGTGACGGATGATGGTGATGGTCACAGAACGTTACCAATGCAATAAAGAGTACTGAAATATTTATATATATATGAATATGATTAAAAGGGGAAATATTAGATTGTATATATGTTAACAGTATAAAAGTTTTTTTTTAAATTTACAGTACCCAAACAGTGTACCCTAAGTTAAACTGTGTACTTTAATTAATGGTACAATTATTGAAATGTGCTATCATCAATTGTAACAACTGTTCCATGCCAATGCGATGTGTTGGTGAGGGGGGTGGTATATGGGAATGCTGTATTTCATTCATGATTGTTCTGAAAACCCACAGTTTCTCTAATTAAGAAAGAAAAAATCTTCCAAAAAATAGAAGAGTAGGGATTACTTCCTAACTTGCTTATTGTGGCCAGCATATTACCCTGATAAAAGCCAGATAAAGACAGCACAAGAATTATAAATTATGAACCAATATCCTTATGAATATAGAAGGAAAAATCTTTGATAAAATACTGATAAACCAAATCCAGTAATGTTAAGAGGCTTATCTGCCATGACCAATTGGGATTTATTCCAGGAATGCAAGGATAGTTCAACATAAAAAGATTAATGTAATACACCACATTAACAGAATGAAAAGGGGTGGGGGGACATGCTCATGTCAGTTGATGCAGAAAAGACATTTGGCAAAAATCCAACCTTCTTTCCTGATAAAAACACTCAGAAAACTAGGAATAGAAGGAAACTGTCAACGTTATAAAGGGCATTTATGAAAACCCACGTCAAATGCTGTATTCAGTTGTGAAAGACTGAAAGCATTCTCTCTAAGATCAGGAAAAACACAAGGATTCCCACTGTCATCACTGCTATTCAACCTTGTACTTGAAGTTCTAGCCAGAGCAATCCAGAAAGACAAAGAAATAAAAGGCATCCAGATTAGAAAAGAAGAAGTAAAACTGTCATTATTTGCAGATAATATGATCTTATGTTTGGAAAGCCCTGAGAAATTGACTACACAGTTACTTGAGCTCTTCAACAGATGGACTTGGGAGAACTGGATATCCATATCCAAAAGAATGAAAGAGGACCCCTACTTCCCACCCTATAAAAAATGAACTCATAGTGGGTCAAAGACCTCAATATATGAAACAGTACCATAAAATTCCTAGAAGATAATGTAGGGAAAAATCTTCAAGACCTAGTATTAAGAGGCTGCTTCTTAGACCTTATACCCAAAGCACAAGCAACTAAAGAAAAAATAGATAAATGAGAACTCCTCAAAATTAAAAGCTTCTGTACTTCAGAGGAACTTGTCAAAAAAGTAAAGAGTCAGCCAACTCAATGGGAGAAAAAATTTGGAAACCATGTATCTGATAAGAGACTAACACTAATATCTTGCCCATATAAAGAAATCCTACAATTCAATGACAATAGTACAAACAGCCTAATTATAAAATGGGCAAAAGATATGAAAAGACATTTCTCTAAAGGGAAAATACAAATGGCTAAAAAACACATGAAAAAATGTTCATCTTCACTAGCTATTAGGGAGATGCAAACAAAGACCACACTGAGATACCATCTCACAACAATAAGAATGGCTTCCACGTATAACCTGATTGGTCTCTGGAACAATGCATATCTCTGAGACACCTGAAACTCAGAGCTAGAGCTCGGCAGATATGAATGTCAGTGCATACAGCCACTGTCAAAAAAAAAAAAAAAAAAAAGGCTGAAAAAGAGCCCAGACTTCAATTAGTGATATGAATGAAGCAGGTCTGGTTAAGACCAGGGCAAGCCAGGCCAAAGGATAAAGGTTGAAACTGATTGTGTTTTAAAACTTCAACTTTCATATGAGACCAAGGGAATAGATATCTATTTGGTACAGGATCTAAATTTTCTAAACGGTACAACTCTACAGTCGATTTGTTCAAACACCACAATTGCATGGAACTTCGAATAGGAAGTAAGATATGGTAGGTTAGTATAGGCTGGAGTGAAATAGTGACACATCCTAGAGTAATTTGGGCAGATAATAAAAAATATATTTACAGCCTCTCCCTCCCCAGCCCCGAGGATCTGGGGGAAGGTGCGGATGTGTTGGACATCCTCACCTGGACTGGTGTTGATGTTGTCACAAACATTGGGACTAGCGGTTTGATGTGCTGAGCCCTCGAGCATGGGACTTGCCCTTATGAAGCTCATTACCACAAAGGAGAGTCTAAAGTTGTATGTAATGGTGCCTAAGAGTCTCCCCCTGAGTACCTCTTTGTTGCTCAGATGTGGCCCTCTCTCTGTCTAACTGAGCCATCTCGAAAGGTGAACTCGCTGCCCTCCCCCCTACATGGGATCCGACTCCCAGGGGTGTAAATCTCCCTGGCAACGCAGAGTATGACTCCCAGGGATGAATGTGGACCCGGCATCGTGAGACTGAGAGTATCTTCTTGACCAAAAGGGGGATGCAAAATGAGACGAAATAGTTTCAGTGGCTGAGAGATTCCAAATGGAGTCAAGAGGTCACTCTGGTGGACATTCTTATGCACTATATAGATAACACCTCTTAGGCTTTAATGTATTGGAATAGCTAGAAGTAAATACCTGAAACTACCAAACTCCAACCCAGCAGTCTGGACTCCTGAAGACAATTATATAATAATGTAGATTACAAGGGGTGACAGTGTGATTGTGAAGACCTTGTGGATCACACCCCCCTTTATCTAGTGTATGGATGAGTGGAGGAATGGGGATAAAAACTAAAGGACAAATGGGGTGGGATGGGGGGATGATTTGGGTGTTCTTTTTTCACTTTTATTTTTTATTCTTGTTGTGGTTCTTTCTGATGTAAGGAAAATGTTCAGAGATAGATTGTGGTGATGAACGCATAACTATGTGATCATACTGTGGACAATGGATTGTATATCATGGATGATTGTATGGTGTGTGAATGTATTTCAATAAAACTGAATTTAATAAAAAAAAAAAAAAGAATGGCTTCCATTAAACAAACAGGAATCTACAAATGCTGGAGAGGATGTGGAGAAATTGGAACTTGTATTCATTGCTGATGGGACTGTATAATGGTATAGCCACTCTGGAGGATAGTTTGGCGGTTCCTCAGAAAACTAGTTATCGAGTTACCCTACAGTCCAGCAATTTCACTTCTTGGTATTGACCTAGAAGATCTGAAAGCAGTGACACAAACAGATATTTGCACACCAGTGTTCATAGAGGCATTGCCTCTATTGCCAATGATGGAAATTGCCAAGAGATGGAAATTGCCAAGAGATGGAAACAATCCAAATGTCCTTCAACAGATGAGTGGATAAACAAAATGTGGTATGTGTACACAATGGAATACTACAAAGTATTAAGAAGGAATGAGGTCATGAAACATATGACTACATGGATGAACCTTGTAGACAATGCTGAGTGAAATAAGCCAGACACAAAAAGAGAGATACTGTAGATTACCACTAATGTGAACTCTGTGAAAAATGTAAAATAAGTGTCTTATAATGTGGAATATAGGGGATGTAGAGATAGTCAGAAGCTGGTGAAGAGGGAACGATAATCTAATATGTACAGATATGATGATGAGGGTGATCTTAATGGTATGGGAATGATCAGATGTGACTGTGGCTTGTTAGTGGGATTATAAGTATCAGTGATGCATTGAAGCTAACAAGTTTGTAAATGGTTGTTTAAATGCATGTAACCCACAGAGTAGCACCACAAATCTAAATAAGTATTAGCATGATATCCTTAGCATAGGGTTAATGACAGAGTGGTATGGAAACAGTACCATTACATATTAATGATTATATTTAATAGGAATATCTTACCAACTCTACGCTAATACTAGGGATGAATAATTAGCGGCTGATAAGAGCTCTGGGATGTATTATGTTATGTTAATTGTTTAAAGTTGAGAGTGATGATGATTGTACAACTAAGTAAAGATAATGTAAGAAACTGTCCATTTATCTTGGGATAGAATATTTCTTAAGTGAAGTTAGGAACCCACTACTTACTAAATCAAGCCCTCGACTTGAAGCTTGCTCTTGTGAAACTTAGGGTTGTAAATAGGAGGCTGCTCCCTCCTATAATTATGCCTAAAAGGCACCTCCAAGGAACCTCTTTTGTTGCTCAGATGTGACCTTTCTCTCTCTAAGTCCAACTTGGCAAATACATTCATTAACCTCCCCCTGCATGAGGGCCATGACTCCCAGGGGAATTAATCTCCCTGGGGATGTGGGACATGATTCCCAGGAATGAGCCTGGCCCTGGCAGCAAGGGCTTGAAAATACCTACTTGATTAAAAGGGAAAAAAACAAATGGCAACAAGCTTAGGTCACAGTGGCTGAGAGATCCCAAATAGAGTCGAGAGGCTATCTTGGAGGTTTCTCTTATGCAAGTTCCAGCTAGACATCCCAAATGGCCACAGTATGCCATACCCTTACCAAAAGTAGTCCCCAAATACCTAGGTCCCCACCTGAGATTCTGTAAAAGATGTACTCACTAAGTTTTATCTTTCAGAAACTTAAATCTACCATACAGTTGCTATACCACACAAGTCCTAAAAGTCACTGCCTAGACACCCCTGAAGGTAAAGAAAGAGATTAAATGAGAGGAAGGGGTAGCAACAAACAAGATGAGATTTAACAAAGGTCTAGGAATACTGAAACTTTATATAATGATAGATATATTTTTTGGATTCTGGGATCTTGGAATGGCTGGAAGGAGTAAATGACATGGTGGAACTGTATCGTTATCATCGGGATTTGCTCTATAGCTCCTCAGTGTGTCGTGCCTTGATGGTCTTCACCTTTCTGTATATACCTTGTACTGCATTATAAGGAAAGAACTGATGCTGTGGAACTGTAACCCATAACAATTTTTGAAATTACCTATATGACTGTTTGTTGAGCTGTACATTGAGAGATGACACCATTCTGTATGTATGTTATATTTTACAGTAATGGAAATGGCTGAAGTTGTGGAACTATCACCGATGACATTCTTTGAAATTTCCTCGCTACTTGTGAAAGTGTACTTTGAAAGTTATCACTGTTGTGTATATAAGTTGAAGTGCACAATAAAAAAAATTAAAATTAAATTTAAAAAATTAATTCAACATGTTATCTTTTAAGAGTTAATGCTATAAAACTCTTAGAAGATGATATAGGAAAATATCTTCAGGACCTTGTAACAGGTAATGGAGTTTTAGATTTTATTCCAAAAGCACCAGCAGCAAAAGAAAAAAATAGATAAAATGGACTTCATCAAAATTTAAAGCTTTTATATATCAGAGTACATTATCAAGAAAGTGAAAAGACAACTCGAAAAACAGGAAAAAATATTTGGAATACATTTATTTGATAAGGGTTTAATATACAGAATATGTAAATACTCCTATAATTCAACAAGCAAAAGACAATTCAATTTACAAATGTGCCAAGGATGTAAATAGACATTTCTCTAAAGAAGATATTCAAATGGCCAATAAATATGTGAAAAGATGCTCATCATCATTTGCATTGGAGAAATGGAAATTAAAATTATAGTTAGCTACTACTTCACAGCCACTAGGTTGTTTATTATAAGAAAAAAAATCTGAAAATAACAATTGTTTGCTGGATGTATAGTAATAGGAACCCTTATACATTGTTGGTAGGAATGTAAAATGGTGCTGTCACTATGGAAACTAATCTGGTGTTTCCTCAGAAAGTTAAACATAGAATCACTATAAGACCCAGCAGTTACACTCCTAGGTATTACCCCCATAGAATTGAAAACAGGGACTTGAAAGATATTTGTACACCAGTGTTCATCGCAGCATTATTGACAATAGCCAAAAGATGGTTGCCTAAGTGACCATCAGCAGGTAAATGAATAAAGAAAATGTGATTTTCAGTTGAATGTAAACTGGCACTCTTAAAGGTAATACTATTTTTTTAAATTTTAAAATTTAAAAATTTTTACTCAGCTGTAAAAAGGAGTGAAGTGCTTGTATATCCTACAAGAGGATAAATATTGTATGATTTCTCATATAAAATTCTTAGGATAAGAAATCAGTATAGTGATTACTGGGGTGTGGAGAAATATTGCTGAATGAGTATTAGTTTTGGTTTGTGGTCGTGAAAATAGTCTGGAAATAGCTGTGAAAGTTATATGGTATTGTTAATGTACTTAACATCAAAGAATTGTCCACTTAAAGTGGTTAAAAAGATTTTTATTTTGTGTATATTTTACCACAATTAAGACTAAAAAAGTTGGTGTTAAAAAGATTGAGGTCATCTGAATGAGATAATTGTAAATTTGTATATAATCTCAATATGTGTAGCTGAGGAGGATGGGAATAATGACATTTTTCATGATTTCCATGTCTCCCTCATGTTCATTCTCCTGTGTCTCTGCCTTTGATGTTTTGCAGTAGAAAGAGTGTGATGCTGAAATCACAACTGATTTTAAGTCCTGAGTATTCCTACAAAATTTTGAGCGGATGGTTACTATTATCTCTGAACTTGTTTTTTCATCTTTAAAATGATACTTCTTTGGTTACTGTGTTTAGGTGCTTTAGGAGATCATTTCTAGTTTTAGGCCATTTTCAGTCTAAAAATAAGCCCTGGACCCTTTGGCTGTCACTCCTTATTCCTCCTTACCCCCAGCTATAGGCAACCACTTTCTACATTCTCTCTAAATTTGCCTATTCTGGATATTTTATATAAATACAATCATATAGTATGTGGCCTTTTGTGTCTTGCTTCTTTTACTTAGCATAGTGTTTTTAGGGTTCATCCATGCTAGAGCATATAACAGTACTTTATTCCTTTTTATTACCTAATAATATTCCATCATATAGTTATACCACATTTTATTTATTCATTCATCAGTTGGACAATTGGGTTGTTTCCACTTTTCATCTGTCATGAATAATACTGCTATGAACTATCATGTACAAAGTTTTGTGTGGACAGATGTTTTCATGCTAAGTCATATGATACCTCTATGTTTAACATTTTGAGGACCTGCTATGGAATTTTCCAAAGTGGGTATACCATTTTACATTCCCACAGTATTTTATAAGGGTTCCAGTTTCTCTACATTCTCACCAACTTTTGCTGTTATCTGCCTTTTTTGCTTATAGCTATCCTAGTGTGTGTTAAGTTGTATCTCATTGTGGTTTTAATTTTACATTTCCTTAACAATTAAACATTTTTTTATATGCTTATCGGCCATCTGTATATCTTCTTTTTGGAAATGTCTGTTCATATCCTGACCATTTAGCTTTTGATATAATCACTTTAGGGTCTTCCCTGTGTAATATTCTAAAAATTTCTCTTTCCTCTTTGTACCTCAGTTTTTTCCTCCTACAAAATGCAGTACTATCAGTCAAAGGAAGTATGGTATTCCATCTGCCTGCCTTTGAAGACCTTCCCTTATATAGCTCTTGGCCATTCTATCTGCATCTTTTTTTTTTTTTTACCGTCACCTCCTATAAACTTGTTGTATACAAATTGGTAAAATGTTGACACTGGTACAGGATAAGAATAGGATAACCCAACTAAGAGGGCCAAACAAGTCTTATTCCTTGGTTGAGATGGTCATATAAACAGTTACACCTGCCTACTTGCTTTTTTTTTTTTTTTTTAAATTCAGTTTTATTGATATATATTCACAAACCATACAGTCATCGATGGTATACAATCAACTGTTCACAGTATGATCATATAGTTATGCGTTCATCACCACAATCTATTTCTGAACATTTTCCTTACATCAGAAAGAATCAGAATAAGAATAAAAAATAAAAGTGAAAAGAGAATACCCAAACCATCCCCCCATCCCACCCTATTTGTCATTTAGTTTTTACTCCCATTTTTCTACTGATTTTTTTTCAATTTTTTAACTTTGTTTATCAAAAAATTAAAAACAAACAGGCAAACAACAACCAAAAAAACCCCACAACATTTCAAACAAAGCAATGGATTAAGGAAAACAAATAACCTAAAATAACTACTTTGCTTCCAATATGTTCCTACCATACCCCAAGAAAATTAATAAACCATGTCCAAACAGAGGAGTAAGAAAAACAATCTAAAATAACTACATTCCTTCCAACATGTTCCTACCATACCCCAAGAAAATTAACAACCCCTAAGAAAACAACGGAATAAGAGAAAAAAAAACCTAAAATAACTCTATTGCTTCCAACATGATCTTACTATATCCAAGAAAGTTTACAAACCATAATCATTCCTGAGCATTCCCATAACATTGAGATTACCCTCCATAGTTTATCTGTTCTTATTAGATTATCATTCCCCCTCCAATAATTGGTATCTCTAGGTCCCCTACATTCTACAGTATAAAACATTGTACATTTTTCACAGAATTCACATTAGTGGTAACATACAATATCTCTCTTTTTGTGCCTGGCTTATTTTGCTCAGCATTATGTCTTTTTTTTTTTTTTTTTTTTTTTTTTAATCTTCATTTCATTGAGATATATTCATATACCACGCAGTCATACAAAACAAATCGTACTTTCGATTGTTCACAGTACCATTACGTAGTTGTACATTCATCACCCAAATCAATCCCTGACACCCAAATCAATCCCTGACACCTTCATTAGCACCCACACAAAAATAACAAGAAAAAGAGCAATTGAAGTAAAAAAGAACACTGGGTACCTTTGTCTGTTTGTTTCCTTCCCCTATTTTTCTACTCATCCATCCATAAACTAGACAAAGTGGAGTGTGGTCCTTATGGCTTTCCCAATCCCCTTGTCACCCCTCATAAGCTACATTTTTATACAACTGTCTTCGAGATTCATGGGTTCTGGGTTGTAGTTTGATAGTTTCAGGTATCCACCACCAGCTACCCCAATTCTTTAGAACCTAAAAAAGGGTTGTCTAAAGTGTGCGTAAGAGTGCCCGCCAGAGTGACCTCTCGGCTCCTTTTGGATTCTCTCTGCCACTGAAGCTTATTTCATTTCCTTTCACATCCCCCTTTTGGTCAAGAAGATGTTCTCCGTCCCACGATGCCAGGTCTACATTCTTCCCCGGGAGTCATATTCCACGTTGCCAGGGAGATTCACTCCCCTGGGTGTCTGATCCCATGTAGTGGGGAGGGCAGTGATTTCACCTTTCAAGTTGGCTTAGCTAGAGAGACAGGGCCACATCTGAGCAACAAAGAGGCATTCGGGAGGAGGCTCTTAGGCACAACCATAGGGAGGCCTAGCCTCTCCTTTGCAGCAACCGTCTTCCCAAGGGTAAAACCTGTGGTAGAGGGCTCAAGCCATCAAACCACCAGTCCCCTATGTCTGTGGTCATGTTAGCAACCATGGAGGTGGGGTAGGCGAATACCCCTGCATTCTCCACAGGCTCCTCAAGGGGGCACTGCATCTTTTTTTTTTTTCCCTTGTTTTTGTTTTTTTTTTTTTTTTAACTTTCCCTTCTTTTTTAAATCAACTGTATGAAAAAAAAGTTAAAAAGAAAACAAACATACAATAAAAGAACATTTCAAAGAGACCATAACAAGGGAGTAACAAAAAGACAACTAACCTAAGATAACTGCTTAACTTCCAACATATTCCTACTTTACGCCAAGAAAGTTACCTAATATAGCAACATTTCTGTGAACTTGCTCCTACTATATCCATCAGAAATTAACAGACCATAGTCATTCCTGGGCATCCCCAGAACCTTAAATAGCTTATCTGTTCTTCTTGGATTATTGTTCCCCCTTCCTTAATTGCTCTCTATTGCTAGTTCCCCTACATTCTACATTATAAGCCATTTGTTTTATATTTTTCAAAGTTCACATTAGTGGTAGCATATAATATTTCTCTTTTTGTGCCTGGCTTATTTCGCTCAGCATTATGTCTTCAAGGTTCATCCATGTTGTCATATGTTTCACGAGATCGTTCCTTCTTACTGCCGCGTAGTATTCCATCGTGTGTATATACCACATTTTATTTATCCACTCATCTGTTGAAGGACATTTGGGTTGTTTCCATCTTTTGGCAATTGTGAATAATGCTGCTATGAACATTGGCGTGCAGATATCTGTTCGTGTCACTGCTTTCCGATCTTCCGGCTATATACCGAGAAGTGCAATCGCTGGGTCGAATGGTAACTCTATATCTAGTTTTCTAAGGAGCTGCCAGACTGACTTCCAGAGTGGCTGAACCATTATACAGTCCCACCAACTGTGAATAAGAGTTCCAATTTCTCCACATCCCCTCCAGCATTTGTAGTTTCCTGTTTGTTTAATGGCCGCCATTCTAACCGGTGTTAGATGGTATCTCATTGTGGTCTTAATTTGCATCTCTCTAATAGCTAGTGAAGCTGAACATTTTTTCATGTGTTTCTTGGCCATTTGTATTTCCTCTTGAGAGAAGTGTCTTTTCATATCTTTTGCCCATTTTATAATTGGTCCGGCTGTACTATTGTCATTGAGTTGTAGGATTTCTTTATATATGCAAGATATCAGTCTTTTGTCAGATACATGGTTTCCAAAAATTTTTTCCCATTGAGTTGGCTGCCTCTTTACCTTTTTGAGAAATTCCTTTGAGGTGCAGAAACTTCTAAGCTTGAGGAGTTCCCATTTATCTATTTTCTCTTTTGTTGCTTGTGCTTTGGGTGTAAAGTCTAGGAAGTGGCCGCCTAATACAAGGTCTTGAAGATGTTTTCCTACATTATCTTCTAGGAGTTTTATGGTACTTTCTTTTATATTGAGATCTTTGGTCCATTTTGAGTTAATTTTTGTGTAGGGGGTGAGGTAGGGGTCCTCTTTCATTCTTTTGGATATGGGTATCCAACTCTCCCAGCCCCATTTGTTGAAAAGACCATTATGGCTCAGTTCAGTGACTTTGGGGGCCTTATCAAAGATCAGTCGGCCATAGATCTGAGGGTCTATCTCCGAATTCTCAATTCGATTCCATTGATCTATATGTCTATCTTTGTGCCAGTACCATGCTGTTTTGGCAACTGTGGCTTTATAATAAGCTTCAAAGTCAGGGAGTGTAAGTCCTCCCACTTCGTTTTTCTTTTTTAGAGTGTCTTTAGCAATTCAAGGCATCTTCCCTTTCCAAATAAATTTGATAACTAGCTTTTCCAAGTCTGCAAAGTAGGTTGTTGGAATTTTGATTGGGATTGCATTGAATCTGTAGATGAGTTTGGGTAGAATTGACATCTTAATGACATTTAGTCTTCCTATCCATGAACATGGAATATTTTTCCATCTTTTAAGGTCCCCTTCTATTTCTTTTAGTAGAGTTATGTAGTTTTCTTTGTATAGGTCTTTTACATCTTTGGTTAAGTTTATTCCTAGGTACTTGATTTTTTTAGTTGCTATTGAAAATGGTATCTTTTTCTTGAGTATCTCTTCAGTTTGTTCATTTCTAGCATATAGAAACATTACTGACTTATGTGCATTAACCTTGTATCCCGCTACTTTGCTAAATTTGTTTATTAGCTCTAGTAGCTGTATCGTTGATTTCTCAGGGTTTTCTAGATATAAGATCATATCATCTGCAAACAATGACAGTTTTACTTCTTCTTTTCCAATTTGGATGCCTTTTATTTCTTTGTCTTGCCGGATTGCCCTGGCTAGCACTTCCAGCACAATGTTGAATAACAGTGGTGATAGCGGGCATCCTTGTCTTGTTCCTGATCTTAGAGGGAAGGCTTTCAGTCTCTCTCCATTGAGTACTATGCTGGCTGTGGGTTTTTCATATATGCTCTTTATGATGTTGAGGAAGTTTCCTTCAATTCCTACCTTTTGAAGTGTTTTTATCAAAAATGGATTTTGGATTTTGTCAAATGCTTTTTCAGCATCTATTGAGATGATCAATTGATTTTTCCCTTTTGACTTGTTAATGTGTTGTAATACATTGATTGATTTTCTTATGTTGAACCATCCTTGCATGCCTGGAATGAACCCCACTTGGTCATGGTGTATGATTTTTTTAATGTGTCTTTGGATTCGATTTGCAAGTATTTTGTTGAGGATTTTTGCATCTATATTCATTAGGGAGATTGGCCGGTAGTTTTCCTTTTTTGTAGCATCTTTACCTGGTTTTGGTATTAGATTGATGTTAGCTTCATAAAATGAGTTAGGTAGTGTTCCCTTTTCTTCAATGTTTTGAAAGAGTTTGAGTAAGATTGGTGTCAGTTCTTTCTGGAAAGTTTGGTAGAATTCCCCTGTGAAGCCATCTGGCCCTGGGCATTTATTTGTGGGAAGATTTTTGATGACTGATTGGATCTCTTTGCTTGTGATGGGTTGGTTAAGGTCTTCTATTTCTTCTCTGGTCAGTCTAGGTTGTTCACATGTTTCCAGGAAATTGTCCATTTCTTCTACATTATCCAGTTTGTTGCCATACATTTGTTCATAATATCCTCTTATAATTTTTTTAATTTCTTCAGGATCTGCAGTTATGTCACCTTTTTCATTCATTATTTTGTTTATATGGGTCTTCTCTCTTTTTGATTTTGTCAGTCTAGCTAGGGGCTTGTCAATCTTGTTGATCTTCTCAAAGAACCAACTTTTGGTGATATTTATCCTCTCTATTGTTTTTTTGTTCTCTCTGTCATTTATTTCTGCTTTAATCCTTGTTATTTCTTTTCTTCTACTTGGTTTAGGATTGGTTTGCTGTTCATTTTCTAGCTTCTTCAGTTGATCCATTAGTTCTTTGATTTTGGCTCTTTCTTCCTTTTTAATATATGCGTTTAGTGCTATAAATTTCCCTCTTAGCACTGCTTTTGCTGCATCCCATAGGTTTTGGTATGTTCTGTTCTCATTTTCATTCGTCTCTATATATTTAGCAATTTCTCTTGCTTTTCTTCTTTAACCCACTGATTGTTTAGGAGTGTGTTGTTTAACCTCCAGGTATTTGTGAATTTTCTAAGTCTCTGATGGTTATTGACTTCTAATTGTATTCCATTGTGGTCAGAGAATGTGCTTTGAATAATTTCAATCTTTTTAAATTTATTGAGGCTTGTTTTATGTCCCAGCATATGATCTATTCTGGAGAAAGTTCCGTGAGCACTAGAAAAGTATGTGTAACCTGGTGATTTGGGATGTAATGTCCTGTATATGTCTGTTAAATCTAATTCATTTATCAGATTGTTTAGGTTTTCAGTTTCCTTATTGGTCTTCTGTCTGGTTGATCTATCTATAGGAGAGAGTGATGTGTTGAAGTCTCCCACAATTATTGTGGAAACATCAATTGCTTCCTTTAGTTTTGCCAGTGTTTCTCTCATGTATTTTGTGGCACCTTCGTTGGGTGCATAGACATTTATGATTGTTATTTCTTCTTGCTGAATTGCCCCTTTTATTAGTACGTAGTGGCCTTCTTTGTCTCTCAAAACATCCCTGCATTTGAAGTCTATTTTATCTGAGATTAATATTGCTACACCTGCTTTCTTTTGGCTGTAGCTTGCATGAAATATTTTTTTCCATCCTTTCACTTTCAGTTTCTTTGTGTCCCTGTGTCTAAGATGAGTCTCTTGTATGCAACATATTGATGGTTCATTTTTTTTGATCCATTCTTCGAATCTATATCTTTTATTTGGGGAGTTTAATCCATTTACATTCAACGTTATAACCGTGAACGCATTTCTTGAATCAGCCATCTTATCCTTTGGTTTATGTTTGTCATATTTTTCCCCTCTCTCTATTAATATCCTTTATTGTACCCATACCGAATCTCTTTAGTATTGTACCTTTCTCCAAGTCTCTCTGTCCTTTCTTTGTTTCTCTGTCTGTAGGGCTCCCTTGAGTATCTGCAGTAGGGCAGGTCTCTTGTTAGCAAATTCTCTCAGCATTTGTTTGTCTGTGAAAAATTTAAGCTCTCCCTCAAATTTGAAGGAGAGCTTTGCTGGATAAAGTATTCTTGGCTGGAAATTCCTCTCACTCAGAATTTTAAATATATCGTGCCACTGCCTTCTTGCCTCCATGGTGGCTGCTGAGTAGTCACTACTTAGTCTTATGCTGTTTCCTTTGTATGTGGTGAATTGCTTTTCTCTTGCTGCTTTCAGAACTTGCTCCTTCTCTTCTGTGTTTGACAGTGTGATCAGTATATGTCTCGGAGTGGGTTTATTTCTATTTATTCTATTTGGAGTTCGCTGAGCATTTATGATTTGTGTATTTATGTTGTTTAGAAGATTTGGGAAGTTTTCCCCAACAATTTCTTTGAATACTCTTCCTAGACCTTTACCCTTTTCTTCCCCTTCTGGGACACCAATGAGTCTTATATTAGGACGCTTCATATTATCTATCATATCCCTGAGGTCCATTTCGATTTTTTCAATTTTTTTCCCCATTCTTTCTTTTATGCTTTCATTTTCCATTCTGTCATCTTCCAGGTCACTGATTCGTTGTTCAACTTCCTCTAGTCTTGTACTATGAGTGTCCAGAATCTTTTTAATTTGGTCAACAGTTTCTTTAATTTCCATAAGATCGTCCATTTTTTTATTTAGTCTTGCAATGTCTTCTTTATGCTCTTCTAGGGTCTTCTTGATTTCCTTTATCTCCCGTACTATGGTCTCATTATTCATCTTTAGTTCTTTGAGTAGCTGCTCTAGGTGCTGTGTCTCTTCTGGTCTTTTGATTTGGGTGCTTGGGCTTGGGTTATCCATATCGTCTGGTTTTTCATATGCTTTATAATTTTCTGTTGTTTTTGGCCTCGTGGCATTTGCTGAACTTGATAGGGTTCTTTTAGGATTTGTAGACCAATTGAAGTCCTTATCTCTAATTTCTCAGATCTACAGCTTCGTGGAGTACACTTTCTCTAACTAACCAGCAGGTGGCGTCCACGAGCCACCTGTTCTCCACAAGCCAGTTCTCCCCTGCTTAGCCTTTTTGGTGAGTGGGGGAGTGAGTCTTGTGGGGTCCAGTTGGTGTACCAAGCTTGCGTGTGTAGTTGGTGTTGCCTGCCCTGTATATGGGGCATGTTTCTGGGCAGTCAGGAAGTGGGGGGTGGCTCTAACAATCAAATCTCCCTGGTGATCCTAGAGTTTTAAAGCTGCTGCAATAGTCTAATCCTTCAGTTCAGTCCTGCCACAGTTTGTCTCTGCCACTGACCCACAAGTCCTTGGTATTGGCGTATGGCTCCTGAGACTTGCAAGTGGGCCCCTCTTCCAGGCCGTGCACCCCGGGTCCTCTGTTGAGGGATGACTGTGCTATGTCACAGGTGAGTGCCATCCCCCCAGGGCAGTTCTGGGCTGCTGGGCTGTGTTGGGAGGCTCCCAGTCTGCTCAAATGATGGCTGAATGGGGCTTTGTTAATTCACACTGCTCTACCTTCCCAACTCTGGGACAATCAGCTGAGGTTGCAGGGAAGGCTAATGTCCACGCCCAGTTTTGTGGTGTGTGCCTGTTATTTGAAGCACTTCCGTCACCCTGGGTTGTCTGGGGCAGTTCTGGGCTGTGGGGCTGGCGATGGGCAGGAGTGTTTCCTGTCCACCAGGATGATGGCTGTGAGCGGACACCTCTCTTTTCTTGGGAAGTTGTGGTGTTTAGTGAATTTTCTCAGCCACTGGATTACTGCGTTTTGTCTCAGAGCTCTCCTAGTTCTGCTCTTGACTTGACCTGCCCAAATAGCAAGTCTTTGAAGCTTTCTGTATTGGGCTTCTTAGAGTAATTGTTTTAGAAAAAGAAAAAAGGATTTAAAAAAAAAAAAAAAAACAGGCCCTCCTCAGAGATCTAATGGGTTATTGAAATGCTAAGAGACAAAGCAACCAGGGCCATTAAGGAAAGGTCCACAGGGCAGAGAGATCAGCTTTTCTTCGGGATTTGCATATGCACCTCCGGGCCCGTCCCCTTTCTATGTTCACCAGAACTCCAAAAATCCTCCGCTTTTATTTTGGAGTTTTTCTTGTTGTTTTTTTTCTATGCCTGTCTCCTCTCTGCTGGGCTGGCTGCTCTCAGATTCTCTGGTGTCTGGTCTCAGTCTATCTGTGGTTGGAGTTTGAATCAGTAGAATGAGTTTCCGATAAGGGCTGCCACTGCAGTTCTCCCTTCTCCTTCCCGGAGCTGACAGCCCCTCCTCCCCCGGGACTGAGCCTGGCAGGGAGGGGCGCGGGTCCCCTGGCCGCAAAAACGTACAGATTTCTCTGATCTCAGCAGTTCCACGTTTTCATGAGTGTTGTATGAAGTATGCCCAAAGTCAGATTGCTCTGTGGTGTCCAGTCCACGCAGTTCCTGGCTTTCTACCTACTTTCCTGGAGGAGTAACTAAAACATACAGCTCACCAGTCTGCCATCTTGCCCCGCCTCTCCTCTGCCTACTTGCTTTTATCCAGTCTATCTTATTGCCCTCACTCTAGCATAATCTACTGCTTTCTCTTGGCATCCATTAAACTCTTTGCTCCTTGTATTACAAGAAGAGTATGAAATTGCTAGGCACTATACATCATTTTGATGCCTACTTCACAGCCTTTAATGTGATGTTATTACTCTTCTCCTTTTATTGCTGAGGAAGCTGACTTAGAGAGGTTATGGAATTTATGCCACTTCTCCTTATTAGTCTTCCTTATTGGCCTCCTCTGACCTCTAGCATGGCAGGTGCTGCTGAAATGGGAAAAAGCTTCCTGCATGGACTTTGAGCAGAGCAGTTATCTACATCTTATTTCCTCGGCCTGTTATAGTACTCTGGTTTACCTGGAATGCTTGTGAAGGAAAGAAGCCTAGACTTGTAAGTTCACAGTCACATTATAGAATGTCTCAAATGTGAAGCAAATGGAAGTTTTACTTTACCCATAAACAGGAGGACATTAAGTTGGAGAGTGGCTTGATTAAAAATATGTGTACAGTTTAGCATGTTCATTGAACTTCCCTCTGTTCGAAACATAGAGATGAATAAACCAGTGTTCTTGCCCTCAAGGAACTTCCAGGCCATTAGGAGAGATGGAATGAAATAATTATTCCCATTTGGGTAAATGTGCTTCAAAAGTGTTTATAAAGTTCTTGAGAGCAAAGGAGGGAGCTCAGGAGAGCACTTCTTAACTTAAACTCAGTCATCAGACAATAGTAAACATTTTGGGGGAATTTAAGTAGTATGTGCAATTGGATTGAACTATGCTTGGTATAGAGTCTTTTCTTTATAACAAGAACAGTTTACATAATTGTACAACAAAACTATTGAGTGTAAATAAAAATCGCTTTCATTTATTAAGATATTAACTTTCTCTGACAGATATGCCAAGAGTTTAATAGTACCTGGGCATGGGAGATGGAGAAGAAGGGCTATCTTGAAATGAGTGTTGAATGCAAACTGGCACTCTTAAAGGTAATACTTTTTTATTTAATAATTTTTAAAATTTAAACTTTCATCCTTGACTCCTGGTAGAATTGGAAAATGATTGAAAAGTAGACATCCTTAGCGTACATGAAACAGAACAATGTATTCTCTTATTTTTTGGTGACAAGAACAGTGTATTCTTTAAATTGCTGGGTTTTTTTGTTGTTGTTTTTCGATACACTAGTATATAGCTAGACTTTATTATCTCTTCTCGTAGAGACAACAATAAAATGGGTAAACAATTGCCTCAAATGAATTTCATTTATTATTTTCATCCTTCACAAACATTACTGATAAATACTATAAGCTATGATAAATCTGCAGCAGATTTGCTAAGTTAATAATTTGATATGGTTGTGTGCCTAATAAAACCCTCACATAACTAAAACCTACCTGATTATAATAGGTCTTCTTAAAGTAGATTTATTATAGTTCTTAAAATTTTATGTAAGTATATATATATATATATTATTTTTTTGGAGAGAGACTGACTATATAGTAAATGTTATTTTCTTGCCCCACATGAAAGTCTGCAAAATCCTTAAGATCCCTTTCTAAGAAAAGCCAAAGTCCTAGTAAACTCAGATTTCAGGATGTATTATCGTGCATACTTATCTATCACCAGAAGTGGGCTAAGACCACATACCAATTTGTGGCTCCAAAGGGGTATGTAAAATGATTCATAGGGGTGTCAGTACATCCTTAGAACTTAGAGTGACAGTTTTTTAAAATATCAACTTTTCAAATAAACTTTTTTTATGCATTCCTATAACATACATAATATTTTAGTTGAGGTACATGTATATAATTTAATAAACATAATTTATTTATGCATATACTTTAATAAACGTGTATAATATAACAAATGCATAAATACATGTATGTAATATGTATGTAGTATATACACATATAATTACTGATGGTGTGTTACCACTTTTTTACTGGTGGGTATGCTTGCTTTGATCAAGAAGGTTTAAAGACTACTAGGCTAGCTAACATAGGCAAGGGCATGGAGACTATGATAGGAGCTTCATGTGTTGTCTGCCTGAACAGAAATGCTCAGGGAAGACATCTCCCTTTAAACCTTGATGATATACAAAAATATCTAACAAAAAGTTAGGTAGGTCCTCCAGAGTCATCATGTTAATATCTTTTTATTGAGAGAATCCTCCAGAGGCGGCTTTCAGTGAAAAACTACCTTCTTTGAAACCTTTAAATGTCTCAGTCTGTAAAAAACGGATAGTCATTTGAAGAATAATGTTGCTCTTAAAACTTTAGAAGAGAAAGAATCATTGAAAATTTTATACTGTGAGGCAGTTTTGGAAACATTAGTGCAAGCAGGCTCAAAGCTTTTGAAATATAGCTTGAATTGTGTTTCAGAAATTGGGTCAAACCTTTAAGTGTATGTAAAGCTAAAGTAAAAGATTACCTTAAATTTTATCTTTTTAAATAGGTTATTCCTAAAGTGGGTATATGAAAGAAGGGGGAAGAATTGTGAAAGATGGATACTCTACACATGGTCATTCTACTCCTGTCCCTGAATCAGTGCTGTGACAATTGAGTGTTACTACCTCATGACACTGGGAAACCCCATGTGAAATAAAAGATTTTTTAGCGTAGAATCGCAAAAGATCATTTATATCTGTGTTCATGGCCAAGATCATAGACCTCTTACACAACTTTAAAGCAACAGAATACTTTAATATGGTGGTTGGATATATCACATTTATCGTGATAGATTAGTGTTTGTGAGATATTTTAAGCCATGTTGTGTCTATATTCCAGTACCTCTGCGAGTGTCAGTTTGATGACAATCTCAAGTTCAAGAATATTATTAATGAGGAAGATGCCGATACCATGCGTCTCCAGCCAATTGGCCGAGACAAAGATGGCCTCATGTACTGGTATCAGATAGATCAAGATCACAATGTCAGGATGTACATAGAAGAACAAGATGATCAAGATGGCTCTTCATGGAAATGCATTGTCAGGTATCTTTTATTTGAATATCATTACATTTGTGTGTTTCTCAAGTTTGATTTCTTCTCTAATGTAATCTAGGAGGCCAGGTGGTCCTATTTTGAGGATGTTGGGTAACTTCCAGGACCTAGCACAGTGCTCATATCAGCCCTTAATTAATGTGTGTGACACCATCAGTTAATATTTTTCAATTAATATATATATATATATTGGTGTGATTTATATCAGAACACATGCCTTTGCACCTCCAGAAGCCATAATCTGACAAATAATGCAAGAATAATACGCACAGCAAAACACTTTGTTACATAAAAACACAAGAAAATTTTGTTTGTTCTTGTATAGCTAGTTTTCTGTTAGGCATTATCTATTTATTTCTAATATTTTAATATAGCCAGTTTATCTTGACACTTTATTAAACTTTTTTTTTTTTGCTGTGCATACATTTCTTCTATCAAGACTCTGAAGAAATCTGAGGGACAGTCTGCTTTTTTCCCACAGACCTTTTGTAAAACCTTGATTTTTAAATTTATGTTGACAGATACTGAAGAGAAACACTTAATGTGAAACCTTGAAATAAAACTTTTTTTCCTCAGTGACACTGGCATATTTATTCAGAATTGTGCCCACTTTTCTAAGCAACTCTATTATTTAGAATTCAACCACGTATACACACAGTATATACTAATTTTGGATACATCAGGGTATCTATAACTAATGTCGGGAAACCTCATGGATTTCTCACCATTAACTTATGAAAAACTCCTTTGACACTAATTCATCTCTGTTTTTGCCCCATTCTTAAATTTTAGCAGATTGTTTTTAGTGATTATTTATTAATGCTGTGAAGAAGTAGCAGAAATTTTAAGTTTTTTTATGGGTCAGGGAAGCTTAACTTTCATTCCCTCAGAATAGACATGAATTGAATGAGATCACAGATATATATTTTTTATAACCATCCAGAAGTAAAATTTACTCACCATTTCTCCCTATGGATACACGTGCTTCAGACATTGAAACATATTTCTGTTCATGATGTTTTACCACCATTTCTACTATTTCCCATATCAGCCTTGTATAGTTAAAAAAAATAGTCTCTCCAGATCCCTGCCTATATCCAGGCACAGAGACCCAAGCCCACATTTACCCACGGCAGGACTTAAGCCATGGTGGGGGGTGGGATACAAAAGGGCAGCAAGGAGGATTTTTCAAAATGGAGGATTAGGGAGGGAACTGCAAAATCTTCCCTAAAAACAGCAAGTAACCAGGCAGAAAGTAACCAAGTCAATTGTTTGGGTGCCTGGGGGGCAGTGGAGGACATTTCAAGGCCCAGATCAGTGAAGGACAAAGAATGTGAGAAAACGTTTACAAGGACTGTGTTTCCAGCTGTGGGTCCTGTTGCCCATCCCCCACCCTTGAGGGAAACAGCAGTGGGCAGCTTGATCCTTGCTTGAGGGATGGCTGAGGACTGAGACAGCTGAGGGAATCCTCTGTTGCAAGTAAAGGGGGGACACAGCCCCACATTGAGCCAAATGTTGGCCAGTGAAGTGAGTGTGCACAAATCCCCAGTTTCAGCCGCTTCTGGTCAGACACTGATTGGGCTCCAGAAGGTAAACAGCTTCTGAAGACGATGAAGTCACTGAACAGTGTCATCTGCTGGGCAGACCAGAAAATGCAGGGAAACTGTAGGACTTTTCAGAGCCTCTCCAGACTCTATCCCAGACCCATTGTAGCTGTTCTACACCCCCTGCATGGGAACCCAACACTGTTTTGGCTGAGAAAAACAGGCGACCCAACTGTCAAAGCAGTGCTCTAAAACAAACCCAGGTCTTGCTGGCTGGCAAAAAGCAGAGCACTCCTGGGCTGGCTGATGGCTAGGGAAGTTGAACCTATCAGTCCCCCATCCTGAGTCTTTCTATGCCGGACCCCGGAAATCACCAGACACGTTTGCCCACAGGTGGGGTCTCAGCCAAGGTGAATAGTGCCCACCCCCTACCCCCAGAGTCAGTGGCTTCCAGCACGCATGGAGATCTGAGGTCTTAACTGTATTTTGCCTGGTTGGTTGCCTTCCAGCCAGCTGTTAAGTCGGAGAGACCTGGGGTTGTGGGGAAGTGGTGGTCTAAGAGTACCATCTGCTGGGAAAACAGGGAATGTGCAGTCTAGCAAATTGCTTTTCTGCCCAGCTCCTAAACGACTTCCAAAAAGGGTTGTACCTCCTTTGTTGAGGCCCTGACCCTGGTTTTGGTGGGAATTATTGACAAATAAACTATGGGTAGACATTCAACGCAAACACAAGCACCTATAAAGTCTTGGATGAGCTAGGGAAATCAACTTTCAAAATAACCTTATCAAGATAATAAAAATAAAAAAACAAGAAAACAGCAAAAAAATCACAACACACATGAAAAAGCAAGAATATGGCCAAGCCAAATGACAAAATCTAAAAATCTGGAGGAGACACAGAATATGGAACAGCTAATCAAAGATGTTCAAACAAATCTACTAAATAACTTCAGTGACTTAGCTAAAGAGATAAAAGATCTCAAGAACACACTAACAGAGCATAAAGAAGAATTTGAAAGAATAAATAGAAAAATAGCAGATCTTATGGAAATGAAAAACATTGTAGGTCAAATTAAAAGTATACTAAAGAGGTGAGGTTTTCAACATAGCAATGTAAACAGCTACTGAAAACTTCTCTCCAGAGAGTCAATGAAAAGAAAAGGGCAATTCTGAATTGTTTCATACTCTGGAAGAGGATATAGACTGGAGAAGGACCTTGCAAACAGCAAATTGAAGAAAGAGGAAATATCAGGTAAAAATCTTTCATCCTGGACCAGCCAGTCCTCTCCCCTACCCCTCACTCAGTCTCCATGGGGGAAAGGCACAGAATCAGCAGGCAGGACTCCTCCCATCAGGACACAGATTATCAGATCTCTCATAGCAGTGAGACATACCTCCACCGTTTGAAGACCCAGCGGACAGAGGAGGACATCTCAAGGCCCAGGTCAGCAAGGGACAGAGAGACTGAGAAAACATGGACAGAGATGGTGTTTTTCTGCCCTGGGAATGAGAGCGCTTCCGACACCCTTGAGGGAAGCAGCAGCCAGTGCCCATTTCCTTGCCTTGGGGACAGCTGGAGTATTGGGTCAGCTTAGGGAGTACTCTGCCACAGGTGGAGCCCCATATTAAGCCAGATTTTGGCTGGCAAAGAGAGGGCATAGGAATCCTGCTGTTTCAGCTCACCTTGTAGATGCAGCTTGTGCAAGGCAGCTTCTGACGATGATTAAATTATCAAACAGCTCAATCTGCTGGACAATCCAGAAAGTGCAAGGGAATGGAAAAACATTTTAAAAGATGCTCCAAGGGGGATGTGAAATGAAATGAAATAAGTTTCAGTGGCTGAGAGATTCCAAAAGGAGCCGAGAGGTCACTCTGGTGGGCACTCTTATGCACAATATAGACAACCCTTTTTAGTTTCTAATGAATTGTAATAGCTAGCAGTAAATACCTGAAAACTATCAAACTACAACCCAGAACCCTTGAATCTTGAAGACAATTATGTAAAAATGTAGCTTATGAGGGTTGACAATGTGATTGGGAAAGCCATATGGACCACACTCCCCTTTGTCCAGTGTATGGATGGATGAGTAGACAAATGGGGGAAAAAAAAAAGCACCCAGTGTTTTTTTTTTACTTTAATTGTTCTTTTTCACTTTAATTTCTATCCTTATTACTTTTGTGTGTGTGATAATGAAAATGTTCAAAAATTAGTTTTGGTGATGGACACACAACTTTATGGTGGTACTGTGAACAACTGATTGTACACTTTGTATGACTGCATGGTATGTGACTACATCTCAATAAAGTTGAATTATTAAAAAAAAAAAAAAAAAACAAAAAAAACAAAAGATGCTTCAGACCCTTTCTTAGGTCCAAGCCCTGTATGGAAACCCAACCCTCTTTTGACTGAGAAATATGGAAGACCCAAGTGTTAAACCAGGACTCTAAAATAAACCCAGGTCTTGCTTGCCATCAGAAAACAAGAGCATCACTGGAAGACAGCAGATTGTATTATCACACACAGTGAACTTGCTGGGGAGCCCAGTGCCTACTTCCCATCACTGTGGCAGGGCATGGTGGTCACCTGGTTTTAGGGGGGAGGACTGGGGGTCAGAGCCAATCTGAAAACTGGCTGGCAACAGAAATAGAGAAAAGGTAAGAGAACAAATAAAACCAACAAGAAAATCCTAGGCAAGAAGAAGAAAACAACCTCCAGAATAAACTAATCAAGAAAATAAAATGCCTAGGCAGCAGAAAATCACCAGCCACACTAGGTAAAAGAAAGAGATGACCCAGTCAAAGGAAAAAATTAACACCTCAACTGCGATTCAGGAGTTGAAGCAACTAATTAAACATGTCCAAACAAATCTTCTAAATGAAATCAGTGAGTTGAAAGGAAATGTGACAAAAATGATGAAGGATATAAAGAAGACACTGGGTGACCATAAGGAAGAAGTCATAAACATGAAAAAACAAATAGTAGTGTCCTGGTTTAGTTGTATTATGTCCCCCAAAATGCCATGTTCTTTAAGACAGTCTCGTCTGGGCAAACGCATTAGTGTTGATTAGGTTGGTATCTTTTGATTATTGGTTGGAGATGTGACTCAATCAACTGTGGGTGACCCGTTTGATTAAATTATTTCCATGGATATATGGGCCCCGCCCATTCAGGGTGGGTCTTGATTTAATCATTGGAGCTCACAAACAGAAGGGGGCAGCTGAGTGACACTTCGGAGAGCAGCGGAGAGAGACATTTTGAAGACAGCCATTGAAAGCAGAATTTTGCCAATGCTTTGGAAATGCTAGCCCAGAGTTTGCTCCAGAGAAGCTAAGATAATACAGTACACCCATAGAGCAACATTTTGAAGAACACACAGGAGTGGAACACAAACTGGGATCAGCAGACACCTGTCACATGACTTCCCAGCTAACAGATGTTTTCTAGACACCATTGGGCTTCCTTTGGTGAAGGTATACTCATGTTGATGCCTTAATTTGGACATTTTCATGACCTTGAAATTTGTAACCAAATGAGCCCCCTTTATAAAAGCCAATCCATTTCTGGTATTTTGCATAACAGCAGCATTAGCAAACCAGAACAAGCAGAATTTACAGGAATGAAAGGCACAATCAAAGAGATGAAAACCACAATGGTGACATACAACAGCAGACTTGAAGAAGCAGAAGAAAGGATTAGTGAACCAGAGGAAAGGACATCTGAAATCCTACACACAAAAGAACAGATTGGGAAAAGAACAGAAAATATGAGCAAGTTCTCAGGGAACTGAATGACAACATGAACCTCACGAATATACATGTTACAGGTATCCCAGAAGTAAAAGTGAAGGGAAAATGGGCAGAAAGAATAATAGAGGAAATCATCAATGAAAATTTCCTAATGCTTATGAAAGACATAAAATTATAGGTCTGCAAAGCACATCATACCCCAGACAGAATTAATCCAAGTAGACCTACTCCAAAACACTTAACTAATAAATTTTCAAATGACAAAGACAGAATTTTGAAAGCAGCAAGAGAAAAGCAACCCATCTCATACAAGGGAAGCTCAATAAGACAGTGTGGATCTCTCAGCAGAAACCATGGGGGAGAGAAGGCAATGGTATGATATGTTTAAGATAATGAAAGAGAAACACTGCCAACCAAGAATCCTTTATCTGCCAAACTGTCCTTCAAAAATGAGGGAGAGTTTAAAATGTTTACAGATAAACAGACACAGAGAATTTGTGACCAGGATGCCTTCTTTACAAGAAATACTGAAGGGAATCTACAGACAGATAGGAAAAGACAGGAAATAGAGGTTTAGACAAGTGTATAGAAATGAAGATATCAGGAGATAGAATGAGGGTAGAAATGGGGCATTTGATGCTGAAGGAGTATAGAATGTGCAAGATGATTCATTGTATAGATCCAGAAATGGATAGCACAATATTGTGTGATGGTAGCACAATATTGTAAGTACACTGAACAGAGATGATTGTGAGTATGGTTGAAAGAGGACGGTTAGGGGCATGCAGGACACCAGAAGGATAGAAAGAAGATAAAGACTGTGACCATATAACTTAGTGAAACCTGGAGTGGTCAACGATTGTGATTAAATGTACAAATAGAAGAATGTTTTTGCATGAGGGAGAACGAATGAATGTCAGCTTTGCAAGGTGTTGAAAATGGGATGGTATTGGTGAAAAACTACAACCAATGTATACTAGAATCTACAGTTAACAGTAACATTGTAATATGCTTCCGTTAATTATAACGGAGGCAATACACAAAGCTAAATGTCTATAAGAGTGGGATCTAAGGGAGGGGTATGGGATTCCTGGCATTGGTGGTGGTGGTTGACTATTTTATTTTATTGTGTTGTATTGTTATATTATTTTTCCTTTTATTTTTGATAGTCATTTTTTGTTTTCCTTTTTCCTTTTTTCTCATCTTCCTCTTTCTTTATGGAAGAAATGGAAGTGTCCTCATATAGATTGTGGTGCTGTATGCATGACACTGATTGTTCTAGGAACCATTGATTGTTTACTTATGAGGGAATATATAGTGTGTGAATAAAACTGATTAAAAAGTAAACAGAGGTATACAAGTGCTGGAGAAACTGTGGAGAGAGGAATGTACCTAATCACCGTTGTTGGGGAAGTAGAATGGTACAGCCCGTCTGGAGGGCAGTGTGGTGGTTCCACAGGAAGCTATGTTCGGGGTTGCCATATGGTCTGTTATTTGGTATACACTTGGAAGAACTGAGGATAGGGACACGAATGGACATTTGCCTAGTGGGGTTTATGATGGCAATATTCACAATTTACAATAGATTGGTGGCCTTATGGTATGTTGTCTGATGAACAGAATGGCTAACTGTGGTGTATACATACAATGGAATATTGAGCAACTACAAGAAGGAATGAAGCCGTGAGGTATGCAACTAGGTGAATAGACCTTGATGACAGTATGTTCAGTGAAATAAACCAGAAATGAAAAGATAAACATTATTATGCCTTACTATTATGGACTAACTATAATGTCCAAACCCCCAGAATTGAACCTGAGAGCTTAGGTTATCAGGGGAAGGCTTATGTAAAGATTCCTAGATTGTAAGTTCTTACAGCAGTCACATGTATTCATGAATTGAAATGGCTGTTTCTAAATTCTGAGATGCTGAGCTGTTTGTCACCTGGTCAACCCCTGTAACTTCGGGTATCTGTGTGACACCTGAGACTCACAGCCGCAGTTCAGCATCCATGAGTGTCCGATTACCCCATAGAGCAAATGTTAAATAAGCTGAAAAAGAACTCACATTTCAATTAGAGATGTGAATGAAATGGACTTGGTTAAGATTAAATCAGACTAAAGGTATAAAGGATGTATATATTATGTCCCCCAGAAAAGCCATGTTCTTTGATGCAGTCTTGTGGGGGCATGCATATTGGTGTTGATTAAGTTGTAATGTTTGGATTGGATAATTTCTATGGAGGTGTGGCCCCGCCCATTCAGCGTGGGCCTTGATTAGTTTATTAAAGCACTATATAAGTTCAGACAGAAGGAGAGAGCTTGCCACAGCCAAGAGGGACACTTTGAAGAATGCATAGAAGCTGAGAGAGTAGCTGCAGAAGAGAGACAGTTTGAAGACGGCCATTGAAAGCAGACTCTTGCTCCAGAGAAGCTAAGAGAGGACAAACGCCCCAAGAACAACTGAGAGTAACATTTTGAAGAGGAGCTGTGGCCTAGAGAGGAACGTCCTGGGAGAAAGCCATTTTGAAACCACAACTTGGAGCAGATGCCAGCCACGTGCCTTCCCAGCTAACACAGGTTTTCTGGATGTCATTGGCCATCCTCCAGTGAAGTTACCCAATTGTTGATGTGTTACCTTGGACACTTTTTGGCCTTAAGACTGTAACTGTGTAACCAAATAAACCCCCTTTATAAGAGCCGATCCATTTCTGGTGTTTTGTGTTCTGGCAGCATTAGCAAACCAGAACAGATGGTATTTTAAAACTTCAACTTCTATGTGAGAACAAAGGAAGAGCTGTTTATTCGGTGCAAAATCTGTATTTTCTGTAGCACACTATATAATTTAACTTGTTTGGTCAGTTTTTTCAAACACTATAATTATGTGGAACATTGAATAGGGAGTGAGAACTGGTTGCTTTGTATAGGTTAGTGTGAAAACCCAATACATCCCAGAGTAATTTAGGCAGAGAATAAAAAACTATTTCAAAGACCCCTTGAGGGACTGGGGAAAAATGTGGAAATATTAAACTTACCCACCTAGGTTATTACTGATACTCTCATAAGCGTTGGGGACTACCAGTTTAGAATGCCGAGCCCTTGATCCTGGGGCTTGTCTTTATGAAGACTGTTACTGCAAAGGAGAGGCTAAGTCTACTTAAAATTGTGCCTAAGAGTCATCCCCAGAGAACCTCTTTTGTTGCTCAGATGTGGCCCCTCTCTGTAAGCCAACTCAGCAGTTAAACTCACTGCCCTCCCCCCTACATGGGGCAAGACTCCCAGGAGTGTTACTCTCCCTGGAAACTTGGAACATGTTTCTGGGGGTGAGTCTGAATCCGGCACATTGGGATAAGAAAGACTTCTTGACCAAAAGGTGGAAGAGAAATGAAACAGAATAGGAGTTTCAGTGGCTGAAAAATTTCAAATGGAGTCGAGAGGACATTCTGGAGGTTAATCTTATGCATTATATAGATGTCCCATTTTAGTTTTTAATGTATTGGAGTAGCTAGAAGGAAATACCTGAAACTGTTCTAGCAACTCAATAGCCTTGATTCTTGGAGACGATTGTATAGCTGTATAGCTTATACTTTGTGACTGTGTGATTGTGAAAACTTTGTGCTCACAATCCCTTTATCCAGTATATAGACAGATGAGTATAAAAATGGGGAAAAAAAGTAAATGAATAGTCAGGAGGGATGGGGAATTGGGATGTTTTGGGGTGTTCTTTTTTACTTTAACTTTTAATCTTATTGTTTTTTGTTGTGGTAATGAAAATGTTCAGTAGTTAATTGTGGTGATGAATGTGCAACAGTGTAATGGTACTGTGAACGATTGTACACTGTGGATGATTGTATTATATGTGAATATTCCTGAATAAAATTGAGTTTTTAAAAATTAGCATACTAGAGACACACAACAGCCAATTTGAAGAGGCAGAAGAAAGAATAAGCAAACTACAGGACTGAGCAGTTAAATTCCAATTCATAAAAGAACTAATGGTGAAAAAAAATGGAAGAATTTGAATTGGATTTCAGGGAAATGATTGACAACACCAAGTGCAGAAATATAAGAATCATTAGTGTCTCAGAAGGAGAAGAGCAATGGGCTAGGAAGTTTCTTTGAGGAGATAATTGGGGAAAACTTCCCAACCCTTATAAAAGACATAAATATGCAAATCAGAGAAGTCCAATCAACTCAAATAGAATAAATCCAAACAGTCCTACTGCAAAACACAGTCAAATGCTGAAGAAGAGAGAGTCCTGAAAGCAGAAAGAGAAAAGTGTTTCACCATACACAGGGGAAACCACATTAGGTTAAACACTGATTACTCAGTGGGCACCATGGAAGTAAGAAGGCACTGGTACAATATATTTAAGCTTCTGAAAGAGAATAATTGGCAGCCAAGAATTACTTGTCCAGCAAAGCACAGTCCTTCAAAAGTGAGAGAAAGTTTAAAATTTTCACAGATAAACAAATGCTGATTGAATTTGTTAACAAGAGACCTGCTTGACAAGAAATACTAAAGGGAATTCTATCAGCTTAAAAAAAATAAAAATAAAAAGGAGAAAGAGGTCTGGAGAAGGGCACAGAATTGAAGAGTGTTACACAAATATAAACCAAAGGATAAGACTGTTGAATCAACAGCTGTCTTTACAGTAATAACTTTGAATGTTGATGGATTAAGCTTCCCAATTAAAAGACACATATTGGCAGAATGGATTAAAAAGTATGATCCATGTATATGCTGTTTACAAGAGATTCGTCTTAGACCTAAAGATACAAATAGGTCTACAGTTAAAGGAAGTAAAAAGATATTCTACACAAGTAGGAACCAAAAGAAAGCTGGGGTAGCTATACTAATATCAGACACAACAGACAACAGACCTTAAATGTAAAGGTGTCATAAGAGAAAAGGAAAGACACTATACATTAATAAAAGGGACGTTCACCAAGAAGAAATAACATCAGAAATGTTTATGTGCCCAATCAAGGACCTCCAAAGTACATGAGGCAAACACACTTGCAAAACTAATGGGAGCAATAGACATGTCTGCAGTAATAGTTGAGACTTCAGTACACCACTGTTCTCTAGATAGAACAGCCAGACAGAGGATCAATAATAGAATCTAAACAATATGATAAATATATTAGACCTGACAGACATGTATAGATTTTTGCACACCAAATCACCAGGATATGCATTTTTGTCAAGTGCTCTTGGAACATTTCTTAGAATACAGAACTGGTCTTAGTAGTTTTAAAAAGACAAACTGGAGGCGGGGCAAGATGGCAGACTGGTGAGCTGTATGTTTTAGTTACTCCTCCAGGAAAGTAGGTAAAAAGCCAGGAACTGCGTGGACTGGACACCACAGAGCAATCTGTCTTTGGGCATACTTCATACAACACTCATGAAAACGTGGAACTGCTGAGATCAGCGAAATCTGTAAGTTTTTGCGGCCAGGGGACCCGCGCCCCTCCCTGCCAGGCTCAGTCCCGGGGGAGGAGGGGCTGTCAGCTCCAGGAAGGAGAAGGGAGAATTGCAGTGGCTGCTCTCATCGGAAACTCATTCTACTGATTCAAACTCCAACCATAGATAGACTGAGGCCAGACACCAGAGACTCTGAGAGCAGCCAGCCCAGCAGAGAGGAGACGGGCATAGAAGGAAAACAACACGAGAAGCTCCAAAGTTAAAGCAGAGGATTTTTGGAGTTCTGGTGAACACAGAAAGGGGAAGGGCGGAGATCAGGCCTTGAGGCGCATATGCAAATCCCGAAGCAAGGCTGATCTCTCTGCCCAGGGCACCTTTCCTTAATGGCCCTGGTTGCTTTGTCTATTAGCATTTCAATAACCCATTAGATCTCTGAGGAGGGCCGTTTTTTTTTTTTTGTTTTTTTTGTTTTTTTTTTTTTTAAATCCTTTTTGCTTTTTCTAAAACAATTACTCTAAGAAGCTCAATACAGAAAGCTTCAAAGAATTGCAATTTGGGCACGTCAAGTCAAGAGCAGAAATAAGAGAGCTCTGAGACAAAAGGCAATAATCCAGTGGCTGAGAAAATTCACTAAACAACACAACTTCCCAAGAAAAGGGGGGCGTCCGCTCACAGCCACCATCCTGGTGGACAGGAAACACTCCTGCCCATCGCCAGCCCCATAGCCCAGAGCTGCCCCAGACAACCCAGTGTGACAGAAGTGCTTCAAATAACAGGCACACACCACAAAACTGGGCGTGGACATTAGCCTTCCCTGCAACCTCAGCTGAATGTCCCAGAGCTGGGAAGGGGGAGCAGTGTGAATTAACAGAGCCCCATTCAGCCATCATTTGAGCAGACTGGGAGCCTCCCAACACAGCCCAGCAGCCCAGAACTGCCCTGGGGGGACGGCACTCACCTGTGACATAGCACAGTCATCCCTCAACAGAGGACCCGGGGTGCACAGCCTGGAAGAGGGGCCCACTTGCAAGTCTCAGGAGCCATACGCCAATACCAAAGACTTGTGGGTCAGTGGCAGAGACAAACTGTGGCAGGACTGAACTGAAGGATTAGACTATTGCAGTAGCTTTAAAACTCTAGGATCATCAGGGAGATTTGATTGTTAGGGCCACCCCCCCTCCCCGACTGCCCAGAAACACGCCCCACATACAGGGCAGGCAACACCAACTACACACGCAAGCTTGGGACACCAATTGGGCCCCACAAGACTCACTCCCCCACTCACCAAAAAGGCTAAGCAGGGGAGATCTGGCTTGTGGAGAACAGGTGGCTCGTGGACGCCACCTGCTGGTTAGTTAGAGAAAGTGTACTCCACGAAGCTGTAGATCTGATAAATTAGAGATAAGGACTTCAACTGGTCTACAAACCCTAAAAGAACCCTATCAAGGACAGCAAATGCCACGAGGCCAAAAACAACAGAAAATTATAAAGCATATGAAAAAACCAGACGATATGGATAACCCAAGCCCAAGCACCCAAATCAAAAGACCAGAAGAGACACACCTAGAGCAGCTACTCAAAGAACTAAAGATGAACAATGAGACCCTAGTACGGGATATGAAGGAAATCAAGAAGACCCTAGAAGAGCATAAAGAAGACATTGCAAGACTAAATAAAAAAATGGATGATCTTATGGAAATTAAAGAAACTGTTGACCAAATTAAAAAGATTCTGGACACTCATAGTACAAGACTAGAGGAAGTTGAACAACGAATCAGTGACCTGGAAGATGACAGAATGGAAAATGAAAGCATAAAAGAAAGAATGGGGAAAAAAATTGAAAAACTCGAAATGGACCTCAGGGATATGATAGATAATATGAAGCGTCCGAATATAAGACTCATTGGTGTCCCAGAAGGGGAAGAAAAGGGTAAAGGTCTAGGAAGAGTATTCAAAGAAATTGTTGGGGAAAACTTCCCAAATCTTCTAAACAACATAAATACACAAATCATAAATGCTCAGCGAACTCCAAATAGAATAAATCCAAAAAAACCCACTCCGAGACATATACTGATCACACTGTCAAACATAGAAGAGAAGGAGCAAGTTCTGAAAGCAGCAAGAGAAAAGCAATTCACCACATACAAAGGAAACAGCATAAGACTAAGTAGTGACTACTCAGCAGCCACCATGGAGGCGAGAAGGCAATGGCACGATATATTTAAAATTCTGAGAGAGAGGAATTTCCAGCCAAGAATACTTTATCCAGCAAAGCTCTCCTTCAAATTTGAGGGAGAGCTTAAATTTTTCACAGACAAAGAAATGCTGAGAGAATTTGCTAACAAGAGACCTGCCCTACTGGAGATACTAAAGGGAGCCCTACAGACAGAGAAACAAAGACAGGACAGAGAGACTTGGAGAAAGGTTCAGTACTAAAGAGATTCGGTATGGGTACAATAAAGGATATTAATAGAGAGAGGGAAAAATATGGCAAACATAATCCAAAGGATAAGATGGCTGATTCAAGAAATGCCTTCACGGTTTTAACGTTGAATGTAAATGGATTAAACTCCCCAATTAAAAGATATAGATTCGCAGAATGGATCAAAAAAAATGAACCATCAATATGTTGCATACAAGAGACTCATCTTAGACACAGGGACACAAAGAAATTGAAAGTGAAAGGATGGAAAAAAATATTTCATGCAAGCTACAGCCAAAAGAAAGCAGGTGTAGCAATATTAATCTCAGATAAAATAAACTTCAAATGCAGGGATGTTTTGAGAGACAAAGAAGGCCACTACATACTAATAAAAGGGGCAATTCAGCAAGAAGAAATAACAATCGTAAATGTCTATGCACCCAATCAAGGTGCCACAAAATACATGAGAGAAACATTGGCAAAACTAAAGGAAGCAATTGATGTTTCCACAATAATTGTGGGAGACTTCAACACATCACTCTCTCCTATAGATAGATCAACCAGACAGAAGACCAATAAGGAAATTGAAAACCTAAACAATCTGATAAATGAATTAGATTTAACAGACATCTACAGGACATTACATCCCAAATCACCAGGATACACATACTTTTCTAGTGCTCACGGAACTTTCTCCAGAATAGATCATATGCTGGGACATAAAACAAGCCTCAATAAATTTAAAAAGATTGAAATTATTCAAAGCACATTCTCTGACCACAATGGAATACAATTAGAAGTCAATAACCATCAGAGACTTAGAAAATTCACAAATACCTGGAGGTTAAACAACACACTCCTAAACAATCAGTGGGTTAAAGAAGAAATAGCAAGAGAAATTGCTAAATATATAGAGACGAATGAAAATGAGAACACAACATACCAAAACCTATGGGATGCAGCAAAAGCAGTGCTAAGGGGGAAATTTATAGCACTAAACGCATATATTAAAAAGGAAGAAAGAGCCAAAATCAAAGAACTAACGGATCAACTGAAGAAGCTAGAAAATGAACAGCAAACCAATCCTAAACCAAGTAGAAGAAAAGAAATAACAAGGATTAAAGCAGAAATAAATGACATAGAGAACAAAAAAACAATAGAAAGGATAAATATCACCAAAAGTTGGTTCTTTGAGAAGATCAACAAGATTGACAAGCCCCTAGCTAGACTGACAAAATCAAAAAGAGAGAAGACCCATATAAACAAAATAATGAATGAAAAAGGTGACATAACTGCAGATCCTGAAGAAATTAAAAAAATTATAAGAGGATATTATGAACAACTGTATGGCAACAAACTGGATAATGTAGAAGAAATGGACAATTTCCTGGAAACATATGAACAACCTAGACTGACCAGAGAAGAAATAGAAGACCTCAACCAACCCATCACAAGCAAAGAGATCCAATCAGTCATCAAAAATCTTCCCACAAATAAATGCCCAGGGCCAGATGGCTTCACAGGGGAATTCTACCAAACTTTCCAGAAAGAACTGACACCAATCTTACTCAAACTCTTTCAAAACATTGAAAAAAATGGAACACTACCTAACTCATTTTATGAAGCTAACATCAATCTAATACCAAAACCAGGCAAAGATGCTACAAAAAAGGAAAACTACCGGCCAATCTCCCTAATGAATATAGATGCAAAAATCCTCAACAAAATACTTGCAAATCGAATCCAAAGACACATTAAAAAAATCATACACCATGACCAAGTGGGGTTCATTCCAGGCATGCAAGGATGGTTCAACATCAGAAAAACAATCAATGTATTACAACACATTAAAAACTCGAAAGGGAAAAATCAATTGATCATCTCAATAGATGCTGAAAAAGCATTTGACAAAATCCAACATCCCTTTTTGATAAAAACACTTCAAAAGGTAGGAATTGAAGGAAACTTCCTCAACATGATAAAGAGCATATATGAAAAACCCACAGCCAGCATAGTACTCAATGGTGAGAGACTGAAAGCCTTCCCTCTAAGATCAGGAACAAGACAAGGATGTCCGCTGTCACCACTGTTATTCAACATTGTGCTGGAAGTGCTAGCCAGGGCAATCCGGCAAGACAAAGAAATAAAAGGCATCCAAATTCGAAAAGAAGAAGTAAAACTGTCATTGTTTGCAGATGATATGATCTTATATCTAGAAAACCCTGAGAAATCGACGATACACCTACTAGAGCTAATAAACAAATTTAGCAAAGTAGCGGGATACAAGATTAATGCACATAAGTCAGTAATGTTTCTATATGCTAGAAATGAACAAACTGAAGAGACACTCAAGAAAAAGATACCATTTTCAATAGCAACTAAAAAAATCAAGTACCTAGGAATAAACTTAACCAAAGATGTAAAAGACCTATACAAAGAAAACTACATAACTCTACTAAAAGAAATAGAAGGGGACCTTAAAAGATGGAAAAATATTCCATGTTCATGGATAGGAAGGCTAAATGTCATTAAGATGTCAATTCTACCCAAACTCATCTACAGATTCAATGCAATCCCAATCAAAATTCCAACAACCTACTTTGCAGACTTGGAAAAGCTAGTTATCAAATTTATTTGGAAAGGGAAGATGCCTCGAATTGCTAAAGACACTCTAAAAAAGAAAAACGAAGTGGGAGGACTTACACTCCCTGACTTTGAAGCTTATTATAAAGCCACAGTTGCCAAGACAGCATGGTACTGGCACAAAGATAGACATATAGATCAATGGAACCGAATTGAGAATTCAGAGATAGACCCTCAGATCTATGGCCGACTGATCTTTGATAAGGCCCCCAAAGTCACCGAACTGAGCCATAATGGTCTTTTCAACAAATGGGGCTGGGAGAGTTGGATATCCATATCCAAAAGAATGAAAGAGGACCCCTACCTCACCCCCTACACAAAAATTAACTCAAAATGGACCAAAGATCTCAATATAAAAGAAAGTACCATAAAACTCCTAGAAGATAATGTAGGAAAACATCTTCAAGACCTTGTATTAGGAGGCCACTTCCTAGACTTTACACCCAAAGCACAAGCAACAAAAGAGAAAATAGATAAATGGGAACTCCTCAAGCTTAGAAGTTTCTGCACCTCAAAGGAATTTCTCAAAAAGGTAAAGAGGCAGCCAACTCAATGGGAAAAAATTTTTGGAAACCATGTATCTGACAAAAGACTGATATCTTGCATATACAAAGAAATCCTACAACTCAATGACAATAGTACAGACAGCCCAATTATAAAATGGGCAAAAGATATGAAAAGACAGTTCTCTGAAGAGGAAATACAAATGGCCAAGAAACACATGAAAAAATGTTCAGCTTCACTAGCTATTAGAGAGATGCAAATTAAGACCACAATGAGATACCATCTAACACCGGTTAGAATGGCTGCCATTAAACAAACAGGAAACTACAAGTGCTGGAGGGGATGTGGAGAAATTGGAACTCTTATTCATTGTTGGTGGGACTGTATAATGGTTCAGCCACTCTGGAAGTCAGTCTGGCAGTTCCTTAGAAAACTAGATATAGAGCTACCATTCGATCCAGCGATTGCACTCCTCGGTATATACCCGGAAGATCGGAAAGCAGTGACACGAACAGATATCTGCACGCCAATGTTCATAGCAGCATTATTCACAATTGCCAAGAGATGGAAACAACCCAAATGTCCTTCAACAGATGAGTGGATAAATAAAATGTGGTATATACACACGATGGAATACTACGCGGCAGTAAGAAGGAACGATCTGGTGAAACATATGACAACATGGATGAACCTTGAAGACATAATGCTGAGCGAAATAACCCAGGCACAAAAAGAGAAATATTATATGCTACCACTAATGTGAACTTTGAAAAATGTAAAACAAATGGTTTATAATGTAGAATGTAGGGGAACTAGCAGTAGAGAGCAATTAAGGAAGGGGGAACAATAATCCAGGAAGAACAGATAAGCTATTTAACGTTCTGGGGATGCCCAGAAATGACTATGGTCTGTTAATTTCTGATGGTTGTAGTAGGAACAAGTTCACTGAAATGTTGCTATATTATGTAACTTTCTTGGGGTAAAGTAGGAACATGTTGGAAGTTAAGCAGTTATCTTAGGTTAGTTGTCTTTTTCTTACTCCCTTGCTATGGTCTCTTTGAAATGAAATGCTCTTTTATTGTATGTTTGTTTTCTTTTGAACTTTTTTTTTCATACAGGTGATTTGAAAAAAGAAGGGAAAGTTAAAAAAAAAAAAAAAAAAAAAAAAAAAAAAAGAAAAAAGACAAACAAGGGAAAAAAAAAAAAAAAAAAAAGATGTAGTGCCCCCTTGAGGAGCCTGTGGAGAATGCAGGGGTATTCGCCTACCCCACCTCCATGGTTGCTAACATGACCACAGACATAGGGGACTGGTGGTTTGATGGGTTGAGCCCTCTACCATAAGTTTTACCCTTGGGAAGACGGTTGCTGCAAAGGAGAGGCTAGGCCTCCCTGTATTTGTGCCTAAGAGTCTCCTCCTGAATGCCTCTTTGTTGCTCAGATGTGGCCCTCTCTCTCTGGCTAAGCCAACTTGAAAGGTGAAATCACTGCCCTCCCCCCTACGTGGGATCAGACACCCAGGGAAGTGAATCTCCCTGGCAACATGGAATATGACTCCCGGGGAGGAATGTAGACCCGGCATCGTGGGACGGAGAACATCTTCTTGACCAAAAGGGGGATGTGAAAGGAAATGAAATAAGCTTCAGTGGCAGAGAGATTCCAAAAGGAGCCGAGAGGTCACTCTGGTGGGCACTCTTATGCACACTTTAGACAACCCTTTTTAGGTTCTAAAGAATTGGGGTAGCTGGTGGTGGATACCTGAAACTATCAAACTACAACCCAGAACCCATGAATCTCGAAGACAGTTGTATAAAAATGTAGCTTATGAGGGGTGACAATGGGATTGGGAAAGCCATAAGGACCAAACACCACTTTGTCTAGTTTATGGATGGATGTGTAGAAAAGTAGGGGAAGGAAACAAACAGACAAAGGTACCCAGTGTTCTTTTTTACTTCAATTGCTCTTTTTCACTCTAATTATTATTCTTGTTATTTTTGTGTGTGTGCTAATGAAGGTGTCAGGGATTGATTTAGGTGATGAATGTACAACTATGTAATGGTACTGTAAACAATCGAAAGTACAATTTGTTTTGTATGACTGCGTGGTATGTGAATATATCTCAATAAAATGATGATTAAAAAAAAAAAAAAAAACTCATAGAGTCAGAATCTAGAATATAGGTTACAGGGAAGGGTTGGGAGCAGAGAATGGGGAGTTAATACTTAAATTGTACAGAGTTTCTGTTTGGGTTGATTGTAAAGTTTTGGTAATGAATGGTGGTGATGGTAGTGCCACATTGTGAATGTAATTAATAGCACTGAATTATATATGTGAAAGTGGCTAAAAGGGGAAATTTTAGGTTGTTTATATGTTATTAGAATAAAATTTTTTTAAAAAGTTGAAAAAAAAAAAAAAAAAGTAAATGAGGGAGGATATAGGATGTTTTGAGTGTTCTCTTTTACTTTTATTTTTATTCTTATTTTCATTTTTATTTTTTGGAGTAATGAAAATGTTCAAAAATTGTGGTGTTGAATGTACAACTATATGATGAAACTGTGAACAATTGTACACTTTAAATGACTGTATGGTATGTGAATATATTTCAATAAAATTACATTAAAAAAAAAAAATAAAAAATAAAAAAAAAAAAAAAAAAAAAGACAAACTATGGAAGGCACTTCTCTGATCGTACTGGAATGAAGCTGGAAATCAGTAACTACCAAAGAACCAGAACTTTAACAAATACATGGAGGTTAAACAACACACTCTTAAACAATCAGTGGGTCAAAGAAGAAATTGCAAGAGAAATCAGCAAATATCTGGAGAAGAATGAAATCATGAACACAGTGTCTCAGAACTTATATGCAGCAAAGGCACTGCTGGGAGGGAAATTTATTGCCCTGAATGCCTGTATTGAAAAGGAGGAAAGAGCTAAAATCAACCTAACTGAATAACTGAAGAAACTAGAGAAAGAGAAGCAAACTAATCCTAAGGGAAGTTGAAGAAAAGAAATAACAAAAATTGAAGTGGAAATAAATATATTGGAGAACAAAAACAATAGAGAATCCAAATGAAAAGGTGATTCTTTGATGAGATCAGGAAGATTGACAAACCCTTAGCTAGACTGACAGAGAAAAAGAGAGAAAGTGCATATAAATAAAATCAGAAATAAGAGGGGGAGTCATTACCATGGACCCCGAAGAAAAAAAAATGCTAATAATAATAAGAGGATAATATGAACAAGTGTATGCCAACGAACTAGACAGTTTAGATGAAATGTACAATTTCCTAGGAACACGTGAACAATCCATACTGACTTGAGAAGAAATAGAAGACCTCAGCAAACCAATCACAAGTAAAGAGATTCAATTAGTCATCAAAAACCTCCCTACAAAGAGAAGCCCAGGGACAGATGGCTTCACAGGGGAATTTTACCAATCATTCCAAGAATAACTAACACCATTCCCTTTCAAACTTCCAAAAAATTGAAGAAAGGGGAACACTAGCTAATTCATTCTATGAAGTAAATATCATACTAATACCAAAACTTGATAGTTACTACAAGAAAGGAAAACTACATACCAATCTCGCTAATGAATATAGATTCAAAAATTCTCAACCAAATACTTGCAAATCGATTCCAGTGACATGTTAAAAGAATTATACACCATGCCCAAGTGGGGTTTATTCCAGGCATGCAAGGGTGGTTCAACACAAAAAAATCAAACAGTGTAATACAACACATTAACAAATTGAAAGGGAAAAATCACATGATCATTGCAATTGACACTGACAAGGCATTCAACAAAGTTCAGCATCTTTTCTTGAAAAAAATACTTCATAAGGTAAGAATTGAAGAGAAACTTCCTGTTCCAGTTGCAAACACTGCCGTTACGCAAATACCAGAAATGGATTGGCTTTTGTAAAGGGGGTTTCTTTGGTTGCAAATCTACAGTCTGAAGGCCATGAAAATGTCCAAATGAAGGCATCAACACGAGTATCCTTCACCGAACGAAGGCCAATGGCATCTGGAGAACCTCTGTTAGCTAGCGAGGCATGTGGCTGGCATCTGCAGATCCGGGTTGTGTTCCATCTCCTCTCTTAGCTCCTGTGCATTCTTCAGAATGTTGCTCTTGGGGCATTTTGTCCTATCTTAGCTTCTCTGGAGCAAACCCTGGGCTAGCATCAGCAAGACGGCTTTGCATGGCTGTCTCCAAAATGTGTCTTTCAGTGGCTCTCGAAAATGCCACTGTCAGTTGCTCTGAGTTCCTTCTGTTTGTGAGCTCTTTTATAGGACTCCAGTGATTAAATCAAGACCCACCCTGAATGGGTAGGGTCTGTATCTCCATGGAAATACTCCAATCAAATGTTTCACTCCCAGTTGAGTGAGTCACATCTCCATGGAAACACTCAAGAATTCCAACCTAATCAACACTAATACATCTACCCCCACAAGTCTGCATTAAAGAACATGGCATTTTGGGAGACGTAATACTTCCAAACCAGCACAGTTCATCAAAAAGATAAGGGGATTATGTGAAAAACCCACAGCCAGCATTGTACTAAAGAGTGAGAGACTGAAACCGTTCCCCCTAAGATCAGGAACAAGACAGCGATGCTCACTGGTACCTCTATAGTTCAACATTCTGCTAGATGTTCTACCCAAGGCAGTTAGGCAAGAAATTGAAATAAAAAGCATCCAAACCAGAAAGGAAGAAGTAAAATTCTCATTATTTTTTGATGACATAATTCCGTATTTGTAAAAATCTCGAAAAATCTGTGACAAAGCTACTCAAGCTAATAAATCCAGAAAAGTTTTGGGATATAAGATTAACATGTCAAAATCAGTAGTGGTTCTATACACTAGTAATGACCTAACTGAGGAGGCAATTAAGAAAAAATTTTCATCCACAGTAGCATCTAAAAGTATCAGGTATCTAGGAATAAACTTAATCAAGATGTAAAGGACCTAGAAAACTGTAAAACATTGCTAAAAAACATCACAGGAGACCTAAATAGGTGGAAAGACATCCTGTGTTCATGAGTAGGAAGGCTATATGTCGTTAAGATGTCAATTGTACCCAAATTGTTCTACAGATTCAATGCATTACCAATCAAAATTCCAACAACCTACCTTGCAGACTTGGAAAAGTTAGTTATTAAATTTATTTGGAATGGAAAGGGGCCTTGTATAGCCAAAAGCATCTTAAAAAGGAAGAACAAAGTGGGAGGACTTACCTCCCTGACATTAAAACGTATTATAAAGCCACTTTGGTCAAAACAGCATGATCTGGCAGAAAGGTAGGCATACTGATCAGTGGAATCGAATTGAGAGTTCTTATAGACCCTCGAATCAATTTTTTTTTCCTTTTAATATATAACAACATAAGCATTTTATTTTTTCATTAAGCTTCTTAGTTTCTTAGTATTACAGTGGAATAATGGGAAAACCAGAAAAATCAAAAACATGAGTCTTTGCAAATCTCTGACCAAGAATGAAGACTTCAAGGCTATTGTAGGGAGAAAAGACTTAACAGAAGTGCTAAAATAGTTCCAACATCATATCTCTCCTTGATCATCTGGGCTTTGGAGGGGTGGGGAGGTGGGATAGTTCAAAGGTGCTGATGTCAGAGCTGTCCTTGGTGTTTCTGCCTCATGAGTGACACACACATGACCTGCATGGGCTACGTCCTGGGACTTTCCAGTATCTCCCTGATAACCTGTCACATGGTCCTTTGCCTGCCTCTGACACCCTGGGAACTCCAGCCAGTGCCAAGATATACCCTGAAGCCAGTTCTGCTTGGTGGGCGGCAAGTGAGGAGAGTGGAGGGAGGGGGCCAGGCAACACTGCTCAGGTATAAGAATCCAAGGAGTGGCCGGCACTTGTCTGTGGTGGAGGGTGAAGGTGGTGCAATGGCAGTTCAGAGGTTCATGTCACAGGTGGTGAGCAGGACCAAGCCTAGAGATTCACAGTGCCTGGTGGCAGATTATCATCGCAGAGTTAGTAGTAGCGCAGGTAGTTGACCAGCCTGTGCACGTTCCAGATGAACGAGGCCAGGTCCCAATCCATCTTGAAATTCCATCCCAGCACATCTTGTCAGAAACTCTGGGATAAAGGCATAGACATATTGATCAATGGGATTCAATTTAGAACTCAGGTATAGACCCTCAAATTTCTGGTCAATTGATTTTTGACAAGGCCCCCAAATCCGCTGAACTGGGACAGAATAGTCTTTTCAATAAATGGGACTGGAAAATTGGATATCCATATCCAAAGGAATGAAAGAGGACCCCTGGCTCACACCCTATGCAGAAATTAACTCAAAATGGATCAAAGTCAAATATAAGAAGCAATACCATAAAACTCCTAGAAGAAAATGTCAGGAAACATCTCCAAGATATGGTGATAGGAGATAGCTTGTTAGACCTTACACCCAAAGCACAAGCAATGAAAGAAAAAATAGATAAAAGGGAACTCCTCAACACTGAACACTTCTCTGCTTCAAACACCTTTGTCAGAAAGGTGAAGAGGCAGTCACTTTAATGGGAGAGAATATTTGGTAACCATGTATCTGATAAGGGTTTGATATCCTGTATATATAAAGAAATCCTACAATTCCACAGTAAAAGGACAAACAACCCAATTATTAAATGGGCAAAAAATAGGAATAGACATATTTCCAAAGAGCAAATACAAATGACCAAAAGGGACATGAAAAGATGTTCATCTTCATTAGCTATGAAATGCAAATCGAAACCACAATGAGATATCATCTCACACCTATAAGAATGACAGCTATTAAACAAATAGGAAACTAGGGAACAAACAGGAAACAGATTTTTATATAAAGATTTTCCTTGTGTAAAAATCTTTTTATGATAAACACAAAATGGTGTCATGACAGTTCAGAAGCAAATGCTTATACAGAATATCTCTACCAGTTTTTCTCATGTTGACCACCACAGATTTCTTTAGTGAACCAGTGCCTGTTTATTTTTAACCTTTTTTTAAAACCATCTATGAATACCTGCATTCCTTTGCAAATGTGCCAGGGAGCTTTCCCCAGATATGTAGAAATGTTTGAGACCATTCAGAAACCATTGGATTTATTGACTTTGATTTCAGGTACATAGTTGTTCTAGTTTGCTAATGCTGCCGGAATACAAAACACCAGAGATGTATTGGCTTTTAGAAAATGGGGTTTATTTGGTTACACAGTTACAGTCTTAAGGCCAATAAAGTGTCCAAGGTAACACATCAACAATTGGGTACCCTCACTGGAGGATGGCCAGTGGCACCCAGAAAACCTCTGTTAGCTGGGAAGGCACATGGCTGGCGTCTGCTCCGGAGTTCTGGTTTCAAAATGGCTTTCTCCCAGGACACTCCTCTCTAGGCTTCAGCTTCTCTCCAAAATGTCACTCTCAGTTGCTCTTGGGGCGTTTGCCCTCTCTTAGCTTCTCCGGAGCAAAAGTCAGCATTCAAAGGCTGTCTCCAATATGTCTCTCTAAGCTGAAGCTCCTCTCTCAGTTCCAGTGCATTCTTCGAAGTAGCTCCTCTTGAAACTGTCACTGTCAGCTGCACTGAGTTCCTTCTGTTTGTCAGCTTATTTATATGGCTCCACTGATCAAGGCCCACCCTGAATGGGTGGGGCCACGCCTCCATGGAAACATCTCATCAGAGTTATCACCTACACTTGGGTGGGGCACATCTCCATGGAAACACTCAAAGAATTCCAATCTAATCAGCGCTAAAATGTCTGCCCCACTAGATTGTGTCAAAGAATATGGCTTTTCCTGGGGGACATAATACATTCAAACCAGCACATTCCACTCCCTGGACCCCAGAAAAACATATTCTTTCCAAGTACCAAATATATTCATCCCATCACAATAGGAAATTAAAGTAAAAAAGAACACTGGGTGCCTTTATTTGTTTGTTTTTCTTCCCCATTTTTCTACTCATCCATCCATAAACTGGACAAAGGGGAATGTGGTCCATAATGGCTTTCCCAATCACATTGTCACCCCTCATAAGCTACATTTTTATACAGTCATCTTCAAGATTCATGGGTTCTGGGTTGTAGTTTGATAGTTTCAGTTATGTACTGCTAGCTACTCCAATTCACTAGAACCTAAAAAGGGTTGTCTATGTTGTGTGTAAGACCGCCCACCAGAGTGGTGTCTCGGCTCCTTTTGGAATCTCTCTGCCACTGTAGCTTATTTCATTTCCTTTTGCATCCCTCTTTTGGTCAAGAAGATGTTCTCCGTCCCATTATGCTGGGTCTAGATTCCTCCTGGGAGTCATATTCCACGTTGCCAGGGAGATTCACTCCCCTGAGTGTCTGATTCCATGTAGTGGGGAGGGCAGTGATTTCACCTGCCAAGTTGGCTTAGCTAGAGAGAGAGAGGGCCACATCTGAGCAACAAAGAGACTTGCCCTCCTTTTTAACATATAGATGTCATATGCCAATCATAGCACAAAAAGAGGAAGAGGAAAACAGCTAATGGGAGTAACAATTCTTATCTTACTGAATTAATATAATATAAATCTGGAATATATTCTGATTGTTTAAGATTTATATGGTAAGTCCTAGAGCAACCACTAAGAAAATAACTACAAAAAAAAAGAATAAAATTATTAAAGAAATTAAAATGTTACACTAGAAGCTATTTTACTGTAAAACAAAGTCTTAGAGGAAGAACAAAGGAACAAAAAAGATGTGATAAATATAGAAAAGAATAAGCAAAATGACAAGTGTTAATCAGACTATATCAATAATACCATTAAATGTGAGTGGATTAACTAATCCCATCAAAAGACACATTGTCAGGCAGGATTTTTTTTTTTAATGCAATTAAATGCTGTCAACAAGAGTTTAGAAATTAAGATAGAAGTAGATCTAAACATAACTATAAGAAAGCTGTAGTTATTGGTACTACTATGTTAGACAAAATAGACTTTTAATTGTAAAAAGGTTGCTGGAAATAAATGTGCACATCATGCCAAAAGGATCAATTCATAAAGATACAAGAATTATAAACAAAGTCTGTGGTGGTGGTCCCCAAGACCACCCTCAGATTAGGTGATTCACTAGGACTCACCGAACTCAGAAAAGCTCTTATTACCATGAAAGGATACAGATTAAAATCAGGAAAAGAGAAGCTCTCCTGAGTCTCTGTCCATGGTTTTTATGGGGATCTGTTGTGTGGGCATGGAATGCCAGCTTGATGGGCCTTAAGTACTCAATCTTTAGCCCCCACCTCCCAGAAGAGACTAATACAGTGCAGCCCAGAACCCTGGGCAAACAAAGAGGTGTTCACAGTACATTACAATTTAAGCATTAACTGTCTGGCATATGTCAGTGTCTCAGGTATATAATGATACTCTTATCAGGCAGGATATTCCAAGGGCTTAGAAGTTATCTCTAAGAGGAATGGGTCAAGGGCCACACTTGCTTTGGAATGTGCAGGGTTTGAGCATTACAAGCTCCCTGAGTTTAACCCTTTACTGAACAAGCCCTAAATACATGGAGCAGAAACTGACAGAATAATAAGGGGAAACAGACAATTCAGCAGTAATAGGTGGATACTTTAAAACCCCATTTCAGCAAGGGAGAAGTAGTCTGGAATACACATTATTCTTAAGTGCACATGGAACATTCTCCAGGAAAGGCCATATGTTTGGACACAAAACAAGCCTCAATAAATTTTGAAGGATTGAAATCATACAAATTATTTTCTCCAAACAATATAATTAAATTAGAAATCAATATTAGAATGAAGTTTAAGAAATTCACAGATAATGTGAAATTAATGCCATACTCCTAAGTAACCAATGGGTCAGTGAGGAAATCACAGGGAAATGTGAAATTATTTTGAGATGAATGAAATTACAAACATAAAATACCAAAGTGTCTGGAATGCAGTAAAAGCAGTATTTAGAGGGGACATTTATAGCTATGAATGGCTATTTTAAAAGAGAAAATCTTAAACCAATTCCCTAAACTTTTAGGTTAAGACAATGGAAGAGAAGCATAAACTAATCACAAAGCTACCAGAAGAAAGAAAATAACCAATATTTGCTGAAAATGAATGAGGATAGAGAAAATCAATTAAACCAAAAGTTGGCTCTTTGAAAACATCGACATAATTGCCTGAACTTTAGCTGGACCAACCAAGAGAAAACTCAGATTACCAAACTCAGAAATGAAAGAGGAGGGGCATCACTACCTAGCTTACAGAAGTAGAAATAAAATTAGGGAATGCTATGACCAACTCTATGCCCATAAATTTGTTAACCTAGATGAAATGGACAAATTCCTACTAACACACAGAGTGCATCAAAACTGATCCTAGAACAAACTGGAAGTCTGAATAGATCCGTAACAAATAGAGATTAACTTGGTAATTTTAAACTTCCCACAAAGAAAACCCCAGGAGCAGATGTTTCCCTGGTAAAGTCTACCAAATATAAAAGAATTAATGCCAATTTTTTTAAAATTCTTCCAAAATACGGAAGATGAGGGGACATTTTCCAATTCATTCTGTATGGCCAGTATTACTCTGATGCTGGAACAAAAGACATCACAGCAAAACAAAAGAAAAACTGCATCAGTATTGCTTATGAATTTATACACAAAAATCCTGAACAAAATTAACAAACCAAATCCGGAAAAATATAAAAAGTATTAGACACCATAACCATGTGGTATTTGTCCCAGAAAAGGAAGATGGGTTCAACATCCCAGAATCAGTGTAATGCCCCAAGTCAATAAAATAATGGACAAAAGCCACACGATTATTTCAGCAGACAGAGAAAAACTACTTGATGAAAGCCACTACCCTTTCATTAAAAAAACACTCAACAAACTAGGAATAGAAAGGAACTTTCTCAATCTAAAGGTCAATCAGTTGGGGATTAAATCATTCCCCACACAAAACATGCTCAATTTCTAATCCCATTCTCTGGGTGCAAACTCGTTTGCAAATAGGATCTTCAATGATCCTATTAAGGTAAAGCCAAATTAAATCAAGGTAGGCCTCAATGTAAAATGATGGGAGTCCTTATAAGCAAAGGAAAATTGGACACAGAAGTAGAGGCCAGAGGAAGAAACAGAACGAGACTGTTGACCATGTGTTCTGGTTTGCTAATGCTGCCGGAATGTAAAACACCAGAAATGAATTGGCTTTTATAAAAGGGGGTTTATTTGGTTACACACAGTCTTAAGGCCATAAAGTGTCCAAGGTAATGCATCAGCATTTGGGTACCTTCACTGGAGGATGGCCAGTGGTGTCTGGAAAACCTCTGTTAGCTGGGAAGGCTCGTGGCTGGCGTCTGCTCCAAGTTCTGGTTTCAAAATGGCTTTCTCCCAGGATGTTCCTCTCTAGGCTTCAGCTTCTCTCCAAAATGTCACTCTCAGTTGCTCTTGGGGCATTTGTCCTCTCTTAGCTTCTCCAGAGCAAGAGTCTGCTTTCAAAGGCCATCTCCAAAATGTCTCTGTAAACCAGTTCCTCTCTCAGCTCCTGTGCATTCTTCAAAGTGTCCTTCTTGGCTGTAGCAAGCTTGCTCCTTCTGTCTGAGCTTATATAGTGCTCCAGTGAACTAATCAAGTCCCATGCTGAATGGGCGGGGCCACGCCTTCATGGAAATTATCTAATCGGTTATCACCTGCACTTGGGGGGGGTCACATCTCCATGGAAACAATCAAAGACTAATAACATCTGCCCCCACACAATTACATCAAAGAACATGGTGTTTTGGGGGATATAATATATCCAAACCAGCACACCATGTAATGGAAGTAGATGTCAATCTATCCCAGAAGGCTACAGACTTTGAAGAACTCATTTTCCTTTTGGATTCCTAACCTCCAAAACTGTGAGCCAATAATTTCCTATTGTTTAAGTGAACCAGTTTGTGGTATTTTGTTTAGTGTTTCTGTATATTAGCAATCAATAATCCATAAATGAAAGTAAGAGAAATTATATTTCTGAAAGCATCAAAAATAATATAATACTTCAGATAAATTTAAAAACAGATATACAAAACTTCTACTCTGAAAAGTACCAAACATTTCTGAGTGGAGTTAAAGGAGATCTAACTAAATTGAAAGACATCCCATGATTATGGATCATTAATTTTGTTAATGTGGCAATGCTCCCAAAATTGATCTGATTTATTGCTATCTGTTCCCAAATCCCAGTTGTCTTTTCTGCAGAAATTAACAAGCTGACCCTAAAATTCGTATGAAAATTCAAGGAATTCAGAATAGCTAAAACAACCTTGAAAGAAAACAAATTTGGTGAACTCACACTTTCAGAGTTCAAAACTTACTACCATCAGAAAACAAAACATCAACTTACCCTATGATTTGACAATTCCACTACTCGCTGTATACCCAGAAGATCTGAAAGCAGTGACATGAACCAACATTTGCACACCGGTGTTCATAGCAGCATTATTCACCGTTGCCAAAAGATGGAAACAATCCAAGTGTCCTTCAACAGATGATAAACAAAATATGATATATGCATACAATGGAATATTATGGAGCAGTAAGAAGAAATGAGGTCCTGAAACATGACCACATGGATGAACCTTGAGGACATAATGCTGAGTGAAATAAATCAGACAAATATGGAGAGGTATTGTATGTTTTCACTAACATGAACTCCCTGAATAATGTAAACTCAGTGTCTTAAAATGTAGAATATAAGGGATCCAGGGATAGACAGAAGCTAGAGAAGGGGGAATGATTACCTAATGTATACAGACTTGTTAACAAGGTTGAACTTAAAGGTATGGGAATGGACGGGGTGATGATAGATCGTTAATATGGTATTGTAAGTATCAGTGCCGTAGTGAAGGCAAACATGATTGAAAGGGGTTGTTTAAAGGCATGTATCCCATAGTTTAGCATTACAAATATTAAAAAGTGCTTGTGTGATCTACTTCTAAGATGTGATTCTGGTAGAAAGAATTAACAACAGAGTGGTATATGGTAAAAACTACCTGTCGCACTATGGACTATATTTAATAGGAATAACTTACTAGTACCACAATAATACTACAGATAAATAATTAGGGGGTTATAAGAGATTCGGGGTGTTTTGGATTATGTTAATTGTTCAAAATTGAGAGTGATGATGATTGTACAACTAAGTGAAGATAATGTGACACATTGCTTGTTTATCTTGGTCAGAATATATGCTGTGTGAATTTAGGAGCCCTCTACTTAATAAGTCAAGCATTTGATTTTGAGGCTTGCTCTTGTGAAACTTATGGCTGTAAAGGGGAGGCTAAACCTACCTATAATTATGCCTAAGTCACTTCCAGAGAACCTCTTTTGTTGCTCAGATGTGGCCCCCTCTCTCTAAGCCAGCTTGGCAAATAAATTCATTACCCTCCCTGCTATGTGGCACACGACTCCCAGGAGTGGGCCTGGCCCAGGCATTGAGGGATTGAGAATGCCTTCTTGATCAAAAAGGGGAAATAAAGGTTATAAAATAAGGTTTCAGTGGCTAAGAGATTTTAAAGTTGAGAGACCATCGTGGAGGTTACTCTTATGCAAGCTCCTGCTAGATATTTCAAATGACCACCTTATTCCATATGAAAAATGAAGAACATTGTTGCTGAACCCTGGAATCATGTATTTTAGTTATTTACTAAGGATTTGAGGTATATTTTACATTGTGCTCTGCTATGGAGATGCAAGGAAGGTTCTCTGGAGGGGGTGATGCTTACTCTTGCTTTTGAGTTTTCATTTTTTGCTTTTTGCTTAGATATATAAGAGTTTAGAATCTGATTAAGTCAGAATCAGCCATTCTGCCCCAAACTACCCTGCTTGTTCTATCTCGTTTAATAGCAACCAAATCCATGCAGTTCGTCAGAGTAAAACCCTCAGAGACACATCCTTGACTTTCCTTTTTCTGTCACTCCACTTTTACTCCATCAGCAAATCCAGGGTATGATCTCTTCTCTTCCTTTCAGCAGCTACATTCTTTTTTTTTTAATGCATTTTTTAAATTGTGAACTTTAACATGTTTACATAACAGTGATAATTTCAAAGTATGGTTTAATAAGTAGTTAGAGAACAAATTTCAAAGAATATGTCACAGTTCCACAATGTCAACTATTTCCATTTTTGTGAAATATAGCATGCCTACAGAAAGGTGTTAACTTCCTGTGTATAGCTCAAAAAGCAGTTATGTCGGTAATTTCAAAAATTGTTATGAGTTACAGTTCCACAGTTGCAGTTCTTTCCTTATTATGCAATATAGGGTGTATACAGAAAGGTGAAGACTTTCAAAGCACAAATCAACGAATAGCTATAGGGCAAATTTCAAAGGATGTTATAGGTTACAGTTCTATCATGTCATTTACCTCCTTCCAGCTATTCTAACACCCCACCATCTAAAAATATGTATATATTTCTATAAAGTTTCTGTATTTATAGACCTGTGTTAAATCTTATCTTGTTTGTGGCTACTCCTTCCTCTCACTTAATCTCTTTCTATGCATTCAGGGGTGTCTAGACAGTGAGCACCCTAACTTGTTCATATTGAAAGGGAGTGTTGACAGTATGGGGAAGGGAGCTGCATCTGATTATTGTTCTTAAAGAGGCTGTTGCTTCTGGATTTTAGGAATTGTCTGGCATAGGAACACAATGGTGAATTTAAATTTCTGAGAGAGATAACTTAGCAAATGAATATTTTCTAGAATCTCAGGTAGGGACCTAGGTATTTGGGGACTACCTTTGGTAAGGGTATGGCATACTGGTGGCCATTTGGGATGTCTAGCTGGAGCTTGCATAAGAGAAACCTCCAGGATAGTCTCTTGACTCTATTTGGTATCTCTTAGCCATTGTGACCTCAGCTTGTTAACCATTCTTTTTTTTTCCCCTTTTGATCAAGTAGGCATTTTCAATGCCACGCTGCCAGGACCAGCCTTATTCCTGGGAGTCATGTCCAGTGTCACCAGGGGGATTCATTCCCTTGGGAGTCAAGTCCCTAGTGGGAGGGAGGTTAATGAATTTATTTCCTGAGTTGGGCTTATAGAGAGAAAGACACATCTAAGCAACAAAAGAGGTTTTCTGGAGGTGCCTCTTGGGCATAATTATAGGAGGGCTCAGTCTGCCATTGACAATCCTAAGTTTGACAAGAGCAAGCCTCAAGTCAAGGGCTTGATTTATTAAGAAGTGGATTCATAATTTCACTTAATATATATTCTATCCCAAGATAAATCGTCACTTTCTTACATTATCTTCATTAAGTTCTACAATCATCACCGCTCACAACTTTAAACAATTATCATAACATAATACATCCAAGAGCTCTTATCAGCTACTAATTATTCATCCCTAGTATTAGTGTAGTGTTCGTAAGATATTTCGATTAAACATAGTCTATAATTTGTGATGGGTAGTTTTTCCATATAACACTCTTGTTAACCCTATGCACCAATGTCACACCTTATATCATGCTAGCACTTAGGTTTGTGATGTTACTCTGTTGGTTATATGCCTTTAAACAACCATTTATGAACATATTTGCCTTCAGTGAGTCACTGCACTTATAATCCCATTAAGGAACCATAGTCACACCTAACTAATCTCCATACCATTAAGTAAGTTCATGCTCATTATCATATTTGTGCATATTAGATTATCATTCCCCTTCACTAGCTTCTGTCTATCTCTAGGTCCTCTATATTCTACATTATAAGGCACTGGTTTTACATTTTTCATGGAGTTTACATTAGTGGTAACATACAAAATCTCTCCTCCTGTGTCTGGCTTATTTTACTCAGCATTATGTCTTCAAGTTTCATCCATGTTGTCATATGTTTCACAACCTCTTTCCTTCTTACTGCTGCGTAGTATTCTATCATATGTATATACCACATTTTGTTATCTACTTGTCTGTTGAAGAACATTTGGGTTGTTTCCATCTCTTGGCAATTGTGAACAATGCTGCTATTAACATAGGTGTGCAAATATCTGTTCGTGTCACTGCTTTCAGATCTGGGTATATACCAAAAAGTGAAATTGCCAGATCATAGGGTAATTCAATATCTGGTTTTCCAAGGAACTACCAAACTCTCTTCCAGAGTGGCTGTACCGTTATACAATCCCACCAGCAATGAATAAGAGATCCAATTGCTCCACATCCTTTCCAGCATTTCTATTTTCTTATTGTTTAATGGCAGCCATTCTTACCAGTTTGAGATTATACCTCATTGTGGACTTGATTTGCTTCTCCCTAATAGCTAGTGAAGATGAACATTTTTTCATGAGTTTTTTAGCCATTTGTATTTTCTCTTTGGAGAAATGTTTTTCATATCTTTTTTCTATTTTATAATTGGGCTGTCTTTACTATTGTTGAGTTGTCAGATTTCTTTATATATGCAGGATACCAGTCTCTTATCAGACACATGGTTTGCAAATATTCTGTCCCATTGCGTTGGCTGCCTCTTCATCTTTTTGACAAATTCGTTTGAGGTGCAGGAACTTTTGATTTTGAGGAGTTCCCATTTATCTATTTTTTCTTCTGTGCTTGTGCTTTGGGTGTAAGGTCTAAGAAGCAACCTCCTAATACTGCGTCTTGGAGAAATTTCCCTACATTGTCATCTGGGAGTTTTATGGTGCTGTCTCTTATATTGGTGTCTTTGATCCACTTTGAGTTAAATTTTTATAGGGTGTGAGGAGGGGTCCTCTTTCATTCTTTTGGATATGGATATCCTGTTCTCCCAGCCCCATTTGTTGAAGATACTGTTATGTCCCAGTTCAGTGGATTTAGGGACCTTATCAAAAATTTGTCGATCATAGATCTGAGGATCTACTTCCAAAATCTCAATTTGATTCCATTGATCAATATGTCTGTCTTTGTGCCAATACCATGCAGTTTTGACTACTGTGCCTTTATAGTAGGCTTAAAGTCAGGAAGTATAATTCCTCCCACTTTGTTTTTCTTTGTCAGAAAGGCCTGTTTCCCTTCCAAATAAATTTGATAACTAGCTTTTCCATGTCTGCAAAGTAGGTTGTTGGAATTTTGACTGGAATTGCATTGAATCTGTAGATCACTTTCAGTAGGAGTGACATCTTAATGAGTTTAGCTTTTCTATCCATGAACATGGAATAGCTTTCCATGTCTTTACGTCTCCTTTTATTTCTTTTAGTAAAGTTATGTAATTTTCCATGTAGAGTTCTTTTACATCCTTGGTTAAGTTTATTCCTAGGTACTTGACTTTTTTTGTTGCTAACAAAAAACCTGCTTTGCAAGAAATACTAAAAGGAGCTCTACCGGCTGAGAAAAAAAGGAGAGAGTGGTCTAGAGAATAGCACAAAACTGAAGTTTTAGTAAGGGTAACTTAAAGGAAATAGAGAGAGGGCAAAAATACATCTAACAAATAAAAACCAAAGGATAAGGTGGCTGATTCAAGAACTGCCTTCACAGTAATAGCATTGAATTTGAATGGATTAAACTCCCCAATTAAAAGATATAGCTTGGCAGAATGGATTAAAAAATATGAACAATCAGTATGCTGTTTACAAGAGACTCATCTTAGGCCCAGCAACCCAAAGAGATTTAAAATGAAAGGATGGAAAAAGTATTCTATGCAATCTACATCCAAAACAAAGTATAGGTTGTGATACTAATATTAGATAAAATAGACTTTAAATGCAAGGATGTCATAAATGGCAAAGAAAGACACTATATACTAACAAAAGGGACAATTCACCAAGAAGAAATAACAATCATAAATGTTTATGCCCCCAATCAAGGGGCTCCAAAGTACATGAGACAAACATTGGCAAGACTAAAGGAAGCAATAGATGTTTCCACAGTAATTGTGAGAGACGTCAATACAGCTCTCTCTCCTATAGACAGAGCAACCAGAGGACCAATAAGGAAATTGAGAACCTAAACAGTATGATAAATGAATTAGACTTAACAGACATATATAGAGCATTATATCCCAGCTTACCAGGATATATGTTCTTCTCTAATGCTCATGGAACTCTCTCCAGGATAGATCATATGCTGGGGCATAAAATAAGCCTCAGTGAATTTAAAAAGGTTGAGATTATTCAAAGCCCAGTCTCTGACCACAGTGAAATCCAACCAGAAGTCAATAACCATCAAAGATCTAGAACATTCATAAATATCTGGAAATTAAACAGCATACTCCTAAACAATCTGTGGGTCAAAGAAGAAATTGCAAGAGAAATTGCTAAATATCTAGAGACAAATGAAAACAAGAACACAGTATATCAAAACTTACAGGATGCAGCGAACATGGTATTGAGAGGGAAATTTATAGCTCCAAGTGCATACATTAAAAAAGAAGAGCTAAAATCACTCCTACATTCTTGTCCAAGTCACCATCACCTCTTTTTTTTTACAATTCAGTAGTTTGTATTCACAGAGTTGTGCAGCTGTAACCACTGTTTGATTCCAATTCATGTTCATCACTCCAAAAGGAAACTATACCCATTAGCAGTGACTCTCCATTCCTCTTTTCTCCAGCCTTTGTCAACCACTAATCTACCTTCCAACTCTATAGATTTCCTTATTCTAGACATTCCATGTACGTCAAATTATACAGTATGTGGCCTATTGTGTCTGGCTTCTTTCACTTACTATGTTTTCAATGTTCATCCATGTTGCACCATCATTAGTACTTCATTCCTTTTTATTGCTAAATAATATTCCATTGGATAGATATATATGCATCCAATATCCACATTTTGTTTAATCACTCCACTGTTTTTAGAAGAATAATGGGAGTTAGTCAGGGGGAACACTTTCCAAGCTAAGAGAACAGAAGTGCAGACACCTGACATCCTACGAGAGCTTGGTATTTTGGAGGGATAGATCTTGATTTAATATGCCTGAAGGAAGAAATGGTTTGGAAAAAAAGAAATAAGGTTGGGCAAAACAATTGGATTGTTGTTAATATCCATAGTCTATTCTAAAAAGTGTTGTTAGTGGCAAGAAATTTGGATGTGATTTGAATATATGTGATATTTATTAAAATTCCCCCTGACTAGTACAAATTTAGGGTTTTAAAAGTAATTTTTTCTAGAACACTTAATCTGTTACACATGAATAAGAGAAACCCAAAGATGGGTGGTTTGGGTTTTTTTGTTTGTTTTCATATAACAATGATTAAATTAGGCTTGTGTGTAAACATAGTAGTCAGGTTAAAAAGCCTTTTGTGGAACTCTTCACATGTTTTTTTTCTGCTCAACTCTTTTGTTGCTTAGTGGAAATAACTGACATCGATTTTCCTAGTATTATTGGCTCCCATCTAATGTTTTGAAGGTTTTTAAAATAGGTATATTGAAAAACTTTAACTTACTCCTAAGTTCCCAACATTATTTCAAAATACAATAAATAGATTGAGGCCCTTATTGAATGTGAAATATGAGAACCAGTAACATTAAGTGATTAGAGCCTTGGATTAGAACCAGGTTGATATAGTGAAGTTATGAGACAAAATATTTGCCAAAATTAAATTAATTTAAAGTTAATAGGCTTAATTTGCCTTTCAGTAAAATGGAGGGAGTACCAGAAGTGCTCTGAAAGACCATTTGATCTGATCTTCTGTTAGTATACAATAAAATTCTAAACTGTTCATTTTATTATGTTCATGTGATATAATATATATGAATGGCTCTCTCAGTGTCAATTTTATTGCTTTCCTTGGGATGCCAATTAAGAATACTCAGGGGAATCCAGTGCTTTATTTTATATTGATAAGGCAGCTGAGGCGATAAATGACCTGATGAGGACAATGTAGCCAGGTAGTTTAAGAGCAGGGATTCCATTCATTCTATAAGTATATAGATATAAATATAGATATAGATTTTTAAATGACTACTTAAGATTTTTTAAATGACTACTTAAGAAGGCATTGTCCCTATTCTCAAGCAATAGAATCTACCTGGGGTATCCAGGGACATATGGCATGACAGATAATAGAACAAATAATTTCAGCTTAACACTAACACATCGAATTGGAGGTATGTGCCACAGAAGTTTGAGAACATTGAAGGAAGATCCATTGGAGCTAACTAACTTAGTGGTAGAGCCACATAGAACTAAGTTTCATAACTCATAGTCTAAGCCTAAAAAGAGCATTTAAATTGACCATACCCTGCACCTCTGTTTTTGGTAGTTAAAATAAGGAAATCACAGATTAGAATCTTATTATTTGGGATTTTCTGGTATTGTTGAGGCAAATTGAATTTCCTTCCTGTAGTTATAAACTACAGCTAACAAAATGAAATCGGCAACCTACATTCTTATATTTTTGAACTGTGTTATTAGACCTATCTTTTGCATAATTACTCAGAAAGATCTGGGTCATCATTTTATAACAGTACCAAAAGTTATTATTGCTGAAGGTTGAAAAGAGTTCTTATTTTCAAATTAATCAAGAACTTAGATGATTTTATTTTTTAAAAATGAACCTTAAAGCAAGGTTTATATTGATTTCAAACTCCTTGGGGATTATATAATGTTTCTTAAAGTTATATAACTTTTATTTTTGTTTAATTTTGTTTCTGCATTTCAACCAAAGAGGTCTGCATTGCCATTCTATTCAATAGAGAGAAAAGTCTTAGATTTTTGACTTTGAAGAATAGTGTATTTTAATATACTTATTTTTTTAATTCAAGGTCAATTAAGGCAAACCATATCAGTATTTTGGATGTTCTTAATTTCTTTTCCTTTTTTAAATTTTAGTTTCCAATAGGTACTATTCCGAAAACTCTTAGTACATAAGGAAGATTTTTATGATGTCTCATTTTTTTCCCTTGTTCAGAAATCGAAATGAGTTGGCTGAGACTCTTGCGCTCCTGAAAGCACAAATTGATCCTGGACTATTGAAAAACTCTAGCCAACAGGACATCTCTTCCCGGGAAAGCCCCAGCTTAGATGATGAGGAGACTAAAAAAGAGGAAGAAACACCTAAACAAGGTTTTTTTTTGTGTGTTTTGTTTTGCTTTGTTTTGTAATCTCTTCTTTTTTCTCTCGTTCTTCTTCCCGACAATATAAATCTGAATTCTGTTTCAATTTGAAAAATTAATAGCCTTCCTATTAATTTAGATTGATTTTCTTTTATTTTAAATGGGAAAAAAAAATCTAGTGATTTGCTCTTTTACACAGAATATTAGAAAAATCTAAATCAAAAATATTCAAATCAGACAGAAAGATGGACTGATAGAATGATACAGTAAATGTGGCAAAAACAAATTAGTGGATCTAGGTATCAAATCATATCTTTTACAAATTTAATAATGTAAAAATATTAAGTAAACTTTTAGTCTACATTAATTCTTATTTTTAAGCCTGATTTCCTGAGTTTTCTACACAGTTCAAATCTCCAGGAAGAGAACCCAGTGCTAACGTTTCTAGAAGGAAAGAAACCAAACTGAAATTTTGGCTAATATCTTTTTACTTAACACTCAAATGTGGTTGGTTTTTATTTTGTTTTTGTTTTTGAAAAGAAACCTTTTAATGATAGGGGACAAAATTTCCTTTCTTTATCATGTTTATTTCCTTTGCTTTTGGTTTTTCTCTAACTATTTTGCTTGGAACTCGAAAAAAATGTATTCTTTATTTATTTGATGTTGTGAGGAATCCTTTCATAATGTCCTCCCATATCTGCAAGCATTGCTTGAAAACAAGTAATTACACCTTTTCATGTAGGATATAATGTTACTATGTACTAAGCATTGCTTTATGCCAAAATTCGGATTATTACCCTCTTTTCACCAGTGTTTAAATGGTTTTGAATATCTGTGGTAGTTTATTTCTAAGCCAGATTTCTGATGTGAAAACTTCTTTTCTATATGTTAGAAATCAATTTGTAGGTTAATTGAGTAAAACTTAATAATTTTAAAGTTGAGAGACTCCCCACTTGAACATCCACATATTTTTAGTAGCATTTCTTAAGGATTATTTCTGGGTTTTGACTTAATGTTTATTTGTTAACTTGTTCATTCTTTTTGGTCATTCATTCATACACTTGTTCATTCCCATATACATTTATAATTAAGACCAAAGAGAATATAAATTGGGAAAAGAGGTCAAGATAATAGAAATTTAAAAGGTAATTATTCCTATTAGGAGAACTTAAGTTTGTTATGAACTTGAAGGAAGACTCTGTTCAGTAATTTAAATTAGGAGAAAAACAAAACTAGTTACTCGGTAAAGTAAATCTCTTCCTAGTATTTAATTCTAAAATTTCTCTGTGGAGCCTTATGGAACAGCAGGAGATTCAACAATAACAGCAACTAATATTTATTAGGCCCTTCCTATGTTCTTTGTAGCCTACCAAACTCTTCATATGCAGTTTTATTTAATCCTCATAGCAACTTTTTGAGGTCACTGCTGTTATTTTTTTGTATTTACAGATGAGGGAATTGGGGAGTTTAGAAACTTGCCCAAGATTATACAGATAATAAAGTGCCAGAGCCTAGATTTCAGTCGTTACCCTTTTCTAAAGCCTATGATCTTAAATAGTGCTATCTAGAGCAGTGCTTCTCAAAATTTAGTATGCACATAATTTTCCTGGGCTTTTTTTTTTTTTTTTTTTTTTTTTTGTCTCAAGCTTTTTATTTTGAAATAATTTCAAATGTACAGGACGGTTGCAAAAATAATGCAAAACCCATACAGAGAACTCCCATCCTACCCTGGTCAAAGCCCTGCCTCTTATCCTCTCAGGTGTAGTTATTGTAGTCTGTCCGGTGGCAAGACCAGAGAATATGTTCCTTGAGTGTCATTTCATTACTGTCAAATATAAACAGACATTGTCGGGGGAGGGGGGTGGGTAGTTAGTGGTTTGAAAGCTAGAAGCAATCCTGATTAATGTCTAAAATACTTAGAGTGCTAAAGCACAATGTGACAAAAGTTAAAAATTAGGCGTGGTTGGATATTTGGAAATCAGACAGTAAGAAGGAAAAATAACTGAGAACTAGAGAGAGAATAAAATGGCCACTTTTATTGTTGTAGCTAAAATAGATTATTTTCTTTAGTCGTTAAATTGCCAGGCCTTGTATCTAACTAACCTCAGTAAGATAGATTTTTGTTTCTTTTGGTTTAAGTGCCAAGTTGAAATGCATTACTCATTAAAGTGGAGGGAAAAAAATTATAGCACATGGCCTCAAAAATTAATTTTGCTTCTGTTTAAAAAATAATTAGAATTGCCTTCTGAAAAATCTAAATATCTTAGACTGGCATTATTTTCTCATAGTCTTGCTTTTCCTATCTTTCTTGTGTTATCCCCTACTATTTCTTACATGATAACTGGTTCAAGATTATCTTTGCCTATATTTTCTTCATGTGTCTTAGGCATTCCTTCTGAACTCTTTATCATCGTGTTCTCTCCCAGAAATGCTATTCTCCTACTGTAGAAATCCTAGTTATGCTTCAAGGGCCATCCAAAATCCCACCTTCTTGTTCCTTCCCTGAGCGCCACTAGCACTTTTATTTATATTTATCCCACTTATATTAGTGCCAGTCCTATGAACAGCCTTGAATTTCTTAGGTTCTCAAATACTTGTTGAATTGTGGTATTCTCAGACTATGATAGATTTCCAAGTGAGCATTAGGTGTCATTTAAATACCTCTCTTGGCTGTCATGTCAGATGGTACAGCACCTGGAGGTTACTGTGCTTGTAGAACACCATGAAATTTAGTATATAATTTCACTTTACATTAAATACTGTGTTCTAATATAGTTGAGAACAAACATTAAAGAAAACTTTTAAAGGAAAATCAGAAAATTGAGGAAATCCTAGTCTTTAATTTAATTTTTTTTCCTATTAACTGGAAAAAGATTGTCCTTTTAATTTTTATAATCTTATGCTTCTGCCAACAAATAGAATGGTAAGGGAATATCATTTGAGAATGTCTGGTAGACAACAAAAATTGCATACTGGCAGCTGGCCGACATGATTTGGTTTGAAAACATGTTTCTTTTCTTTGTGCAGTGCTGCTTTGCTTTTTTTTTAAAATTGAGATTCTCATCACATAAAATTCCCTATTTTAAAGTGTATAATTCAGTGGGTTTAGTATATTCACAATTTTGTGCACTCATAACAACTATCTAATTTCAGACCATTTCCATCACCCCCTGAAAGGAAACCTTGTACCCATTAAACAGTCATTCACCATTCCTCTCTCCCCCCAGCTCCTGACAACCACTAATCATACTTTCTGTCTCTAGGGATTTGCCTAATCAGGACATTTCCTGTTACTGGACTCACATACTTTGTGACCTTTTGCATCTGACTTCTTTCACTTAGCATATTATCGCGGTTCGTTCATATTATAGCATTATCAATACTTCATTCTTTTTTATGGTAGATTAAAATTCCATTGTATAAGTATGATTTATACTATGTTTTGTTTGTTCATTTATCACTTGATGCAGTTTGGGTTGTTTTCAGTTTTCGGCTGTTAGGGATAATGCTGCTTTGAACATTCATAAACGAGTTTTTATATAAACATACATTTTCGTAGACAGTGCTTTTAAAAATTTGAATTTGCTGTCTACATTTATAATTGGAGATGTTTCCCAAAGAAATCTGGGTTTCTAGCTTCTCTTGAAAAATTTAAAAATTTGGCCTATCTGGACCATCATTCCTACATGTCAAAACGGGCTGAAGCTGAGTAATGGCTGCCCCTCTTAGGTCAAGCTCACACTCTCCAGTTTATAATAGTCCCTTCTTGTGTCCCCTAGAATTGCCTGGTGTTTACAATTTTGTTTTTCTTATAGTATACATTGCCCATCTTAGGTTCAACTAAATACTCACACTCGCAATACAACTACAGACCACACTTAGCATCGATTTACTAAAACTGATGTAGGAAGGGAGCCATGACTTGCCAGCAAAAGCAACATCTAGACTTTCTGTCTTTAGGAATAGGCCTGGCAGCAGTTCATGTAGCAACTCATATGGCTACCCTGGATCCTTCTTCTCCCAAGGTGATACCTTTAGCAGCAGATAGATGGAATTGGATTCATAGGAGTTGGGTACAGTAACCACTTTGTCTTAAGAGCATTGTGTTCTGCAGAAGCCAGTATCTCTTGTAACGACTTTATAGGCATAGCTTCCAGGATCCTCGTGCCACATTCAAAAGAGGCTGAAGTATGGCATCCCTTTCGTGTATTTATAGTTCTTCCCAGTTCAGATGCAGTTCATCAGTCAGAGCTCCATTTTTTTTATATATATATAAGCATTATTACCTAATAATCTAGTTAAATTCCAGTTTTATTAGGTTACCAAAGGAGCAGAGGTTGATAGTTAACCAAAAGTCAGATTCTCAAGAGAAGGGAAAAAGTTTCTGTAAACCCTTTGCCCACAGGTGGCTCAGTCCTGGTGTGGTGCTTGGAAACCTTTATTGGAAAAAATAATAATAACTTGCCAATGTCATTAAGGGAAAAAATCCTTACTTTATCACTTAACATTTTCCTAAAGATTCAGTCTGTTAGATTGGTAATTCATCACTTTGAAACATTTTGGATATTGCTTTTTATAAATTGAATTACTCATTCTTCATGAAATCGGTTGTTCAGGAAGTTTATTAGGCAAGAAATAATTTGGCCCATGTTCTTACACTACAGTTGGTATCCAGAAATGGATGTGTGATGGTCTGAATTCTGGAAGAGGTTCTCTGATTGAAACTTTTGAAGAAATATTAATCCTGTTTAATTTGCCTTTCTTAATTAATATTGAGACTGTGGAACATGCTACAGGTAAATTATTAAACTGAAGTTTAACATAGTACTGGTAACTAAATAATGATGGCATTCAACTATAAAAAAGTGTGAATATCCCCAAGAGTCTTTACACAAACCATTCCTCAAAATTCTGTCAATGTTTGGAAATATCTGCATTCATGAATAGTTCTTCTTCTGATATAAACTGTGTAATAGTAAACATTGCTCCCTAGTGAATGACTCATAGCTAAATTTTGTATTGCATGTAACAGTGATAAGTACAATGTTGTTTTCATGAAGCCAGAAACAACAAGTATCAAGTTTCTGGTACTAAGTTAAAGGAATAATGAATTATGAACTCAAATATAAAACTTAAGTAGGTTTTTTAGTTTTAAAAAGAATCAGCTTTGTACATGTTATTTGGTTTTTCTATCCTCAACCTACTTTATTTATATTATCTGCCTAGCCCCTATAGCCAGCTATTAAGAGTTTGTGACTGATTCTGTGGAAGGTGAATGCTAATGAATACAACTATTAAAGAAATACTTTGATGTGGTGTAGGGATTTACAGATGGGCTTCAAAAAGTCCTCATACTGGGCACAAAATAACCTGCTCTTTTTATTATCGTATTAAATATTTTTAAACCAAACACCTGGGAGACCAGATAAATACAGGCTTTATTGTCACTTTGTTATATCTAAAATAGTTTCCTTTTACAGGAATAAAAGAAAAGGTACTCTTTTTATCATTGGCTGTCCTTGTTTACATCTGGCCCAATTTAAAAAGAAAAGATAAAGGATAGAAAATAAATTTTTTGAAACTTAGATTTCTTTAGTTTTACTTTTATACAATGAGCAATAGGACACAGACCATTATACTCCTTATGTGAAAAATTTTTGCTGGTTGGAAGCATAAATCCAACTAAAGTTGTACCATCCATTTTTAAAATACATTGGATGGTGAGATGGGGGTCAGTTTTAAACTTATCGAAACTTGGATTTACTGCAACCCCAAGAGCCTTGGCTTAAAGCATACCATAGGGCTTTAAAAAGGAAATAAATCTTCATGCTCGTAGAAACTGCTTTTGAAGTATGTGCTCTGATTGACTTTGTGGACTGAATCAGGAGGAGAAAATTTAAGTTATCATTCATGGAATCCTGGAAAAATGATAGCAGCATGGTTTTTTTCATCTCTAGAAATTCCCCCATAAAAAGAACATATTGATGTGGCAAAAACCAAACCCCAAGAGAACATCTACAACAAGGGTTGTAAAAGAGCTGGGGTACTCTAGCCCTAATGAATTCTCAAAACTCACCAGCTGAAGTTCCCTTCCAGACAAAACTCTACATTCAGTAGAAACTGCTAGGAATAGAATCCAAGTTAACAAGACAGGAACAAAAGAGACAAACAAAAAAGAAGGTTCAGATAAAAGTATAGGAGGGGAATAGAGCTAGGTGATCTCAGAAAGTAAATTGCTTTAATTTTGAATATTTCATAAAAACAACACAGCTATAAAATTAGGAAAGCTATCATAAATAAGCATCCTTTCTAAAAATCTATTTGTATCTAAAAATGAGCAACTAAGAAGGATTAAAGTCAAATTCCCTAGAAGAAAAGAGACTAAGAGGCAGAATAACATCACCACAAAGAATGAAAACTTGTCAGAAAAATACGTCTACAAAATATATGAAAACTATAATAAGTAAGTGGTGGAACTCAGAAAATAATTTTTTTAAAAATGAATCTAGTAAACACAAGAACTAATGCCTTTTAAAATATAAGATGGAAAGGAGGATATTTGTAAAAATACATAAGAAATGAAGAAGATAAGAATTTGAGAGAAAATGACAGATATGAAAATGCACAAAGAAGATCCAGTAGTTTATGAAGAAGGAAACCAAAGCAAGGGTACAGAACAAATAGAAAAAGCTATATTTAACAAAAATTTCTTGAAATAAAAAATGATTTCAAACTACATATTGTAAAAGACATTGCATACCTTGGAAAATCAACCCAGAACAACCAGCATCAAGACATATGCTAGTAAAATAATTGGATTTTAAAGAAAGAAATACTTTGGCCATCAAGATAAAAATACCAGTTTATTTATAAGGAGAAGAATATCAGATTGCCAACAGCTTTGATAGGAATGTCAAGAAAATGTCATGACATGTTTGAAATTCTCAAGGAAACAAAACGTGTGCCAGGGGTTTTGTCCAGGCAAATTGACTTTCAGTTGTGAAGATTGCAAATAAACCATTCTCAACCTGTAAGAGATATTTTTTCATGAGTCCTTTTATAGGAATCTTTAAATAAATGAGCTTCAGACAGCGAAAATGACTGACAAAACATCAATGATGGATGATATTGAAAAATATATATTTGCATTTTTAGTACACTTGTTTCCTAGTTCTGTTTATGAGTGGGACCAAAGACACCTGAGTAGCAAAGAGCACAGAGCCTCCAGATTTTGGGTTCTAAATATCATTCTCCAGTAGAAATAACTAGGGATTTTTAGAGAAAAGATTAATCCCAAACATGGGCCAAGGAAATACAATATGAGCCTGGAACATACAGTAATGTCAGAAAATAAGAACATGCTAGAAAAAGGATAGGGGCATATTAGAAGGACACAGGTGCCAACCAGAAGAGCTCCCAATGGTGAACATAAGAACAATTTTAGGAAGAAAATAAATAAGGATAGCTTTGTATTTTAGCCCATAGAATAAAAGAATACCATGAATCCAGGCTGGTATAAATAAATAATTGGGTAAATAAATAAATGGGGGAGTAGGGACACTCTTGCTAATAGGAGAACTTCAGTTAATAAATGTAAAAGGAATGAGGGAGACACAAAATCACCATTAGAAGAATGTCACACTAATAATACTTGCAGGCAAATTCCCTGACGGATACTAAAAGTAGTCGGAGAAATTCTGAGGAGAACCATGCTATTAGCATAATCTCAATGTATTGCCACAAGATACCTATTAATTACAAGAGAAAAAAATAGTAACTTTACAGTGGCGAGAATAGACGCCACTTTAATCAAATGATCAAGGTTAACATTACCAATAGTAGGGCATATTGACATCATTATCCCTGGATATAATGCACTGAGAAGGATATACCGTCTCTTATGTAGAATTCTCATCAAAAGTATATAATCTTGTCCCCACCATGATCAAGATGGCAGAATGAGACACTTCAGGGCTCTGTCCTCCCACAGAAGCTTTGAACAACCAGCAAGAACAGGCAGAAATCTCTCTCAAAGCTCCAAAAAAAAAAAACAGTTAAAAGGACTGCAGTAAAGGAGAGGCTAGGCCTCCCTATAATTGTGCCTAAGAGCCTCCTCCCGAATGCCTCTTTGTTGCTCAGATGCGGCCCTCTCTCTCTACCTAAGCCAACTTGAAAGGTGAAATCACTGCCCTCCCCCCTACGTGAGATCAGACACCCAGCAGAGTGAATCTCCCTGGCAACGTGGAATATGACTCCCGGGGAGGAATGTAGACCCAGCATCGTGGGATGGAGAACATCTTCTTGACCAAAAGGGGGATGTGAAAGGAAACGAAATAAGCTTCAGTGGCAGAGAGATTCCAAAAGGAGCCGAGAGGTCACTCTGGTGGGCGCTCTTACACACAATTTAGACAACCCTTCTTAGGTTCTAATGAATTGGGGTAGCTGGGGGTAGATACCTGAAACTATCAAACTACAACCCAGAACCCATGAATCTTGAAGACAATTGTATAAAAATGTAGCTTATGTGGGGTGACAGTGGGATTGGGAAAACCATAAGGACCACACTCCCCTTTGTCTAGTTTGTGGACGTATGAGTAGAAAAATAGGGGAAGGAAACAAACAAACAAATGAACAGACAAAGGCACCCAGTGTTCTTTTTTACTTCAATTGCTCTTTTTCACTTTAATTATTATTCTTGTTATTTTTGTGTGTGTGTGCTAATGAAGGTGTCAGGGATTGATTTAGGTGATGAATGTACAACTATGTAATGGTACTGTGAACAATCGAATGTACGATTTGTTTTGTATGACTGCGTGGCATGTGAATATATCTCAATAAAATGAAGATTTAAAAAAAAAGAGGAAAAAAAAAACCAGGACTGCAGTAATAGGGCAAGTACTGAATCAAGAAAAAGGCTACTTAAAAGCGGTAGGATTTTGTGGCATCCTGGTACTGGAGAGAGAGGGTAATCCTCATGCACATACTGGGAGCATGTATATCTGTTCCAGTCTGCCTGGTGGTGGCCTGAGACTCACCACCCTAGAAACTTGCAATATGTAGAAGGTGGCTCACAGAGTGCTGCTACAGAATGCGATGGGAGAGCAGTAACATTGTGCTGCCTCGGGCAAAGGATTGCTGGCCATAAGACATACAGTGCACTGCTCAGGACTATGAAGATACTGTTTCCTAGGGAAGAGGGAAGATTTGGAACTGTGTAAACATGGGAATTCCTAGGGCCACATGTGCATACCAAAGACAAGACACATATGCAGAAAAGATCAGGGAGGCCCTTACATTTTGGCCTGGAGCTATTCTTTATATCCATTTTTGAAATTTTAAGCCCTGAAGGAGTGCACTTGCACAGTGAGTCTGCAAAGACTGGGGAAGGTGTTTTCTTTTTACAACCACCACTACCACCACCCCCTGGTTTTTTGTGTTAGCTCCTTACTTTAAAGGAAAGCTGTGTCATAAGACCAACTGGTTACAGGCTTAAGGAACAGATACCTCAGGGTCTATATATGCTCAAAGAGGTAAAGGAAATCAGGAAAACAATAGATAAACCCAAAGAGACTATCAGTGGAGATATTGAAAATATGGAAATGAGCCAAAAAAAGTTCACGACCACAGTGACATATATTAAATATTTCCCAGAGGGGCTCAACAACAGATTAGAGTTGGCAAAAGAATCCGTGAACTTAAAGGTAAGACAGTTAAAATCATCCAATCTGAGGAGCAAAAAGAATGAAGAAAAGTGAGCAGAGCCTGAGGAATCCTTTGGACACCATCCAGTGTACCAATACACACATTGTGGGAGCTCCAGGAGAGGAAAGAAAATATTCAACAAAATCATGGCTGACAACTTCCCATATTTAATGAAGCACATGAATGTACACAGGCAGAATACTCAGTGAACTCCAAACAGGATAAACCCATGTAGATCCACACTGCAGCATATTAAAATCAAACTGTTGAATGCCGAACATAAAGATACAATTCTGAAAGCTGCAAGAGAAGCAATATGTCATATACAAAGGATCTTCAATAAGATTAAGTGCCGGTATCTCACTGGAAACCATGGAGGCATGAAGGCAGTGGGGTGACTTATTAAAGTGCTGAAAGCAAAAAAAAAATGCCAACCAAGAATACTATGTCTAGCAAAACTGTCTTTCAAAAATGAGAGATGAAGACATTTCCAGAAAAACAATAGCTGAGGAACTTTGTCACCACGAGACCAGCTTATTGGAGGTACTAAAGAGAGTTCTACAGGTTGTAAGGAAAGGACAACAGACAGTAGATCGAAGCTGCATGAAGAAGTAAAGAACTCCTTAACAACATTTGTAAATATAAATGCCAGTGCTATTGTATTTTTGGTTCAAAACTCCACTTTTTATTTCCTTTGGGATCTAAAAAGCAAATGCATTAAATACAATGATAAAAGGCAAATGCATAAAATACAATTATATTTTTATATGTATAAACATATAATTTGTGGCAGGAATTACATAAAGTTGGGTGATGGAAGGGTATAGAAACATGGTTTGCATATACTATTGAAATGAAGTTGGTGTCAAAGCAATCAAGATTGTATAGGTTTATGAGGTTAAATTTAAACCCCATGATAACTACAGAGAAAGTAATCAGAGAATATGCAAGTTTATAGAGACAAAGAGTACAGGTTGTCAGGGGAAATGGGAAGTTAATGCATAATGGGTATAGGTTTTCTGTTCAAGGAAATGGGAATGTTTTAGTGATGAAGGGTAGTGAGGGTACCTCAATATTCTGAATGTGATTAAGCCCATTGACTGGTATGCTTGGGAGTGGTTGGGATGGAAAAGGAGTTGTATATGTGTGTCAACAATTAAAAAATTTTAAAAAAGCAGCTAGAAACAATGACAGTTAAATGTAATACATGATCCTGGCTGGGATCTAACAGGAAGGAGGAAAGGCTCAAAGGGAAATTATTGGGACACATGAAAAAATCAGAATATAGATTGTAAACTTTCTATAAATGTTAGATTACTTGAACTTGATAACTGTACCTAAGGTGGTTACATAAGTGAATATCCTTGATCTTAGGAAGTGTAAATGACAGTAATAGTGTTCAAGGAACATTATATATACAGCCTATGCTCAAGTATTCAGAAAATGGATGGATGGATACATAGATGCATGGAATGTTACAGCAAGTATGGAAAAAGCTTAAAATTGGTGAATCTAGGGCAGTAGGAGTGGAGAAATGTATAACCTGAATCTTATATTGAGAAAACACCAAACAAGCCCAAAGTAAGAGGTATTCTACAAAACAGTGTTTTCAAAGAAAGAGAAAAGGAAAAATGAGGAATGGTCACAGGTTGGAGGAAACTAAGGAAATACAATTAAATGAGACATGGATTCTTGAACAGAAAAGTGGGAAATTGGTAAAATTCAAATATAATCTGTTTAGTTGATATTATTGTACCAATGATAATTTCCTGGTTTTGAAATTGTTCTATAATTATTTAAGTTGTTAAGATTAGAGAAAGCTTAAGTAAGGTGTACTTGAACTCTTTGAACTATTTTTATAACATAAGTGTAAGTTGAAAATTATTTCAAAATAAAACTTACAAAGAGTGGTGAGTGACTGCTAAACATGTATTTAGATGTAACCAAATTTAAATGAAGAATATAAGGAAGAAAATATAGTATTTATTGGCTGTGTGCTTTGACAATACAAACATAGTAAGACTATACACAAATAAGAGAATGGAAGAATACATATAAAAGATTTTTAATTTTTCACTAATCACATTGACATTGTTATTCTGAGAAAGTTTTGTTTATAATATGAGAAAAAAGAAGTGAATAACTTTGATATTCTAATTTTTTTCTCAGTGGTATCTTGAAAACTAAGGTTCTCAGTGTGGGGAAATAAAATATAAATTAAGTTAGAAAATGTTAGGAAAACACTCGGGAAATATCAGTATCATATTATGATTTATTTTTATTGCTAATAATATATATATTATATATGTTTATGTAAATATATTAAATTTCTTAACTCTGTCCACTGAAAAATCTTAGAAATATTGGCCAAACCATTAGGAATGAGCATCTTTGTGCCCAGATTGTGGTCTTGAAATTTAATTTCCCACTGATCTTAAGCCAAGGCTTCTTAGAGAAGTAGCTGGTTCCATCAAAAAGACTCAAGATCTAGGTCTCCAGTGCCAAAAATGCTACAATTTAACAAACAAGGATAACTATTATAATGGATTAAAATATATGGAATGTGTTTAAACCCATGATTTCATAATGATACTAAAAGAAAATTTGGCAACCTTCGGAAGATGCTAATGGAAACAAAATTATTATTTTCAAAACTGGTAAATGATAGAATCAGGCACTCATTCTGTCTTTTCTGTATGAACTGTAGCATGTATAACAAAGTACTAAATGGGTAAAATTTGTTTTTATAGAAGCATTTCAACAAATTACTGATGGAGGAATGATAAAATGGAAGTATCATTTGCCATCCATAATGAATTAAAGATTTTAGATACTGAGCATCAAGATGTGCTAACATCACAGAGACAGTCAGACATTATATACCTCTTGATAAAAAACATACAGTACCATCAAAGATGTAATTTTGTCACAAAAATCAAACCTGAATCTAATAAAGCTTGTGATCAAACTGATGGTTTACAGGAAATAAAAAGGACAGAGGAACATGTAACACTATGTCATGGGAAGGCAGTAAGCAAAAATATTCCAGGAAATTATAGGACAAATTATTCAGTGTTTTGAACAAACAAATGTTTTGGTATCTTCAATATATAAATTTCAAGAAAAACAAAAGATGAAGGAGAAGACATTAGATTAAAAGAAACATGAAGAGAAAATAATAACAAACAAGTAAAACTTAACTTACTATGTTTAAAATATACTGTAGGGGAGAACCTAAGATGGTGGCTAGGTGAGACAGGGCAAAAAAACACCTCCGTGAAAAATACTAGATAAAAACCAGAAAGTGACCCAGAACACCACTTCCAGTGATGCACCAGCTGGACAAGTTCTGCTAAATCCACAGGGAACATGCATTTGGTGAAACCAGAAGCCTGCATTCTGAAACGATGAGTGGGCCAGCTGAAAGTCCCGCAGCCGCGCTGCGGTGTGGGGAAACGGTGGACTTGCGTTTGGAGACGGACTAGTTCTTTAAAAAAAAAGCCCGGGAAGGGCTGCAGATACGACAGGGAGAGCCTCACAGTGAAGCACGGCGGGAATGGGCTGGGCTAATGCCTCGGTGTCTGGCATCAAGGATACCCCTTCCCACACCTGCTGCTGATTGTCTCGAGACCAGAGGAGCAGAGGGGAGCCAAAAGGAGAAAAAAACCCGCATTCCTTGCAGCCATCTCCCCAGCGGGCGGTGGACGCCCCTGCCCGGGGCCAGACCCACAGCCCAGAGCCACGCCAAGAAACCCAGTGTGATGGGGAATCTTCCCCGCAGCACTACACACAAGCCACAATATCAGCCGTGGACAGTGGCCTTTAATACACCCATGGCTGATTGTCCCGGAGCCAGGAGGATGGAGCTGTGCAAAAAGGGGGAGGTTAACGCGTCCCATTCAACCATCTTTGAAGCAGGTTGGGAGCGCCCCTGCACAGCCCAGCGACCCAGGGCTTCCCTGGTGGGCCGGCACACACTAGTGACGTGGCGCAGCCCTCCATCAGCAGAGGTCCTGGAAGAGCACAGCTGGGAATGGGGAACCGCTTGGAAATCCCAGGGACCCTATGCTAATACCAAGCACTTGTGAGTCAGCGGCAGAGACAGTCGGTGGAAAGACTGAAATGAAGGCTTGGGCTCCTGCAACAGCCTTAAATCTCCAGGAACACCTGGGAGGTTTGATGATTAAAGCTGCCCTGCCTCCCTAAACACCCAGACACACGCGCCACATTCAGGGCGGACAGCACCAGCAACACACCCAAACTTGGTGCATCAATTGGACCCCGCAAGAATCAGACACCCACACACCACAAAGACAAAGTAGGGGAGAACTGATTTGAGGGGAATAGGTGACTCACGGATGCCATCTGCTGGTTAGTTAGAGAAAGTGTATGCCAGCAAGCTGCAGTTCTGTCAAATTAGGGATCAAGTAAAGCAAATGCCAAGAGGCCAAAAACAACAGAATCTTAAAGCATATGATAAAACCAGATGATATGGAGAACCCAAACCAAAACACCCAAATCAAAAGATCAGAAGACACACAGTACTTGGCACAATTAATCAAAGAATTACAGACAAGCAACAAGAGCATGGCTCAGGATATAAAGGACATGAAGAAGAGCATGGCACAGGATATAAAGGACATCAAGAAGACCCCAGAAGAGCCTAAAGAAGAAATTGCAAGAGTAAATTAAAAGCAGATAATCTTATGGAAATAAAAGAAACTGTTGGCCAAATTAAAAAAGACTCTGGATACTCATAATACAAGATTAGAGGAACTTGAACAACAACTCAGCCTCCTTGAGGACCACAGAACAGAAAATGAAAGAACAAAAGAAAGAATGGAGAAAAAAATTGAAAAAATTGAAATGGATATCAGGGATATGATAGATAAAATAAAACAACCAAATTTAAGACTCATTGGTGCCCCAGAGGGGAAGAGAAGGGTAAAGGTCTAGAAAGAGTATTCAAAGAAATTGTTGGGGGAAACTTCCCAAACCTTCTACACAATATAAATACACAAAGCATAAATGCCCAGCGAACTCCAAATAAAATAAATCCAAATAAACCCACTCCAAGACATATTCTGATCAGACTGTCAAATACTGAAGAGAAGGAGCAAGTTCTGAAAGCAGCAAGAGAAAAGCAATTCACCACATGCAAAGGAAACAACATAAGACTAAGTAGTGACTACTCAGTGGCCACCATGGAGGCGAGCAGGCAGTGGCATGACATATTTAAAACTTTGAGAGAGAAAAATTTCCAACCAAGAATACTTTATCCAGCAAAACTCTCCTTCAAATTTGAGGGAGAGCTTAAATTTTTCACAAACAAATGATGAGAGATTTTGCTAATAAAAGACCTGCCCTACTTCAGATACTAAAGGGAGCCCTACCGACAGAGAAAAAAGCTGAGGGACTTCACCACCAGTAGATCAGTCCTATAAGAAATGCTAAAGGGAGTTGAGCAGACTGAAAGGAAGGGACACTAAACAACTGACTGAAACTACATGAAGAAATAAAGGGTACCACTAAAGATCACATGGTAAATATAAATACCAATACTACCGTATTTTTTATTTTAACTTCACTATTTACTTCCTACAGGATCTAAAATACATAAACTGTAATGGTAAATCTGTAATTTTGGACTCAATGTAAGACATAATTTTTTACAAGAACTACATAAAAGTGGGAGAATGAGGGAGTATAGGAACATAGATTATGTGTCATATTGAAGTTAAGTTGGTATCAAAGAAAAACAAGATTGTTATAGATTTAAGAGGTTAAATTTAAGCCCCACAGTAAACACGAAGAATGTATCAGAGAATATGACCACAGAGATGAAAAGTAGAGTAGGGGTTCCGAGAAGTGGGGGAAGGGGCAATGGGGAGTTAAGAAATGAGAGTAGGGTTTCTGTTTGGGGTGAAGGGAAACTTCTAGTAATGGATGGTGGGAAGGGGATAGCATTGCAACATCCTAAATGTGATTAATCCCACTAATAGAATGCTAGGGAGGGGATGCAATGGGAAGATTTAGGCTGTATATATGTTTCTAAATAGATGACAAATAGATCATCTAATAGATCATCAAAGGAAAAAAAGGAGATATAGAATGTAAGCTTTGTATCAAGGTTGAATGTCTTGAACTTGTTAGCTGCATTTAATGGGATTGCATAAAAGAATGTTCTTGTTCATGGGAAGTGTATATGTGAATTATATTGTTTTTTCAAGGATGTGTCCAGCTTGCTCTCATATGTTCAGAAGACAGAGCGATAGATGATGGATGATAGGGAGAGAGGGAGGGAGGGAGGGAAGGAAAGAAAGAAAGAAATGATGGTGTGACAGGATGTTAAAGGTGGTGGATCGGAGTATCGGGGGAGGTGAGTCAGGGTATGCTGAAGTTCTGTGTATGGGGTTTGTACTGTTTTTGCAACTGTTTCTGTAAGGTTGAATTTATCTCAAAATAAAATTTCTTATAAAAAATATACTGTAAAGAAAAGTATATAACTTTAAAAGCAGAGTAAGGAACTGATTACCAGAAAAGTCAAGTTGATGGTTATTCTGGACAGGGAGGGAATTATTATTGGGAGAGGGTATGTCGAGAGCTTTTGGAGTCGCTGGCAAGTTTCTGGCTCCTGACATGGGCAGAAGATATAAGGATGTTTGCTTCATGGTGATTTTTATGCTGTGCATATGTCTTAAATTGTTGTATTTTGTTGTACGTGGTCATGAGAAAGATCTTGATGCCTCTTTCAAATATCTACCATGGTATATTTTTTTTCATGGAATCATACAATATGTAGTACTTTGTGTCTGGTTTCTTTCACTTAGCCTAATGTTGTTTAAAAATTATTATTTGGTTTTTTAAAATTACAGAAGTTGTAGGTTTATAGAAAGGTCATGTAAAAAATAAAGCATTCTCATATACCCCCTATTGTTGACACTTTGCATTAGCATGGTACCTCTGTTACAATTGATGAAAGAATATTAAAATATTACCATTAACTATAGTCCATAGTTTACATTAGGTGTATTTTCCCCTATATACCACCCTATTATTCACACCTTATAATAATGTCATTCATGAAAAAACATTCTTATGTTTGTAGTATTAACCACAGCCCTTGTCCATGACCAGGTTCACTGTGTTATACAACCACATGTTTTATCTTCTAACTTTCCTTCAAGTAACATGCATAACCCAAAACTTCCCCTTTTAACCACATTCACCAACCTAATTCAGTGCGGTTAATTACACTCACAATAATGTGCTACCATCACCACTAACCATTTTGAAACATTTACAGTCAGCCTAAATAGAAATTCTGCACCAATTAAGCATCAGCTCCCCATTCTCTATCTCCATTCTATCCCCTAGTAACTTACATTCTAGGTCCTAATTCTATGAGTTTGCTTATTATAAATAGTTCATATCAGTGAGATCATACAATATTTGTCCTTTTGTGTCTACCTTATTTCATGCAAAATAATGTCCTCAAGGTTCATCCCTGTTGTTGCATGCATCAAAACTTCATTACTTCTTTACAGGAATAATATCCCATCATATTTATATACGACATCTTGTTTATCCATTCTTCAATTGATGACACTTGGGTTGCTTCCATCTTTTGGCATCTGTGCATAATTCCACTGTGAACATCAGTGTGAAAATGTCTGTTCAAGTCCCTGCTTTCAGATCATCTGGATATTTACTTGATAATGGGACTGCTAGATCATACAATTCTATACTGAACTGCCAAAATGTCTTCCACAGCAACTGTATCTTTTTACATTCCCCACAGCAGTGAATGAGTGTTCGTATATGTTCACATCTTCTCCAACACTTGTAGTTTTCTGTCTACCATGGAATTTTAAAATAAGTTATAAAAGAATTGGTGCCATCTAATACCCTAAAGTAATGAAATGGTAGTACTAATATCTTTATGCAGGTAGCAATTATCATTTGTCCATTGTGTGAATGATGATACTGTCAAAAGATAATTTAAATATTTTGAGCCTCTTTTGGGAATTGTAAAAACCATCAACATCTTCAAAATGGTGAAGGGTTTCTTTGCCAAGCAGCACTTCAGTTCAAGAAAATATTCCTCTCTTAGGCATGAGTGATATTTCATTCATTCATTTCTTTCATCATGCTCTTGTCTCAGTACTATAGATAATGCCAAGATCAAAATCAACCAAATTTTGGCCTTTATGGTGCTTACATGTCAATAAGGGGAGACAGGGGATCTAAGATGGAGGCATAGAGAGGAGTGGAAGCTAAGTAGTCCCCTGGAACAACTGAAAAAAAAAAACAGAAACAACTAGTAAATATTCCAGAATAACTGCAGGGGGACAAACATGACCGTCCACTCATCATACACGAACCTGAATTGGGAGGAATGCCCAAGATCACAGCATAAAATCTGTAAGTAAGAACTGCGGATCCAAATCGGGAGACCCCTTCCCCACAGCCCGAGCTACAAAGCCTCATGGTGCCAAAGAGAAGCTAATATAGCTCAGCCCAGCTCCAACTGGGGTTTTAATTAGTGAGTGTAAGCTGCTCACTACGAGGTATGAATCCCCAAGTAGACAGAGGCTTTGGGTGATGACTGACCTTGGAGAGCCGGAGGGTCGCCTTGGACTAGCCCTGTTCCGTTTTCAACTCAGTGGAGAAAGCCTCGGCCATTTTCAGTTCCCAGTTCTGTGACCCAGACAGGGGTGTGGCACAGGCAGAGAGAGACCACTGAAATGCTAATAACCTCCCCCTATGGCATCTATCTTCTCTAAGAGGAAAGGGGTCAGTCCCAGCTCTACTACCTGCCTTTCATTCACAACTTACACCAGTCAAGAATTATAGGCTAATCTTTGCATCAGGCAGAGAGCACCCCTGCACGGCCCAGCAGCCCAGGGCTTCCCTTTAGGGACAATGCACACTAGTGATGTAGCACAGCCTTCCCTCAGCAGAGGTCCTGGAAGATCACAGCTGAGAAGATGGGCCCGCTCGGAAAACCCAGGGATGCTACGTCAATGCCGGTGGTTTGTGGGTCAGTGACAGAGTGGGTCTGGGGCAGAACTGAAATGAAGGCTTAGAGTCTTGCAGCGGCCTTGAATCTCCGGGAACACCCAGGAGGTTTGAATATTAAAGCGGCCCTGCCTCCCTGACCACCCAGACACATGCACCACGTTCGGGGCAGACAGCTCCAACAACAAACCCAAACTGAGTTCACCAACTGAACCCCACAAAAATCATTTCCCCACACACCACAGAGACAGAGTTGGGGAGAACTGACTTGAGGGGTATACGTGACTCACAGACGCCATCTGCTGGTTAGTTGGAGAAAGTGTACGCCACCAACTTGTATTTCTGAAAAATTAGATTGGTATTTTTTTTTTTCACAACTTGAAAGAACCCTGTCAAACAAAGCAAATGCCAAGAGGCCAAAAACAACAGAAAATCTTAATGCACATGATAAAACCAGACGATATGGAGAACCCGATCCCAAACACTGAAATCAGAATATCAGAAGAGACACAATACTTGGCACAGTTAATCAAACGATCACAATTGAGCAACGAAAACATGGCACAGGATATAAAAGACATGAAGAAGACCATGGAACAGGATAAAAGGGACATAAAGAAGACCCTAGAAGAGCATAAAGAAGAAATTGGAAGATTAAATAAAAAAATAGAAGATCTTATGGAAATAGAAGAAACTGTTGGCCAAATTAAAAAGACTCTGGATACTCATAATTCAAGATTAGAGGAAGTTGAACAACGACTCAGTGTCCTAGAGGTCCACAGAACAGAAAATGAAAGAAGAAAAGAAAGAATGGAGAAAAAAATTGAAAAAATTGAAAAACATCTTAGGGATACGATAGATAAAATAAAACGTCCAAATTTAAGGCTCATTGGTGTCCCAGAAGGGGAAGAGAAGGGTAGAAGTCTAGAAGGAGTATTCAAAGAAATTGTTGGGGACAATTTCCCCAACCTTCTACACAATATAAATACACAAAGCATAAATGCCCAGCGAACTCCAAATAGAAAAATAAACCCACTACGAGGCATATTCTGATCAGACTCTCAAATACTGAAGAGAAGGAGCAAGTTCTGAAAGCAGCAAGAGAAAAGCAATTCACCACATACAAAGGAAACAACATAAGACTTAAGTTGTGACTACTCAGAGGCCACCATGGAAGTGAGAAGGCAGTGGCATGACATATTTAAAACTCTGAGAGAGAAAAATTTCCAACCAAGAATACTTTATCCAGCAAAACTCTCCTTCAAATTTGAGGGAGAGCTTAAATTTTCCACAGACAAACAAATGCTGAGAGAGTTTGCCAATAAAAGACCTGCCCTACTTCAAATACTAAAGGGAGCCTTACTGACAGAGAAACAAAGAAAGGAGAAAGAGATATAGAGAATTTTAACAGACATATATAGAACCTTTCATCCCAAATCACCAGGACACTCATTTTTCTCTAGTGATCATGGATCTCTCTCCAGAATGGACCATACGCTGGGACATAAAACAAGCCTTAAAAAAAAAAAAAAAAATTTGAACATATTCAAAGCACAATCTCTGACCACAATGGAATACAAATAGAAGTCAATAATTTTTGAATTGTAACTCCACTATTTACTTCCTACATGATATAAAATACACAAACTCTAATGACAAATCAGTGGTTTTGAACTCAGTGTAAAATATGTAATTTTTGACAACTATATAAAGGTGGGGGAATGGAGGAGTATAGGTACATAATTTATGTGTCCTATTGAAATTAAGTTGGTATCAAAGAAAAACAAGATTGTTATGGATTTAAGAGTTTAATTTTAAGCCCCATAGTAAACACAAAGAAATTATCAGAGAATATGACCATAGAGATGAAAAGTATAATATGGGTTAAGAGAAATGGGGGAAGGGACAATGGGGAGTTAAGAAATGAGTGTAGGGTTTCTGTTTGAGGTGAAGGGAAATTTCTAGTAATGGATGGTGGGAAGGTGATAGCATTACAACATTCTAAATGTGATTAATCCCACTAATAGAATGCCAGGGAGGGGGTGGAATGGGAAGATTTAGGCTGTATATATGTTTCCACAATTGAGAAAAAAAAAAACAGACAGTCTGAATAGATGACAATTGAATGCCAAGGATGACCCTGGATGGGATCTGAGGATGGAGGGCAGGAGGCTCAAAGGGACACAGTTGAGACATAAGGAAAAGGAAATATACAATGTAAGCTTTGTATCGTTGTTGAATCTCTTGTACTTCTTAGCTGTGCTTAATGGGATTGCATAGAAGAATGTTCTTGTTCATGGGAATTGTATATGTGAATTATAATGTTTGTTCAAGGATGTGTGCAGCTGGCTTTCATATGTTCAGAAGACAGAGCAATAGATGATGGATGATAGATAGTGAGAAAGGGAGGGAGGGAGGGAGGGAAAGAAATAATGGTCTGACAACATGTTAAAGTTAGTGGCTCGGGTTATCGGGGGGGGTCATGGAATGCTGGAGTTGTTTATGGGGTTTGTATTGTTTTTGCAACTGTTCCTATAACTTTGAATTTATTTCAAAATAAAATGTAAAAAAAAAATAAGGGGAGACAGACAATAAACAAGAATAGCAAATAATATATGTAGTAAATTAGATGTAGATAAGCTATGGAGGGAAAATAATTTTGTAAAAGATAAAGGGTGTCGTTTTAGGTTGAGGGGCTAGAAAAGGGTTCTGAAAAGGTGACACTTAAAAAAAACCTAAAGAAGATGAGAAAGCAAATCATGCAGCCAACCTGAGGCAAAACATTTTTTAACATTTTTTAACATGCTTGCTGTAGAAATTTGGGAAGTTGTAAAGCAAAAATAAAAATTATTATCCTGTGACCAATAAGCAACACTGCTGTTGTGATCTATTGTGATTCTATGATCTGTTTCTTTCTAATCTTTATATTAGGCATGGTTGCTTATTTATTTATTATTATTGAGATTATATGTTAAATCTAGTTTTATGTCCTTTTTGCGCTTAGCATTCTTCCATGAGAATTTTCCCATGTTTTGAAACTTCTTTAAAAAAGAAAGTATAAAGCAAGCACTCAGTAAATATTTGTTATTGAATGGTTGTACTACCACTACCAGTGTATGGGCATATTCCTTTCACCATACTCTTAGAAGCTTTGAAAATTACTGCTAGATAAAAACTTTGTTGATTGGTTGGATTTGAAATCTCATTGCTTTTTAAATTTTAATTCCTTTGATTACTAATGGAGTTTGAACATTTCATCCCTAAATGTCTGTTCATATCCTTGACCCATTTTCTTTGGAGATTTTTAGTTTTTTCTTATATTTTAAATGGTCTCTTAAGTGCATTTATTAATTCTTCTTAAAGGCAATGTACCTTAGCATCTCCTTTAAATATGTCATGTCTGTGCCTAATTCTTGTTTTGTAAGTTGGTCAGATAAACTTTGAAGTATTTTTAATTAAGCAGATTTACATTATACATAAAAAGATTTTCTGTTGATAAAAGCTACATCTTAAAATATTGATGTTATTTATCAACATTTAGACTAGAGTTTATTGACATTTCAGTTCATTCAGCTTGGTCAGCAGATGTTTAAGTGCCTTACTGCAGGTGAATATTACACGATTAATAGTTCATAGACTAGTAGGGCAGATAGATTTGTAAATAAACAATTGTAATTATGTAATAATTGCATAAGAGAATATTTAAAGCAGTATGCAAAAGCAGGAAAAGGAGTAGTTAATTCTTTGTAGAATACGAATTGGATAAAACCATGAAAAGTAGTGACATTTAAACTGGCTTTGAAGCATGTAATATTTTGCCATTGATTATGATAACTAATAATACTAATGTCAGTCAACATTGAGTGTTTACTGTGTGCCACTTGTGCTAAGTAATATGTAGTATTGCATGAAATCATTAACAGCCTTAAGATAATCGTTTTTGATGTTGGGAAACTGAGGAATGGGGAGGTAGAAAAGAATGGAAATGGCTTTTTAGGCAGAGTTTTTACAAGTTAGGGAAAAAAACATGATGGCAGCTTTGGGAAACATTGAATTTTTTTGACATGGATAAAGATTGTAGTAAAAGAAGGGGCCATGGCTCACTTCCTGTTCAAAGTTCCATGTTAATTGTAGTGTTTGAACAAACTGACTGTAGAAGTTATATTGTTCAGAAAATATAGATCCTATACCAAATAAACATCTCTTTCCTTGGTGTCACATGGAAACTGAAGTTTGAACACTGCCAGTTTTTTTTTAACAGTTGCTGTATGTGTTAATGATATTCATACCTGCCGAGCTCTAGCTCTGAGTTTCAGGCATCACACAGATACCCAATGTTCCAGAGACCAATCAGGTTATAGATTAAGGGATCAACATCTCAGAGTTTGGGATAGCCATTACAATTCAGGAATAGATTTGACTGCTGTAAGAGCTTACAATCTAGGGACCATTACAATAATCATTTCCCTGTTAGGCTGTGCTCTAAGATTTAATTCTGAGTTTACACATTGTAGTTAGTCCATATTGGTGAGGCATTATAGTGTTTGCCTTGGTTTCTGGCGTACTTCACTCAGCATGTTGTCTACTTGATCTGTTCACCTCATTAGGTGTCACACAGCTTCACTCCTTCTCGTAGTTGATCAATATTCCATTCTATGCATACACCACAGTTCACCATTCTGTTCCTCAAATCAGTGTACCCTTAGGCCACCTACACCCATTGCAAATCATGAATACTTTTGAAGACGATTGTATAACAATGTTATAGTGACAGTGTGATTGTGAAAACCTTGTGGATCACACTCCCTTTATCCAGTGTATGGATGGATGAGTAGATAAATGGGGACAAAACCTAAATGAAAAATAGGGTAGGGGGGTGTTATTTGGGTGTTCTTTTTTTATTTTTATTTTTTATTCTGATTCTGATTCTTTCTGGTGTAAGGAATGTTCAAAAATGGATTGGGGTGATGACTGCATAGCTATGGGATGGTCCTGTGAACAGCTGATTGTACGCCGTGGATGACTGTACGGTGTGTGAATATCTCTAAATAAAACTGAATTTTTAAAAGGGGGGGACAGATAATGAATAATAACAATAATAGTAACTTACAAGTAGTGTGATAAGTGAACAGCTTTTTTTTTTTTTTTTAACATCCTGATAGCATAAACTTTAGGTAGATATTTTTATTCCATTTTTAAAGAGTTTAGAGTAAAGAGACTTTTAAAAGGTTAAGATTATTTTCCCAAGATCTCACAGATTGTCAGTGTGGATGCAGGTGCAATGAGAGCTTAGAGGTTTGTCTTAATTTATCATTGTCTTAATTTCTATGAAATAGTTCACATAAACAGAAAATAGTACAACACTTGTATACTGATTTACAAATCCAAAATTTGCTTTGGATTTTTTAAAAAAATATTATAATAACAATTAATACTATCTTGCTCTACATTCTCTATCCTATTTCCCTTCTCTTCTTTTCCAGAAGCAACCACAATCCTAGGAATTTTTCCTATGCTAATGTTTACAGTTTTGCTACATATGTACATAGCCACATCAACATTTAGCATTTTTGTGTGTTTTATACCTTTTCTGTGAACAGTATCATGCTGTACCTGTCCTTTCGCAGCCTGCTTTATTCGTCATTCTGTTTTTGAGATGTATCCTTACTGATTCATGTAAATCTGTTTCTTTCATTTTAATTGCTGTCTAGTGGCTATTTATCTTTTCTCCCATTTAATAAATATTTAGGTTATTTTCAGTTTTTCACTTTTACAGCAATGCTGCATCAAATATTTATGTATATCTTTCTGCATAGTTGTATATAAATATTCTCTGGAAGTAGAATTGCTGAATTATAAAGTGTGTTTCTTCAGACTTTAGAGCAGATATTTCCAAATGGCTGTTAAAAATGTTTATGCTAATTTACACTCTCACAAAAGGTATGTAAAATTTGAGCCAGAGTCTGAAACCAGAGGCTATTTTTAAATTTATCACCTTATCTTAGAAGAAGAGGACTATAGAAAGAAACCAAAACCTCTATAGGGGTTAATTAACCCTTTATCACTCAACAGATGACAAGTCCAAAATATATTTAGTGGATGTATAAATTTTGGTGAATATGGAAAAGAAGCAGTAGGTAGCAAAAGTGAAAGGAAAACTCACAGAAAGGATTGCATTCATCTGCATGTTCATTCAAACAGGGTTTTTATTTTTTATTTTTTTCTTGTAATAAGAAGTCAAGTGGTAAGTAGTCCAGTTCTAGTACAGCAACTCCACGAAGCCATCAAGGACCCTTCCTAGTCTGTCATACTTAGCAAATGGTTTTGGTTACTTGGCTCCAGGTATTGTGTGCCCAACTCTGGGGATAAAGAAGGGGAAAGGGCAAAAGGCATGGGTCAGCCAAATCTGTAAGTCTCACCCAGTAGACTTCTCATACATATCACTAGCCATACTGGATCACATGACTCTTAGATGCAGTGCTTCTGGGGGAGGTGAGTGCCCTTCTGAACAAAATCAGAGTCCTGTTAGTAAGAAATTAAAAAAGAGATACTGGATAGGAAACTAGCAGTATTCTCTACTCTGTTAACATATGTAGAACATCCAATAATATTTCATTACACACTGCTTCTGGCTGGGGTGGTTGGGAAAGCCAAAGATAAGTGATCAATAAATATTTGTTGAGTAAATGAATGAATCTGCTTTAAAAACTTACAATAGATAGCACTTCTATTGAATCACCAGTCGTGAATCTAATGTATTCCTCATTTAATTTTGCCATATTGTTACTCAATCATAGTCAATTCAAATAACTAAAGATAACCTCCTCACTCTCCTCTTCCAAAGAGAAACATGTGATTTTACTTTGGGTCACAATGAGATCCTGATATGCCTTCTGAACCATAAACATGTCAAAGATATATTAAATAGTGTCCAGTAAACTCTTATTAGGTTGAAGTTACTTTGAAAGATTGTAATCTATGTATTTTAACTGTTAATCAAGATTTTTATTTAACCTGACACCCTAACCAATCTCAGTGAATGAGAATTTACTAAAATTATTTTATCAGTGGGGAAAGGAAGACATACAAATTAGATAATCACTGTTATCTCTTTAAAAATATTCTTAGCAGCTAATAGACACCAAATCACTGACAGTGTAAAGAAGGAAGAATAATACTGATATTCTAATCTAAGGCTCTGAATGCTTATAAATGATTCTAGAACTTTTTGTTTGCAACATGGTTGAAAATTAGAAAATGGTGATTTGTAATAAAAACATTCTTTCTTTTAAAGAAATACTCAGGTCTCTTGTTTAAAAAAAAAAAAAAGTCCTACTTCAGTGTCCTCACTTCTATACATTCCATTTTTATTCTCATGAAATATATTGTAACTCTGGTTTATCACCTTGACAAAAATCTGTTCAACATTGTAAAAATTAATTCCTATCTTGGTAGACCTTTGTTTAGAATTGAGGTTTTTCAGTATGGTAAGGGTGGGGTGAAGGTGTGGAAAATGTAGGTAAAATTAGTATTGAATGAATTCTGAAAACACTCTATTCGAATTCTCTAAACACAAATTTACAGCATCTGTTCAATCTCTGTAAGATCATCCAGAGATTTACTAAATATGGCTTTTGTTACGTATATTTAAATCTACACAATTAGGCATTCCATAACAGGTGAAAACATATAGCCAATAAGGTATAAAAAGGAATTGACAGATAAACCTAAAAATTTATTAACTTAAAATGTTCACTAATGACATTTGACAAATTGTATTACAGCCACACTGAAGAATGTTATATAATTATTAAGTGCTAATGTTTTAATGAAAAAAATGAGACAACATGATATCAACTTTTGAGGAAGAAATACACAAAACTTGAAGGAAGTAACCCAAAATAATGTATACCTCCAAGTAGGTTTATGGACAATTTTTTTTCTCTTCTCTATTTTTCATTTTCTGTGCTGAATTATTACTTTTCTAAAATGAATGCAACAAAACATACATTTTCCCAATAAATTATAATGTTACATTAGTAAAATGAAGTGCTCAATGACTTGCAAAGAAGAACAGTTGTCTTTTTTTTTTTAAAAGATAGTGTTTTGGAAATGCTTTAGGTAGTATTTTCAGTTCATGTTTTTTGAGACATCATTTGGGTTTGAATAATTATTTGAATTGTGAAGATACTTTATTCCATAAGGAGAACTGAAGCTAAAAGTATAAAGCAGAAACCTGAGACTTTCTAAATAACAGTTTTCCTAATGTCTAGAAGTTATGCTTCAGGTTTTTGTCATTTTCTCCATTGTCAAATACTATAACATGCCCAATGACAAAAGCCATCTCTCAAGAAACTTCAAGTGGAAATATATATTATATTAAGCCTTTCATATTTTATGACCTTCATGTAATTAAGCTTTTTCTGATTTTTAGAGGAACAAAAGGAAAATGAAAAGATGAAAGTTGAAGAGCAGCCAGTAGATTCAGAAAATCTTTCTACGCCCAATATTCTAGAAGAGACTACTGTGAAAACAGAAAAAGAAGATGAAAAGGAACTTGTGAAACTGCCAGTGACAGTGAAACTAGAAAAACCTTTGCCAGAATGTGAGGGAAAGAAGATCATCAAAGAAGAAAGTGATTCCTTCAAGGAAAATGTCAAACCCGTTAAGGTTGAAGTGAAGGAATGTAGAGTAGACCCTAAGGATATCAAAAGCAACATAGAGAAGTTTGTGGCACAGGAGCCTGAGAGGCTGGAATTTGGTGGCAATGTCAAGTCTTCTCAAGAAATTACTGAAAAATCTACTGAAGAAACCGAGAAACTTAAAAATGACCAGCAAGCTAAGATACCACTAAAAAAGCGAGAAATTAAACTGAGTGATGATTTTGACAGTCCACTCAAAGGGCCTTTGTGTAAATCAATTACTCCAACGAAAGAGTTTTTGAAAGATGAAATAAAACAAGAAGAAGAGTCTTGTAAAAGGATCTCTACAATCACTACTTTGGGCCTTGAAGGGAAACAACTAGTAAATGGAGAAGTTGGTGATGAAAAAGTAACTCCAAATTTTAAGACAGAACAAATAGAGACAAGATTTTATGATACAAAGGAATACAGCTGTAGCCCCTCTAAGGGAAAAAATGGCATCATGGAAGGAAATGGAGCAGAGTCCTTAAATTCTGTCATAACAAGTATAAAAATAGGTGAGCATGAAAAGGAAGTGGTCCCTGTAGAGAAAGAGAGAGATAGTTCAGTCTCAGTCACAGAGACCCAAAGTAAGAAAGGGCAGAAAGAGGAATCTGATCCTTCAGAAATGGAAACCTCTGTGGAGACTTCTGAGATGGCAAAACACCTCTGTTTAAAAACGGCTTTAGCTACCACCGAATCCTGTACCATAAAAGCTGAAGAGAAGTCTCCCAAATGTAAGAAGGATAAGCGCCCACCACTCTTAGAATGTCTTGAAAAGTTAGAGAAGTCGAAAAAGACTTTCCTTGAAAAGGACACACAAAGATTGAGTCCAATACCAGAAGAACTTCCAAAGAATACTCTAGAATCGGAAAAGCCAGGCTCTCCCAAGGCAGCAGAAACTTCACCGTTTAATATGACTAGTTTCTGTGAGAAACTAGCCTCAGAAAAAGGAATGGTAGAGTATCAGAGCACAAGTTCTACTGAAGATCAGTTCCTGGAAAAAAGAGATTCAGAAATTCTAAAAGAGGATGCTGAGTCCATGCAAATGGAAATGGATAATCTGGATAATGCCCACTCCTCTGGCATAGATGATCTTTCTGAGACAAAGGACTCTATGCAGAAAAGCAAATTTAAATATAAGTTGATTCCTGAAGAAGAAAGCACTGCCTCAGAAAATGCAGAGATAACCTCTGAAAGGCAGAAAGAGGGTATCAAATTAACAATTAGGATATCCAGTCGGAAGAAGCAGCCAGATTCTCCATCAAAAATAGCAGAACCAGAAACAAAGCAAGAGAAGACTGAGAAGGAAGAAGAGAAAGCAAATGTGGGTCGAACTTTAAGAAGATCCCCAAGAATATCTAGACCCACAGCGAAAGTGGCTGAGATCAGAGATCAGAAAGCTGAGAAAAAAAGAGGGGAAGCAGAAGATGAAGTGGAAGAAGAGTCAGCAGCTTTGCAAAAAACAGACAAAAAAGAAAATTTGAAAAAACCAGAAAAGGATACAAATTCTAAAGTAAGCAAGGTAAAACTTACACTCTGAGTTTTATTTTTTAATTAGAAATATTTGACTCTGAATTGTTTTTATAGCTCTTTGTTTTGGCTAAAACATAGTCATTCAAAGATAACTTTTAAAAGTATCTTTCTATATCTAAGACATCTTTTCTCAGTAGTTATCTCCAGATATCAAATTTCAGACTGTATAGTCTTATTACCTTTTAATTTTTTAAATGGAAATTTTAGACTGTATAATCTTGAATTTGTTTTTTAATATACTTGTCATGTTTTAACTGTATAGGAATACATTCTTCTTACAAACTATTCAAGTAATACCCAAGTTGTAATATAAAAAAATGAAAATATCCCATAAACATTATTAACAGTTTGGAGAACATATCTTTCCAGTCCTTTTTCCATGCATTCATGTGTATGTACATAAACATTTACTCACTCATTAAAAAAATAAATCAGATCAAATATGGCCATTTTTCTATAATTTTTTACACTTCACAATGTGTCTCTGAATTCTTTCCATGTCAGTAGATATAGTCTACCTTTGTTTATTAATGACCACGTACTTCTTCCATAATGTGGATGTACCTCAGTTGATTTAACCACTCCCTTATTGATTGACATTTAGGTTGTTTCCAATTTTTCACTATTACAGGAAGTGCTGCATTGAAGATCCTTTTGGACATGAGTGAGTATTTCTTTAGAATAGACTCCTAGAATTGGAATTGCTGGGTCAAGGGGCATGTGTATTTTAAGTTTTGATAGCTATTACCACAATGCCCTCCAAAAAAGGCCCCATTAATGGACAGTGAACCCTCTCTTTACCATTATATGAGAGTGTCTATTTTCCCCATTTTAATAATTACTCTTAGAATCCAGAATTCTTTCTGTGCCCCTCTTATCTTAAGACAGCAAGTCTTTGGCGAGTCTATGGTAGTTTATTATAATTAAATTTAACTAAATTATAATTAAAAGTGCTATTTTTGTTTTTTAATTTATTTAAATGATCAGCTTGTTCTTCATTGCAAGCGATCCTTTCTTCCTTGAACTTACTGGAATTTTAATTATTTACTTTAAAAAATGTTTCATCTTTTTTCTGTTGTTAGAGTCATTTTATCCTTTGCTGGGGACTTACAGTATAGAAATTAACTGAAATAGAAATCAAAAGAGTATGAAACCAGGCAACAAAAGCATTTTATAATTTTGTAAAATTATTCTCTGAATAATATATTTTTTAGTTTTGTCAGGATTTTTATATGCAGTTCTGAACCATTTAAAATTTTTAAACTCATCTCTAATAGTAGGATTTAAAATTTTGCATAACAATTTATGAGACTATAGTCAATGCTCTGTTACAGAGCTTTTAAAATATACATGGCCTTTGACCCAGAATCCTCTTCGAGGAATTTATCCTAACCACAGAGGTATATGTAAAAATTTGTATTTACAAGGATATACTGCTTATGAAAGTGAAAAAAATGGGAAACAACTATCTAAATGTCTAATGGGGGATTAGATTAACATATTATACAGTCATTTACAGTGATGTCAGAATATTTTATCACTGGGACAGGTATTTGTAAAACAGAATGTACATTATCCCATTGTTTTCAAAAAACAAATACATACAAAAAAGAGTGGAAAGATATACCAAAATTTAATACTAGGTATATCTGGTGATGAGCTTATAATAATTTTCATTTTCTTCTGTGTATATTGGCTAAATATTTGAATGTGGATATGTAAAACTTCTGTAATCAGGAGAGGTTTTTCTACAAAAATAATTCTTTCTCAAATTATCCCCATTTTTAAAATTTTGTACAAGGTAAAATCCAAAGGCAAAGTTCGATGGACTGGTTCTAGAACACGTGGCAGGTGGAAATACTCCAGCAATGATGAAAGTGAAGGGTCTGACAGTGAGAAATCATCTGCAGTTTCAGAAGAGGAAGAAGAAAAGGAAAGTGAAGAGGCCATCCCAGCAGATGATGATGAACCATGCAAAAAATGTGGCCTTCCAAACCATCCTGAACTAGTACGTACCTGACCTAAATGAATAATGTTCATATTACATGCATGCTACAGTTTCCCAGAGCAGCCTGACTCTTTTGTTTTTAATTGTGATTTGAATTTTAGTTCTGCAGAGCTTGGTCTACTACAAAATAACCATTATTTCTATTTCTCAAATAATAATTCAAAGGGAGACCAAGGATCAGGATTGTGCTTTCATTCTACCTGGTTTATATATTAACTATCTACTTAAGAAGCCTGCATCCTTAATCTCTTCTCACAGTTTGACAAATTTATTTAAATTGCTTTATGTTGTTCTTTTTCATTAAATTTTTGTTAACAATATTTCTGAAATGACAGCTTTAAATAAGTTAGGCTTGAAAGCCTTATTGCCTTCCTGTAAAAACATATAAGTCAAGTAGCAGTTTACTAGGGTTTTAAATTTTAACAGGCAATTCTGGAAAAAAAAAAAGAGAGAGAATTATAGCCCAGAAATATGCAGAAGAATAGTAACATATTTATGTGACATTTTCTTATACAGGAAGCACATTCTTCAAAAGTGGCCTAAATCAGGAAAGTCAGTTCTTAACTTGTCTGTGTGACTTGCAGTTCATAAATACTTTCTAAAGAATTATTGAAGAAACACCTGTATTACGCCCAATTTTATGTAACTATTCTGTTCTTTTGAATAGATTTGACTTTAAAGGTAAACTCCAACTATTAAGTAGAAAGAAATATAAAGAAAGGTGCTTCCACATGGGTACAAAAGCCAAATTGAGGGAGATTCTACAAAATATATGACCAGTGTTCTTCAAAACCATCAAGGTCTTTAAAAACAAGGAAAGATTAAGAAACTGTTACAAATCAGAGGAGAGTAAGGAGACATGGTGATTAAATGCAGTGTGATATCCTAGATTGGATCCTGGAATTAAAAAAAGGACATTAGTGGGAAAAGTGGTAAAATCTCAATAACATCTGTAGTTTATAGTATTATACCAGTATTAATTTCTTAGTTTTGATATATATACCATAGTTCTATAAAATCTTAATATTAGTGTTATACAATCTGCATTTCTTCTATCTAAAATTATTTCAAAATAAAAGGTTTTCTAGTAAAAAAAAACACAAAAACCCTGTGTGTCTCACAATATAGTGTTTTTTAAAAGCCAAAGAAATAAAAAACATATAAGCTCTATATTTACCTTAAAACTGATACACACATACAAGAAAATATTCATGACTGCACCATTTTAAGTTTAGAGACTTAGTCATCTTAAGTAACAACAAAATATCAACTTTAAAACTAATTGTTATTATCCTTTGTATTTAAACCTGTTACCCTTTGTATTTAAGTCCTGACTATAGTTCTATTCCGTTTATATTATACTTTAGTCCCTTCCTCATTTGAATCTACATGATAAAGGAACCATGAGTGTTTCTTACAGATAGATAATTGAAATACTATTTAAAGTAAAAATGTATTTTTAAAATTCTGTGGTAGGATAGGATATAATATTTAAGCTATAAAACTCTGTTATAAAGAGTATGTTGTTATATCCCTAATGGCACACTGTAAGGATTTCAATTCTGTCTCAGGAAGGACTTGCTGGTTTTCACCAAATTTTGGAGCTTCACATTTTCTTAGTTTATTTGTGTGAGTGGGTGTGTGTTTAATTTTTAAAGATGGCATGACAGATCCCTTATTTCAGAGGTTTTTTTTAATTATGCTTTGTATAAAGAGTGTCTTGTAGTATAGTAATAAGAATTATTGAAGTATCCTTATTTTAACTTGAGTCATTGAATTTTAGTCAAAGGGTTGGGTTGACATTAATCTGTTGTTTATTTTCAGATTCTTCTGTGTGACTCTTGTGACAGTGGATACCACACTGCCTGCCTCCGTCCTCCTCTGATGATCATCCCTGATGGAGAATGGTTTTGCCCCCCTTGCCAACATGTATGACCCAACAACTCACCTCTGTTTTTCTCGACCAAGTTGTTCTTGATTTCATGTTCATAGTAATACTTCTTGGCAGCCACCAAACATCTTTGATCTTCAAAGCAATTTGTAAATGGCATTTACCTCTTGTTTAGATATCTGTAAAATCAGAAGCAGGAAAAAGCTGCCTTTTAATAATATCTTTTAGGTTTTTTGTTTTTTTCCCAAAGCAATTCTCAGAAGCCCTCTGTGATTTGTAATACTATAATCTCCAGTTTATTTTTTGTTGTATTTGTTATTAACACAAACAGCCCCAAATTTAGATAGAAGGGAAGAAGTCTCTTCCTGTTATTTATCTCCTTGTTTCATCCTCTTTTTCATTTCTATATACATTCTTTCGGTCAGCAGTTTCATAAATGGTATTATCTGGGTTAGGAGAAATATGGATTATATTTCTCTTATGATTCAGCTCAATTTCTTTTAAAAGCTGAAGAACAGGATGTGTCTGTGCCACTGTGCCCATGCAATACTTTCTCTAAGCCAAATCTTCCATGCCAATTGTTTTTTTTAATGATGGATTTTATGCATTTCTCAGTAAAGTGAACTTAACCCAGTTTTATCAAGTATATTTTTCAGCTCTGTTTTGACCCAGTAACCATGTGGCATAGTTTATTAAATATTTTTCCATTTTTTCTTAAAAATAGTTAAATGTCACCATTATATTTTATTGTTCATATAATTTTCTTTAAAAATGTCTTGGGATACTTCTCTTAAAATTGCGATTGTGGTGTATATATACATGTTAAACCAAATGCTATTTTAAATCTTACCAGCTGGATGGGCAAAGAATGTGGTTTTCTTTGGTAAGGCTATAAGTTTCTCTGATGTGTGCTTTATTTCAAAAATATTTTGCCTATTTCAGTTCAGTGGATGCTAAGGCACCTCTTTATTTAAACAGAAGGAAAAGTTTTATTATAAAGCCCCTTCTCAGCTCTAATTGCAAAATATTCATGAGCTTAACATGCAAGGCATAAGTGATTGTGGAAAGGTGTTTTCTCAAAAGGAAAAATTACACTCACCTATGTTGCTCCTTCAGAAACTGCTATGTGAGAAATTAGAAGAACAGTTGCAGGATTTGGATGTTGCCTTAAAGAAGAAGGAACGTGCTGAACGAAGGTATTGCAATATATGTGTCAGCATTAACATTTGCTTGGGTATTTGACAGTGAAATTGTCTTGCAATACAGATTAATTAACCCATCTAAATAGTGGGGTTGGTTTGTGGACCAAATCTGGCCTCCTGTTTTTTTTTTGTATGGCCCATGAAATAAGAATGCTTTTACATTTTTAAATAGTTGGGGGAAAAATCAAAACAATACTATTTCATGAAAATTATGACATTTAAATTTTATTTCCATAAAGAAAATTTTACTGGAATACAGCCATGCTTTATTCATTTATCTATTGTCTGTGCCTATTATGTGCCACAATGGCAGAGTTAAATAGTTGTAAAAGCAGCTATTAATAACTGCTAAGCCTAAAATATTTAGTATGTGTCCCTTTATAAGAAAAGTTTGCCAACCCCTGATCTAAAGTATTTATCAGAAACTACTCCAAATAAATACCGACGTAAGTATTGTGGACATTATATACCTATCTATCTAAGTATTGTAGAAAATACAAGAAACTATAAGAACTGGTCACAATTTAGTTACCCATGTTATCTATTTGGGTGGACAGAATCAACACAGGTGAAATAAAGAGCATTTAAATGCTGAACTCTGTCCTCCTGTGCTCCCTTTTCAGTATACCATTTCAATGTGATCTAAAGCCATTGGAGAAGGCCTTTTTGAGGAGGTTAGACTGGAATAGGGCCTAATCTTTTAAAAGGTGTTCAAAATCAAGATAATAAATTTATATTTATTTGTACTCTTTGAATAACCTATTAAGTAAAGCATTTACTCACAACTACTGTGTTACCAAGTGAAGAGAAAAGATGAGTAAGGCAGAGTTCTTGCTTACATGGAACTCAGGTTCTGAGAGAGAATACAGATGTATGAAACAGTGATACATTAAAATAGAATAATTGAGGTATATTCAGAGCAATACAAGAACATTGTAGAGGGACATTTTAGTTCTGCTAGGGATTCGGGTTATCAGGGAAGGCCTTAAAAGGTAAATAGGGGTTATACAGGCATACCCCAGAGATGTTGCAGCCTTGGTTCCAGACCACCACAATAAAGCAGATCACAAGAATTTTTTGCTTTCCAGTGCAGATTAAAGTTACACTTACACTATACTGTAGTCTGTTAATTGTGCAACAGCATTATGTCTTTAAAAAAAATGTACATACTTTAACATGTAACACAAATGAAACAAAAAATAATAATAAAAGAAAAAAATGTGACAGATACAAAGTGAACACATGGTGTTGGAAAAATGGAGCTGATAGAGTTGCTTGATGCAGGGTTGCCAAAAACCTTCAATTTGTAAAAAACGCAGTATCTGCAATGCACAATAACATATGGTATGTCTGTATAGGTGAACATGCAGAGAAAGGATTTTTCAGGCAGAGAGCATGAATGTGAGCAGAGGCACCATACAAAAGCGATAGTTAGAAAGTGGTAGGAGATGGAGCTGTAAAAATAGGAGAGGCCAAATTAAGAACACCATCACATACCAGGCTAGGAAATTTGAATTATTCTCCAAAGGCAGAGGAGGAGCCATCAAAGGAGGGACATGAATAATCAGATCTTTGCTTCAGAAAAACTGCTCTGGTAACAGTAAAGAGACAGAATCCGAGCTAGAGCTATTGCAATAAAAAGTCTATGAGGAGGCGGGGCAAGATGGCAGACTGGTGAGCTGTATGTTTTAGTTACTCCTCCAGGAAAGTAGGTAAAAAGCCAGGAACTGCGTGGACTGGACACCACAGAGCAATCTGTCTTTGGGCATACTTCATACAACACTCATGAAAACGTGGAACTGCTGAGATCAGCGAAATCTGTAAGTTTTTGCGGCCAGGGGACCCGCGCCCCTCCCTGCCAGGCTCAGTCCCGGGGGAGGAGGGGCTGTCAGCTCCGGGAAGGAGAAGGGAGAATTGCAGTGGCTGCTCTTATCGGAAACTCATTCTACTGATTCAAACTCCAACCATAGATAGACTGAGACCAGACACCAGAGACTCTGAGAGCAGCCAGCCCAGCAGAGAGGAGACAGGCATAGAAAAAAAACAACACGAAAAACTCCAAAATAAAAGCAGAGGATTTTTGGAGTTCTGGTGAACACAGAAAGGGGAAGGGCGGAGATCAGGCCTTGAGGCGCATATGCAAATCCCGAAGCAAGGCTGATCTCTCTGCCCTGTGCACCTTTCCTTAATGGCCCTGGTTGCTTTGTCTATTAGCATTTCAATAACCCATTAGATCTCTGAGGAGGGCCGTTTTTGTTTTTTTGTTTTTTTTTTTTTTTAAATCCTTTTTGCTTTTTCTAAAACAATTACTCTAAGAAGCTCAATACAGAAAGCTTCAAAGAATTGAAATTTGGGCACGTCAAGTCAAGAGCAGAACTAAGAGAGCTCTGAGACAAAAGGCAATAATCCAGTGGCTGAGAAAATTCACTAAACAACACGACTTCCCAAGAAAAGGGGGGTGTCCGCTCACAGCCACCATCCTGGTGGACAGGAAACACTCCTGCCCATCGCCAGCCCCATAGCCCAGAGCTGCCCCAGACAACCCAGTGTGACGGAAGTGCTTCAAATAACAGGCACACACCACAAAACTGGGCGTGGACATTAGCCTTCCCTGCAACCTCAGCTGAATGTCCCAGAGCTGGGAAGGGGGAGCAGTGTGAATTAACAGAGCCCCATTCAGCCATCATTTGAGCAGACTGGGAGCCTCCCAACACAGCCCAGCAGCCCAGAACTGCCCTGGGGGGACGGCACTCACCTGTGACATAGCACAGTCATCCCTCAACAGAGGACCCGGGGTGCACAGCCTGGAAGAGGGGCCCACTTGCAAGTCTCAGGAGCCATACGCCAATACCAAAGACTTGTGGGTCAGTGGCAGAGACAAACTGTGGCAGGACTGAACTGAAGGATTAGACTATTGCAGCAGCTTTAAAACTCTAGGATCATCAGGGAGATTTGATTGTTAGGGCCACCCCCCCTCCCCGACTGCCCAGAAACACGCCCCACATACAGGGCAGGCAACACCAACTACACACGCAAGCTTGGTACACCAATTGGGCCCCACAAGACTCACTCCCCCACTCACCAAAAAGGCTAAGCAGGGGAGATCTGGCTTGTGGAGAACAGGTGGCTCATGGACGCCACCTGCTGGTTAGTTAGAGAAAGTCTACTCCACGAAGCTGTAGATCTGATAAATTAGAGATAAGAACTTCAACTGGTCTACAAACCCTAAAAGAACCCTATCAAGTTCAGCAAATGCCACGAGGCCAAAAACAACAGAAAATTATAAAGCATATGAAAAAACCAGACGATATGGATAACCCAAGCCCAAGCACCCAAATCAAAAGACCAGAAGAGACACAGCACCTAGAGCAGCTACTCAAAGAACTAAAGATGAACAATGAGACCATAGTACGGGATATGAAGGAAATCAAGAAGACCCTAGAAGAGCATAAAGAAGACATTGCAAGACTAAATAAAAAAATGGATGATCTTATGGAAATTAAAGAAACTGTTGACCAAATTAAAAAGATTCTGGACACTCATAGTACAAGACTAGAGGAAGATGAACAATGAATCAGTGACCTGGAAGATGACAGAATGGAAAATGAAAGCATAAAAGAAAGAATGGGGAAAAAAATTGAAAAACTCGAAATGGACCTCAGGGATATGATAGATAATATGAAACGTCCGAATATAAGACTCATTGGTGTCCCAGAAGGGGAAGAAAAGGGTAAAGGTCTAGGAAGAGTATTCAAAGAAATTGTTGGGGAAAACTTCCCAAATCTTCTAAACAACATAAATACACAAATCATAAATGCTCAGCGAACCCCAAATAGAATAAATCCAAAAAAACCCACTCCGAGACATATACTGATCACACTGTCAAACATAGAAGAGAAGGAGCAAGTTCTGAAAGCAGCAAGAGAAAAGCAATTCACCACATACAAAGGAAACAGCATAAGACTAAGTAGTGACTACTCAGCAGCCACCATGGAGGCGAGAAGGCACTGGCACGATATATTTAAAATTCTGAGTGAGAGGAATTTCCAGCCAAGAATACTTTATCCAGCAAAGCTCTCCTTCAAATTTGAGGGAGAGCTTAAATTTTTCACAGACAAACAAATGCTGAGAGAATTTGCTAACAAGAGACCTGCCCTACTGGAGATACTAAAGGAGCCCTACAGACAGAGAAACAAAGACAGGACAGAGAGACTTGGAGAAAGGTTCAGTACTAAAGAGATTCGGTATGGGTACAATAAAGGATATTAATAGAGAGAGGGAAAAATATGGCAAACATAATCCAAAGGATAAGATGGCCGATTCAAGAAATGCCTTCACGGTTTTAACGTTGAATGTAAATGGATTAAACTCCCCAATTAAAAGATATAGATTCGCAGAATGGATCAAAAAAAATGAACCATCAATATGTTGCATACAAGAGACTCATCTTAGACACAGGGACACAAAGAAACTGAAAGTGAAAGGATGGAAAAAAATATTTCATGCAAGCTACAGCCAAAAGAAAGCAGGTGTAGCAATATTAATCTGAGATAAAATAGACTTCAAATGCAGGGATGTTTTGAGAGACAAAGAAGGCCACTACATACTAATAAAAGGGGCAATTCAGCAAGAAGAAATAACAATCGTAAATGTCTATGCACCCAATCAAGGTGCCACAAAATACATGAGAGAAACATTGGCAAAACTAAAGGAAGCAATTGATGTTTCCACAATAATTGTGGGAGACTTCAACACATCACTCTCTCCTATAGATAGATCAACCAGACAGAAGACCAATAAGGAAATTGAAAACCTAAACAATCTGATAAATGAATTAGATTTAACAGACATCTACAGGACATTACATCCCAAATCACCAGGATACACATACTTTTCTAGTGCTCACGGAACTTTCTCCAGAATAGATCATATGCTGGGACATAAAACAAGCCTTAATAAATTTAAAAAGATTGAAATTATTCAAAGCACATTCTCTGACCACAATGGAATACAATTAGAAGTCAATAACCATCAGAGACTTAGAAAATTCACAAATACCTGGAGGTTAAAAAACACACTCCTAAACAATCAGTGGGTTAAAGAAGAAATAGCAAGAGAAATTGCTAAATATATAGAGACGAATGAAAATGAGAACACAACATACCAAAACCTATGGGATGCAGCAAAAGCAGTGCTAAGGGGGAAATTTATAGCACTAAACGCATATATTAAAAAGGAAGAAAGAGCCAAAATCAAAGAACTAATGGATCAACTGAAGAAGCTAGAAAATGAACAGCAAACCAATCCTAAACCAAGTAGAAGAAAAGAAATAACAAGGATTAAAGCAGAAATAAATGACATAGAGAACAAAAAAACAATAGAAAGGATAAATATCACCAAAAGTTGGTTCTTTGAGAAGATCAACAAGATTGACAAGCCCCTAGCTAGACTGACAAAATCAAAAAGAGAGAAGACCCATATAAACAAAATAATGAATGAAAAAGGTGACATAACTGCAGATCCTGAAGAAATTAAAAAAATTATAAGAGGATATTATGAACAACTGTATGGCAACAAACTGGATAATGTAGAAGAAATGGACAATTTCCTGGAAACATATGAACAACCTAGACTGACCAGAGAAGAAATAGAAGACCTCAACCAACCCATCACAAGCAAAGAGATCCAATCAGTCATCAAAAATCTTCCCACAAATAAATGCCCAGGGCCAGATGGCTTCACAGGGGAATTCTACCAAACTTTCCAGAAAGAACTGACACCAATCTTACTCAAACTCTTTCAAAACATTGAAGAAAATGGAACACTACCTAACTCATTTTATGAAGCTAACATCAATCTAATACCAAAACCAGGCAAAGATGCTACAAAAAAGGAAAACTACCGGCCAATCTCCCTAATGAATATAGATGCAAAAATCCTCAACAAAATACTTGCAAATCGAATCCAAAGACACATTAAAAAAATCATACACCATGACCAAGTGGGGTTCATTCCAGGCATGCAAGGATGGTTCAACATAAGAAAAACAATCAATGTATTACAACACATTAAAAACTCGAAAGGGAAAATCAATTGATCATCTCAATAGATGCTGAAAAAGCATTTGACAAAATCCAACATCCCTTTTTGATAAAAACACTTCAAAAGGTAGGAATTGAAGGAAACTTCCTCAACATGATAAAGAGCATATATGAAAAACCCACAGCCAGCATAGTACTCAATGGTGAGAGACTGAAAGCCTTCCCTCTAAGATCAGGAACAAGACAAGGATGCCCGCTGTCACCACTGTTATTCAACATTGTGCTGGAAGTGCTAGCCAGGGCAATCCGGCAAGACAAAGAAATAAAAGGCATCCAAATTGGAAAAGAAGAAGTAAAACTGTCATTGTTTGCAGATGATATGATCTTATATCTAGAAAACCCTGAGAAATCAGCGATACAGCTACTAGAGCTAATAAACAAATTTAGCAAAGTAGCGGGATACAAGATTAATGCACATAAGTCAGTAATGTTTCTATATGCTAGAAATGAACAAACTGAAGAGACACTCAAGAAAAAGATACCATTTTCAATAGCAACTAAAAAAATCAAGTACCTAGGAATCAACTTAACCAAAGATGTAAAAGACCTATACAAAGAAAACTACATAACTCTACTAAAAGAAATAGAAGGGGACCTTAAAAGATGGAAAAATATTCCATGTTCATGGATAGGAAGGCTAAATGTCATTAAGATGTCAATTCTACCCAAACTCATCTACAGATTCAATGCAATCCCAATCAAAATTCCAACAACCTACTTTGCAGACTTGGAAAAGCTAGTTATCAAATTTATTTGGAAAGGGAAGATGCCTCGAATTGCTAAAAGACACTCTAAAAAAGAAAAACGAAGTGGGAGGACTTACACTCCCTGACTTTGAAGCTTATTATAAAGCCACAGTTGCCAAAACAGCATGGTACTGGCACAAAGATAGACATATAGATCAATGGAATCGAATTGAGAATTCAGAGATAGACCCTCAGATCTATGGCCGACTGATCTTTGATAAGGCCCCCAAAGTCACCGAACTGAGCCATAATGGTCTTTTCAACAAATGGGGCTGGGAGAGTTGGATATCCATATCCAAAAGAATGAAAGAGGACCCCTACCTCACCCCCTACACAAAAATTAACTCAAATGGACCAAAGATCTCAATATAAAAGAAAGTACCATAAAACTCCTAGAAGATAATGTAGGAAAACATCTTCAAGACCTTGTATTAGGAGGCCACTTCCTAGACTTTACACCCAAAGCACAAGCAACAAAAGAGAAAATAGATAAATGGGAACTCCTCAAGCTTAGAAGTTTCTGCACCTCAAAGGAATTTCTCAAAAAGGTAAAGAGGCAGCCAACTCAATGGGAAAAAATTTTTGGAAACCATGTATATGACAAAAGACTGATATCTTGCATATACAAAGAAATCCTACAACTCAATGACAGTAGTACAGACAGCCCAATTATAAAATGGGCAAAAGATATGAAAAGACAGTTCTCTGAAGAGGAAATACAAATGGCCAAGAAACACATGAAAAAATGTTCAGCTTCACTAGCTATTAGAGAGATGCAAATTAAGACCACAATGAGATACCATCTAACACCGGTTAGAATGGCTGCCATTAAACAAACAGGAAACTACAAATGCTGGAGGGGATGTGGAGAAATTGGAACTCTTATTCATTGTTGGTGGGACTGTATAATGGTTCAGCCACTCTGGAAGTCAGTCTGGCAGTTCCTTAGAAAACTAGATATAGAGCTACCATTCGATCCAGCGATTGCACTTCTCGGTATATACCCGGAAGATCGGAAAGCAGTGACACGAACAGATATCTGCACGCCAATGTTCATAGCAGCATTATTCACAATTGCCAAGAGATGGAAACAACCCAAATGTCCTTCAACAGATGAGTGGACAAATAAAATGTGGTATATACACACGATGGAATACTACGCGGCAGTAAGAAGGAACGATCTCGTGAAACATATGACAACATGGATGAACCTTGAAGACATAATGCTGAGCGAAATAAGCCAGGCACAAAAAGAGAAATATTATATGCTGCCACTAATGTGAACTTTGAAAAATGTAAAACAAATGGTTTATAATGTAGAATGTAGGGGAACTAGCAGTAGAGAGCAATTAAGGAAGGGGGAACAATAATCCAAGAAGAACAGATAAGCTATTTAGCGTTCTGGGGATGCCCAGAAATGACTATGGTCTGTTAATTTCTGATGGATGTAGTAGGAACAAGTTCACTGAAATGTTGCTATATTATGTAACTTTCTTGGGGTAAAGTAGGAACATGTTGGAAGTTAAGCAGTTATCTTAGGTTAGTTGTCTTTTTCTTACTCCCTTGTTATGGTCTCTTTGAAATGTTCTTTTATTGTATGTTTATTTTCTTTTTAACTTTTTTTTTCATACAGTTGATTTAAAAAAGAAGGGAAAGTTAAAAAAAAAGAAAAAAAAGAAAAAAGACAAACAAGGAAAAAAAAAAAAAAGATGTAGTGCCCCCTTGAGGAGCCTGTTGGGAATGCAGGGGTATTCGCCTACCCCACCTCCATGGTTGCTAACATGACCACAGACATAGGGGACTGGTGGTTTGATGGGTTGAGCCCTCTACCATAAGTTTTACCCTTGGGAAGACGGTTGCTGCAAAGGAGAGGCTAGGCCTCCCTGTATTTGTGCCTAAGAGTCTCCTCCTGAATGCCTCTTTGTTGCTCAGATGTGGCCCTCTCTCTCTGGCTAAGCCAACTTGAAAGGTGAAATCACTGCCCTCCCCCCTACGTGGGATCAGACACCCAGGGAAGTGAATCTCCCTGGCAACGTGGAATATGACTCCCGGGGAGGAATGTAGACCCGGCATCGTGGGATGGAGAACATCTTCTTGACCAAAAGGGGGATGTGAAAGGAAATGAAATAAGCTTCAGTGGCAGAGAGATTCCAAAACGAGCCGAGAGATCACTCTGGTGGGCACTCTTACGCACACTTTAGACAACCCTTTTTAGGTTCTAAAGAATTGGGGTAGCTGGTGGTGGATACCTGAAACTATTAAACTACAACCCAGAACCCATGAATCTCGAAGACAGTTGTATAAAAATGTAGCTTATGAGGGGTGACAGTGGGATTGGGAAAGCCATAAGGACCAAACTCCACTTTGTCTAGTTTATGGATGGATGTGTAGAAAAGTAGGGGAAGGTAACAAACAGACAAAGGTACCCAGTCTTCTTTTTTACTTCAATTGCTCTTTTTCAGTCTAATTATTATTCTTGTTATTTTTGTGTGTGTGCTAATGAAGGTGTCAGGGATTGATTTAGGTGATGAATGTACAACTATGTAATGGTACTGTAAACAATCGAAAGTACAATTTGTTTTGTATGACTGCGTGGTATGTGAATATATCTCAATAAAATGATGATTAAAAAAAAAAAAAAAAGTCTATGAAAGCTGGTGAGGCCTGAACTAGTGCAATCTTTGTGATAAGGTGGAAGTACTGGAGAGAATTATCAGAGGACTAATCAATAGGACTTGATGCCTATTTATACAATAGTCTAGTACAATAAAGTCTAAGCAGTTTGTCCTGATTGGTCTTACTATCTTCGTTTGCCACTTTAACTTTCACTCCCTGGTGCATGGTCCACCTCCCATAATTTAGCTTGCCTTAAAGCAGTGAGTGGGTACTCACCTCACCCTGTGCAAAGGCGAACCTTAAAAATTGTTCAGCCTCCAGAACCTGTTTTGTTCGTTTGTTTGTTTTTTACTCAGATGACTTTTAGTGTAAAGGCAAAGTTAATCTCCAGAGTTGACTAGGAGATAAAAATAAGTACTTAGTTTTTTAAATCTTAGTTTTTGTAAATGCCTAAATAGCTTTGTGTTTAGAGACTGTGGATTATTTCTAGACAACTTGTGTCTTAAATATTTGGGATATCTTCCAAGGGCATTTTTAAAATTAAGGAGCAGTTCTCTGTAGAATTATTAGGGTTTTTGATGTGCAGTTTTTCCTGATTTTATTTTTGACACTGGAAAGATCTAATTAAAGATGCTTCAAGTTAAATCACAGTTAAAAATTAGATTTTCTTTGCTTTGGCTTTCTGAAATCTGCCTGTCCTCCTCAGAAATTAAGTTTTCTTATGTCCTGGAACTGATTTAACTTGGCCATTTAGATAGGTAAAAGGCTCACTCATTGAAAGGGCCTTGAATTTAAACCACTAAGAATTTTGTCTGATACTTCAGATTATTTCTGCTTGTTCTTTGAAGGTGCATGATGCTTATAACATTTATATGTGGAAAAGGCTAGTGAAAAAATTTTTAACTAGAGCTCCACATACTGTAGGATATGCCACTGCTATTGAGAAAGATTTTAAATTTTGGAACTGTATATTAAAATATGCTACTACATTTATTTATGCTATTGGTCTCCCATTTACTAGTTTCTTTGCTTTCTCTCTTATTTTTGGAATCCTCTTTACTTAAATGGCATCTTTTAAGAGGTTATCTGTAATTGTGGCTTTAGATCACACACGAAGTCCTAGATGAGATTGGATCATAAAAAGTAGAGCAAAGCTACTGTTACAGGGAGACCAATCTGGCCCAAAGCCAGTTAACTGATTCATTGTTGTTCACTAATTCTCCCGAATAATCTGGTTACAAAGCTTTTTGTTACTTGTAGCTCCTAGAATGCCTTCTCAGTCATGTATGTATATGAATCTTTGGAGCTCTAAACAACAAAATGAGTGTTTGTTTCTAAAATAAATAATTTATTAACTAAATTCTGATTTCCATTTTCAAAAAGTGAGCATTTTTATTCATTCTTCTTTAAATTTGCGAATTAACTTCTCTGACACACATCCTAGCAGCTTAAAACCTTCTTATTCCCTCCATCATAGCACAAGAGCATCTTTCCCATTGTTTGTGCATTTATTCAATATGTAACCAACATTTGTTGAGCACCTAATTGAATTGAATTAACTTGGAGAGAACCAGAAACAGCACCTGTTGTATATAGCTATTTGCTATATAAAATCTGTTGAATTAAAATCAACAAAAGTCCATTTCTTAGAAATGAAACAATGCAGATGTCATTAGTCATTTCTTGGAGAAGTCTTCACTGGATTTGAAGTTATCTTTATCGTGGCATCCCAGAGTGCTGAGCCAGATAACATGACTACCTTGCTTTTTTTTTAAGTGAATGGTCTTTGTGTCATTTACAAGGACCCTGATATAGTTTAATTTCACAGAAATCTTTCTTTATAGTAATATTTATTACCATGAAAGTATGCCTGTGCAAATACACACAAAATTACTGAAAACTTTGACATAAAAGAGATCCAGTTGTTTAATCAAGGTTGGCTTTCCATCTAATCAAGTCATTGGTGAATCACGGCATAGGACTTTTCATGAAGTTTCCTGGTCTATTTCAATTTTACTTCCTTGGTATAAATCACTTCTAAGCTATAGTTTTCATACCTTATGAAATTTCATGTCTCCCACAAAGATACCAATACCATATTAAGTTTTTTAGGTAATTGGTAATATGTCTTTGACCCAGCCTCTGCTGTTACCCTGAAATCCTAAGTTTAGTATTGGCCATATTAAGTGATATTTTCATAACAATTTTATTTTTAACAAAGCTCATTTTCTTTGTCTGTGTGTGTTTGTTTTGTTACCTAAAGGAAAGAACGCTTGGTGTATGTGGGTATCAGTATTGAAAACATCATTCCTCCACAAGTAAGTTTCTGGCTTGTAATAATTTTAAAGGGGAGACTGCCATAATTATTCTAAGATTTAATCTACATTATGTAATGTGAGTAATCTTAAAATAAAAATTTAGGACCTTAAAGAAAGGAAAAATCACTTATAATCCCTCAGCAATTGAAATAATATATAAGCAAATAGCGTAAAAATGTGATATCACATCCAATCTAAATTTATACCTTTGGAGGAAAGTGTATGTTCCATTTTTATTACCTTAAATGGTGCAATTTGATTTTAGCTTTTTAATGCACCATTTATATAAAATAATATTTCAGGGAGATTTCTGATACTTAATTCACTTTCTTTGGGGTTATCAGAAATGTCAGCTTGTATTTTTACTTACAGTTTGGTTTGTTTGAAGGGGTATCATGTTGCATTTATTAGTCTAATTTATAATTAAGGGTATTTCATGAGTGAAAATACATGTAACAGTTTTCATTTGACATAAGAAATTTTCTTAGTTTTCTAAGCACAGTGTCTTTCAGGCTTAATTAAATCACAAGCTTAAATAGTCCATCTTGTTTAGCTGTCTTCCTTGCATATCACACTACTTTCTTTTTCTAAATCCATTTTTTAAACTCATTCAGCATATCTACTGAATATCTTCTATATTTCAAATGTAATTATTCGTTAAAAAGATATTAATGGAAAAACTTCATCACAATTGCTTTAAAAGAGTTGATTATAAACTCACAGAAGTGTGGGAATTTTAATACAGAAATGTTTCATCCATTGATCTCCAACATGGTTTTTAATCTTTATACTTGGTATTACTGTGTTTATTCAGTTTTGGGGAGATCACCTCAAACTTTTTCAGACTTTTTACTTGTGCTACCTAGCTAGTTGGAGATAAGAAAACTATTAATTCCAAGAAGCTTTATTCTGTCATGAGTATTAACCTATATATACTTACTATCATATTTTTAAATCAGGAGCCAGATTTTTCTGAAGATCAAGAAGAAAGGAAAAAAGATTCAAAAAAATCCAAAGCAAACTTGCTTGAAAGGAGGTCAACGAGAACACGAAAATGTATAAGTTATAGGTATGAAATATATGGAAATGGTTACAATGAAAGGGTATAAAATGTTTTTTAAATTAGATAACATTGATCTGGAAGTAGATGCTTTTCCCATCATAATGATCATCAACAGTTGTTTATTACTTACCTTGCATCTTTAGAGTTATAGAATTTTAGAACAGCCATTGTGATCTTTTCCAAATGTAAATCTGTTCTTGTCATTCATAGCTCTTGGGATAAAGAATAATGACTTTAATAAGGCCCATAAGTCTTGGATATCTGATCTCTACCTAACTTTTCAGCTCCATTTCATCTACCTTTCTCCTTACTCTCTCTGCACTAGCCAAACTCTCTTCTTTTAGTCCCTTTGCACATACTGCTTACTCTGCCTGGAATTTCCCTCCCATTTTCACTGTTACCCTTCTCTAGATCAGATTCCTCCTATTTTATGCCATCATACCAGACAGCTCCTGTCCTTGAAAACATTTATCATCATTGTAATGTGTGATTGGATTGATGTTTCTGGGTCCCCCAGTACACTGTTAGCATGAAGGTAAGGGCCATGTCAGTTTTACACATCCTTATGTCCCTTGCACTTAGCACAGTCTGGAGAAATAGTAAGTACTCCATTAATGCCTATTGAAAGAATCAATAAATATAATCTAGTTTACCTTCTACCTCCAAAGATTCCAAAAGATTGGAAGAGATTTTTCCATGGTCATTCTGTTAGTAGCTAAGCCTGAACTAAAATTTTATCTTCTGATTGATTCCTAGTCTAGCATCCTTTCCACCTAAACCACTTGTCAAACACAAATTGTTTGGCCTGTGGGCTCTAAAACCTACTTGGACAACAGCAAAACATTCTTAACTTGAATAACTGGAGATTAAAAACAAAATTGATTTTACAGAATTCTCAACTTTGAGGTTGCTTCTTGTTTATAAACTTTCATCTGTGATCATGGAAGAGTTTCCTGTGTATAGTTTGCCACTGTTGTTCTTAAAACTTTATAAATTGTGGTAGGATCATTGATTCATTCATTCATAGGTATGGGAACACTGTCCATCTTATTCTTCTTAAAAAAAAATAACTTTGAAAAATGAAAAGTACTATACTATATAAAATCATTGTTACTAATGAAATGAAAGCCTTATAGGTGGAAAGTGCAAGTGTACAGTCAGTTCTGCTATAACACAACATATATGCATTTCTAAAGACATTAACATGGTATACAAAATGGCATGGTAAAACACTACAAGAGTTTGGGAAATACAGGATTAGGGCCACAGCACTCCAAAATTTCTTTAGTGACCTAATAAAAAAAGACATGACTTAATTTGAATGATAGTGCCATTTAACATAGATACTGCAATAAATATGGAATTTTACCTTGAATAGACCCGAAGTTTGCTTGTGAATATGGGTGTGAGATGGTTTGCAGTTCATAAGTTAACTGCACCATTGCAAACGGAGGGTTATCTGAAGTCACACAGAAAGTTTTAACACCAGATGTGTGGATGGGTTGAGTCTCATAACATATGATGAACTCAGGTAGCTGGTAGATATTTGAGGTGTGTGCATTTTGTGTATTATTCCTATGTGGCTTGGTTTAGTGAGTTGTAGTTCACATAGTGCTTCTCATGAATGAAATCATGCATACCCAAGAGTGAGATTTACATTGTGCTCAAATTGCTGAAGAATTGACTTGTCTTTCAATCTATGTAATCGGATTATTAAAGGAAGAAGAGCTTTGTTTTATTAGATTCATCACTTCTATCATTTAAGATTTGTTTGTTTGATTCTTACTACTTCTAACAGAAAGTTTGCTATCAAAGTGACTAGAAGCGAGCATTGGATTGGGAGTCAGAAGAATAATGCTATATTCCTGGCTGTACCGCTTACTTGCCATGTGTATTTGAGTGGTCCATTTCCTTCACTGTCTCATCTGTAATGGAGGATTAATCCAGAGCATCCCTAAGATCCCTTTCAGCTCTAAAATTATATAACAATAATATAGGAACTTAGGGTAAACTATGTATTTTAGCATAAAATGTATCCATTCATTCATTCATATCCTACCTAGTTCCCCAAAAGAATTTTAGAAAGGAATATAATCTTAGTGTGAGAAGCAACTTCTTAAACTTGGCACCAAAGACAGAAACAATGGAAAAGATAGATTTGATTACATGAGAATTAAAAAGTCTTACAAAAGACTCAGACAAAGCATTCAAAAAGAAAGTGTATGCTTGCAAAGAAATTTTGCAAAGGAGTTAGAATTCAGAAGGAATGATGTGAATTTTTAAAATGCAGTTAATTTAGTTTTTTCAAGGTGGAAATATAGCAGTTTTTTCATATGATATCTCCAAAGATTGTTACTTACCATTAGACATTAACATTGCAGAAATCAAAGTCTAAACCTGTTTCGATTAGGGAATCAGTTAAGTGAAATCCAGGTTTCATTTAAATTGGAGATTAAAACTTAGGGAAACTTTTAGTTTGTTTACATGGAAAGGGGGAGAGGGAGTTCTCTGACTGGAGAAATGACAGACACACTTACGCATAATGTAGCAGGGCAAGGTGTCAGTTTTGCTTTTCTCAGAACTTAAAAAAAAATAAGCAAAGGTTACAGGGGAAATACACATTGCATAGAAGTAATTGGAACATATGACAAAGAGGTTAAAATATTTATTACATAATAAGCTCTTAGAGATCAGTACGAAAAGATGAACACACTTGCTGACAAATGGGCAAAGGACACAAACCATTATTTTACAAAAGAAAAACTAAAAATGATCAATAAACATGAAAATATTTGTCCTGAATCATAATCAAATTAAAATTAAAGGAACAAGAAAATAACTTTGTTTTTCCAAGTTAGAAAAAAAAACCTAATGATAAAATTCATTCTATGGTTTTATTATAAATTGATACAACCCTTTGAAGAATAATTCTAACCTTACCTTAAAATTTTACGTACTCTTTAAGTCTAAATAATTTCACTTCTAGTAAGAACACCAGGAAACAAACCGGTAGTCCAACAAAACCTCACAAAGGTGGGCATTTCAACCTACAAAGGAAGAGATAGTTTTTATACCCTGAAGAAGGATAGAATTTAGATGAAAATTAAAGGAAGCAGTGTTTTGATAGGCTCAGAGCAAAGCAGGGCTCTTTAAAAGAGTCAATATCAGGTCTAGATTGAAAAGTGGACACAGAGTTCCATTTCCTTAGAAACAATGAAGTTGAGACAGATATGGAGTGCTGTGTCCAGAAACCACTTACTTGAAGCTCGCCATCTGGGAAGTAAATTGAGACTGCTTATCTGTGTTAAAAATGACTTAGATGTTTCACGCAAGACTGGGATGTTTCATTCTTACTGAAGTTTGTGATAGTTTCTGGTTTTAGAGACTAAAGTTTCTCAGTAAGGAAGTAGTTATTGAAAGAAGTGGATTGTTATACCACTTTACATCTGTAGCATGTCCTTGGGAAAAGTGTTGTTCCCTGTTAACTTTGCTTATGGCTTTATCTGTTTCTTATCTAGCTTGATAAATAGACACACAGATTTTTACTTTTTCAGAATTTATCTCATGGAAAAGCCAAGCTACAGCTACACACATATTTTTCATAGCATAGTTTATTACTATGAAAAATTTGGAAGTAAACTCCTTTAAGTTAAATGTATAAGCTTCTAATACATTATAAATTTCTTATACATTATACTTTGTAGAAGAGTTCTCAGCAGTCCTCTGAAATTGTATAGGTATATATATATATTTTCTATAGAGTAAATTCATAGCTTTAATGAGTTTTCCAATTCTTAGGGCAAAATATTTGGACTTCAGTCTTGCCTCTGTTAATTTAAATACAAATAGTCACACATGACTAGTAATTTTTGTATTTAGCACAGTTTTAAGTCACGTCACCCTTTTGGTCACTTCAACGCTATGTGAAGAAATCTTAGGAATCATCTAGTCTTGTTCCTTTTCTTTGGGTGGAGGGCGGTTACTGAGCCCTTGAGAAAGTACATTTGTTCTGGTTCTAAAATTCTGATAGTCCATGTATATGTTTCAGTAACAATAATTATATAATCCTTATGTCTAATATTATTTGTGGAACACTAATTTTGTTCTACTTACTCTGCTATGTGGTTTGTGCACATCACAGGTTGGCAGACTGTGGGCTGTGGGCCAAATTCAGCCTGTCACCAGTTTTTGTACAGCCCATGACCAAACAGTGGTTTTATGTTTTTAAATGGTTGGGGAAAAAATCAAAAGAATATTCCATGAGGACTGTATACACATCCCTGTGGTGGATGCTGACTGTGATTGGTAGTACAAATATTAAAATGTTCTTTCATGAACTAGAACAAATGTATGTCATTATTACAGGGAGTGAATAATAGAGTGATATATGGGAAGCAATGCACCTAATGCAAACTATGGAGTATAGTTAACAGTGATATTTTAATATTTTTTCATCAACAGTAACAAATGTACCACACCAATGCTAAGGGTTAATAATAGGAGGGATAAGGAGTTTTTGTTCTTGTTGTTGTTTTGTTTTTTTTTTTGAAGTAATGAAAATGTTCTAAAATTGTGGTGATGAAACACAACTATGTGATAATACTGTGAACCATTGATTGTATACATTGAATGGATTGTGTGTTGTGCAGGTATATCTCAGTAAAACAGCTAAAAAAGAAAAAAAAAAAAGAAGAAAGATACCTGCAGTATAAAGCAAACTAATTTTAATACCCTTAGTGAGGGTCGATGAGGTGAAGGGGATGATAGGGGTGGAAGCAAGACTCACATATACCTTTTATAGTTTTAAGTTCTAACTATGTAAATGTACATATTCAAAAAATTAAATCACAAGAATAAAACTCTAAAATTGAATACAAAAAAAGAATAATATTCCATGAAAATTATATGAAATTCTAATTTCTGCATCAATAAGTAAAGTTTAATTGGAATGCAGCTACACTCATTCATTTCCACATATTACCTGTGGCTGCTTTTGCATTATCATGGCAGAGTAGTCACAACAGAGACCCTGTCTGCAAGGCCTAAAATAGTTACTGTCTAACCTTTTATAAAAAAATTTTGCTAACCTCTGGCATAGATGATCTTTAAAAGCCAAAAACAAACTGGAAAGCAATAACTTATCAACTAGGTACTGACTTACAAAGCCTTATTTTCACAAAAGGAGAAATGGAGGTTAAGAAGAGTGAAGTAATGTAGTCCATGTCACACATTTCAAGCATGGCAGAGAGCAGGCCTCTTTCATTTCAGAGCCACCACCACTAGCCCATATGCCAAGACAGGCTATAATGTGAACATTGTATGTATTTTAGATTTGATGAGTTTGATGAAGCAATTGATGAAGCTATAGAAGACGATATCAAAGAGGCTGATGGAGGAGGTATGTGTTTTTCATTCTCTCCTCTTCCTATAACTCCACCAACAAGGTGATTAAGATGCTCTGATTAGGGCAGTAAGCATGGTCTTTTTTAATTCTCCCCAGTGTGCATCACAGTCAATCTGGACACAATGTTTGCATGTGGGACTCAGATCTAGCTAATTATTTTTAGTTTGTTTTATGATCTGATATAAAGCATAAATGATCCTCCATATATTTTAAAGTTCATTTCTGGTTCCAAATGAAAAATCAAGTGAGATTTTCCTCTTCTCTACTATTCTTAGATCACTGTTGCTACAGAGTCTCAAATTTTGGATTATCAAAACCAAAATGATTGTTTTTAATTAACCTTTTAAAAATCAGTTTATTAATTTAATAATTGGCATACAGATAAAAGCATTTGAAGGTAATTTAATTAAAGAGCTATGTTGCCAGTTGCCAGTTACTAGTACTCCAGTGTGGAGCACTGTGATTTTCATTAGTTATTACAAACGCTCTAGAAAGGATTAATAATAACTAAGTTGTTTGTAGTGAAACTGAAGAAGTCACTAGCTTTTCCAGAGACATATGCCTTATTTACGTCCTTGCTAGCTGAATTCTCATTTTTTTTTTCTGTCTTGTAAACATAGTAAAATAAATGAATGTGGCTTTTTCTTAAAGTCATGTCCAAAAGAAGAGATTCTTGAGTGACTGCTAATGTGAGTGTGGGATTTCTTTTGGGGATGATGAAAATGTTCTGGAATTAGATAGTGGTGATGATTGCACAGACTTTCTGAATATACTAAAAACCCCTGAATTGTACACTTTAAAAGGGTGAATATTGTGGTGTATGAATTATATCTTAATAAAAAAAGAGATTCTCTACATAGTGAACGTATATGAATGCTAAAACTCTCTTGAGAATTCTACAGCTGTATTCTGTCAGCTATGAGAAAACTGCCTAATTGTGGGAAGAAAATAAAGAAATCAAATGAAGAGCTAACTGCTAAGCAAGGAATAAATATCAGTCTAAAAATTAAAGGAAGCTTTTAATAAACGTAAAATTTTCCTCCACCTACCCCAACTCAGGAGTTGGCCGAGGAAAAGATATCTCCACCATCACAGGTCACCGTGGGAAAGACATCTCTACTATTTTGGATGAAGAAAGAAAAGAAAATAAACGACCCCAGAGGGCTGCTGCTGCTCGGCGGAAGAAACGCCGGCGACTAAACGATCTGGACAGTGACAGCAACTTAGATGAAGAAGAGAGTGAGGATGAATTCAAGATCAGTGATGGGTGCGTGGTCTGCCAATAGTCCTGGTTCCCAAGATTCAGTCTTATATGGGGCTAATAGAGAGAGGCTTTTGGCCATGCTGTGAAGGGACTTTTGTTGTTCATGAACATAGGCAACCTCTGTTTATTTTCACGATATTTAAGGCAGATTCAAGAATAGTGATCTTGGTCTTTTTTAGATTAAAACAGAAAGTACATTTATGGTTCTTTGCTTAATACTCAAAATTGCATATTTAAATTTCTTTAACTATAATTGAGACACCTTTTGGGCTACATAGTTGAAACACCATCCCTGTCCATGAAGGGTTCTCAGTCAAGTGTAAGAAATAGGTAGGTAACTAGATACTCTTCTCTGGTGATCCATAGAAGTTGGAGTTGGGGTTGGGGTTAGGGCAGGTAATCCAATCTGAAGAGCAGGTATTGAAACAATACTTCAGAGTTTCTCCTCTCAGATTATTATGAGAAGAAATGAACATATGAATCAAAAAGTGTCATTCTGCATGGATGCTACTAAAATATAAGTATAAATTAGTGTACTAGAGGAGAACTGGCTCAGTCCACGGAGATCAGGGAAAGCCTCACAGTAGAAGTAAATCTTGATCTGAAATTTAAAGAATGAATAACTGGTAAAGCTGATATATTTGGGATTAGAGACAGGGAAAAGAAAGAAGGCATTACAAGCAGAGAAGTCAGGTGTCCAAAGCAGTAAGGCATAAAATGTCATGGAATATTTGGGAAGTTCCTAGTAGCTTAGGATAGCAAGAATTTGGAAGCAAAGTAGTGCCCTGTTGGGGATGTGACCAAGAGATAAAAAGTGGCCAGATGATGAAAGGTTTCATTTGTCATGCATAAGAGTTTGGACTTTATCCTAAAGATAAGGAACACCCACTGAAAGGTTTTAAACAACAGATTAATGTGAGAGTTATGTTTCAGAAATACTCATCCTGGCATTCATTTGGAGGATAAATAGAGAGGAAATGAGATTCAAGAGACCATTTGGGGAGTTGCTGCAGTGGGTTACGTGGGAGGTAGGAACATGAAAAGAGAGGATGGATCAGGTTTGGGAGATCATTTTTAAGAGGTAAACTCAGGAAGAATTAGTAATTGATTAGATGTGGGAAATGAGAGGGAAAAAATTAGGATAAACACAGTTTCTGGTTTGAGTTACTGAATGGGTACTGGCACCAAACATTAGGCTAGGTAACACAGAAGAGAGGAGTACGTTGGGAAATAATGAATTCACATTTGGACATATTGAATGTAAGATACTTAGGAAACAGTCCAAGAGGCCAAAGCCGTTTATGTTAAAAAATCAGCATCAATTTACCTTCATAGCTCCTCCTAAGGAAAGGATAGGTGGCAAAATATTTCTCCATTTTATAAATAGGGAAATTGATGCAATTATCCAGATATGTTGCACTGACATTACTTAATGATTCACTGGACTCACTGTAATTTGAACTCTGATCCCTCAAAAATGGATTCACAGTTCTAAGTGTACCATCATAATTCATCTGATTTATCTTGGACAGATCTCAAGATGAGTTTGTTGTATCTGATGAAAACCTAGATGAAAGTGAAGAAGATCCACCATCTAATGATGACAGCGACACTGATTTCTATAGCCGTAGATTGAGGCGACACCCCTCCCGGCCAATGAGGCAAAGCAGGCGTTTGCGGAGAAAGACCCCAAAGAAAAAGTACTCTGATGATGATGAAGAGGAAGAATCTGAGGAGAATAGTAGAGATTCAGGTAAAAATAACTTGTATCCACATCACACTAACTCAGTAAATTCTTATGATTTCTAGTATTAAGAATACTTAAAATTCCATGCTGGTAAAACTTTTTGAGTCCTGTTCTTATGACTCATTGGTAAATAAATTTTTTTTAGAAAAAGCACATCTAAGAAAATGCATATAGATCGATATGTTAACTTCATACCAAAATCATTTAAGATTGTGATAAATCCTTTGATACCAAGTGTTTCCATGCCTAGGCTGGTTTCTGGACATAACACTCCATATCTGTATTAACTGTTTTTCCAAGGAAATGGAACCCTGTGTCCACTTTGCAATCTAGACCCGATACTGACTCATTTACAGAGTCCTGCTTTGCTTTGAGCCTATAAAAACCCTGCTTCCATAGTGTTTCTTAGAAATCATTCTCAATAAGCAAAGAACATTTTTCTGAGACCCAGCTTTTGGCGAGAGAAGGGCCACCAATTGTCTCTGACAATTAGAACACCATCAGTGATTCAGTAGTTTTAAAAAATTATCCGTAGTTGATGCTGTCATAGCTTATGCTTATCCCTATTAAATGAATAAATAGTGAGGGAAATTACAGATACAAGTTCTTTGTATAATTGGCATATTGGTAGCCATACTTTTGGGGAAGTACCACAGAGTATTATTATATCCCTGACTGTAGCTAGCCTTCTGGAGTTTTTGTTTTTTTTTTTTTTTTTTTTTTTAATTCAGTTTTATTGAAATATATTCACAAACCATACAGTCATCCATGGTATACAATCAACTGTTCACAGTATGATCATATAGTTATGCGTTCATCACCACAATCTATTTCTGAACATTTTCCTTACATCAGAAAGAATCAGAATAAGAATAAAAAATAAAAGTGAAAAGAGAATACCCAAACAATCCCCCCATCCCACCTTATTTGTCATTTAGTTTTTACTCCCATTTTTCTACTGATATTTTTTCAATTTTTTAACTTTGTTTATCAAAAAATTAAAAACAAACAGGCAAACAACAACCAAAAAAGCCCCACAACATTTCAAACAAAGCAATGGATTAAGGAAAACAAATAACCTAAAATAACTACTTTGCTTCCAATATGTTCCTACCATACCCCAAGAAAATTAATAAACCATGTCCAAACAGAGGAGTAAGAAAAACAAATAATCTAAAATAACTACATTGCTTCCAACATGTTCCTACCATACCCCAAGAAAATTAACAACCCCTAAGAAAACAAAGGAATAAGAGAAAAAAAAAAACCTAAAATAACTCTATTGCTTCCAACATGATCTTACTATATCCAAGAAAGTTTACAAACCATAATCATTCCTGAGCATTCCCATAACATTGAGATTACCCTCCATAGTTTATCTGTTCTTATTAGATTATCATTCCCCCTCCACTAATTGGTATCTCTAGGTCCCCTACATTCTACAGTATAAAACGCTGTACATTTTTCACAGAATTCACATTAGTGGTAACATACAATATCTCTCTTTTTGTGCCTGGCTTATTTTGCTCAGCATTATGTCTTTTTTTTTTTTTTTTTTAATCTTCATTTTATTGAGATATATTCATATACCACGCAGTCATACAAAACAAATCGTACTTTCGATTGTTTACAGTACCATTACATAGTTGTACATTCATCACCCAAATCAATCCCTGACACCTTCATTAGCACACACACAAGAATAACAAGAATAATAATTAGAGTGAAAAGGAGCAATTGAAGTAAAAAAGAACACTGGGTACCTTTGTCTGTCTGTTTCCTTCCCCTATTTTTCTACTCATCCATCCATAAACTAGACAAAGTGGAGTGTGGTCCTTATGGCTTTCCCAATCCCCTTGTCACCCCTCATAAGCTACATTTTTATACAACTGTCTTCGAGATTCATGGGTTCTGGGTTGTAGTTTGATAGTTTCAGGTATCCACCACCAGCTACCCCAATTCTTTAGAACCTAAAAAGGGTTGTCTAAAGTGTGCGTAAGAGTGCCCACCAGAGTGACCTCTTGGCTCCTTTTGGATTCTCTCTGCCACTGAAGCTTATTTCATTTCCTTTCACATCCCCCTTTTGGTCAACAAGATGTTCTCCGTCCCACAATGCCAGGTCTACATTCCTCCCCGGGAGTCATATTCCACGTTGCCAGGGAGATTCACTCCCCTGGGTGTCTGATCCCACGTAGGGGGGAGGGCAGTGATTTCACCTTTCAAGTTGGCTTAGCTAGAGAGACAGGGCCACATCTGAGCAACAAAGAGGCATTCGGGAGGAGGCTCTTAGGCACAACCATAGGGAGGCCTAGCCTCTCCTTTGCAGCAACCGTCTTCCCAAGGGTAAAACCTGTGGTAGAGGGCTCAACCCATCAAACCACCAGTCCCCTATGTCTGTGGTCATGTTAGCAACCATGGACGTGGGGTAGGCGAATACCCCTGCATTCTCCACAGGCTCCTCAAGGGGGCACTGCATCTTTTTTTTTTTTCCCTTGTTTTTGTTTTTTTTTTTTTTTAACTTTCCCTTCTTTTTTAAATCAACTGTATGAAAAAAAAGTTAAAAAGAAAACAAACATACAATAAAAGAACATTTCAAAGAGACCATAACAAGGGAGTAAGAAAAAGACAACTAACCTAAGATAACTGCTTAACTTCCAACATGTTCCTACTTTACCCCAAGAAAGTTACCTAATATATCAACATTTCTGTGAACTTGCTCCTACTATATCCATCAGAAATTAACAGACCATAGTCATTCCTGGGCATCCCCAGAACGTTAAATAGCTTATCTGTTCTTCTTGGATTATTGTTCCCCCTTCCTTAATTGCTCTCTATTGCTAGTTCCCCTACATTCTACATTATAAGCCATTTGTTTTACATTTTTCAAAGTTCACATTAGTGGTAGCATATAATATTTCTCTTTTTGTGCCTGGCTTATTTCGCTTAGCATTATGTCTTCAAGGTTCATCCATGTTGTCATATGTTTCACGAGATCGTTCCTTCTTACTGCCGCGTAGTATTCCATCGTGTGTATATACCACATTTTATTTATCCACTCATCTGTTGAAGGACATTTGGGTTGTTTCCATCTTTTGGCAATTGTGAATAATACTGCTATGAACATTGGCGTGCAGATATCTGTTCGTGTCACTGCTTTCCGATCTTCCGGGTATATACCGAGAAGTGCAATCGCTGGATCGAATGGTAACTCTATATCTAGTTTTCTAATGAACTGCCAGACTGACTTCCAGAGTGGCTGAACCATTATACAGTCCCACCAACAGTGAATAAGAGTTCCAATTTCTCCACATCCCCTCCAGCATTTGTAGTTTCCTGTTTGTTTAATGGCAGCCATTCTAACCGGTGTTAGATGGTATCTCATTGTGGTCTTAATTTGCATCTCTCTAATAGCTAGTGAAGCTGAACATTTTTTCATGTGTTTCTTGGCCATTTGTATTTCCTCCTCAGAGAACTGTCTTTTCATATCTTTGGCCCATTTTATAATTGGGCCGACTATACTATTGTCATTGAGTTGTAGGATTTCTTTATATATGCAAGATATCAGTCTTTTGTCAGATACATGGTTTCCAAAAATTTTTTCCCATTGAGTTGGCTGCCTCTTTACCTTTTTGAGAAATTCCTTTGAGGTGCAGAAACTTCTAAGCTTGAGGAGTTCCCATTTATCTATTTTCTCTTTTGTTGCTTGTGCTTTGGGTGTAAAGTCTAGGAAGTGGCCGCCTAATATAAGGTCTTGAAGATGTTTTCCTACATTATCTTCTAGGAGTTTTATGATACTTTCTTTTATATTGAGATCTTTGGTCCATTTTGAGTTAATTTTTGTGTAGGGGGTGAGGTAGGGGTCCTCTTTCATTCTTTTGGATATGGATATCCAACTCTCCCAGCCCCATTTGTTGAAAAGACCATTATGACTCAGTTCAGCAACTTTGGGGGCCTTATCAAAGATCACTCGGCCATAGATCTGAGGGTCTATCTCCGAATTCTCAATTCGATTCCATTGATCTATATGTCTATCTTTGTGCCAGTACCATGCTGTTTTGGCAACTGTGGCTTTATAATAAGCTTCAAAGTCAGGGAGTGTAAGTCCTCCCACTTGGTTTTTCTTTTTTAGAGTGTCTTTAGCAATTCGAGGCATCTTCCCTTTCCAAATAAATTTGATAACTAGCTTTTCCAAGTCTGCAAAGTAGGTTGTTGGAATTTTGATTGGGATTGCATTGAATCTGTAGATGAGTTTGGGTAGAATTGACATCTTAATGACATTTAGTCTTCCTATCCATGAACATGGAATATTTTTCCATCTTTTAAGGTCCCCTTCTATTTCTTTTAGTAGAGTTATGTAGTTTTCTTTGTATAGGTCTTTTACATCTTTGGTTAAATTTATTCCTAGGTACTTGATTTTTTTAGTTGCTATTGAAAATGGTATCTTTTTCTTGAGTGTCTCTTCAGTTTGTTCATTTCTAGCATATAGAAACATTACTGACTTATGTGCATTAACCTTGTATCCCGCTACTTTGCTAAATTTGTTTATTAGCTCTAGTAGCTGTATCGTCGATTTCTCAGGGTTTTCCAGATATAAGATCATATCATCTGCAAACAATGACAGTTTTACTTCTTCTTTTCCAATTTGGATGCCTTTTATTTCTTTGTCTTGCCGGATCGCCCTGGCTAGCACTTCCAGCACAATGTTGAATAACAGTGGTGATAGCGGGCATCCTTGCCTTGTTCCTGATCTTAGAGGGAAGGCTTTCAGTCTCTCACCATTGAGTACTATGCTGGCTGTGGGTTTTTCATATATGCTCTTTATGATGTTGAGGAAGTTTCCTTCAATTCCTGCCTTTTGAAGTGTTTTTATCAAAAAGGGATGTTGGATTTTGTCAAATGCTTTTTCAGCATCTATTGAGATGATCAATTGATTTTTCCCTTTTGACTTGTTAATGTGTTGTAATACATTGATTGATTTTCTTATGTTGAACCATCCTTGCATGCCCGGAATGAACCCCACTTGGTCATGGTGTATGATTTTTTTAATGTGTCTTTGGATTCGATTTGCAAGTATTTTGTTGAGGATTTTTGCATCTATATTCATTAGGGAGATTGGCCGGTAGTTTTCCTTTTTTGTAACATCTTTGCCTGGTTTTGGTATTAGATTGATGTTAGCTTCATAAAATGAGTTAGGTAGTGTTCCATTTTCTTCAATGTTTTGAAAGAGTTTGAGTAAGATTGGTGTCAGGTCTTTCTGGAAAGTTTGGTAGAATTCCCCTGTGAAGCCATCTGGCCCTGGGCATTTATTTGTGGGAAGATTTTTGATGACTGATTGGATCTCTTTGCTTGTGATGGGTTGGTTGAGGTCTTCTATTTCTTCTCTGGTCAGTCTAGTTTGTTCATATGTTTCCAGGAAATTGTCCATTTCCTCTACATTATCCAGTTTGTTGCCATACAGTTGTTCTTAGTATCCTCTTATAATTTTTTTAATTTCCTCAGGATCTGCAGTTATGGCACCTTTTTCATTCATTATTTTGTTTATATGGGTCTTCTCTCTTTTTGATTTTGTCAGTCTAGCTAGGGGCTTGTCAATCTTGTTGATCTTCTCAAAGAACCAACTTTTGGTGATATTTATCCTCTCTATTGTTTTTTTGTTCTCTGTGTCATTTATTTCTGCTTTAATCCTTGTTATTTCTTTTCTTGTATTTGGTTTAGGATTGGTTTGCTGTTCATTTTCTAGCTTCTTCAGTTGATCCATTAGTTCTTTGATTTTGGCTCTTTCTTCCTTTTTAATATATGCGTTTAGTGCTATAAATTTCCCCCTTAGCACTGCTTTTGCTGCATCCCATAGGTTTTGGTATGTTCTGTTCTCATTTTCATTCGTCTCTATATATTTAGCAATTTCTCTTGCTATTTCTTCTTTAACCCACTGATTGTTTAGGAGTGTGTTGTTTAACCTCCAGGTATTTGTGAATTTTCTAAGTCTCTGATGGTTATTGACTTCTAATTGTATTCCACTGTGGTCAGAGAATGTGCTTTGAATAATTTCAATCTTTTTAAATTTATTGAGGCTTGTTTTATGTCCCAGCATATGATCTATTCTGGAGAAAGTTCCATGAGCACTAGAAAAGTATGTGTATCCTGGTGATTTGGGATGTAATGTCCTGTATATGTCTGTTAAATCTAATTCATTTATCAGATTGTTTAGGTTTTCAATTTCCTTCTTGGTCTTCTGTCTGGTTGATCTATCTATAGGAGAGAGTGATGTGTTGAAGTCTCCCACAATTATTGTGGAAACATCAATTGCTTCCTTTAGTTTTGCCAGTGTTTCTCTCATGTATTTTGTTGCACCTTGGTTGGGTGCATAGATATTTACGATTGTTATTTCTTCTTGCTGAATTGCCCCTTTTATTAGTATGTAGTGGCCTTCTTTGTCTCTCAAAACATCCCTGCATTTGAAGTCTATTTTATCTGAGATTAATATTGCTACACCTGCTTTCTTTTGGCTGTAGCTTGCATGAAATATTTTTTTCCATCCTTTCACTTTCAGTTTCTTTGTGTCCCTGTGTCTAAGATGAGTCTCTTGTATGCAACATATTGATGGTTCATTTTTTTTGATCCATTCTTCGAATCTATATCTTTTATTTGGGGAGTTTAATCCATTTACATTCAACATTATAACCGTGAAGGCATTTCTTGAATCAGCCATCTTATCCTTTGGTTTATGTTTGTCATATTTTTCCCCTCTCTCTATTAATATCCTTTATTGTACCCATACCGAATCTCTTTAGTACTGAACCTTTCTCCAAGTCTCTGTCCTTTCTTTGTTTCTCTGTCTGTAGGGCTCCCTTGAGTATCTCCAGTAGGGCAGGTCTCTTGTTAGCAAATTCTCTCAGCATTTGTTTGTCTGTGAAAAATTTAAGCTCTCCCTCAAATTTGAAGGAGAGCTTTGCTGGATAAAGTATTCTTGGCTGGAAATTTTTCTCACTCAGAATTTTAAATATATCGTGCCACTGCCTTCTTGCCTCCATGGTGGCTGCTGAGTAGTCACTACTTAGTCTTATGCTGTTTCCTTTGTATGTGGTGAATTGCTTTTCTCTTGCTGCTTTCAGAACTTGCTCCTTCTCTTCTGTGTTTGATAGTGTGATCAGTATATGTCTCGGAGTGGGTTTATTTGGATTTATTCTATTTGGAGTTTGCTGAGCATTTATGATTTGTGTATTTATGTTGTTTAGAAGATTTGGGAAGTTTTCCCCAACAATTTCTTTGAATACTCTTCCTAGACCTTTACCCTTTTCTTCCCCTTCTGGGACACCAATGAGTCTTATATTTGGACGTTTCATATTATCTATCATATCCCTGAGGTCCATTTCGATTTTTTCAATTTTTGTCCCCATTCTTTCTTTTATGCTTTCATTTTCCATTCTGTCATCTTCCAGGTCACTGACTCATTGTTCAACTTCCTCTAGTCTTGTACTATGAGTGTCCAGAATCTTTTTAATTTGGTCAACAGTTTCTTTAATTTCCATAAGATCATCCATTTTTTTATTTAGTCTTGCAATGTCTTCTTTATGCTCTTCTGGGGTCTTCTTGATTTCCTTTATCTCCCGTACTATGGTCTCATTGTTCATCTTTAGTTCTTTGAGTAGCTGCTCTAGGTGCTGTGTCTCTTCTGGTCTTTTGATTTGGGTGCTTGGGCTTGGGTTATCCATATCGTCTGGTTTTTCATATGCTTTATAATTTTCTGTTGTTTTTGGCCTCGTGGCATTTGCTGAACTTGATAGGGTTCTTTTAGGATTTGTAGACCAATTGAAGTCCTTATCTCTAATTTCTCAGATCTACAGCTTCGTGGAGTACACTTTCTCTAACTAACCAGCAGGTGGCGTCCACGAGCCACCTGTTCTCCACAAGCCAGTTCTCCCCTGCTTAGCCTTTTTGGTGAGTGGGGGAGTGAGTCTTGTGGGGTCCAATTGGTGTACCAAGCTTGTGTGTGTAGTTGGTGTTGCCTGCCCTGTATATGGGGCATGTTTCTGGGCAGTCAGGGAGGGGGGGGTGGCCCTAACAATCAAATCTCCCTGGTGATCCTAGAGTTTTAAAGCTGCTGCAATAGTCTAATCCTTCAGTTCAGTCCTGCCACAGTTTGTCTCTGTCACTGACCCACAAGTCCTTGGTATTGGCGTATGGCTCCTGAGTCTTGCAAGTGGGCCCCTCTTCCAGGCCGTGCACCCCGGGTCCTCTGTTGAGGGATGACTGTGCTATGTCACAGGTGAGTGCCGTCCCCCCAGGGCAGTTCTGGGCTGCTGGGCTGTGTAGGGAGGCTCCCAGTCTGCTCAAATGATGGCTGAATGGGGCTTTGTTAATTCACACTGCTCTACCTTCCCAACTCTGGGACAATCAGCTGAGGTTGCAGGGAAGGCTAATGTCCACGCCCAGTTTTGTGGTGTGTGCCTGTTATTTGAAGTACTTCCGTCACACTGGGTTGTCTGGGGCAGTTCTGGGCTGTGGGGCTGGCGATGGGCAGGAGTGTTTCCTGTCCACCAGGATGATGGCTGTGAGCAGACACCCCCCTTTTCTTGGGAAGTTATGGTGTTTAGTGAATTTTCTCAGCCACTGGATTATTGCCTTTTGTCTCAGAGCTCTCCTAGTTCTGCTCTTGACTTGACCTGCCCAAATAGTAAGTCTTTGAAGCTTTCTGTATTGGGGTTCTTAGAGTAATTGTTTTAGAAAAAGAAAAAAGGATTAAAAAAAAAAAAAAAAAAAAAACGGGCCCTCCTCAGAGATCTAATGGGTTATTGAAATGCTAAGAGACAAAGCAACCAGGGCCATTAAGGAAAGGTCCACAGGGCAGAGAGATCAGCTTTTCTTCGGGATTTGCATATGCGCCTCAGGGCCCTTCCCCTTTCTATGTTCACCAGAACTCCAAAAATCCTCCGCTTTTATTTTGGAGTTTTTCGTGTTGTTTTTTTTCTATGCCTGTCTCCTCTCTGCTGGGCTGGCTGCTCTCAGATTCTCTGGTGTCTGGTCTCCGTCTATCTATGGTTGAAGTTTGTATCAGTAGAATGAGTTTCCGATAAGGGCTGCCACTGCAGTTCTCCCTTCTCCTTCCAGGAGCCGACAGCCCCTCCTCCCCCGGGACTGAGCCTGGCAGGGTGGGGCGCGGGTCCCCTGGCCGCAAAAACTTACAGATTTCGCTGATCTCAGCAGTTCCACGTTTTCATGAGTGTTGTATGAAGTATGCCCAAAGTCAGATTGCTCTGTGGTGTCCAGTCCACGCAGTTCCTGGCTTTCTACCTACTTTCCTGGAGGAGTAACTAAAACATACAGCTCACCAGTCTGCCATCTTGCCCCGCCTCCTGGAGTGTTTTTGTTTTCTTTGTATTTTTTTTTCCCAAACCTTTTGAGAGTAAGTTGGAGACATCGTGCCCCTTTATCAGTGATTATTTCCTAAGAAAGAGAACATTCTCTTACATAACCAGAGTACAATTATCAAAATCAGAATATTTACAATTAATATAGTACTACAGTACATATATTATAGTACACTTAAAAATTTCACCAGGTGTCCCAATATTTTATCCTTTATATCTACTTTTTTCTCCTAGCTGAAGATCTAGTCCAGTATTACACATTGCATTTATTTATGTCTCTGTAGTCTCCTTTTATCTGGAACATTCCTTAAACTTTGTCTTTCTTGACCTTGATATTGTAGAAGAATTATTTCCACAGTTATTTTTCAGGATGTCCCACAATTTGGGTTTTACTGTTGCTCGTGATTAGTTTCAGGTTATACATTTTTGGCAGGAATATCACAGAAGTAATGTTGTATCCTCCAGGTCTCCCCACTTTACTCTTTTTCCCTTTATAATTAATAAATAATTTCTGGGAAGATACATTGAGACTGTAAATATTTTGTTCCAGATCAGATGTTTCACCCACTAGTTTTAGCATCCATTGGTGATTTTCTAATTCCATCATTCCTTTTCCTAAAATTTTTTTTATTTAAAAATTTTTTATAGTGGAATATAATATATATACATAGAAGTGATAACTTTCCAAGTGCAATTTAACAAGTAGTAAGAAAATTTCAAAGAATGTCATGGGTTACAGTTCCATAGTTTCAGTTATTTCCTTATTGAGAAATATAACATATATGCAAAAAGGTAATATCTATCACAGTACAATTTAACAAGTAGTTATATAGGAAATTTCCCAAAATATTGTGAGTTACAGTATCATAATTTCAGTTATTTCCTTATTGTAAAATACAATATCTAAACAAAAAGGTGATAACTTTCAAATTACAATTTAACAAGTAGCTATAGAGCAAATTTCAAAGAATGCTATGGGTTACAGTTCCACCATTTCAGCCCTTTCCTTCTAGCTCTTCTAGTACCCTAGCAACTAAGAAAAAGAAAATTATATAGAGATTCAGTATTCATAATCCTTTGAATACAGTTCCACAGTTTCAGTTATTTCCTTATTGTGAAATATAACATATGCAAAGAGGTAATAACTTTCAAAGTACCATTTAACAAGTAGTTATATAGGAAATTTCCAAGAATGTTATGGGTTACAGTACCTTATTTCCTTATTGTGAAATATAACATATATACAAACAAGTGATAACTTTCAAATTACATTTTAACAAGTAGCTATAGAGCAAATTTCAAACAATGCTATGGGTTACAATTCCACCATTTCAGTTCTTTCCTTCTAGCTATTCCAAACCCCAGCAACTAAGAAAAAGAAAATTATATGGAGATTCAGTATTCATAATCCTTTGTTAAATTCCATCTTGTCTGTTGCTACCCCTTCCTCTAGTTTATTCACTTTCACAATTTTCAGGGATGTCTATGGAGTGACCATCCTAACTTGTTCGTGTTGAAAAGGGATGTCGACATAATGGGAAAAGGGGACACATCTGGTTGATGTTCTTCAAGAGGCTATTGCCTCTGGGTTTGGGGACTTAGCTGGCATAGGAGCTCTCTGGAGGATTTAAGTTTCTGAAGAATAAACTTGGTGAGTGAAACTTTTATAAGAGTCTCAGATAGAGATCTGAGTATTCTTTAGGGTTTTCGGGACTGCTGACTTGGGCTTATCATACTGTGGTCATTTGGGATATCTAGCTGAAGCTTGCATAGGAGTAACCTCCAGGACAGGCTCTCGACCGTATTTGAAATCTCTTAGCCACTGAAATTGAATTTTGTTGCCTTTCTTTTCCCACTTTTGGTCAAAAAGGCATTTTCAACCCCTCAATGCCAGAGTCAGGCTCATTCCCACAATCTATGTCCCTCATCACCAGGGAGACTCATTCACTTGGGGTTCCAGTCCCACGTCAGGGGGAGGGTGATGAATTTATTTGCAGAGTTGGGCTTAGAGAGAAAAAGTCCACATTTCAGCAACAAAAGAGGTTGTCTGAAGGTGACTCCTAGGCATCATTATAGGTGGGCTTAGTCTCCCCTTAAAGCCATAAGTTTCATAAGAGAAAGCCTCAAGATCAAGGGCTTGACTTATAAAGTAGGGGGTTTCTAAGTTCACATACCATATGTTCTGTCCATGATAATCCATCCCTATCCACATTATCACCACTTAGTTGTACAATCCTCATCTCTCTCCATTTTAAACAATTCCCATGACCCAAAATACCCATAACTCTTTTCAGTCCTTAATTATTTGTCCCTAGTATTTGTGTGGTACTAGTAAGGTATTTCTATTAATTATAGTCCCTAGTATGCAATAGGTAGATTATTCGCATATACCACTCTGTTATCAACTCTGTACCGGTGTCATACCTTAGAAGTACACCATGTAAGCACCTATCTATATTTCTAGTGCTGATATGTGAGATACATGCCTTTAAACAACCCCTTCAATCCTATTCGCCTTCAATTCAGCTTTGATACTTATAATCCCTTTAACAATCATCACCCCTAGCCATTACCATATCTTTGAATTCATCCTTATTAACATATCTGAACATATTAGATTATCATTCCCTTTTCACTAGCCTCTGTCTATCACTAGGCCCCCAATATTCTACATTATAAGACATTGATTTTACATTGTTCAGTTCATAGTAGTGGTAATGTACAATATCTCCTTTTCTGTCTGACTTATTTCACTTAGCATTGTATCTTCAAGGTTCATCCATGTTGCCATATGTTTCAGGACCTTGTTCCTTCTTACTGCTGCATAGTATTCCATCATATGTATATACCACATTTTGTTTATCCACTCGTCTGTTTAAGGACACTTGGATTGTTTCCATCTCTTGGCAATTGTGAACAGTGCTGCTATAAACATCAGTGTATAAATGTCTGTTCACATCACTGCTTTCAGATCTTCTTGGGTATATAGCAAGAAGTGGAATTGCTGAATCATAGGGTAATTCGATATCTAGTTTTCTGAGAAACCACCAGACTTCCACAGAGATTGTACCATTATACATTCCCACCAGCAATGAGTAAGAGTTCAAATTTCTCCACATCTTCTCCAGCATTTGTTGTTTCCTGTTTGTTGGATGACAGCCATTCTTATTGGTGTGAGATGATATCTCATTGTGGTTTTGATTTGCATTTCCCTAATAGCTAGTGAAGGTGAACATTTCTTCATGTGTTTTTTAACTATTTTTATTTCCTCTCCGGAAAAATGCCTTTTCATATCTTTTGCCCATTTTATAATTGGGTGTTTGTACTGTTGTTGAGTTGTAGGATTTCTTTATATGTTCAGAATATCAGTCTCTTTTCAGATTTATTGTTTCCAAATATTTTTTCCCATTGAGTTGGCTGCCTCTTCACCTCTTGGACAAAGTCTTTTGAGGCACAGATGCTTTTGATTTTGAGGAGTTCCCATTTACCTATTATTTCTTTCATTGCTTGTGCTTTGGGTATAAGGTATAACAAGCTACCTCCTATTTCTAGAGCTTGAAGATGTTTCCCTATATTATCTTTTATTGCGCTGTCTCTTATATTGAGGTCTTTGATCCACTTTGAGTTAATTTTGTACAGGGTGTGAGGTAGGGATCCTCTTTTATTCTTTTGGATATGGATGTCCAGTTCTCCCAGTCCCATTTGTTGAAGAGACTGTTATGTCCCAGTTCAGTGGATTTGGTGGCCTTATCAAAAATCAGTCGACCATAGATCTGGGGGTCTGTTTCCAAATTCTCAGTTCAATTCTGTTGATCAGTATATTTATGTTTGTGCCAGTACCATGCTGTTTTGACCACTGTGGCTTTATAGTAGGCTTCAAAGTCTGGAAGTGTAAGTCCTCCCACTTCGTTCTTCTTTTTTAGAATTTTTTTAGCAATTCGAGGCCCTTTCCCTTTCAAATAAATTTGACTGCTAACTTCTCCAACTCTGCAAAGTAGGTTGCTGGAATTTTGATTGGAATTGCATTGAATCTGTAGATCAGTTTGGGTAGAATTGACATCTTAATGTTTTGCCTTTCTATCTATGAGCATGGAATATCTTTCCATCTATTTAGTTCCTTTTTTATATTTTTTAGTAAAGTTTTGTAATTTTTTGTGTTGAGGTCTTTTACATCCATGGTTAAGTTTATTCCTAGGTAACTTGATTTTTTTAGTTGCTATTGTGAATGGAATTTTTTTTTTTTAATTGCCTCTTCAGTTAGGTCATTACTAGTGTAGAGGAACATTACTGAGTTATGTGCATTAATCTTGTATTCCGCCACTCTGCTGAATTTGTTTATTAGCTCAAGTAGCTTTGTCATTGATTTCTTAGGATTTTCCAAATGTAAGATCATATCTGCAAATAATGACAGTTTTACTTCTTACTTTCCAATTTGGTTACCTTTTATATTTTTATCTTGGCAAATTGCTCTGGCTAGAATTTCTAGCACTATGTTGAATAATAGAAGTGACAGTGGACCTCCTTGTCTCATTTCCAATCATAGTGCAGAGGCTTTCAGCCTCTCACCATTGAGTACTATGCTGGCTGTGGGTTTTTAGTATATGCCCTTTATCATATTGAGGAAGTTTTCTTCAATTCCTACCTTTTAAAGTGTTTTTATCAAAAAGAGATGTTGAATTTTGTCGGATGCTTTTTCAGCTTCTATTGAGATGATCATTTGATTTTTCCCTTTTGATTTATTAATATGTTGTATTACATTGATTGATTTTCTTATGTTGAAACACCCTTGCATGCCAGGAATGAACCCCACTTGGCTGTGGTACATAATTCTTTTAATGTGCCTTTGGGTTCAATTTGCAGGTATTTTGTTTAGGATTTTTGCGTCTGTATCCATTAGGGAGATTGGCCTATTTTTTCTTTTTTTGGAGTATCTTTATCTGGTTTTGTTATCACGGGGTTATTTACTTCAAAAAATTAGGTAATGTTCCTTTTCCTTCAATTTTTTTGCAAGAGTTTGAGTAGGAGTAGTGTCAATTCTTTTTGGAAGGTTTGATAAAATTCTCTGAAGCCGTCTGGCCCTGGACTTTTATTTGTAGGTAGATTTTTGATGACTGATTGGATCTCTTTGCTTGTGATTGGTTTGTTGATGTCTTCTATTTCTTCTCAGGTCAGTCTAGGTTGTTTATATGTTTCCAGGAAATTGTCCATTTCCTCTAAATTGTCTGTTTTGCTGGCATGTAGTTGTTCATAGTATCCTCTTTTGATTTTTTTTTTTTTTTAATTTGTTCAAGATCTGTAGTAATTATCCTGTTCTCATTTCTGATTCTGTTTATTTGGTCTTCTCTCTTTTTTACTTTGTCAGTCTAGCCAAATTTCTGTCAATCTTTTTGATCGTCCCAAAGAAACAACTTTTGGTTTTATTTATTCTCTCTGTTCAATGGAATTCATTAGCACTCCTGAAAAACAGCTCTGACACAATGTCATTCCCTTACTGAGTCTTATATTGGTTGGAATTTGAGAAGAACAATGCTCTTTAGCAATACGCTGAGACTGTAAGTAGCCCTGTGTGCTATGTTTAGCAGATTTTCATTCCATAAGAAGAAATGCCAAAACAACTTGAATTCTGTACATCTTTGGTACAGGCTCTCAGTTTTCTGTAGTTAGAGGATTTCACCTCTGCAGTATACTGTGAAGGTACAACTGGAGGCACAGCAAGGAACAGCATGTTGTCGGAGGCAGAATAGAAACAATCCACCAAGAAGAGCAGTCATGGCCACTTGTGCAGCTGACCTGATAGCTCTGGTTAGATGCTATAAAGATCATAAAAAAAGTATAAAACAATTTCTCATCTTGATTGATTGACTTTTAATGATATACATTTATGAGGTTCGACATTAAAGACCCCTACAAATTGACTCATATTAGTTAAAAAGAAAGTAAGAGATTTTTAAAAGTATTGTTCATTTAAAAAGTTTTGGGATTAAACTCTACTTAGCAGCTTCACATTTTTATAACTTTTAAGCCAGCCATACTTCTACATAATGGACTTTAAGTTTATACTTTTCTTTTTCCTTCCCTTTTTTTTTCACAGAAAGTGACATTAGCGATGATTTTAGTGATGATTTTGTAGAAACTCGGCGAAGGCGGTCAAGGAGGAACCAAAAAAGGCAAATTAACTACAAAGAAGATTCAGAAAGTGATGGTTCCCAGAAGAGTTTACGACGTGGTAAAGAAATAAGGCGAGTTCACAAGCGCAGGCTTTCCAGCTCAGAGAGTGAAGGTAAGGAATAGATCTCCACTTTACATTAAGTTTGGATGAGGTAGAAATAAAAATTATTATGTGAACTCAGGACTGTGACTCTGTACCATTTCTTAAAAATCACAGATAACCAGTAATATTTTATATTGTACCTGGTCACTATAGTTTAAAAATATGATACGTAATAAGAAACTAATTTTTAAAGTTTCTATTTTAATAATTAAATTTTTTATTGAAACTAGATGAGTCTTGGAAGATTGTGAACTGAGCAGCATTTCTCCTGTTCCTTTCTCTTTTTTTGCTTATTATTCATGGCCCTCATTTTGAAATAAGTTCTTTTCCCTGAATAGCTGAACAGTTCCTCAGGTGCTACTGTCTCTCTCCACCTTGCCTGGGAGCTTCAGTTGGTAACTATTTTATCTCTTACCAGCTTTAGCTATGCCCCATTCTTAAAGTGCAAGAGAAGTTCTTAAATATGGATGTGTGATATCCATTTAGTCTTTGTAGCTAATATAGAGCTCTTCTTGAGTGCATTTAAATGATCCCAACCATCACCTTTCCCCCTTTCTTTTTCATATATTTAATTTGCCATTGTTTATTACTGTTTCGAAGAATGTTTGCTTTCCTAAATCCTTGTCAATAAGTTCTTGGCCCAAGCCAGGGGAGAAAGGGAAAGAACTGGATTGGGATGCTAAAGAAGGAAGGTGAGCATGTGGTTGTGTATGTACTTATATCCATTTGTCATAAAGACAAACATAAATTCATTAATTTAACTATTAAACACAAATATTTATTGAACCAGGCACTGCACTATTCTAAGCACTCAGAATATAACAGTGAATAAAATAGCCAAAAATATCCCGTGATTTTTATTTCAGATGGAGAGAAAAGGGATAATAAACAAGATAAATAAGTAGAATATATGATATATTGGGTGGAGATAAGTGCTATGGAGAAAAATAAAAGAAAAAAAGTGAGTTAAGGGAATAGTTGGAATTTCAGATAGGTAACTAAGGGAATGCCCCACTAAGACAGTAACATTTGAGTGAAGACCTGAAAGGAATACTGAGTTCAAGTCACGAAGTTTTATAAAAGAAAAGTGATACAGGCAGATGCAAGAACAAATGTGAAGGCCTTGAGAGAAATTGGTGCCTGGTATGTTCAAGGAACAGAATAGAGGCACAAGTGGTTAGAGCAGAATGAGTGAGGGGAAGAATAGTATGAGGTGAGGTCAAAGAGAACAAAGGGGGGGGCACATCCTGTAGAGCCACAATCAGCAAACTATGGCCCACCTGGTTTTATAAAGTTTTTGTAAATTTTTATTGGAATACAGCTATGTCAGTTCATGACATCTTGTTTATTGCTGCTTTCATGCTACAACAGCAAAGTTGAGTAGTTGCAACAGAACTATATGGCCTGCAAAGCCTAAAATATTTACTTCTTGGCCCTTTACAGAAAATGTTTGCTAACTGCTGATGAGGAGCAATGTCCAATGAACTTTCTGCAGTGATGAAGTGTTCTATACCTCTGCTGTTCACTACAGCAGCCACTAACTTCATGTGGCTCTTCATTACTTGAAAGTATAGCTAGTGTAACTGAGGAACTGATTTGGTTTTTTTATTTTGTTTAATTTTATTTAATTTAAATTTTAAAAACCACATGTGACCAGTGGTTATCATATTGGACAGTATAGGGTAGACCATTATACAGACTGGATTTTATTCTGTGTGAAATAAGAAACTGTTGTGTTTTAATTTGCAATGGTAACTGTGTTATGAACAGATTAAATGGGGCAGTGGTAGAAGCTAGGAGACCAGTTGGGAGACTATTGAATTGATCCAGGTGAGAGATGATGGTGGTGGGAAAAGGGTGGTAGCCGTATATGAATGAAAGTAATCAAGTTATGGAAATATTTTGAAGGTAGATCAAAAAGGTTTACCGTTTGGTTGGACAGGATAAAGAAAGGAGCCAGGGATGACTGAGCAGATGAAGAAACAGAGTTGCCAGTATCTCAGATGGTAGAGACCAGAAGGGTGCAAGTTTGAAGGGGAAGATTAGGAGCTTGGTTTTTGGTTTGAGATGCCTGTTTTGATATCGAAGTGTAGATGTTGAATTTAGGGGTGGCCTATAACAAATGTGGTTGTTACTTGCATATAGACGGTATACAAAGCCATGAGACTAGGTAGAGATCCCCTGAGATATAAATATAGACAAAGAAGAGAAGGCATTGGAGGATTACAAAGTGCATTTACTAACAGGATGAGAGTTGGCACAGTATATCTAAAGTTCAGAGTTGGGTACCCAATTTTAATCTGTTTCCTTATCAGTATGTTTACATGTTTCCTTAATTTGAAGGCTAGTGGGAAGGAGTTCCTTAGTTTTTGACTAGCCAATCGTCATTAATTCAAGGATAATCAGATTTCTTGTGGGAGAAATCTAATTCTACTTTTTCCTAAAATTATAAGTATACTGTCTACAAATCATATTGGACATTGTTGTGGGAATTAGAGGAGAGAAATCAGGCCAGTTATTGGAGATATTTATGTATGAACCGGTCTGGAAGCAGGAAATGGGGTGAATATGGGGAGGAAAAGGAGAATTACTTAAATTTGTTTATGGTTAATTGTGCCAATGGCTTAAATGTGCTATTTATTCTAGAGAGCTATATGTCCAAGAACTCTGAAGATGATGAGGTAGCAAAAGAATCAAAGCGGTCAGTTCAAAAGCGGAGCCGAAGCACAGATGACTACTCAGAAGCAGATGAGGAGGAAGAAGGTAAACCATCTCGGAAAAGGCTACACCGGATTGAGACGGATGAGGAGGAGAACTGTGACAATGCTCATGGAAATGCAGATCAGCCTGTCCATGGGAGCCAGCACAGGGCCATGCCCTCAGAACAAGAGAGCACCAAGAAACCCTACCGGATAGAAAGTGATGAGGAAGAGGACTTTGAAAATGTAGGCAAAGTGGGGAGCCCATTGGACTATAGCTTAGTGGACTTACCTTCCACCAATGGACAGAGTCCTGGCAAAGCCATTGAGAACTTGATTGGCAAACCAAGTGAAAAGCCTCAGACCTCCAAAGACAACAGCATAGCCAGTGTAAGCCTGGCTCCCAATGGGACAAGTGGTGGGCAGGAGGCAGGGGCACCGGAAGAGGAGGAAGATGAGCTTTTGAGAGTGACTGACCTTGTTGATTATGTCTGTAACAGTGAACAGTTATAAGACTTTTTTTCCATTTTTGTGCTAATTTATTCCACGGTAGCTCTCACACCAGCGGGCCAGTTATTAAAAGCTGTTTTATTTTTCCTAGAAAACTCCACTACAGAATGACTTTTTAGAGGAAAATTTCAACAAACCTGGAAGTCTTTCTGTGAAGTAACCAGTTTTGAACTTTGAAGACAAATAATTGCTGTAAATTCCTTTTGATTTTCTTTTTCCAAGTTCATGGTCCTTGGAAATTTCATTCATGGAAAAAAAAATATCTTATTATAATAACAACAAAAGATTTGTATATTTTTGACTTTATATTTCCTGAGCTCTCCTGACTGTGGCAAAGGGTGGATAAGAATGCATTCCAAATCTGTGAGGGCCCAAAATAGAATTTAGGGTGGGAGAAAGCACTTGTGCTTTAGCTTTTTCATATTAAATATATATTATATTTAAACATTCATGGCATAGATGATCATTAACAGACTGTTTTAAAAAGTCCAAGTCTGTATTGTTGCAGTTTGTGAATTGTAGATAACATCATACATAAATCATTTAGTAACAGCCTTCATGAATTCAATCTGTTTACTATTGGAGATAACCACACTTAATAAAGAAGAGACTGAGAAAGTACCATCATAAAGAACTCTAACCTAAGTTTCTGTTGTAGCAGAGTTTCTTGTTTTGTTGTGTTGTTTTTAATCATCTGAAAAGTTTTTGTACAGTAAAATGTATAATGAAGCTTGACAACCAGATTGTGCTAGCAACAGATTTTTAAAAACAGTTTTATGCAGTGGTAATGAGGTGGCCTCTATTGTACTATGTCTGGTGGAGATTTAATAGTCAAATAATTGTGGTCTTTCTTAAGGCCCAAGTGGACAATAAGCTTTGCAGATAGTATATAACTCTTGTCTTCTGGCCACTTGATGTTTAAATATCTGGAATATCATCTTGAAAGAAATACATCTACACATAACATACATGAAGAGATGCTAAGCTGACAATGGTATTTTAGCACATTTGAAGACAGGGAAGGGATTTTCAGGTGAATTTTAACTGGTCTGTTCTTGCCTTTAGTATCTACTTCAAATTGAAGTCTACAAAAAAAAGCAGTTCCTTTGGGAGGTTTTTAGTTTTGAGTTTTAGTGCACGTGTGTGTGTGTGTGTGTGTGTGTGTGTGTGTGTGTGTTGAAATTTCCTATCTGCCTGGATGTATTAGCAGATTGTGAATGCAGTTTTGGCCTTTGGCCATTAGACTTCTATTAAAATTCATCAATATTCACATGACCGACATAGAGTTAAATGAGAACCACCAATATACTTAAATGAATAGACATGACATCTATATCAAACACCTTAACAAGTTAAAGAAAGATAAGCCCTTTGTTTAAGAAAAAGAGGACTTTTAACTAACTGAATATCTTATAAATAATTGACACTAAAACAAACTTTTTTTAAGTTAGTTTCTGTTAGAGCTATAAAATTTCAGGCAGAACGGTAACATTGTACAAAGTATAGCACTTGTGATTAAACATTACCTGTCAGATTTTGAAACCTTCAACCATTACTTCTGTGAAAACTTTTGCCCTGGGATTTGGGTTTTTCTATTCTTGTGCTGTGTCTATTGCCGGCACTGGACACAACATATCTGCTGCTGGCCCAAGAAACTTTGTTGATTTTTCTTCCCAAATTAAGCATTATATGTGATAGTGTATAGTAAGGCACTTCTCTTTTTTATTATTAAAGAGCTGGCATTAGACTTGCATTATAAATACCTCTCTAGAAACCTTATACTCCTTTTCCTTCCTTAATAGGTGTTGCCTCTTAAATCTTTTGGCCTTGGAAGATTATAGCTTTTGTTTTTCAGTTGATGTTGGTTCTTTTGTTTGCTTTGTTTCACTTTAGTTCTGTAGTATCTGCCCTTTAATACTTTTGCTTTGATTCTAGCAATGTATATGTATCTGTACAAAAAAATAAAATAATGAAAGCAGCCTAAAAATAGGATGCACCAATAGCATGTGGTTCCAAACAAGTTGTGATTTTTATTTTGAAACAATGTTCCATTGGAGGGAGGGAAGGGCTTATATTCACACAGACAGGAAAACTGAGCTATATAAGGAACCACATTTCCTACAAAACCTTTACCCTTGTTTCATTTATTTGAAAGTCAGTTAAGAACTTTAACCTTTTTAGCTATCTAAAGCAGGAAGCAGTAGAAGGGTTCCTGTTAGACCAAGGTAAGTGGTTAGAATGTGCAAGTGGCCTTTCCTGCCACTCCATCTTCCCGTACCATTTTAGTCCTGCAGCCAGGTAAAGCCACTACAGTGTAGAGATTCTCCCAGGTGCCCTGTCTCTACCTCAACACACCAGCTCCTGCTTTCACTATTAGATCTACTCCTCGGTTACAGAAGAAGTATTAAATAGGTAGATTATTAGCAGGATGCCTGAAGTGAAATAAGGAATTCTTTTTATTCTGCTCTAGAGAACTGAAAGTAATTTTTATCAAACTGAAGACTATTCCATTTAGCAAATGTCCCACTGACTAATGGGTTATGATGCCACTTTCGCTGCCTGATATTTACCAAATTTTAAAAAGTGTTGGTGAACTTCATAGCATATCCCTTCTAATCTTGCATTTTGATTAAACCAATTAACTACAGTTCATCTGCCAAGAATGTAATCCAAGCAGCTGATACAAAATATTATGCAGATATATTGATTATAGGAAATTAGCTTTTGATCAGTTCAAAAACAGTTCTGCTACATGGTGTTTAGATTCAGTCCTTCAAAGAGTCTATGTTCAGTGAAATATTCACTCTGAATGTGCTTTGAAGAAGTTATAAACTCAGAAAACTTAGAAAAAAGTAAATGTTCTGTATCCAAATACTTAGTACAGTCAATAGGAACTGGAAAAGGCATAGGAAAGCAGCAATTCATCTAGAGTTTAGACCATCTTGGAGCACTAACTATGAAGTTCAGAAAAGCTTTTGTATCCTGGAACCCTTTAGTATTTTAATCTCCCTTTTTTAAAAATATAAGTCAAACCCCAATATCAAACTCCAGACATGTAGTTTAGTATTCAGAATATTTAGTGTGCAATTTCTATAAAAGTTTGAGAACTAGCTAAGTTTTCAGAAACCAGAAGCTTTGAATTAAAATGTATGTGAAAAACTCAGACTGAAAATACACATTTTGGTTTTATAGACTTGTACTGATGAAATAGTGTTTAGTGTAAAACCTTTTCCATTGTTGGCACATTTCTGCAAAATGATGGCAGAGGTATTTTCAAGAATATATGTGGGTTTCCATGACATGTCTCATTCTAATTGGTCAGGGTTTCAAGTTCAGAGAGTAAATGACAATTTCATTTAGAACAAATTCATGTCTACTGATAACCTTATTTTTTTTTTTTTAAGTGACCTGCCAAAGTATCAAAGACTTTAAATGTTAAAGAAGTTGTGGAAAAAAATATTTCCAAACAAATTAATTATAAAGGGATATATTATATCCATCCAGTTTTCACTTTTGGTTGATATAATCCATCCCATAATAAACATTTGAGCAAAGAACATATATTAAGATAAATGTGAACCTTGTTATTTAGAGTTAAAATGATGGGAAAATGCTAGCTATTTTTAAGTGGGACTGATGGAATTCTCTTTGTCACAAGAAATGCCTTTTCAGTTTATGTGGGCATAAGAGGTGTTAACCATGTGCTAGTTTGCTCTACCATACAATGTAAATAACTATTCAGAAAATAAAGTTTTAAACTTCATTCTTCACCAACACAGCGGAACAGGTCCAGATCTCAAGGCATTGCCTCAATTACAGAATCCAGTTAATTTTCAACAACTATTCAAAGACCCAGATCTTTTTTTTTAATGGAATACACACACATATACTTTACAAATAAAAATAAATCCTTAGAAATCATTATTTAACATTATAAAAGAAATGGCAAATAATTATATTGCAACTGATAGGATATTGTGAACATCAATTATTTACAGAAAGTCGAGAGAAAAATAGTGAAATTACTATTCTTGGTTTGGCATGCTCAAAATACATTCCTGGTTCTCCAAAAAGCAGAGGCTGCCAAGACTGTGTATCTGCTATCCTCTACCTGGCCCCTGACTGTTAAACATGATCCATTATTAAATTTTTTTTACAATAAAACCCATTCCTATTTCATCCACCATTCCCAGTGTGTACCTGGGTGAATCTTAATCTTGGAAGTGGCAAGTTAACTGCTGATTTTCTTTGTTTTTATACTAATCCTAAAGACACCCAAAATGCTATCATAGTTTTTAACTGGGTTACTGCATTATGTATACCCTTAATTTGTTTCAATATACTTCACTCCAACTTGAATTATCGTTTAACATTTTTTTGAGTGCCAGGAATTGCTAAGTAACTATGAAATACATATTGAAGAGTCATTCCCCAGCAGGCAGATAAGCCAAAATATAGTGACTTCATATTTTCACACTCAAAACGTTTTATTCATACAAACCTCAGAAATTGATTAGAACTAATAGGATCCCTTTAGTGGATTTTTCCCTCATTTTGGTCATGTAAGCTCAATTTTTTTTTTTTTTAATTGTATATTCATACCACTTAATTTGGGGAAATGCTGTAAACCAATTCTGGCACTTGTAGTGACTTCAGTTAATGAAGGTGTTATTTCATTTTAATAACTTTTAAGGTATGCCTATCCTATATGAGAGGGCATAACAAATTATTAGGTGAGTAGAAATCTATTAAGCATCTGAGACATTTTGAACAAGAAAAACAGATACATTTTTAAAGAAACTACACTTGTATTTTTTGCCAAACCGGTGTAAGTGGAAAACGCACTAAGGACTGATTAAATCTGCCTTGTTCTTTTTGCCACTGGATGATGTAAGTTGAGAATGGAATTGTTAACTCTAATTATATATTTTCTTGACTTTCATCACTTTCTAAAAATATATAATTTAAGTGTTTAGGGGTTTTGTTTGATCTGTATTTATTGAGTTCTGGTTATGCACCAGGAGCTACATGTCACACTTATGGACAGCCAGACCACAGTCATCGGGGAACTTAATGGCTCAAGACCTGAATCGTTTAACTTATTTTGTATGTTGAAAAAAAAAAAAAAAAAGTTTATTTTGCTTGAGAGTCACATTTTTTTATAACTGTACAGCTTTTAAGGGATGGGAGGTGGGAAAATACCCTGAAATAGGATGTAGATTTTTACAATTGTGTTTATGCTAGAACATCTACAGGTACATTATGTAATTAAACCTAAAATTATTTAAAATTTTGTGCCAAGGTCTTTTTCATTCTCTTAGCTTTTAGCAGAGTTTATGCATGTCAATACCGCTATATGGACAAGCCTTGAAATTAGGCTAACAACCCCTGTCCCCAATGCTTGGAGATCACTGCATGAAAATTGTATGTGTATATATGTATATGTGTGTGTGTGTATATATATACACACACACACATACATATACATAATATATATACACACATTACACAGATACGTACATACATAAACACACAGACACAGCTCTAGTTTATATTAGTGTAAATGGATTTTCAGGATCAGAGCAGCTATAATAGCCCAAATTTGGCACCGTAAACAGCATCTTACAATGTGTGTTTTTCGTGATACTAACTAGGGTATTTTCAGTGTTGGTCTGGTGTTTTGTTCTTTTATCAAAGTAGCTTCTTGATAATGGTATTTGAATTGTAGCTTGCCCAAACCTGCCACAAAAAAAGAGTTTTGTGTACAACTTTGAAAAATAATGTCCTGTGCTGATGCAGGGGAGGGAGAGGGTTAATCTATAAAAGAAGGAAAAGCTGAAATTGCTCAGTTTGGTACTCTTTATTCAGTAGACTTAATTCCACAGGAGTATTTGTCTGCTGGAAGCATGGTAGGAAGGGAAATCAGATTCAAATTTCAATTTCCTCATTTAATATTTTGAAATCCTGTAGAGCTGCTGATTCTAGCAGTCTTCTAAATGGCACTTTTTTACCATAAATTATATTAAAGAGACATTTGTTTAAATGCCAGTACTTCTGCCATTTGTTAATTTTACTATTCTGATTTCTCACCTTTGTAGTACAAGAATATGAGGATTAAATTCATCTAAGTATGTCCTATTTCTATCTAAACTACCTTCAGCTGTTGTCAACTAATGTGGGAAGTCAGTCTCTTTGCTATCCTTACCAGTTCAGAGGTGAAGCCTGGGGATGTGAATTTCCAGGTGAAGAATTCAAATTCCAGGTAATTTGTAGATGGTAGGCAGCTGGGATTCAGGGCATGTTTTATCGTAACACCTCATGGATTTTCAGACACACTTACGTGAAATGCTTTATTTTCCTAAGCATAAAAAAATATATTCCTGGAATACGTTCTCAGAATGCTTTATTTTGTTTCTAGGAAATGAAAGTTAAAGTGGAAGCTACAAAATTAGCATAAAACTTAACCTTGCAAGATGCCAGAATCTTAGTCTTGAGGTAATCAGGACCATACTGATAGTCAAAGGGGGAAGCTGGAGTGCTCTCTGCCATATGCTAATACACTGCATGTGTGAGGGGGGAAAAGATTTGAAAACTGGAAATGTGGTTCCGATAATACATAAAGTAAATTTGGTGCATTAAAAAATATGGGAATTCCTGGCAACTTCAAAGCTTCAGGGGTTAACTGCAGTTTATGAATACCTAGTATGTTAGAATTGCAATGCACAGTTTTTTAAATACAATATTCCTTGTGAGTGAAAAACAAAAATATGTTGCAGCTGGTGCCAATATTTTTGTTAATGAAATGTTCAATGTTGTCTCACTATAGTCTGATCAGAACTCTTGGTGTTATAAGCCAGGCCTAATGCCATTTTATAGCTATCGGCCTTATTATGTAACTTTTTCTTTCAAAATGTTTTATTATAATACTGCTTCTGTCATTTCTTTCACTTAATATTATGTCAATTGTCATAATAAAAAATTTAAATAATTTGATGTATTTAGCATGATGTGTTTGCAAACAGTTTATTTTAAATTTTCTGGCACATGGAAAGCTAAGAATTTCCTCTAGCAGTTGATGAAGATTAACATTTTTTATCACCCAGGAATAGATGAGCTGTTGCAAATTTACAAGTGCAATTTCCTCAGAATAATTTTTAAGGCTATTTGCCAACCAGGTGACTATAAAAAAAACTATTCTTGATTTCTGTCTTTTAGCCGCTGAAGAACTGACACATCAAAGAAGGCTTGGGTTCTGTGTGGCCCCATGGGACGATAGAACTAAACCAGAAGGCAGAAGCCATAGGGAAAAAGCTTTTAGTGTATCCTATAAAAGAACTTTTTTACAGAGGTCTCATAATAACCTTGGGAGTGAATTCTTATCAACAAGGATGAACTGCCATTCATAAGACAAACTGCCATTTGGCAGGCTACAGTAGAAGAGAGCCACACAGTCAAAAAGGCCAGGTGATTGTGGGCCCTTCCAATCCGGAGTATGATTCTCATCTACAAATGCTGGTTTAAAAGACTCTGGGAACACAGTAAAATTCCCACTGAACTCAAGTTTTTACCTACAAACCCACACATAGACTCCAAAGTAAATCCAAATCCAATTTCACTTGTGGAGTTCATCCATATTATTGATTTACCAATTAAAGAGCTTTAATTTCCCTTCACAGAATAAAAGCTGATCTATGCTGGCAAGAAAATGACCAGTAACAGTGCTTCTCAATGATAAAGTTGAATTTTTCCTTCAAACGATCAGTCAAATAGAGATGACATGCTGTGTTGGAAGCTAAAGGTGCTGGTGCCTGGCAGTCTTGAGAGAGTTAAAAGGAGTCTTTTCTGAGCTGAGAGTGGGGCCTAGAACACATGGGCATTAGCCCATATCTCTTATTATACGGAGCCCATAAGGTGTAGAATTCTTTTAAAAGCTGAGAATTGTTTTTATTATACTGTCATCATTTAGTAGAGGTAGAATTATTAAAATATGAAAATATTCTCGTGAAGCAAAAATAAATATTGTGACCCTTCTGAATGAAATGAGTACTTAAATCATTTTGATTCTTATAAATGACTGCATGACCTGTTTAAGGAGGGTCCTAAGTTTAAACGCAAACCAAAGAGAAAGAACGCTCTAAGGTTATGTGACATGTTATTTTGCAACATCAGTTTAGCAGAGTTAAATTCTGAATGAAAAGTTAACTGGGAACCTGTTTGTTCATGGTATACGGTACTGATAGCTTCCTTATCATTCCTCTTGCCCATTTCAGGGCCTTTTGCTCCATGCTCAAGCACCCTTCTTTCACTTCAGCCTGCTCCCATTTTTTGCCACTAGCCCTCTGCCTGTGTCCTCGATCTGACCTCCCTTCCTGCCTCCTTTGGGACTTTCACATCTCAATTATCTTTCTGATCACCAGCCCTCTACACTCACTCATCTCCATGCAAAGCTCTCCCTATCCTGGAAAACAAAAATCTGATCCTTTCTCCTATTCAATCTCCTTCCCAATTATTTATGATTTGATCTCCAATCTTTAAAAATAAATAGAACACATGAATGTTAAACTACATTTGGGAAACCAGTAGGCTTCTCAGCAGCATAAGTGAATTTAAAGGGCAAGAACTCCATCCTTAAGAACAACCATTTCAGAAAGCTGAAATTTACAAAAAGGGATATGGTCTTCCCTTTCCCCTGCACTTGTTCCAAGGTTTTCTTGTGAAATGTCCATCTATCTTCTCTTGGGCATTACTGCCTGTTACTGTGACACCAGTAATTACACCGGGAAATCATGCAACTAAACGGTTCTTACTCTACCATTTGCAATAAAAAATTTAGAGGAAGGACTTGACTGATTATGATAGAACCTGATTAGAAACACTACTGTCCTTAGTTTGAACCATAAAAGCATATCTAGTTTCTTTATAAGGATGAGTTTTGATGATGAATAGGGCTTAGCAACAACAAAAAGAAACCCACTGGCTCAAGGCTAGAAAGTGAGCTGCAGATTCAGACTGATCCAGTAAGCAGGGCTGAAATCTTACAGGGAGGTGCTGTGAGCAGAATCAAGCCAGTGTCGAAGAGCCAAGGATGAAAGGCAAAGATCCACAACCAGGAAAAGCAGATGGGAGAACAGAGACAGAATGCTAGAAGCAATTTTTAGGATGGCTGTCCTTTCCTTGATACATATACCTTTTTTTCTTTATTAGAGAAGTTGTAGGTTTACAGAACAATCATGCATAAAACACAGGATTCCCATATACCACCCTATTATTAACACCTTGCATTAGTGCGGAACATTTGTTACAACTGATGATAGCACATTTTAAAAACTGTACTATTAATTATAGTCCATGGTTTAATATAGAGTTCACCGTTCGTATAGTGCACTTCCATGGGTTTTTTTTTTTAATTTATTAAAAAATGTATATAATCAAAGCATTTCCCCCTTTTAATCACATTCAGATATATGTTTCAGTGCTGTTAATTATGTTCACAAATGTTGTGCTACCATCACCACTATCCATCAACAAAATACTTCCATCATTCCAAATAGGAACGCTGTGCATTTTAAATCTTAACTTCCCATTCCTTATCTCCACCCCATCCCCCGGTAAATTTTATTCTAGATTCTGACTCTATGAATTTGCTTATTCTCATTATTTCAAATCAGTGAGATCATACAATATTTGTCCTTTCATGTCTGGCTTATTTAATTCAACACGGTGTCTTCAGACACATTTATTTTAATAATCTGGATGTACTTATGTCATAGTATCAGAAACAAAGTACTTGTGACTTTTATTTACAAACATTTTAGATCTTGATTTTTTTATTGAGATATAATTCACAGACCACAAAATTCACCTTTTTAAAGTGTACAACTCAGTGACTTTTAGTATATTCACAAGGTTGGCCAACAATCACCACTATAATTCCAGAACGTTTATACGACCCTCAAAAGAAACCTTATACCCATTAGCTCACTCCTCAGCCTCCCCTTCCCCAACCCCTGGCAACCACTAATCTACTTTCTGTCTCCATAAATTTACCTATTCTGGTCATTTCATATAAATGGAATCATAAAATGTATGGCCTTCGGTGTCTGGCTTCTTTCATTTAGTATGTTTTCAAGGTTCATTCATGCTATAGCATGAATCAGTACTTCATTCCTTTTTATGGTTAAATAACATTTTATTGTATGAATATACTATATTTTTTTAATCCATTCTTCAGTTGATGGATATTTGGGTTGTTTCCACTTTGGGGCTATTATGAATAATGCTGTTATGACATTTTGTGTACAAGCATTTGTGGACATATGTTTTCTTTTCTCTTAAGTACCTATCTGGAAATGGAATAGATAGATCAAAGAGTACCTCTATGTTTAGCTTTCTGAAGAACTGCCAAACTGTTTTACACAACAGCTGTACCATTTTACATTCCCACTAGCAATGTATGAGGGTTCCAATTTCTCCACATCCTCAAAAACACTTATGACTATCTGTGTTATATTTATTATAGCTATCCTAGTGGGTATGGAGTGGTATCTCATTGTGGTTTTGATTTGCATTTCCCTAATGACTAATAATGTTGAACATCTTTTGATGTGCTGATTCCATTTGTTTTATCTTCTTTAGAGGAATGTCTATTCAAATCCTTAGCCCATTTTTAAATTGGATTGTCTTTTTATTGATGAGTTGTGTTTTTCATATACTCTAGATACCAGAACCTTACCAAATACATTATTTGCAAATATTTTCTCCCATTCTCTGGTTGTCTTTTCACTTTCTTGATTAATGTCCTTTGATGCATAAAACTTTTTAATTTTGATAAAGTCCTATTTACTATTATTTTTTGATTGTTTATCGATTAAAGTGTTGTATCTAAAAAACACTAATCCAGTGTGCCAATGATATACACCTATGTTTTCATCTAAGAGCTTTATAATTATAGCTAGTAAGATCAAGATCCAAAAATCAGTTGTATTTTTGTACATTAGCAGTGAACAATACAGAAATGAAGTTAAAAAAACAATTCCATTTACAATAGCATCAAAAAGCATAAAATGCATAAGAATGAATTTAACAAAAGAACAAAACTTGTATTTGGAAAACTATAACATTCTTGAAAAATTTAAGAAGACCTAAATAAAGGGGAAGACATCTTGTATTTATTATTGGAGACATAATATTGTTAAGATGGCAATACTCCCCAAATTGATCTACAAATTCAATGCAATCCCTATCAAAATTCCAACTGCCTTTTTTTTTTTTTTTTTTTGCAGAGATTGAAAAACTGATCCTAAAAGTTGTTCCCTTTTGGGTTAATTTTTGTATGTCATGAAAGGTAAGGATACAAATTCATTTCTTTGCATGTGGATATCCAGTTGTCCCAGCATCATTTGTTGAAAAGACTATTCTTTCCCATTAAGTTGTCTTGGCATCCTTCTCAAAGATCAACTGACCATAGATGTATGGGATTTATTTCTGAAGTCCACTTTCTATTCCACTAATCTATATGTCTATCCTTATGCCAGAACCACACAGTCTTACCTACTCTTTGAAATTGAGGAGTGTGAGTCCTCCAACTTGGTTCCTCTTTTTCAAAATTGTTTCAATTATTCTGGGTTCCTTGCATTTCCATAGGAATTTTAGGATCACATTGTCAATCTCTGCATTTTATCTATGCATTTTATGCTTTTTGATGCTACCTTAATTTCATTTTTGGACTGTTCTTTGCTGGTGTATAGAAATACAACTGATTTTTGTATATTGCTCTTACATCCTGCAAGCTTGTTGAACTCATTTATTAGTTCTAAATGTTTTTAGGTTGATTCCCTAGGATTTTCTGTTATACAAGATCATGTCACTCACAAATAGAAAGAGCTTTATTTCTTTCCCAATGAGGATGCTTTTTACTTCTTTTTCTTACCTAATTGCCCTGGATAGAACCACCAGTATAATGGTGAATAGAAGTTGTGGAAGTGGACATCCTAGTCTTGACCCTGATCTTAGGATGAAAGCATTTAGCCTTTCATGATCAAGTATGATGTTAGCTGTGGTTATTTCATGGATGCCCTTTATCAGGTTGAGGATGTTCCCTTTCCTAGTTTGTTGAATATTTATCCTATGAATTTTACTGGCACCTGGTCATGTAGACACTTTCTGCCTACAAATACCAAAATTCCAGACTCTCAGAAGTAAAGCAGGTATTCAGCATTAACCATATTGCTTGCACAGTCTAGGCACAGTGAGCCACTTTTATTAGTTAGATTGGTGGGAACCCTCTTGTAATCCAAGTTCCCAGATACCAACCAAGAGCCAACCATGCAAGCAGGCCTTTCAAAGGATAAGCAGTCTCAGGCCTGCTATGTTAACTCTTTTCTGCACAATCCACTCCCTTGGCCCTTGGCCAAGACATCTTTACTGTAAAATTATTAATCAGTAGGACTCCACACAGCAGGATGAGATCAAACTTCAATAATGACCTCACAGTTCATTTAAACAACTGAATTACATGGAACCCAGAAGAGGGAATGAGAGCTTGTTATTCTGTACAGGTTAATGTAATAACCTGAGATATTCTGGAGTATTTTGGGCAGGAAAAAAAAAAGTATTTGCAAAGTCCCCTTGAGGAACTGGGGAAAATATGTGGAACTATTAAATTTTCCCACCTGGGAAACTCCTGATATTCTCTCAAGCATTAGGGACTCCCGATTTAATAAGGCAAGCCCTCAATCTTGAGGCTTGCCCTTATGCAACTTATTTCTGCAATGGTGACACTAAGCCTACTTATAATTATGCCTAAGAGTCACAACAATCTTTTGTTGTTCAGATGTGGCTTTTCTCTGTAAGCCAACTCTGCAAATAAACTCAATACCTGCCCCTCTATGTGGGACATGACTCCCAAGAGTGTAAATCTCCCTGGCAATGTGGGACATGACTCCCAGAGATGAGCCTGGCCCTGGCATCGTGGGATTGAGAATGCCTTCTTGACCAAAAGCGGGGAAAGAAATGAAACAAAATAAAGTTTCAGTGGCTAAGAGATTTCAAATAGAGTTGGGAGGTCATTCTGGAGGTTATTCTTATGCAACCTCCAGCTAGATGTTGCAAATTGCCATAGTATGCCAAGCCCTAACCAACACTATTCCTGAAAACTCTAAAGAATAGCCTGGGCTCTATCTAAGATTCTATAAAAGTTTTACTTAGTAAGTTTATTTTTTCAGAAACATTTTTAGATTGTTCCTATGCCAGATAAGCCCTGAAACCCAGAAGTAGCAGTCTCTCAAAGTTTCATCCCTCTACCCCATAAGGTCGACACCCCTTTCCAGCACGAAGAAGTTAAAATGGCCAATGCCCAGATATCCATGAAGAGTAAGAGAATGATCAAATGAGAGGGAAGAGGTTTAACTGAGAAATTAGGATTTAACAAATGGTTATGACTACTGATTCATTACATAGATACTTCTTTTTAGTTTCTAATATATTAGAATAGCCAGAAGGAAATACCTGAAATTGATGAACTGTAATCCAGTAACCTTGATCTTTGATAATGATTGTATAACTGAATAGCTTTTATCATGTGACTATGTGATTATAAAAACATTGTGACTGACACTTCCTTTATCCAGTGTATGGGTAGACGGATAATAAAATCAAGACATGAATGAAAAAAAAATAATAGGTTGGTGTTCTGGTTTCCTAATGCTTCCAGAATGCAAAACATCAGAAATGGATTGGCTTTTATAAAAGGGGGTTATTTGGTTACAAAGTTACAGTCTTAAGGCCATAAAGTATCCATCAACAAAGGGTACCTTCACTGGAGAAAGGCCACTGGCATCTGGAAAACCTCTGTTAGCTGAGAAGGCACGTGGCTGGCGTCTGCTTGCTTCCAGGTTGTGTTTCCAAATGGCGTTCTCCAAAATGTCTGCATCAGCTTCCAACAGCCATCTTCAAAATGTCTGTCTTAGCTCCAGCTCCTATGAGCTCCTTCTGTCTGAGCTTATATAGTGCTCCAGTAAACTAAACAAGGCCCACACTGAATGAGTGGGGCCACACCTGTATGGAAATTATCCAGAATTATCACCTACAGTTGGGTGGGTCACATCTCCATGGACACTGAATCAATAGGTTCCAACCCAATCCACACTAATACATCTGGCCCCACAAGAATGCATTAAAGAATATGGCTATTTCTGGGGGACATAATATATACAAACCGTCACATTCCACCCCCAGGACACCAGAAAAACATATTCTTACCAAATACAAAATATATCATTCCATCACAATATCACAAAAACTCAAATCATTTCAGTAACAATAGATAAATACAAGATCCCATCAAAATCAATTATGAGAATGGTCTGTCCTAAAGCAAAAATTCCCCCCTGGCTGTGTATCTGTGAAACTTAGAACAAGTTATCTGCTTCCAATATAGGAAGGAGGGACAGTCATAGAATAAACATTCCCACTGCCATAAGGAGAAACTAAAAGGAAAATAGGGTTAACAGGACTCAAACAGGTTTTAAAATCTGCAGGGCAAACTCCATTAGATTTCAAGGTCTGAGAGTCATTAACTGAATGATGTTGTCTCCTTGGGGCTTGAGAGAGCAGGAGTCCAACCCTTTCCAAAGGCTTTCATGGCAGCCCTTTTCTCTCCAAATGCTGGGTTGCGTGCTCCAATATATCCACACATGGGGGAGACTACTTTTTAGCCCCACCCTCCTCAAACATTGGAGTGCCACCTGGACTCTGCCTCTCCAGGGCAAAGGCTCTACACTCTCCGAACAGTGGGGTGGTGGCAAGACTCTCCCCAATGCCCTGGGAATGTGCTCCACCCTCTTTGGGGCCTGGGGTGGCAGAACTCTTCCTGAACATTGAGGTGGAAGGTCCACCCTCAAAACTCTGGGGTGTGTGGGCCACTCTGCTCTCCCAGCCCAAGATCTCTTGACTCCAGACCTCAACCTCCATGGCTCTGTCTTTGAAGAATTTTTTCCTTCAATTTGTTCCCTGTCTGTCTCCTCCAGTCCTGAACGGTGGCAGCTCCATCTATAAAGATCTCACAAAAATTCTGTTGGCTTCGCATGAAGCACACAGGGGTTGAAGCACACAGGGGTCAAAGCCACAAATCCTTTCTGGATAACTCCATCTCCAATCTTGGCTTGTACTGAAATGGTGGTTGGGTTCCATGTTTGGTTAAATCCTCATGTGGGGCTATGGAGTCTGGGGTTCCACTCCCGGAAGCCCAGAATTTTCCAAACCATCAGTTTCTGGTTTCCTTGAACCCAAGAGTTCAGTTCTAAGTTTATCTCTCTCCACTTGCATTTTACTATAAGCTGCAAGGAGAAGCCATGCTATATCCACAACTTTTTGTTTTGAAATCTCATCAGCCAAGTATCCCAGCTTGTCGCTATCAAATTCTTCCTTCCCTATGACACCAGGACTCAATTTTGCCAAATTCTCTGCCATTTTAAAACAAAGATCACCTTTCTTCTAGTTTGCAACAACATATTCATCATTTCTGTTCAACGCCTCATCAGAAGTATCTTTAGGGTCCATATTTCTACCAATAGTCTCTTCAAAGCAGTCTAGGCCTTTTCCATCAAGATCCTCACAGTTCTTCCAGAATCTTCCCCTTATTCATTTAAAAAGCCGTTCCAACATGTTTGGTATTTGCAAGTGCAACAGCACCCCACTCCTGGTACCAAAATCTGTTCTGGTTTGCTAATGCTGTCAGAATGCAAAACATCAGAAATGGATTGGCTTTGATAAAAGGGGGGTTATTTGGTTACAAAGTTACAGTCTTAAGGCCATAAAGTGTCCATCAACAAAGGGTACCTTCACTAGAGAAAGGCCATTGGCATCCAGAAAACCTCTGTTAGCTGGGAAGGCACGTGGCTGGCATTTACTTGCTTCCAGGTTGAGTTTCAAAATGGCATTCTCCAAAATGTCTACATCAGCTTCCAATGGCTATCTTCAGCTCCAGTTCCTATAAGCTCCTTCTGTCTGAGCTTACACAGTGCTCCAGTAAACTAAACAAGGCCCATGCAGAATGGGCGGGGCCACACCTCCATGGAAATTATCCAATCAGAGTTATCACCTACAGTTGGGTGGGTCACATCTCCATGGACACTGAACCAATAGGTTCCAACCCAATCCACACTAATATGTCTACCCCTACAAGAATGCATTAAAGAATATGGCTTTTTTCTGGGGGACATACTATATACAAACTGGCACAGTCAGGAATATGGGAAAAAATACCCCTACATAAGCTATGGACAATAGCTGTAGTACTACTTAATAATCTTTCATCATCTGAAACAAATGTAACTATGTTAAAAATAGTAAAATTACAAAAAAAAAACTGTTATCAATTGTAACAAAATTTCCACACCAATGCAAGTGTTGGTGGTGGGGTGGTGTATGGGAATCCTGTATCTTATGCATGATTGTTCTATAAACCCACAACTTCTTTAATAAAAAATTTCTTTTAATAAAAATAAAATAATGACCTCAGTTATGCCCTTTAGAGGTCCTGAACTTAGCCAATTAAAACAAATCCCATTTACCAAAAAGTTTATCTTAGAAAGCCAGGGGGCATCCTCTTTAAGTTTCTATATTACCCTTTTTCACCCGACCGGAGGCATCAATTCAGGTATGAACAATTCTGGCCAATAAGTTGAAGTTGACTATTGCTTTCCAGAGCTGAGGCATAGTCCGATTACAAACCCAAGAAATATATTCCCAAGGGGTGTACATGTTGCCTCTGGAAACAAAGAGTTTATAACTGTTCAGGCACCCAAACCAGGACCTACATTAGGCAGGCAGTACAGGTTAGGCGGGCCCCCAGAGTGGCCTTCCACCATGGGCCTCTAGCATTAGGTTCCCAGTCCAGTCTAAATAAATTTAGTTCAGTCCTTTGTTTCAGAGTCACTGAAGTCAGTGCAAATAGTTTTGCTTGTCCATGACATCGGTTTATCAGCCTCATGAGTGCGGAGGACATCTGTAGGTGATCTGTTTGGAAAGTACAGGAGCTATCTTTTGTCAGCACTATCAGGTGTGATCATAGCTCAGAAGTCTGTTTGAATTCAAAGCTCTCACAGAAGCTTGGAAAAGCAGGATGGGAAGTTTTCCTTCAGGAAGAGGGAAAAGCTTCCAGGAACAGTTCAGAAAAACAAAGCTCATTAATTCCCTCTACCCTGCCTCGTCTCTCTCCAGATGCCAGGGCTTTGATTAGTTTCCCATTTTTCTAAAATCAGCATGTTCCATTCAGTAATCAAAACTACATTTCTTCCTATCATCCCAAACTCTCATCCAGACCTTTTGTCCAGAAGGGATATATGCAAGAGGGACAAAAGCATTTTCACAGAAAAACATTTTTATAAATTTAACTGGAAAAATACATCATGTTCTGAAATTTGTCAGGGCGAAATCCTGAATTTTCAAACATTTTCAAAATGGGGTTACATAACTTCCCACCCTTTTCCTCCTGATCACTTATCCAGTGAGTAGCCTAGAAAAGCCTCACCCTTTCAGGGAAAGCTGCATTTAACAATCAAATAGCACTGAAGTGTGTGTACTAAGAGAACAGTGAGGAAAGCAGAATCAGGCTAGTCCATTGTTGAAAACTGCAAGTAATCCAGAAAGTAGAACACAACTCAACAACAGCGAGACATCCCTGAGACAAGAGTAGAGAGTCTAACGAAGGGGTAGAGGGGCCATAATCCTGGTGATGTGCCCCTCCCCAATTTGCAGCTTTTGGTAGAAATCACAGGTTAGGAATGCGACCAATCAGTCTCTGCATCTGAAATACAGAGCAGATCAGCTGTTCAATTTCAGATGGTACCATCTGAGAATAAGCCCTTTCCTGTGGGCAAGTGACCCAAATGGTCCAGCCAGCATCCATGATGTTTTCACAGTTTAGACCTCACAAAGGAGTGTTTTAAATCTGCAGTGGTTCCCAAACAGAAGTCCTGCTTTTTGAGTCTATGTCTGCTGTCAATTTAGCACAGCTCATGCTGAGGCTGAAATAGCCCATGGCAGACAGTATCAGGTTTTAGCCTAGAGACAGATCCAGACAATCAGAACCTGTGAATACAGGATTACACAAAAAGCCAGTGGCTTTTCTTTGGCAGCAGCAAAGCCAAGATATGGCAGGGCTAGGCAGCTGTGTTCTTAGTCCAATTGATAAACAGGGCATTCCTAAACCTTTTTTTTTTTTTTTTTTTTTTGGTCTTGTTAGACTTGCAGTCCAAATTGACTCACTCAAAAATAAGCTCATCAGGTCAGAAAAACACCAGTCTCTACAGGTCTACATGTGATTTCAGAAAAGCTCATTAGCAAACTAAAAGCTACTTTTTAAAATTCAAAAAGTGTATTTCCATTTGGAAATTGTCTCTTTTTATGTTGTCTCCCTTTTCCCTAAGACTCCAACAGGCAAAATTGTAGTAAAAATCATCAGTTATGGAGACCTGTTCTGTTTCCAAGACTCAAAGAGTTTAAATTCTAACACACTCTCAAAAGGAAGGAAATTGTGTCCCACTAAAAACTTTTTCTTTTCAGCTTTCCCTGATTAGAATGATTCTTCGAGCATCTATGAAATTGTAGGCATATAATATTTTACATCAATTTTTATATACCCAGATGCAATAGCCAGAAAATACAAAGCCACTGTTTTAATTCCCCATTTTTTTTTTCTCTTTGCAAATTTACTCAAACCCCTAGTAGAAAATTCAGCATTTACAGAGTTTTAACATTACAGCTGCCAGGGATGATCTCAGCTGGAATGCAAGGGTGAGGGTAGAGGGACTGCTAAGCAGTGGCAGCAGTAAGGGTGAAGAAACAGCTAGACAGACTGTTTTTACCATTTGTTTCCCCTCTGGTTTAACTAAAATTTTGCTCCAGTCCTGGTAACTGATTAAACTTTTTTTCCCCTCCTACCTAGAGGAAAGAACAAAACCAAAGGCATCATGCATGCTGCCCTTTTTCTTCCCTCACTTTAGCCAGCTTGGTCAAAATGGCCAGGGAATCCAGTGAGCCAACTCTCCTGGAGTTAGAGCTATCCTTTTCAAATTCCCTACATAGACAGCAGCTCAGCTGCTGTATCACACCATGCATGACTCCATAACCATGCAGACACCAAAGCTTTCCATACCCTGACCCTTCATCCTTCCTTTTCCCAAACAATGCTTTCACCATATTTCATTGAGTCAGAGTCATTTTAGTGAATCCCACTCTTCACACTACTGTGTCAGAGGTCCTCAAGACCACCCACAAGTTCAATGATTTACAGAAGAACTCACAGGACTCTGCAATTATTGTACTCATGACTATGATTTACTAAAGCAGAAGGTACAAAGCAAGATCAGTAAAGAGAAATAGCACATGGGGCAAAGTCCAGAGGAACCAGGCACAAGTTCCCATTGGTCCTCTCCTAACGGAGACAAGACAAGACAGGATATGCTTAAGTCCCAACATGACAACACGTGTGATAAGCTAAAAGGCTGTCTACCAGGGAAATTCATTAGAGACGTGGTGCCTGGGGCTTTTACTGGGGGCTGGTTACACAGATGCTCTCTACCTAGCATATACCAATCCAGACCTTCAGAAGGAAAGCAGGTATTCAGCATTAATGATATTGCTTGCAAAGTTTAGGCACAGTGAGTCACTCCTATCAGTTAGGTTGGTGGAACCCTCTTGAAATTCAGATTCTCAGGTGCCAGTCAAGGACCAATCATGCAAGCAGACCTTTCTAAGGATAAGCAATTTCAGGCCAGCTATATTAACTTTTCTGCACAGTCATAGCATGCAATCCTTTTTATATGCTGCTGGGTTAGGTTTTCTAATATTTTATTGAGAATTTTTATGTCTATATTCATAAGGCATATTGGGGTCTAGTTTTCTTTTCTTGTTATGTCTTTGTCTAGTTTTGGTATCAGGATTATACTGACCTCATAAAATTAGTTGGGACATGTTCCCTCCTCATCTATTTTGTGAAAAAGTTTGTGAAGGTTTCATGTCAATTCTTCTTTAAATGTTTGGTAGAATTCACCAGTCAAGCCATCTGGTCCTGAGCTTTTCATTATGGGAAATTTTTCGATTACTAATGTAATCTCTTCTTTTAGGTTTATTCAGATTCTCTATTTCTTCTCGAGTCAGTTTGGTAATTTCTGTGTTTCTGGGAATTTGTCCATTTCATCTAGGTTATCCAATTTGGTTTGCATACAATTGTTCACAGTATTACCTTATACTCCTTTATATTTCTGTCAGGTCGGTAGTAATCTCTTCTCTTTCATTCCTCAGTCATCTTTCTTTTTTTCCTGGTCAGACTAGCCAAAGATTTGTTGATTTTATTGCTCTTTTCACAGAACCAACTTTTGGTTTCATTGAATTTTTCTACTGTTTTCTTAGTCTCTGTTTCATTTATTTCCACTAATCTATCTTTATTATTTCCCTCCATCTGCTTCCTTTGAGTTTCGTTTGCTCTTCTTTTTCCAGCTTCCTAAGGTGGGAGGCTAGATTATTAAGTTAAGCTCTTTCTTCTTTTTTTAATGTAGGCATCTACAGTATACATTTCTCTCTAAATGTATTCCATGAGTTTTCATATTTAGTGTTTTCATTTGCATTCATCTCCAAGTGTTTTGTAATTTCTCTTGTGATTTATTTGACCCATTGGTTATTCAGGAGTGTGTTGTTTAATTTCCACATATTTGTGAATTTCCCAAATTTCCTTCTGCTCTTTATTTCTAACTTCATTCCACTGTGGTTGAAGAACATACTTTGTATGATTCCAATCCTTTCAAATGTATTGAGACTTGTTTTATGGCCTAATGTATGGTCTATCCTGGATAATGTTCCATGTACAATTGAGAAGAATATGTATTCTGCTGTTGTTGGTTGTTCTATAGGCTTCTATTAGATCTAGTTGGTTTATAGTTTTGTTCAAGTCTTCTAGTTTCTTGTTGATCTTCTGTTTAGATGTTCTACCAATTATTGGAAGTGGGAGTATTGATGTCTTCCACTATTATTGTTGAAGTGTGTATTTCTCCCTTCAATTCTGTCAGTTTTTACTTCATGAATTTTGGGGCTCTGTTATCAGGTGCATATATGTTTATTGTATCTTCTTGATGTATTAACCCTTTATCAATATTTAATGTCCTTCTTTGTCTCTAGTAACAATTTTTCTCATAAAGTCCACTTTGTTAGATGTAAGTATAGCCACTACAGCTTGCTTTTGGTTAGTTTGAACAGTATATATTTTCCATCCTTTTACTTTCAACCCACTTTTTTCTTTGAATCTAAACTCTGTCTCTTGTAGACAGCCTACATTTGGATCATATTTTTTATCCATTAGCCAATCTTTCTCTTTTAATTGCAGAATTTAATCCATTACATTTAATGTAATTACTGATAAGGTAGAATATATGTCTGCCATTTTTCTATTTGTATTCTATATGTCTTCATCTTTTTTATTCCTCTACTCCTCCATTACTGCCTTCTTTTCTTCAATAGATCTTTTCTAACTGCATTTTAATTCCCTTGTCATTTCTTTTACTATACATTTTTGGGTTATTTTCTTAGTGGTTACCCTCAGGATGACATTTAATATCTTTAATTCATAACAATGTAGTATGGATTAATGCCAACATAATTTCAATAACATAGAAAAACTTTGTTCCTTATAGTACTGACCCCCCATCCTCTTATTGTCCAAATTACAACTTTATACATTGTGTGCCCAACAACAGAGATTTATATTTATTGCTTTAATAGTTATGTTTTAAATCAGATAGAAAAAATTACAAGCAAAAATATATATTTATACTATCTTTCATATTTTCCTATGTAGTTACCTTCCCTGGTTCTCTTTATTTCTTCATGTGGTTTTGAGTTATTGCCTAGGGCCCTTTCATTTCAACCTGAAAGACTCCCTTAAGTATGTCTTGTAAGGCAGGTCTGCTAACATTGGATTCTCTCAGTTTTGTGTATCTGGGAAGGATATACATTTTTGAAGAATAATTTTTCTGGATATAGAATTCTTTTTTCTTTCAATACATAGACTGTGTCAGCCCACTGCCCTCTCCCCTCCATGGTTTCTGATGAGAAATCAGCTGTTAATCTTATTGAAGATCTTGTCATTTCACACTTGCTACTTTCAAGATTCTCTCTCTCTCTCTGTCTTTTGACAGTTTGAGAATAAAGAGCCTAGAAGATACCTTTGAGTTTATCCTACTTTGAAATTCACTGAGATTCTTAGATACGTAGATTCGTATCATTCATCAAATTTGGGAAGTTTTCAGACATTATTTCTTCAAATAATCTTTCTTTTTTCTACCTCTTTTTCTCTCTCTCTCTTCTCCTTCTGAAATTCCCATTACATATATGATATTGTCCCACACGTCTCTTAGGCTATGTTCATTTTCTTCATTCTTTTTTCTTTCTGGTCCTCAAACTGAATAATCTCAATTGGCCTATATTCAAGTTCATTGATTCTTTTTTTCTGCCTACTCAAATCTGCTTTTTCATTTTCATTTCAATTATTGCACTTTTCAACTCCAAAATTTTTATTTGTTTCCTTTTTACAATTTCTGTCTCTACTGATATTCACTATTGGGTGAGATATCATTCTGTATCATAAGACCTAAAACTTCAAATGCTGCCTTGACATGTTTTGAATTTCACAAGGCCCCAAAGGCTTTTAGCAGATATGCTCCCAACAAGAGAGAAGGGCTTCCCACCTAGCTAGTTCCCCTATCAGCTGTACCAGCTGCACTCCATCTGGTCCTCAAACTAAAGGGCTTCAGTTATTTGCCAGACTATGGATTTATTCCAAAAAATCAATCACATCTTCTTGTAGGAACCAGGGGACACTCCCTACTCCCACCCCCAGTTACTACAAAGCTTACCTTCCACAGCAACTGCTGGTACACTCGATTTCCAATTACAACCCACATCTGGCCCTACGTATTCAGCAATGTCCTCCTCCCCAAGCTGTGAGTATACGTAACTAATAAACTGCTTCTGATTTCTGTCCAGTGTCAGGTGTTTTGTGTTTTGACATCTTGTACTATTTGGAATGGGGTGGGGATCCTCCTTCACCAACAGGGAGAATAGGAGGTGATCAGAACACATTCTCATAGTTTCCTTTAGCTTTTTGAGCATATTTTAAACATTGATTTAAAGTCTTTTTCTAGAAAGTCCAATGTCTGGTTTCCTCAGAATAGTTTCTATTAATTTCTTTTTTTCCTGTGCATGAGCCATACGGTCTTGTTTCTTTGCATGCCTTGTAAATCTTTGTCGAAAACTGTACATTTGAAACATGATAACATAGCAACTCTGGAAATCAGATTCTCTCCATCCCAAGGTTTGTTGCTGCTGCTTGTTGTAGTTGTTGTTATTTGTTTGGTGATTTATGTCAGCTAACTCTGTGAAGTCTGTATTATTTGTTATGTGTGGCCACTGAAGTCTCTAATTTTCTAGCACAGTAACCAGCTAATGATTGGACAGAGATTGCCTTAAACATGTGGAACCAATAAACCTTCTAGTCTTTGCTCAGGGACTCTGTGTATATGTTGGGGTATGCCTTTGATACTTGCCCAGGTTACTTGACAAGTCTGCCTTAGCCTTTACTTCCTCTTTTGAAGATCCTTGAGGTCAGCCAGAGGCAAAAGCTTAGGGCCTCCTCAGGTCTTTCTTAAGTATGTGCACAGTCCTACACATATGGATGAACTTCTATATTCCCAGAAGTATGTCAGAGCATTGCAAAGCTCCTATGGATATTTCATTCTCTAGTACTTTCATTTAAGCTTTTTGATTAGTCTGTTCTTTGCCCCAACTCTTATCCACTGCCTCAGCCATCCACAAAGTTAAAACACTTACACTTATCCACAAAGTTAAAACACTTACCTTACCTTTGGGAAACATCCCAAAGCAATTTTGACAGAGAATAAAAGTATATATGCAGGGCCTCCCTGAGGAGCTTGGGGGAAATGCAGAGGTGTTGGGCTCCTCACCTGGATTGTTGCTGATGTTCTCACAAACATTGAGGACTGGCAGTTTGATGTGCTGAGCCCTCTATCATGGGACTTGCCCTCATGAAACTCGTCACTGCAAAGGAGAGGCTAAACCTGCTTATAATTGTGCCTAAGAGTCTCCCCCTAAGTACCACTTTTTGGCTCAGATGTGGCCATCTCTCTCTAGCTAAGCCAACTTGGCAGGTGAACTCACTGCCCTCCCTGCTACGAGGGATCTGACTCCCAGGGGTGTAAATCTCCCTGGCAATGCAGGATATGACTCCAGGGAATGAAATCTGGGCCCAACATCGTAGACTGAGAACATCTTCTTGACCAAAAGTTTCAGTGGCTGACAGATTCCAAAAGGAGTCGAGAGGTCACTCTGGTGGGCATTCTTATGCACTATACAAATATCCCTTTTTAGGTTTTAATGCATTGGAATAGCTAGAAGTAAATACCTGAAACTATCAAACTCCAACCCAGTAGACTTGACTCTTGAAGATGACTGTATAGCAATGTAGCTTACAAGAGGTGACAGTGTGATTGTGAAAGCCTTGTGGATCACACTCCCTTTATACAGCGTATGGATGGATGAGTAGAATAATGGGGACAAAAACTAAATGAAAAATAGGGTGGGGGGGTGTTTTGGGTGTTCTTCTTTACTTTTATTTTTTATTCTTGTTTTCAATTTTTCTGGTACAAGGAAAATGTTCAAAAAACAGATTGGGGTGATGAATGCACAACTATATGATTGTCCTGTGAACAACTGATTGTACACTTTGGATGACTGTATGGTATGTGAATCTATCTCAATAAAATTGAATTAAAAAAAAAAAAAAAACACTTACCTGTGACTGTTCTTAACAAATGCCTCTGGGGCAAAAGCTTTTCTCACTGGGTGAACTTCAGGTAGGTCAAATACAGGTGGCCATTTAAGTGGGGTCTTCCAGGGAACCACAAGATAGGTCAAACAATTACTGTTTTTGAGAATGAGACTTTGAAAGAGCTCCAGCTCTGTTCTCCCTCTGGTGGCTGCCAAGCTGTCCCACAATTTGGGGCCATTTTTAAGTTTTAGTTTACATTAAGTATATTTCTTCCTGTATACTATCTTATTATTTCCACCTTGTAATAGTGTCACACATTTGTTATAATTCATGAAAGAACATTCTTACATTTGTACTATTAACCGCAGTCCATAGTCCACAACCAGGTTGACAGTGTTATACAGTCCCATATATCCTCTAACTTTCCTTCTAGTAACATACATGGCCCAAAGTTTCCCCTTTCAACTACATTCACCAACATAATTCAGTGCTTTTAATTACACTCACAATAATGTGATGGTATCACCACTGTCCATTTCCAAACATTTGCAATCAACATAAATAGAAATTTTGCACAAATTAAGCATCAGCTCCCCTTTCTCTACCTCCATTCTATCCCCTGATAACCTATATTCTAGTATAATTAGTTCATATGAATGAGATCATAGAATATTTGTCCTTTTATGGCTGGCTTACTTCACTCAACAAAATGTCTTCAAGGTTCATCCATGTTGTCTCATGCATCAGGACTTCACTCTTTCTTACAGCGGAATAATATTCAATTGTATGCATACACCACATTTTGTTTATCCATTCATTGGTTGATGGACACTTGTGTTGCTTTGACTGGCAATTTGTGAAAAACGCTGCTGTGAACATCGATTTGCAAATGTCTGTTCAAGTCTCTGCTTTCAGTTCTTCTGGGTGTATCCTAACAGTGGAACTGATGAATCATATAACAATTCTATATTTAGCTTCCTGAGGAACCACCAAAATGTCTTCCAGAAAGGCTGAAATTTTACATTCCCACCAGCAGTGAATAAATGTTCCTATTCCTTCACATCCTCTCCAATACCTGTAGTTTTCAGTTTGTTTAATTCTGGCCATTCTAGTAAGTGTGAAGTGACATCTCACTGTGGCTTTGATTTGCATTTCCCTAATAGCTAGTGATATTCAGCATCTTTTCATGAGCTTTTTAGTCATTTGTATTTCCTGTTTGGAAAAATATCCATTCAAGTCTTTTGCTCATTTGTTAATAGGGTGGTTTGTCTTCTTATTGTTGAATTGTAGACTTGCTTTACATATTCTGGACATTAAGTCCATATTGGATATGTGGTATTCAAATATCTTCCATTGAGTAGATTGCCTTTTTACTTTCTTGAGAAAGTTCTCTGATGCACGTAAGTGTCTATTTCTCCTTTCATTTCTTGTGCCTAGAGTGTCAAATCTAAGAAACCACTGTCTACCACAAGACCTTGAAGATGCTTTCATACATTTTCTTCTAGGAGTTTTATGGTCCTGGTCCTCATATTTAGGTCCTTGATCCATTTTGAGATAATTTTTGTATAAGGTGTGAGATAGGGTTCCTCTTTCATTCATTTTGCATATGGATACCCAGTACTCCCAGCACCATTTGTTGAAAAGACTATCTGTCCCAGTTGAGTGGAAATGGTAGCCTTGTGAAATATCAATTGGCCATAGATGTGAGGACTATTTCTGAACTCTCAATTCAACTCCATTAGTAAGAATATCTATCTCTATGCCAGTATTATGCTGTTTTGACCACTGTAGCTTTGTAATATGATTTAATGTCAGGAAGTGTGAGCCCTCCAGCTTTGTTCTCCTTTTTCAGGATGTTTGTGGCTATTTGGGGCCCCTTACCCTTCCAAATAAACTTGATAATTGGTTTTTCCATTTCTTCAAATAGGCTGTTGGAATTTTCATTGGGATAGTGTTGAATCTGTAAATCAATCTGGGTAGCACTGACATCTTAAAGATATTTAATCTTCCAATCCATGAACACAGAATGTCCTTCCTTTTATTTAAGACTTTTTAAAATTTCTTTTAGCAATGTTTTGTAGTTTTCTGAACACAGGTCCTTTACATCCTTAGTTAAATTTATTCCTAGGTATGATTATTTTGGTTGCTATTGTAAAAGGAATTTTTATCTTGCTTTCCTTCTCACATTGTTCATTACTAGTGTATAGAAAAACTACTGATTTTTGAATGTTGGTCATGTATTCTGCCACATTGCTGAACTTCTTTATTAGCTCTAGTAGGTTTGTTGCAGGTTTTTCAGAACTTTCTATACATAGGATCATGTCATCTGAAAACAGCGAAAGTTTTATTTCTTCCTTTCCAATTTTCAATGCCTTTTAGATTTCTTTTTCTTACCTAATTGCTCTAGCTAGAACTTCAAACACAATGTTGAATAACAGTGGTGACAGTGGGCATCTTTCTATTGTCCTTTAGAAGGAGAGCTTTAGTCTTACACCTTTGAATAAGATGTTACCTGTGGGTTTTTCATATATGCCCTATACCATGTTAAGGAAGTTTCCTTCTATTCCTATCTTTCAAAGTGTTTTCATCAAGATAGGATACTGGGTTTTGTCAAATGCTTTTTCTGCATCAATTGAGATGATCATGTAGGTTTTCCCCATTGATTTGTTAATGTGGTGTATTACATTAATTGATTTTCTTGTGTTGAACCACCCTGGCATACCTGGGATAAAACCCAGTTGATCATAGTGTATAATTATTTTAATGTGCTGTTGGATTCAATTTGCAGGTATTCTGATGAGGATTTTTGCATCTAATTCATTTGAGAAAATGGTCTGTGCTTTTCTTTTCTTGTAATAACTTTATTTGGCTTTGATATTATGGTGATGTTGGCGTCATAGAATGAGTTAGGTAGTGTTCCCTGCTCTTCAATGTTCTGGAAGAGTTTGAGCAGGATTGGTACATATTCTTCTTAGAATGATTGGTAGAATTCACTTGTGAAGCCATCTGGTCCTGGGCTTTTCTCTGTTCAGAGGTTTTTGATGACTGATTCAATCTCATTTCTTGTAATTGGTCTGTTGAGGTATTCTATTTCTTCTCAAGTCAGGGTAGGTTGTTCATGTGTTTCTAGGCATTTATCCATTTCATCTTAATTGTCTAATTGGAATACACTTGTTCATACTATACTCTTATGATCCTTTTTATTTCTATGGGGTCAGTAGTAATGCCCCCTCTCATTTCTGATTTTATTTATTTGCATCTTCTCTCTTTTTAAGTCTTTGTCAGTCTAGCTAAGAGTTTTTCAATTTTATTGGTCTTCTTGAAGAACCCACTTTTGGTTTTGTTAATTCTCTCTATTGTTTTTTGTTCTCAATTCCATTTTTTTTCCTGCTCTAATCTTTGTTATTTCTTTCTTTCTGCTTGATTTTAGATTAGTTTGCTGTTCTTTTTCTAGTTCCTCCAGGTGTGCCATTATGTTTTTTATTTTAGCTCTTTCTTCTTTTTTAACGTAGGTGTTTAGGGATATAAATTTCCCACCCAGCACTGCTTTTGCTGCATCATATAAATTTTGATATGTTGTGTTCTTGTCTTCATTTATCTCAAGATATTTACTGATTTCTCTGGAAATTTCTTCTTTGACCACTAATTGTTTAACAATGTGTTGTTTAACCACCATATATTTGTGAATTTCCCAGTTCTCTACTTGTTAATGATTTCTGGCTTCATTCCCCCATGGCCAGAGAAAGTGCTCTGTATAATTTCAATATTTTTAAGTTTATCAAGCATTGTTTTGTGAACCAACATGTGGTGTATCCTAGAGAATAAGCCATGGATATTTGAGGAAATTACATCCTGCTGTTTTAGGGTGCAATGTTCTGTTTAGGGTACCTAAAATGGTAAAAAATCAATTGACCTTGGATCTGGGGGGGGGGCGTTATTCATGAACTCTCAATTTGATTCCATTGATCAATGTGTCTATCTTTGTGCCAATACCATGCTGGTTTAACTACTGTGGCTTTATAATAAACTTTAAAGTCAGGAAATTTAAGTCCTCCCACTTTGTTCTTCATTTTTAGGATTTTTTTTTTTTTTTTTGGCAATTTGAGACTCCTTTTCCTTCCAAATAAATTTGATAACTAGCTTTTCCAAGTCTGCAAAGTTGGTTGTTGGATATTCGATTGGTATTGTGATGATCTGTTGATCAATTTGGGTAGAATTGGCATGTTAATGACATTTAGCCTTCCTATCTATGAACACGGAATATTTTCCACCTATTTAGGTTTTGATTTCTTTTAGCAAAGTTTTGTAATTTTCTGTGTAGAGGTCCTTTACATCCATGGGTAAGTTTATTCCTAGGTACTTGATTCTTTTAGTTGCTATTGTGAACAGAATTTTTTCATAATTGCTTCCTCGGTTAGTTCATTACTAGTATATAGAAACGTACTGATTTCTCACACTAACCTTGTATCCCGCCACTTTGCTGAATTTGTTTATTAGCTCAAGTAGCTTTGTCATAGATTTCTCAAATATAGGATCATGTCCTATAATGAAAGTTTTACTTCTTCCTCTCTGATTAGTATGACTTCTATTTCCTGTTCTTGTCTAATTGCTCTAGGTAGAACTTCTAGCACAATGTTGAATACTAGTGGTGACAGTGGGCATCCTTGTCTCATTCTCAGTCTTAGGGGGAAGGCTTTCAGTCTCTTACCACTGAGTATGATGCGAGCTGTGGCTTCTTCATATATACCCTTTATCATATTGAGAAGTTTCCTTTGATTCTTACCTTTTGAAGTGTTTTTACCAGAAAAGGATGCTGAATTTTGCCTAATGCTTTTTCGGTGCCAGTGAGATGACCATATAATTTTTCCCTTTCAATTTGTTAATGTGTTGTATGACATTGATTGATTTTCTTATATTGAACTACCCTTGCATGCCTGGAATGAATCCCACTTGGTCATGGGATATAATGCTTTTATAAAGTGGCTTTGGATTCAATTTGCAAGAATTTTGTTGAGAATTTTTGCATCTAATTGCATTAGGGAGTTCGGCCTGTAGTTTTCCTTTCTTGTAGTATCTTTATCTGGTTTTGGTATTAGTGTGATGTTTACTTTCATTAGTGAGTTAGGTATTCTCCCTTTTCTTAATTTTTTTTGGAAGAGTTTGAGCAGGAATGGTGTTAGTTCTTTTTGGAATGTTTGATAAAATTCCCCTGTAAAGCCCTGGGCTTTTCTTTCTTGGAAGGTTTTTGATGACTGATTGAATCTCTTTAATTGTGATTGGTTTTTTGAGGTCTTCTATTTCTTCTCAAGTCAGTATGGGTTGTTCATGTGTTTCTAGGAAATTGTCCATTTCCTTTAAGTTGTTTAATTTTGTTTGTTTGTTTGTTTGTTTTTGGTATACGATTGTTCATAGTATCCCTTTTATGATTTTTTTTTAAATTTCTTCCGGATCCATGGTAATGGCCCCCCTCTCATTTCTGATTTTATTTATTATGCATCTTCTCTTTTTTACTTTGTCAGTCTAGCTAAGGGTTTGTCAAACTTTTTGGTCTCAAAGAACCAACTTTTGGTTTTATTTATCTCTCTATTGTTTTATTTTCTCCAGATCATTTATTTATGTTTAATCTTTGTTATTTCTTTTCTTCTACTTGCTTTAGGGTTAGTTCATTGTTATTTCTCTAGCTTCTTCAGTTGTCCAGTTTGTTTTAGCTCTTTCTTCCTTTCTAACGTATGTTTTTAGAGCTATAAATTTCCCTCTCAGCACTGCCTTTGCTGCAACCCATAGGTTATGGTATGTTGTACTCTTGATTTCATTCATCTCCAAATATTTACTGATTTCTCTTGGAATTTCTTCTTTGACAAACTCTTTGAGAGTGTGTTGTTTAACCTCCACATACTTGTGAAAGTTCTGGTTCTATGGTGGTTATTGACTTCCAACTTCATTCCATTATGGTCAGAGAGAGTGCTTTGAATAATTTCAATCTCTTAATATTTATTGAGACCTGCTTTATCCTGCAGAATGTTCTGTGAGCACTAGAGAAGAATGTATATCTAGGTGTTTGGGAAGCAATGATCTATATATGTCTGTTAGGTCTAATACATTTATCACAAAGTTTATGTTCTCTATTTCCTTATTTATCCTCTGTCTGGTTGTTCTATCTATAGAAGAGAGTGGTATACTGAAGTCTCCCACTATTATCATAGGAACATCTATTGCTCCCTTCAGTTTTGCCAATGTTTGCCTCATGAACTTTGGAGCTCCTTGGTTGGGTGCACAAACATTTATGATTGTCATTTCTTCTTGTTGAATTGTCCCTTTTATTAATATATAGTGTCCTTCATTGTCTCTTATGACATCTTTATATTTAAAGTTTATTTTGTCCGATATTAGTGTTGCTATCCCTGCTTTCTTTTGGTTACAGATTGCGTGGAATATTTTTTTCCATTCTTTCACTTTCAATCTAGTTGTATCCTTGGTTCTAAGATGAGTCTCTTGTAAATAGCATGTAGATTGATCATACTTTTTAATCCATTCACCAATCTGTATATTTCAATTGGGAAGTTTAGTCCATTCACATTAAAATTTATTACTGTAAAGGCAGTACTTGAACCAACCATCTTAACCTTTGGTTTTTAGTTGTCAGATCTATTTTTTCCCTCACTCTCTTTTTATCCTTTAAGTTACTCTTACTAGTACTCTTCATTTCTGTGCCTTCCTCCAGATTTCTCTTTCTCTCTCTCTCTCTCTCTCTCTCTCTCTCTCTCTCTCTCTCTCTCTCTCTCTCTCTCTCTCTCTCTTTTTTTTCCTCCAGCCAACAGAACTCCCTTTAGTATTTCTCACAGTCTGGTCTCTTGTTAACAAATTCTCTCAGCATTTGTTTGTATATGAAAATTTTAAACTGTCCCTCATTTCTGAAGGACTGCTTTGCTGGATAAAGAATTCTTGGCTGGCAATTTTTCTCTTTCAGTGTCTTAAATATGTCATACTACTGCCTTCTCACCTCCATGGTGCCTACTAAGTAGTCAGTCTTACGAGGTTAGTCTTATGTAGCTTCCCTTGTATGTGATGAATTGCTTTTCTCTTGCTGCTTTCAGGACTTTTCTCCTTCTATCAATCTGATTAGTATGTTTCTTGGAGTGGGTCTATTTGGATTTATTCTATCTGGAGTTCATTGGGTTTCTTTCATTTGCATAGTTATGACTTTTATAAGGGTTGAGACATTTTCCCCAATTATCTCTTCAAATACTCTTCCTAACCCCTTACTCTTCTCTTCTTCTTCTGGGACATCAATGATTCTTATATTTGTGTGCTTCGTGTTGTTCATCATTTCCCTGAGATCCAATTCAAATTTTTCTGTCTTTGCCACCATTTTCTTTTGTGCATTCACATTCAATTGCTCTGTTATCTACTTCACTTATTTTTTTTAACTTTATTTATCAAAAAATTAAAAAAATTTTCAAACAAAGGAATAAGAAAAACAACTAACTACTTCACTTATTCTTTCTTCTGTCTCTTCATATATGTTGTGTGTCTCTATTTTATTTTTAATTTGAGCTACAATATCTTTCATTTCCATAAGATCTGCTATTTTTCTATTCAGCCTTTCAAATTCTCCTTTATGCTCTTCTAGTGTCTTCTTGATATCCTTTATGTCTTTAGACAAGACACTAAAGTTATTTTGAAGGTTTGTATGTACTTCTTTGATGAGTTGTTCCAAATCCTGATTCTCCTCTGGATTTTTAATTTGTTCATTTGGTTTGCCATATCTTCTTGCATCTTCATGTCTTTTATGATTTTCTGCTGATTTTTTGGCATTTTATTATCTTGATGAAGTTATTTTGAAAGCTGATTTCCCTTGCTTGCCTAAGATTTTATAGTTGCTTGGGTTTGCATTTAAGGTCTCCTTTGGCACTTGATTTATCAGTAATTCCCTGCCAGATCAAATCCAAGGTCTATTTAGACACCTGCAGAGCATTTGGCAGAGCAGTCTGCCACAGTGCACTTTCCCTGTGTTCCCGCAAATGTTGCTTTTGGGCCACCTCTTCCCCTCAAGCCTGCTTTTTCCTGACTAGAGCAGCCCACTGGGTGGGGTCCAAACCAGGAGAAAATCCAGACAATGCATGCTGGAGACTGCCAGCCCTGGGGGTGGGGGATGGGCATACACACTGGAGTATCCACTTGAGAGCACAATGGGTCTTGTGATTTTCAGTTTCTAAATGTAGTAACCTCAGGCTGTGCAACTGGAAGATTCACCTTCCCCCGCCCTCAGCCAGCTGGGAAGTGCCTTGCTATTCAGTAGCCCATGAGATCCCTGCACACTGTGCACCTGCCAGCTTTCATGTGGCTCTCTCCCTTGTCCCTGCCTCTCTGCCTCTCTGTCCATGCACCACAGTCCTCTGTGAAGAAAGGATGCTGGCTATAGAACAGAGAGTGTGTCTCTCACCTGCTACTTGTCAGATCAGCTCTGCTTTGCTCTGTGTCCCCTCTCCTCCTGAGTGGCCTGCCTCAGGGTGTATGTGGGGGGTAGGCACTGTGCCCCACAGCAAGATCTCTTTGAGAGGCTAAAATAAGTCTGTTGGTTCCTGAGTTCCCACATGGGTGCTGCTGGCTGTGGGACTGAGAAGGGTGCTCTCCAGAGCTGGTTGTGGAAATGAAAGTGTAGGAGTGAGCAGTTTCTCCCTCACCTGTTCCAGCTGGTACTTAGCAGCAAGCCCCAGAGGTGGTCATGATTAAATAAACTCACCCCCTCCTTTCAGTCATAATTTCCCTGATTTTTCATCCCACTCTTCCCTATGTAATATAGAAGTCCCTTCTCTGGCCACTTGTACCCTGGAGCTGCTGTTCTGGTTGTTTTCTGCCTTTTCTCTAGTTATTCCATGGTGGAGAAGTTAGCTCTGCCTCTCCTATTTTGCCATCTTCCCCTCTGTCTCTTAATAACAGATTTGCATTTAAACTCTATTTTGACTGATATTAGAGGCCACTCCAGCTCTCTTTTGGATACTGATTGCATGGAATCTCTTTTTCCAGCCTTTCACTTTTTTAAATGCAATTTTATTGAAATATATTCACATACCATATAATCACCCAAAGTGTACAAAATTGTTCACAGTATCTTCATATAGTTGTGTATTCATCACCACAGTCAATTTTTGAACATTTTCATTACCCCCCAAAATAAAAATAAGAGTAAAAATAAAAGTAAAAAAGAACACCCAAAACCCCCCATTATTCATTTACCTTCTGTCCCCATTTTTCTACTCATCTGCCCATTCACTGGGTAAAGGGAATGTGAGCCACACGGTTTTCACAATCAGATGGTCACACCATTTAAGCTATATAGTTATATGATCATCTTCAAGAATCAAAGATACTGGATTGCAGTTCAACAGTTTCAGGTATTTCCTTCCAGCTATTCTAATAAACTAAAAACTAAAAAGGGATATCTATATAATGCATAAGAGTTACCTCCAGAATGATCCAGCCTTTCACTTTTAACCTATTTGTATTCTTGGGTGTAAGTGAGACTCATATATTGTGTCTTAGTTTGCCAGAACTGCTATTACAAATACCACAAACCAGTTTGGCTTAAACAACAAGCATTTATTTGTCTCACATTTTTAGAAGGCAGAAGTCCAAATCAAGGCATTGGCAAGACCATGTTTTCTCCTGGGGTCAGTAATGCTCTGGTGTTGCCTGCCAGCAATCCTTGGAATTCCTTGGCTTATATTTCTGCCTTCCATCACATGGCAACATCCTCTCCTTTCTGCCTTCCGTGACTTATGAGTCTTCTTTATAAGGCTTCCAATAATCCCAATTAAGCCCATCTTCATTCAGTCTGCCCACACTTTAACTAAAAATAACATCTTCAAAAGGTCCTATTTACAATGGGTTCACACCAATAGGGACATGGACAAAAGATTAAGAACATGTATTACTGGGGTACATAATTTAATTAACCTCACATTGTCCAATCATCTGGCCTCCAATTCACTCTTTATACCCCTCTAATCTAGCTCTGGCCCTTGTCCCTTCAAAAAATAGTTCTTCTCTAAATTATTAACAATGACCATCAATACTTTTCTAGCCTCCATCTCTCAGCAGTCTTTAATATAGTTGACCACTCCCTTGCTGAAACACTACTCTTTTGATATCTGTGACATCAGTCCTGACTTTCCTCCTACCTCTATGATCCCTTCTTCTCCTTAATGTTTTATGGAATCCTCCTCTACCTATCTTCAACATGTTGTCGTTACTTGAGGCTCAGTTCTAGACATGCTTTTCTTCTCTCTCCACAAGCTCTCCTTATGATCCCATCCATTCCCATTCACATTAACTAATCCCAAATTGGTAATTTCAACACTGATCTCCTTGTCCCAGAAAGTATATCTAATGGCCTACCTAACATCAACACTTAAATGTGTCATAGGCATCTCGGGCATAACATTTCTAAAGCTTAACCCTTGATTTCTTAGTCTAAAATCTTGACACCTAACCTCCAACTCCCACAAGCCTCATACACATGAACTCCTTAGATGTGTTCCTTCCTAATCCGTCCCTCGCTCTTCCCAACTCAGCAAAATGCACTAACAGCCACCCAGTTGGTCAAGTCATAAACTTGGAAGTCATTCACGATTCTTCCCTCTCCTTTACCCTCTCACATTCAATCAGTCATTGAGTCCTGTCTTTTCTACCTTTAATCTGCACTGTCTTCATCTAGTCCAGGGTGCCATCATCTCTCACCTGGACTACTACAAGAGCCTATTTTCCTGCTTCTTCCATTGTCCTTCCAATTCATTCATCATACAGCCTTTGGAATGCTCTTTATAAAAGGCATATGTAAGCATACCACTTCCATGCCTTTAACTTCCTTACCTTGGCCTACAAGGCCTTTCATGATCTGGCCCTAGCCTGTTTCTACTCTTCCTCTCACTCATTATGCTCCAGCAACAGGATGTTTCTTTTAGTTTCTCAAACTGGTAGAGCCTTTGTACATGCTGTTCCCTTAATAGACTTCCTCTGGATTATGATGCCATCTGAAATCCTACTTAAACATGAACTTGGCTTCTCCAAGCAAAAGAGAATTTGCTCTCTGCTTAGAGTTTTTCATTCTTCCAAATCATCATTATTTAATCATTTATCCTTGGCTCTTCTTTTTCTACCCATTCCCCTTCCTCACAACATCTAATCAGCCTAGAAACCTCTAGCTATGTGATCTTGATCAACTCTCTTCTTCAACTCAATTTTATGATCTATAAAAGTAAGTGTACCAATTACATGATTTCTGAGACATTATCCAGTTCTATGATAATCTTTATAATACAGTTGCTTTTAAAATTGTAATAGCCAAAACAATTTTGAAAAGAAGAACAATGCTGGAGACTTACTCTAACTTTAAATTTTACTATAAAGCTACCAGATACTGTGGTACCAGCAAAAAGCATGTTAGATAAACAGATCTATAAAATGGAAAGAAGTACATCCACACATACATGGTCAAATGATTTTCAACAAAGGCCCCAAGCAATTCAGGGGGGAAAGAAAGTCTCTTCAATAGATGGTACTGAGACAACTGTATATCCATGGGTGGGGTGGGGGGGAGGTATTGACCCCCTACCTCACACCATTCACAAAAAAATAATTCATGATTGCTCATTGACCTATATGGAAGAGCAGAAACTATAAAGCTTCCAGAAGAAAACACAGGAGAATATCTTCACAACCTTGGGGTAGCCAAAGATTTATTAGAGAGGATGCTTTCACTAGAAAGGTTAAAATGAAGAAGACTGATGATACAAAATGTAGATGAGAATATGGAGCAACTGGAACTCTTCAAAATTTTACTGGTGGAAATGTAAAATGGTAAAACCACTTTGTAACCTGTTTGGCAGTTTTTTAAAAAGTAAAGAAAACATCTAGCCTATGACCAAGCAATTCCACTCCTAGGTATTTATTTAAAAGAAATGAAAATATATGTCCACACAAAGCCATGTATGAGAATGTTCATAACAGCTTTATTCATAGTAGCCAAAAACTAGAAATAGCTATTACAAGGAGAATGGATAAAGAAACTGGAATACTACTCATCAATGAAAAAGAAGAAACTACTGATATCCACAACATGGATGAATTTTAAAAACTTTACACTGAAAGAAAGAACACTTGCACAAAAATGTGTGCATAGTGCATAATTCCATTCATATAAAGTTCTAGAATAAGCAAAAGTAATCTGTGATGATAAAAATCACACTAGTGGTTGCTTCTGGCAAGGGGAATTGCTAGGAAAGTGATTGAAGGAATTTTCTGGGATGATGGAAACGTTGTCTGTATTGGTAGGGGTGCATGCATTTGTTAAAACTGAATATTTAAGATCTGTGCATTTCAGCATGTAAATTAAACCTTATTAAAAATTATTTTAAAAACTGAATCTTTAATAAGATTTTAAATTTTACAGCAGTTTACAATTCATCATACACATCACACACCTTTTATCTTTTCATCCAGCTAATTCTATGAGCTAATTCTTTAAGATGCCACTCAAGCACACCTTTTCCAAGAAGCCTCTCCTAATCCCTAAGTCTGAGTTGGGTGCTCCTGTATCATGCTGCATATTCCGTATCATACTGCTTAATGAACTTAAACTATAAAGCTTCTAGAAGACAACATAGGAATAGTCTTTCCCTCTATTTGAGCACCTTAAAATAAATCAAGAGTTAAGTGTTACTCAGTTCTCTATCCTTAATGCCTGTCAAAATGCCTTACACACATAAACCATTTAATAATTATAAATCTCATTTGTTACTTACCCAATCACATGAAGAAGACATTACTGTTCCCATTTTGCAGATGTAGAAACTGAGGATCATAGGTTAAGTAGCTTTCTGAAGGCTCCAAGTCAGTGTTCTTTCTATCACAGCTTCTCCTAATTGAAAGATGCAGGTAATGTGTGTCCATACTAAGCTAAGTAAGCACTCAGCCTCACTGTTTCTTGGGTAAGAAGTTCCTAACCATTCCAACTAGTCATTTTAGATTTCTATTTGAAAACCATAACATAAAAGGTCAATTCCCTAAGTCCAAGAGTTTCCCCTGTTGTTAAGCTTTGTTTTGTTTTAATTTTTGTTGTGGTAACATATATACACATTTCCCATTTTAACCATTTCCAAACATACTATTCAGTGGTGTTAATTACACTCACAAAGTTGTGCTACCATCACCACCAAACAGAAACTCTGTACCTATTAAGCATTAACTACCCATTGTTAATCTTTTTTAATAAGGGTTTTTTCTTTTAGTGGTAAATTAATATATGCTTATCACAGAAAACAGAAGAATAAGAAAACATTAAATACACTATAGCCCCGCCACTCAGAGGTAACCACTCAATATTTTAGTGAAAATTTCCCTTCAGTATTTTTATTTGCAGATTTTAAAAATTAATGGAAGCTCTTTCTGAATAAAATCCTTCATATTAAATTTGACAGTTTGTAAGACCAAACAAAATACTCCATAATTTTTAAAAGCTGGATGACCCAGGCATGTAAGAAGGTTTGAGGGAGAATGAAGAGCAGAATTTTTGTTCTTGGGTCAGCAGTGGCAGCTAAAGGAACATTCGAGGTTTTCAAAAGAGGAAGGCAATGGCAGCAAAGGAAGCAGCAGTAGGAGAGTTGGTATTATCCTGGCCATAGACCTTACTAGGCAGGCTTTGCGACTTACTGTTTCCTACATTGCCACCTCTGGTCAGGAGATCTGTGGCACCATATGTTGTAACCGAAGCTGCTTTCTTAGTTTAAATTGCTGTCTTATTCAGACTCAGGCATCCAAAAGAATGAATGTCTGCTGACATAGTAAACTTATGACCTGCCTGTCTTCTGTTAACTATTAATTAGAAGAAGGACCCCAGTGGTTGTTAAATGAGATCACATCCTGGGCCTGTTCCAAGATTCACCATCCTCCCTGCTAAACCCTGGTTGATTGGAGGTAGTATAGTGTTGTGGTTACAGACACAGGCTTTGCTGCCTAACACACTGGCTCTAATTCAAGCGCTGCCATTTAGAAGCGGAAACTTGGGCAAGTAACTTAACTCTTCTGTGACTCAGTTTTCTTAGCTTTGTAATAGGAATAATGATAGCATCTATTTCCTAGGTTGTTGCAAAGATTTAAATGATTTAATACATATAAAGTACCTGGCATATAGCAAGCCCTCCATAAATGATAGCTGTTATTATTATTATTGTTATTATTATTACTAGATATGAGGAGTAAGGGAGAGGAAGGAAAACGCAATCAATCCCATGTTTCTAGCTCAAGCAACTGTGTGGAAGGTGGTATTTTTCTGTAAGATAGAACACTGCAGAAATAGCAGAATTGGGTGAGAAGATGGTATGAGAGAGCCTGTAGGACTCCAAAATGGAGATGTCTAGCAGGCTGCAGACTGTGAAAGTCTATAGATCATGAGAAAGTTCTGGGATGGAGTTAGAGATTTGGGAGTCATCTGCAGAGTGGAATTCAAACCATGAGCATGGATAAGCTTGCCAAGTGAATAGGAAGAGCAGTGACTAACACTGTTCATAGTTTTTTTTTTTCCTCTCTTTAATCTTTAATTAATGTATTAGTTATCTATTGCTGTGTAACAAATTACCCCAAAACTTAGTGGCTTCAAACAACAAATATTTATTATCTTCCAATTTCTGTAGGTCATGAATTTGGGTACAATTTAGCTGGGTGCCTCTGCAATCAAGGTGTCAGCCAGGGCTGCAGTAATTGCAAGGCTTAAGAAGAGGAGGATCTGTTTCCAGGCTTATTTACATGGCTGTCCGCAGGTCTCAGTTCTTCAATGGCTGTTGGACAGAGGCCTCCTTCAGTTTCTGCCACATAAGCCGCTCCTTAGGGCAGCTTACAACATGGCAGCTGGCATTCCTCAGCGTGAGTGAGGGAGAGAGTAAGAAAGCACACAAAACAGGTAGGCACAGTCTCTTTGTAACCTAACCTCAGAAGTGACATCCAATCATTTTTGCTGTATTCTGTTTGTTAGAGTTGAGTCACTAGGTCCATCCCACACTCAGCAGGAGGGATTACACAAAGGAGTAAATATCAGATTATTGCAGGTCATCTTAGAGGCTTCCTACCATAGTTAATTTGTATTTTTATTATGTGAGTGGGGGTGAAGGCAAAGAACAAGCTCATAACAACAATACCACCACACACACACACACACACACACACACACACACACAAACCCAGGAGTTCCCTGCCTATGGTTACACTCTAACTTCCAAGGCTAGGTTAGAAAAGCCATGCGGCTTCCGTCAGTCTCTTTCTTGTGATGTTCATCTTTAAAACTGAGCTGCCATGATGTGTAGAAGCCCAGGTCCATGGAAAGGTTATGCATAGGCACTCCATCTGATAGTACCCATTGAGGTCCCAGCTGACAGCCACCATCAACTGTAAGATATGTGAGTAAGGAAGCCTGGGGATCTTGGGGGTCTATCTGTTCCTTGTACATACTTTCAACAAGTTCTACTTTCAACTCCATTTCTCATCCTCAAGGATGTGGCCTAAAGTGTATATAACAAAAGCATGATCTAGTAAGAATGGATTTATAGGAAGCTTAATTCTTAATCTCACTAAAAGTTGGGAATATCTTTATAACCCTCTACTAACTAGTTTTAAGATGTGGTGGTTCATAGTGAAAACACTGGGCTTGGCATACAAAGGCTGGGATTTAATTTCTAGCTGAGTATTAGCAATGCAGCCTTTAGCAAGTGACTTAATTTCTCTGATCCTCAATTTCCTCATCTGTAAAATGGGCATAATAACAGCTATCCTGCTTACCGCAGAATTACTGTAATGGGAAAGCAAGCATTTTTTTAAGTACAACATTATACAAAGGTGAGATTTATTTATTGCTTGTGTTACCCACAGGGATTTATATAAGAAGCAGGAGACACAAACCCTGCTCTTTCAATTCTTGGTGATATGTCTCAATTTTCTCTGACAAATATTTACTTGAATGCCTCCTGAGCCTGGCACTGTACCAGGTGCTTGAAAAGCTCCTAATCATAGTTACAATCCCTTTGCTTCAGTTACAAGCATGGATAAAATGTTTTGCCATTAGACAATCACATTTCAAAAACAACACTGTAAAAACTAGGTCAAGTTAATATGAAATTATCAGACACTGCTTTTAGCCTACTTTCTCCTTGTGCTATTTGGGGGATTCCAATTCTGAGCAAAGCATTAGCTGCTTCACTAACTAGTCATCCACATTTAGATGTCTTATGGGAAACCTCAAATTCATCATTTTCAAAAATAAATTTGTTAGCTACTCTTAAAACAACCTCCTCCTTCTGAATTCTCCATCTGGGAGAAATGAACTAGCAACCAATCACTTTAGCTGGAAGTTTACAAATAATCCATGACTTCTTCATTCATCCTGGTTTTCACCCCCACAACTCTCTTTCCCCCAATCTCTCTCGAATTCTGAGGATTTTAACTTTGAAATAGTTCAAGAATCTGTCTCCGTCTCCAGCTTTACTGCCACTCTCTCACTTATACCATGGCAATTACTTCCTAGTACCCTCCCTGTTTGGTATCTCCCTCCTCCAAACTACCCTCTCACTACCAACAAATTTATACCAGCTTAAAAATCTAACAACCCTCTAATTGTTCATAGATAGAAATAGAACTCTCTCATATGTCTAGTCCTCCAGCCTCAGCAGTCCTATGGCACAGATATAATCATACTGATTTTAATGCAAGAAAAGTGGCCAACCTCTTGTCTCAGGTGTCTCACCTATAAAATTGCATCAATAATAGTAACTTCCTCAAACAGTTGTTGTAAAAAGCAAACAAACAGGCTGGCCAGGCTTTGATCAAGATAATGGAGTGAGATGCTCCAGGGCTCTGCCCTCCCAAAAAAGCTCTGAATGACAAGCAAAACTGGCAGAAACATCTTTCTCAAAGTTCTAGAAAATAGTTCAAGGATTTTAGTAACAGGTTGAGTGTCAAATCAGGAAAAAAGGAACTTTAAAATGGTAGGATATCCTGATGCACTTGCTGACCCCTTCTGCATTCCTTCACCGGGTTGGAGCAGACCCAGCATATACTCCTGGTGTGGGTCCCTGGTCCCAGTTCCAGAAGGGAACAGAGTAACCTTTGTGAATGTACTAAGGTGCATGAACGTCTGTGCCAATCTGTGTGGTGGCAACCTGAAAGTCTGAACCAGGATATGCATCATAGGCTAGCCATCCAGAGTATGCATTATATCTAGAGGTGGTTCACAAGCTCCCCCACAGAATGCTGAAGGAGAACAAATTGCAACTGCCTGGGGCAAAGGAGTGCTAGCTGTGGGACACACAGAAAACACTGTTGCCTATGAGAATGAAGATATTGGTATCTGTGTAAATAAGGGAATTCCTAAGGACATGTATGCAAGCCTAAGACAAGATGCACACGCAGGAAAGACGGGAGTCCCTACACTTTTGTATCTGGATGTTCTCTAAATTCATTGTATGGCTAAGAATGCACAACTATATGATGGTATTGTGAATAGTTGATTGTACACTGAGGATGATTGTAGGGTATGTGACTATATCTCAATAAAACTGTATTTTAAAAAAGTTTTTAAAAATGAGGGAGATATTAAGACATTCCCAGATAAACAAAAGCTGAGGGAGTTCATCACCACTACATTTGCATTACAATAAATGCTAAAGGGAGTTCTGCAGGTTGAAAGGAAAGAACAGTAGACATTAGATCAAAGCCATGTGAAGAAATAAAAAATCTCTGATAAAACTTTTGACATGGGTAAATATAAGTGCCAGTACTATTGTATTTTTGGTTTATAGCTACAGTTTTTACTTCCTACAGAATCTAAAAGACAAATGTCATAAAATGTATTGATAAAACAATGGTTTTGGACTCATAATGTATAAATATGTAATTTGTGACAAGAACTACACAAAGATGGAGAAACAGAGGGGTTTAGGAACATAGTTTGTGTATGCTATTAAAGTTATATTGGTATAAAACCAAACAAGATTGTCATAGATTTAGGATGTCAAATTTAAGTCCCAGGGTAACCACAAAGAAAATATGTGAAAAAATATGCACTAAAGGAAATCAAAAGGGATTCTAAGGAGTTCACTACAAAAAAACCAACTATGTACCAAAAAAAAAAAAAAAAAAAAAAAAGGCAGTAATGCAAGAATTAAGGGACAAAAAAGGTTAAGACTTCAAATTCAGAGTAAAATGGTAGAAGAAAGTCCTGCATTATCAGTAGTTACTTTAAATGAAAGTGGGTTAAACTCTCTAGAAAAAAAAGCAGAGATTGGCAGAATGGATAAAGAAGCACAACCCAACTATATGATGTTTATAAGAGACTCACCTGAAAGTCAAAAACACAAACATGATGAAAGGATGGAAAAATATTCCATGCAAATAATAATCAAAAGAAAGTAGGTATGGCTATACCAGTATCAGACAAAATGTACTTTTAGTCAAAAAAAAAAAATGTTGAAACGGACAAGGAATGGCAGTATATGTGGGTAAAAGGGTTAATTCATTAAGAGGAAGTAATGATTATAAACATGTATTAAACAAACAACAGAGCACCAAAATGTATGAAGCAAACTGACACATTTGAAAAAAGAAATAGACGGTTCTACACTAATAGTAGGAGACTTCAGTACACCACTTTCAATAATGGACAGAACATCTAGACAGATGATCAATAAGGAAGCAGAGGACTTGAACAATATTATAAACCAGTTGGATCTAAAATACATATATAGAACACTTCATCCAACAACAGCAAAGTATACATTCTTCTCAAGTGCACATGGACATTCTCTAGGATAGACCATCTGTTAGGTCACAAAACATGTCTGAACAAATTTATGTGGCTTGAAATCATAGAAAGCATCTTCTCCTACTACAATGGAATGAAGCTATAAACAATGACAAAGGGAGAACTGGGAAATTTACAAATATTTGGAAATTAAACAATACATTCAATCAATCAATGGGTCAAAGAAGTAATCACAAAGGACATTAGGAAGTATCTTGAGATGAATGACAACAAGAATTCAACATACAAAAACTTATAGGATATAGCAAAGGTAATCCTGGGAGGAAAATTTATAGCTCTAAATGCTTAGATTGAAAAAGAAGAAAAGACTCAAAATTAGTGACCTAACCTTACACCAGAAGGAACTAGAAAAAGAAGAGCAAACCACACCCACAGTGACAGAAGGAAAGAAATAATAAACATTAGGGGAGATAAATAAAATAGAGAATAGAAAAATAAGAATCTATGGAAACCAAAAGTTGATGCTTTGAAAAAAATCAATAAAGTTGGCAAACCTTTAGCTAGACTGAGAAAAAAAAAAGAGAGAAGCCACAAATAACAAAAGTCAGAAATGAAAGGAGGGACATTACTACCAACCTACAGAAACAAAAAGAGTGCAGGTATACACTGTTTTATTGCACTTTATTATGCTTTACAGATTTTGTATTTTTTACAAATTGAAGGTTTGTGGCAACCTTGAATGGAACTGAATGAGTCTACTGGCTTCATTTTTCCAACAATATATGCCCACTTCATTTCTCTGTGCCACATGTTAATTAAGGTATGTACATTGCTATTTTTTAGACATGATATTGCATGCTTAATAGCTACAGAATAAACATAATTAGATATGCACTAGATATCAAAAAAATGGATGTGACTCACTTTATTGAGATACTTGCCTTATTGTGGAACTGAAACCTCAATATCTCCAAGTTATACCTGTATAGGAGAAAATTATGAACAATTATATGCCAACAAATTAGACAACCTCAAAGAAATGGAAAAATTCCTAGAAATACATAAATTATCAATACCAAGTCAATAAGAAATAAAAATCTGAACAGACCTGTAAAAACCAGAGACTTGAATCAGTAATCAAAAACTTCTCAACAAAGAAAAGCCCTGGACTAGATGGCTTCACTGGTGAATTTTACCAACATTCAAAGAAAAATTAATACCAATCATTCTCAAACCCTTCCAAAAATTTTAAGAGGAGAGAAGAGTTCCTAATTCATTTTATGAGACCAGAATCACCCTAATACTAAAGCAAGACAGAGATATCACAAGAACGGAAAATTACAGACCAATATCCCTTATGAATATAGATGCAAAAATCCTGAACTAAATACTAACAGTTTGTACTTTCTCCATCTCCTCCAGTCCAGACTGGCAGTAGTTACGTCTATAGACCTTGCAAAAAAAAAACCTTTTGGCTTGGCATGCAGCTTACAGGGGTCAAAACCATCAGACAACAGGACTTTCCACAAATCCTTTCTGGATAACTCCATCTCCAGTCCTGGCTTGTACTAAAATGGATGGCTGGTTCCAAGTTTTGTTAAATCCTCATGTGGGGCCGTAGCCTCTGGGATTTCACTATCTGGAAGACCAGAGTTTTCCAGACCATCAATTTCTGGTTTCTTTGAACCCAAGAGTTCAGTTCTCAGCTTATCTCTTTCCTCTCACATTTTACTATAAGCTGCAAGGAGAAGACAGGCTGCGTTTTCAACATTTAGTTGGGAGATCTCTTTAGCTAAGTATCCCAGCTCGTCACTTTGAAATTCTGCCTTCCATCCAACACCAGGATTCAATTTGGCCAAATTCTCTGCCACTTTAAAACAAGGATCACCTTTCTTCCAGTTGGCAATGACACATTCTTCATTTCTAACATCTTCAGAGCCCATATTTCCACCAACAGTCTCTTCAAAGCAATCTAGCTCTTTTGGCTCAAGCTCCTCACACTTCTTTCAGAATCTTCCCCATATCCATTTAAAAAATCATTCCAACATGTTTGGTATTTTCACACTCAGCAGCAGCACCCCACTTCTCTGATACCAAAATCTGTTCTGGATTGCTAATGCTGACATTATGCAAAATACCAGAAACAGGCTTTTATAAAGGGGGTTTATTTGGCTACAAATTTAGAGTTCTAAGGCCATAAATGTGTCCAAACTAAGGAATCAACAAGACAATGCTTTTACTGATGAATGGCCAATGGCATCCGGAACACCTCTGTCAGCTGAGAAAGTACATGGCTGGTGTTTACTGGTCCTCTGCTCCCAGGTTGTGTTTCAAAATGGCTTTCTCCAAAATGTCTCTGGGCATTTGTCTTAGCTCCTCTCTTAGCTTCTCTGGGGCAAACTCTGAGCTTCATCTATTAGCTTACCATTTCCAAACATCCTCTGTCCATATCTCCAAGCATCTCTAAGCATCTCCAAGCATCAGCAAGCATCTGTGTTGGCTCTTGAGTTCTCTTAAGTAGTAGTGAACTAATCAAGACCCACTCTGAATGGGGGGGGAGGGTGTCCACATCTCCATGGAAATAATTCAATCAGAGGTTCCACCCTAATCAACAGACTAATCACTCTGCCCCAACAAGATTGCATTAAAGAATATGGCTTTTCTTTGGGACATAATACATCCAAACTGGCACAAAACTGAATCCAACTGCATATCAAAAGGATTATACATCATAATAAAGTATGATTTATCCCAAGAAAGCAAGGGTGGTTCAACATAAGAAAATCAATCAATGTAATAAACCACATTAACAGAAAGAAAAGAACACATGACCATCTCAATTGATACATAAAAGGTATTTGACAAAATCCGACACCCTTTCTTAATACTTAAAAATTGAAATAGAAGGGAACTTTTTCAACATAATAATGTGCAAATATGAAAAACCCACAGCTAATATCATACTCAATGGTGAAGTACTGAAACCTTTTCCTCTAAGATCAGGAAGAAGACAAGATGTCTGTTATCACTATTGCTTGTTCAACATTTATTGGAAGTGCTAGTCAGAGTAATTAGGCAAGAAAAAGAAATAAAAGGATTCCAAACTGGAAAGGAATATGTAAAACTATCCCTATTTGCAGGTGACATGATCTTATATAAATAAAGAAAATCCAGAAGATGCTACAAGAAGAGTACTAGAGCTAATAAATGAATTCAGGAAAGTGGCAAGGTACAAAATCAATACACAAAAATAGTGGTGTTTCTACACAGCAGCAAGGAACAATCTGAAAAGGAAATCAAGAAAACAATTCCATTTACAATAACAACTAAAAGAATGAAATATCTAGGAATAAATTTAACCAAGGATGTGCTGCTTTGAATGTATTATGTCCCCCAAAATGCCATTATCTTTGATGTAATCTTGTGTGAACAGACGTATCAGTGTTGATTAGACAATAATTCTTTGAGTGTTTCCATGCAGATGTGCCCCACCCAACTGTGGGTGATGACTCTGATTGGATAGTTTCCGTGGAGGTGTGGCCCCACCCATTTAGCATGGGCCTTGATGAGTTTACTAGAGCACTATATAAGCTCAGACAGAAGGAGCGAGCTTGCTACAGCCAAGAGGGACACTTTGAAGAAGGCACAGAAGCTGAGAGAGTAGCTGCAGATGAGAGACAGTTTGAAGATGGCCGCTGAAAGAAGATTCTTGCTCCGGAGAAGCTAAGAGAGGACAAAAACCCCAAGAGCAACTAAGAGTGACATTTTTGAGGAGCTAAAGACTAGGGAGGAATGTCCTGGTGGAAAGCCATTTTGAAACCAGAATTCCAGAGCAGACGCCAGCCATGTGCCTTCCCAGCTAACAGAGGTTTTCCAGATGCCATTGGCCATCCTCCAGTGCAGGTACTTGATTGTCTATGCATTACCTTGGACACTTTATGGCCTTAAGACTGTAACTGTGTAACCAAATAAACCCCCCTTTATAAAAGCCGATCCATTTCTGGTGTTTTGCATTCTGGCAGCATTAGCAAACTAGAACAGATGTAAACGACTTATACTAAGAAAATTACAAAGCATTATGGAAAGAAATGAAGAAGAACTAAATAAATGGAAAGATATTCCATGCTCATGGATTGGAACACTTACTATCTTAAGATGTCAATACTATCCAAAGAAAAATGCATATTTAATACAATCCCAATAAAAATTCCAATAGCTTTCACAGAAATGGAAAAGCTAATTATAAATTCATATGAAATGGCAAGGGATCTTGATTGGAGGACTCTCACTTCCCAATTTCAAAACTGATTACAAAGCTATAATAAACAAAACAGTATTGTCCTGGCACAAGGACAGACATATAGACCAATGGGATAGAATCAAACGAGCAGAAACAAGCCCACACATTTATGGCCAACTGATTTTTTAAAAAAGATTTCATTGTGCTTATATGTACACAATGAAAATTTCCTGTTTAACCACTTTCAAGGGTACAATTCAGTAGTATTATTTACATTCACGATTTGTGTTACCATCACCAATATCCATTACCCCACTTTTTCATCACCTCAAACAGAAATTCTGACTCCAGTAAGCCATAACTCCCTCTTCTCCTTACCTCTGCTATCCCCTGGCCCCTGTAACTATACCCTACTATCTGTCTCTATGAAATTCGCTTCTTCTAGGTAATTCATGTAAGTGAAATTATGCAATATTTGTTATTTTTTGTCTGGCTTACTTCATTCAATATGGTATCTTCAAGGTTCATCCATGATCCACATGGACAACTGATTCTTGACAAGGGAGCCAAATCCACTAAGTGGGGAAAGATGAGTCTCTTCAACAAATGGTGCTGGGAAAATGGGAAAATGCAAAAGAATGAAAGTGGACCCCTACTTCATACCATATATAAAAATTAATTCAAAGGGGATCAAAGTCTTAAATATAAGAACTAAAACTATAAAACACTAGATAAAAACATAGGAAAATAATAAAAACTAAAGGACAAACGGGGTGGGATGGGGGATGATTTGGGTGTTCTTTTTTCACTTTCATTTTTTATTCTTGTTCTGGTTCTTTCTGATGTAAGGAAAATGTTCAGAGATAGATTGTGGTGATGAACCCATAACTATGTTATCATACTGTGGACAGTGGATTGTATATCATGGATGATTGTATGGTGTGTGAATGTATTTCAATAAAACTGAATTTAATAAAAAAAACATAGGAAAATATATTCAGGACCTTATATTAGGCAATCGATTCTTAGACTTTATTTCAAAAGCAAAAGCAACAAAAGGAAAAATAGATAAATTGGACTTCATGAAAATTAAATATTTGATGTATCTAAGACATTATCAAGAGAGTGAAAAGACAACCAACAGAATAGGTTAATATCCAGAAATGTAAAGAACTCCTATGACTCAAAAACCAAAAGACTAACAACCCACTAAAATGGCTATTATTAGAAAAAAAGGAAAATGACAAGTGTTGCAGAGGATGTGGAGACATAAGAACCCTTGTACATTGTTGAAGGGGATATAAAATGGTGCAACTGCTGTGGAAGAGTTTGGCAGTTCCTCAGAAAGTGAAGTATGGGCAATCCTACCACTAGGTATATACCCATAAGAACAGAAAGCAGGGTCTCAATCAGATATTTGCACACCGATGTTCATAGTGGTATTATTCACAACTGTCAAAAGGTAGAAGCAACCCAAGTGTCCGTGAATCAATGAATAAACAAATGTGGTATATACATACAATGGAATATTACTCAGTCTTAAAAAGGAATGAAGTTCAAGGATAGGAACTACACATACAGGTGGAGGACAGAGGTGTGATTTAGGGTATTTACCGCCATGGTAACCACAAAGAAAACAGAGAATATGCAAACTCTTAAAGACAAAAAGTAGACAGTTTACCAGGGGTAGGGACAAGGGCTATGGGGGGGGGGGGGGTAATGCAAAATGCATGTAGGGATTCTCTTTGAGGTGAAGGGAAATTTATAGTAATGGATGGTGGTGAGGGTATTGCAACATTGTGAATGTTATTAATCCCACTGGGTGGCAAAATGTTACAACTGGAGGATCTGGCTATGTGGGGGTGTGGTGGGGATATGATGGAGTTCTCTATATGGGATTTGTACTACTTTTGCATTTGTCCTGTAAGTTTTTAAATTATTTCAAAGTAAAAATTTTTTATAAAAGTAGTAAATGAACCAACAATGCAAAACTGTGCCTAGCGTATAACACTCAGCTAACTTTAGCTACTATTATGATTATTTTTAAAGTTTTTATTGCTCCTAATTCTTGTACTCTTTAGTGCCTACGGAAGAAATAAATCAAGAGTTCCAAATCTTACTGACATAGGCTGTTCTGCATCCTGAGTCAATTACCTCTTCTCTTTGTGCTGGTTGGCCCGCCTTTGAAGTGGGGATACGTCGCTCTCCACTAGGGTGGTTTCAGGACCTAGACTGATGTCTGGCGCATGGCTGTGTAAAGTTGAGATGCGAACAGTCCCGAGTGAAGCAAAACTAAGTGAGAAGCGACCTGAACCGAGTTAGGAGGCTTCTGACCTCTAAAGGTGTGATTTCTGCTCCCTGTGTGACCTCACAAAAGACTCCACGTTTCAGGTCTTCGTTTCCTCTTTTGTAGAAAAAAGGGATGAAAATATTTTTTGTGCTTCCTCCATCACAGTGTTGTAGTAAGGATCAAGAAATAAGATGTCATCGAGAAAGGATTATCTCAAGCCTAGAGCCTCAGAAATGACGAGGGCAGAGGGAATGTCACGTGACACACGCGTCACGGTATTCGCAGACCTCCGAAAGCTTTTCCTAGACTTTCTCGTCTCTATGGTCGAAGGCACTGAAATTCCTGTCCAGCCTAAGTTGTTCTTCCGGACTGATTGCTACTGCTTCCGGGGCGGGGCGCGGCGAGTCGGGGTTGCAGTCGCTTTAGTTCCTTCCGGCCTGGGTTTAGGTGTTGCCTGCTGCCATGAGTTTTCTCAAAAGTGTTCCGCCGCCTGGCCGGTCTGAGGGGCTTCGTCAGCAGTTGCCAGATACCGAAGCTGTGCTAGACGGGAAGGGCCTCGGCACCGGCACCCTTTACATCGCTGAGAGGTGGGATCCTTGTTCCCAAGGCTGGATTACGCCCCTTCATCCTTCTTCCCGCGGGCGGCATCGAGAAGCGTGGGTGATACCACGACCTCGGTGGCTGCTAGGAGGTGCAGCGCGTGCTCCGCATCGTTTCCATGATGTTTCTGCTGGGGGAAGATTGCTATTCTACAGTGTTTCCTCCTCTGGAGCCTTCTGTCCCTTTCCTTCAGATGGAATTTCCCCTCATTGATTGTTCCTTTTACCCGTCTGTTTACCCGAGCTCTGGCGCGTGCTTTGCGCCTTACTTATAGTCTTGTTTAAGGTTTTCAGTTTTCAGGCCCCGCGTTAAAGAGCCAGTGATGTGTCAGTCCTTTCCGATGAGTGGGTACGGGAGACCTTGTCCTGGGCAGGATGTGTACGTTCGGAGCAGATTGTGGAGGATTTTGAATGTCTGGTTAAGGAGAGTAGATTGTCTTCTGTAGGTGTGGTTGGGGAACGGAGAACTCCCAACCCCATGCAGGCCGGGGTCGTATCTAAAGGGTCCCGACTCCCATATATGGGTCCAGGAAGAGATTGCTTCTTTCTTTGGCCACCTGGCACACTTCGTATTTTCACAGTCACAAAGCCATTGTCTTAAATCTTAAATGTTTATTTTGGGTCTTGCCTCGTTTTAAGACAAATGACCCCCAAATTATGTCAGATTAGACCCCTGGCCCTCAGGAGTTTATTCTCTATTTGAGAACAGTGTGTATGTAGTTTTAATGTCACCTATAACAAGATATGTTTGGTAGCAGATTGTTCAGAAAGCATTTTCAGTGAAGATGTATAAACACTTAAGGGCCCAAATTCCGTATATTAGATTACTCTTAAAGGAAAAACCAGCTGCTGCTTTTATGTGTTCTTATCACATAAAAATAGGTAGTGGCCTTTAAAAAAAAAAAAAAACAAAAACCTAAGCATGTTGATGTTACAAAATATATAAAGCTGCTATTTTAGTTGACATGAAGCCATTGTAAAACCATCTCTGATTTTTCTCTGGTTTATTAAGATACTAACTATAACACTTGTGAGTACTTTGTATGTTTCCTAACAGTTGTGATGTTACTGTTCCATTTTATGCTCCTATTCCCAATTTCATTTTTATAGTTTGGAAGTCATTTTTGTAGTGAATAAATGTTCATGCTGTACAGTATCTGTAGCATGCCTTTCTGGGTTAATAAAAGCAACTTAGTATGTGCAGATGAAAAAAAAAAACACAAGTGTTAAGGATGTAATAAGACAGTTCATGATTAATAGTTAGGTGAGAGGTACAAATGGTGCTGAGGAGAGGGGGAGTTCAGAGTAGGGAGAAAATCATAGTAGGGAGAGGGCAGGTTGTAGAACAAGGTTTCTGAATTTGAGCTAAATGTCAAGACTTCAAGGGGTCTGTGGATTTCTGAAGTTATATGTAGAATTTTTGTGTGTGCATTTTTTTTTCCTGATCCGTGGCATCAGATTCTTAAGGAGGTCAGTGACCCCAGAGGCTTAAGAAGGACTTACTTAAAAGGAAGCAAGAGTTGGAGAGAAAAGACGGTGAATATTGCAGGTAGAAATAGGGTAATGCCAGTCAACAGGAGAAGGTCTTGGAGATGTTCAGGTAGAAAGCCAATTCAGGGTTATTGGTTGGCCTTGTTTGTGACATGCAGATGGAACCTCAGGAAGACATCTGCCTGGTAGGCCTAGGACTACACTCACACCCCTTTATTTAAAGGGCCTTCTAAAATCATATTTGTGTAAACAGGTTGAATCCCATCTTTTCCATCTCTTCCTACTACTCTTTTGTCCTTTAAGAAAATAGATGGAAATCCTGGTGAATTAGGCCACCTTCGTTATTGCTTGGTCTTATCTTTACTGTAAAAACAGTTACACTCTGCCAACTACCACTTCCCCCTCCGCTTTTGGGTATATTCAAGGCGACATTTAAATAGCAAACTACGGTTATCTTTTTTTCTTTGGTGATCTTCTCAGGGGCTTGGTTTTTGAGCACTTCCATGCTTTTGAACTCACCTAAGCCCTCTCTCCTGCTATGCATCCTTTATTTGACTCTTCCAAGCCTCTAATTTCATTGCCCATGTTCCTGGTCCAGATTTCTGTACTTTTCAAGCTTCTCTTCCACTTTACCCCATCTCCTATCCCTTCCCCATATGATCATGGCCCTTTATTTAGACCGTAGAGGCTTTTAATTCTCCTGCCTTCCTGGCAACTCCTTCTCATCTTTTTTGCTGGTTTCTTCCTCATTTTCCTGGCTTCTAAATGTTAAGAGTGCCTGAGTCTCCGTCCTCACTCAGAGGAAAAGCCAGAGACCTCACAGTGGCCTACAAGGTCCTACATGATCTGACTCTGTCTCCCCCGACCTCTCTGACCTCTTCTACTACTTTCCCCTTCATTTGTTGTGTTCCAGACACACTGGCTTCCTTGCTCTTTCTTGAAGTTGCCATGCATGCTCCCACCAAGTTTCCACCAAGTATGCTCCCATTTTGGTGCCTTTACACTTAATCTCTGTCTGGAAAATCTCCCTAAATATCCACATGGTTTGCTCCTATACTTCTTTCAGGTCTTTGCTCAAAAGTCACCTTATCAGTGAAGTATTCCCTTAGTCACCCTTTATAAATTAGCTTCCATTCCCATATCTAGAATCCTATATCTCCTTTATCCTGCTTTATTTTTTTCCATAGTACTTATAACTATCAGGCATATTATATACAAATATTCTTTACTATCAAAATCTATTGGGTTCTTGAGCAGTTTTCTGAAAAGTGGTTTTTTCCCATGAATTTGCTTCCAAACTAGTTCTGAAATGAGAATTTTCATCAGAACTGGCTGAAATACAGCAGTTTTCTGAAAATCAGTTTCTGTATGAATTTTTCAGCCAAATTGGCTTGGTAAAGAGTTTTCATTAAAGCTGGCTTATATCAGCAGTTTTCTAAAAATCAGCGTTCTATGTGATTTTTTTTTAATCCAAACTACCTACATCTAATAGGCTGTCATACATAACATACCAGAACCAAATTCCTGTTTTCTTCTTAGTTGATCCTCCTTCAGTTTTACTATCTTCCTTCCAGTTATTGAGATCAGAAACCTTGGAGTCATTCTTGACTCATCTCTTTCTTTCTGATGACCCACATAGCCAATCTGCAGAAAATTCTGTTGGCTCTGTCTTCCCAATATATCCAGAATTTGATGGTTTCCCAGAAATTTCACTGCTGGAGTGGTGAACAAGGTAGATGTGCCTCCATGGAACTTATGGTTCAGGGCAGAGGTCCTTCATCCTTGCATGTCTGTGGACCTATGAATTCAATGAATTAGGATGGGAAAAAAAATTTTTATCATTATTTTTAGTAGTCTGTAACCCAATATAACATTTTAAAAATTATGAATGTAAGCAGCAAACTGCAGTAATTATAGCAGTATCTAACTATGTCAACAATAGAAATCAGAAATATTTTCATTTCAAATTAGAGTTGTCATAGATACCTTGAAATAGTATTTACGTTTGTCATTGCTTTGCAAGTGAGGTTCTTATTAGACCTGGTGCTAGATTTGTTATTTAATGCAGTGATAAAGAAGAACATATATAACTGTATAACAAATTCATTTTTATGTCAGTATTTTAATAATTACATTTCAATATTATATATTTTATGCACTAGAAAACATTTTCTGAGTCAGTATTCATAGGCTTTCTCAGACTACCAAAGGAGTCTATATTAGTTTATATGACCACAAATTTAGCAACTTAAAACAACACAGATTTATTATCTGATAATGTCTATACACAGACATAAAGTACAGACATAATGACTTTATGCATGGCACAGCATGGCTGGATCCTCTGGTTAGGGTCTTACATGGCCAAAAGATATTGGCCAGGCTGGGCACTTAATCTGGGTGCTTAGGTGTTAGAATACACCTCCACGCTCATTCAGATTATGGCAGAATTCCTTGTGATTTTAAGACTGAGGTCCTGTCTGTGGTCCTCTTCATCTTTAAACCAACGTTAGCATACTGAATCCTCTTCAGCCTTCAAATCTCTTTGACTTCTTCTGCTGCATCTCTTGTCTACAGTCAGAGAAAGTTCTGTGCTTTTTCAGAGCTCATGGAATTGCACTCAGATAGTTCAGGATCTGCAATATCCCTTTTGCCATGTAAGGTAGCATATTCATGGACATGACACCAGTGCCCAAATTCTGCCTACCACAGAGTCCAGGGTACAAAAAAATATAGAGAACCTCTGGTTTAAGAGGAAAATTAGACAGTGAACAAAGGTTAGGCTTTCACCAGTTGCTGACAGGGATATAGAAGGAAAATCAAGTTTGGGGTGAGAGGCACATAATGAGTTTAGTTTGGACATGTATAGAGATGTTAGATATATTTGTGTGTATCTTGGGAGAGTGGTATTAGAGATAGAGATTTGGAAATCACTGGCATAATTGTTAGCATATACTCATAGGAATAGTTTAGATACCCCAGAAGAAAATGGGGCTAAGGATGGAACACACTTTAGAGACATACCTACATTAAGAAATGAGTCACTTCTTGAAGAAGGGACTTGAAAAAGAGGATGGAGGAGTGATCAAATAAAATAGAATCTGAAAAGTATCTGTTAGGTATTGACAAGAAGATCTTGTGTGATCTTTGGGAGAGTAGTTTCTTTTAAGTGGTAGAGGGTGCTGCACAGATATATCCCTAGCTCTTTCACAATCCTTTTTCCTACATGGTATCTCTGTATACTGATTCTTCTTTATAAGATTTAGCTACTTTTTGGAAAAGCCCTATACTTGTTTTTTTGTTTTGAAAAATTTCAAGCCTGAAGAACAGTTGCAAGTGTGATTAATTAATACCCATACACCCATCACAAAATTCATCAATTGTTAACATTTTGCCACATTTATCTCTCTCTGTATATTTTTCTCTAAGCTTTTGAGAGTTAGTTGCAAACATCTTGCCACATCACCCATAATACTTCAGCATGTATCTTCTAAGAACAAGGACATTCTTCGGTATAACCACAATACAGCTATCACTCTCAGGAAGTATAATTCCTCTAAAGTTCTTATTTGTTTAAAAAAAATTTCCTTGTTTATTATTTCTCTAACAAATCTCCTACCTTTCTTCTTAAAAATATATTTTTTGTAAAATATACATCCAAAAAAGAATATAAGTATGATTTAAAGAATTAAGATTAAACCATCCACCACTGAGGTTAAAAATAGAACATTACCAGTACCTTGAACACCCTTGGTCATCCCCCTTTACCCACTGTTAGCCTTTCTTTGTTGTTCTCCTTTCCCTGTTTATCCTTTTCCACCTGGCATTTCCAAGTCATAATAGAATCAAGGTCTCAACAAACTGGGAAGGCTTCTGGAGAAGGTGACAAAATGGTGATTAACAGTTAGCCAAGTGAATGGGGTGGGGCTGGGGGAAATGTTCTAATTAGAAGAAACAGGGTGCTTAGAGGCAAGGGTAATAAACAGTATTGTGTGTGCCGGGATAGATGCACATATGTAAATATATACATACACACATATACAGTGTGCATGTAGTGTGTGTGTGTGTGTATATATAGTCTAGTAGTTTTTGAGTCTGAGGAAATGATACAGAAAGAGTGGTAAGAGATATTAAAAGTGGAGAGGGAGCAAGCCATGTTTATGACCTTGGATTATACATAGCCTTGGAGGCTTTTGGAAAACAATTTTAGGATTTTAGACAGAGGGACAAAGTAAGATTTGGTTTTAGGTGCTTTCTCAGATGTGTATTCAGGCTTATTTTCAGAGGTTAGTTTTCATAGGAAATTGACTTTTTTTCCAGATAAGGAAGGGAACAGAGGCTTGAATAATTCAAAATGAGTAATTTAAAACAATTATGACCTAGAAATAATACTTTTCTGTATCTCATTCCAAAATTAACTTAAAACCAAATAACTAAGCCAACCCAAATTCAAGACCTCTCTTACCTTCCTGTCCTATTTCTCATTCCATGCCAGGATTAAAGAACTCATGTAAGTGCACTTGAGTTTAGTAAAATATTTCTTTACTGGCTTTCTTTTTTTTTTTTTTTTTTTTTATTATTTTTTTTTATCATCATTTTATTGAGATATATTCACATACCACGCAGTCATACAAAACAAATCGTACTTTCGATTGTTTACAGTACCATTACATAGTTGTACATTCATCACCTAAATCAATCCCTGACACCTTCATTAGCACACACACACAAAAATAACAAGAATAATAATTAGAGTGAAAAAGAGCAATTGAAGTAAAAAAGAACACTGGGTACCTTTGTCTGTTTGTTTCCTTCCCCTATTTTTCTACTCATCCATCCATAAACTAGACAAAGTAGAGTGTGGTCCTTATGGCTTTCCCAATCCCACTGTCACCCCTCATAAGCTACATTTTTATACATCTGTCTTCGAGATTCATGGGTTCTGGGTTGTAGTTTGATAGTTTCAGGTATCCACCACCAGCTACCCCAATTCTTTAGAACCTAACAAGGGTTGTCTAAAGTGTGCGTAAGAGTGCCCACCAGAGTGACCTCTCGGCTCCTTTTGGAATCTCTCTGCCACTGAAGCTTATTTCATTTCCTTTCACATCCCCCTTTTGGTCAAGAAGATGTTCTCCGTCCCACGATGCCGGGTCTACATTCCTCCCCGGGAGTCATATTCCACGTTGCCAGGGAGATTCACTCCCCTGGGTGTCTGATCCCACGTAGGGGGGAGGGCAGTGATTTCACCTTTCAAGTTGGCTTAGCCAGAGAGAGAGGGCCACATCTGACCAACAAAGAGGCATTCAGGAGGAGACTCTTAGGCACAAATATAGGGAGGCCTAGCCTCTCCTTTGCAGCAACCGTCTTCCCAAGGGTAAAACTTATGGTAGAGGGCTCAGCCCATCAAACCACCAGTCCCCTATGTCTGTGGTCATGTTAGCAACCATGGAGGTGGGGTAGGCGAATACCCCTGCATTCTCCACAGGCTCCTCAAGGGGGCACTACATCATTTTTTTCTTCCTTGTTTTTCTTTCTTTCTTTTTTTTTTTTTAACTTTCCCTTCTTTTTTAAATCAACTGTATGAAAAAAAAAGTTAAAAAGAAAACAAACATACAATAAAAGAACATTTCAAAGAGACCATAACAAGGGAGTAAGAAAAAGACAACTAACCTAAGATAACTGCTTAACTTCCAACATGTTCCTACTTTACCCCAAGAAAGTTACATAATATAGCAACCTTTCTGTGAACTTGTTCCTACTATATCCATCAGAAATTAACAGACCATAGTCATTTCTGGGCATCCCCAGAACGTTAAAAAGCTTATCTGTTCTTCTTGGATTATTGTTCCCCCTTCCTTAATTGCTCTCTACTGCTAGTTCCCCTACATTCTACATTATAAACCATTTGTTTTACATTTTTGAAAGTTCACATTAGTGGTAGCATATAATATTTCTCTTTTTGTGCCTGGCTTATTTCACTCAGCATTATGTCTTCAAGGTTCATCCATGTTGTCATATGTTTCACGAGATCGTTCCTTCTTACTGACGCGTAGTATTCCATCGTGTGTATATACCACATTTTATTTATCCACTCATCTGTTGAAGGACATTTGGGTTGTTTCCATCTCTTGGCAATTGTGAATAATGCTGCTATAAACATTGGCGTGCAGATATCTGTTCGTGTCACTGCTTTCCGATCTTCCGGGTATATACCGAGAAGTGCAATCGCTGGATCAAATGGTAGCTCTATATGTAGTTTTCTAAGGAACTGCCAGACTGACTTCCAGAGTGGCTGAACCATTATACAGTCCCACCAACAGTGAATAAGAGTTCCAATTTCTCCACATCCCCTCCAGCATTTGTAGTTTCCTGTTTGTTTAATGGCAGCCATTCTAACCGGTGTTAGATGGTATCTCATTGTGGTTTTAATTTGCATCTCTCTAATAGCTAGTGAAGCTGAACATTTTTTCATGTGTTTCTTGGCCATTTGTATTTCCTCTTCAGAGAACTGTCTTTTCATATCTTTTGCCCATTTTATAATTGGGCTGTCTGTACTATTGTCATTGAGTTGGAGGATTTCTTTGTATATGCAAGATATCAGTCTTTTGTCAGATACATGGTTTCCAAAAATTTTTTCCCATTGAGTTGGCTGCCTCTTTACCTTTTTGAGAAATTCCTTTGAGGTGCAGAAACTTCTAAGCTTGAGGAGTTCCCATTTATCTATTTTCTCTTTTGTTGCTTGTGCTTTGGGTGTAAAGTCTAGGAAGTGGCCTCCTAATACAAGGTCTTGAAGATGTTTTCCTACATTATCTTCTAGGAGTTTTATGGTACTTTCTTTTATATTGAGATGTTTGGTCCATTTTGAGTTAATTTTTGTGTAGGGGGTGAGGTAGGGGTCCTCTTTCATTCTTTTGGATATGGATATCCAACTCTCCCAGCCCCATTTGTTGAAAAGACCATTATGGCTCAGTTCAGTGACTTTGGGGGCCTTATCAAAGATCAGTCGGCCATAGATCTGAGGGTCTATCTCCGAATTCTCAGTTCGATTCCATTGATCTATATGTCTATCTTTGTGCCAGTACCATGCTGTTTTGGCAACTGTGGCTTTGTAATAAGCTTCAAAGTCAGGGAGTGTAAGTCCTCCCACTTCGTTTTTCTTTTTTAGAGTGTCTTTAGCAATTCAAGGCATCTTCCCTTCCCAAATAAATTTGATAACTAGCTTTTCCAAGTCTGCAAAGTAGGTTGTTGGAATTTTGATTGGGATTGCATTGAATCTGTAGATGAGTTTGGGTAGAATTGACATCTTAATGACATTTAGCCTTCCTATCCATGAACATGGAATATTTTTCCATCTTTTAAGGTCCCCTTCTATTTCTTTTAGTAGAGTTATGTAGTTTTCTTTGTATAGGTCTTTTACATCTTTGGTTAAGTTTATTCCGAGGTACTTGATTTTTTTAGTTGCTATTGAAAATGGTATCTTTTTCTTGAGTGTCTCTTCAGTTTGTTCATTTCTAGCATATAGAAACATTACTGACTTATGTGCATTAACCTTGTATCCCGCTATTTTGCTAAATTTGTTTATTAGCTCTAGTAGCTGTATCGTCGATTTCTCAGGGTTTTCTAGATATAAGATCATATCATCTGCAAACAATGACAGTTTTACTTCTTCTTTTCCAATTTGGATGCCTTTTATTTCTTTGTCTTGCCGGATTGCCCTGGCTAGCACTTCCAGCACAATGTTGAATAACAGTGGTGACAGCGGGCATCCTTGTCTTGTTCCTGATCTTAGAGGGAAGGCTTTCAGTCTCTCACCATTGAGTACTATGCTGGCTGTGGGTTTTTCATATATGCTCTTTATCATGTTGAGGAAGTTTCCTTCAATTCCTACCTTTTGAAGTGTTTTTATCAAAAAGGGATGTTGGATTTTGTCAAATGCTTTTTCAGCATCTATTGAGATGATCAATTGATTTTTCCCTTTCGAGTTTTTAATGTGTTGTAATACATTGATTGTTTTTCTTATGTTGAACCATCCTTGCATGCCTGGAATGAACCCCACTTGGTCATGGTGTATGATTTTTTTTTTTTTTTTTTTTTTTTCAGACCTAAACGATATTTTTATTTCTTGATAGTTTTGAAAATTTTCACAAAGCAATTATTTTCTTCATAACGGGCCTTCTCTTTTTTTTTTTTTTTTTTTAATCATTTTATTGAGATATATTCACATACCACGCAGTCATACAAAACAAACCGCACTCTCGATTGTCCACAATACCATCACATAGTTGTACATTCATCACCTAAATCAATCCCTGACACCTTCATTAGCACACACACAAAAATAACAAGAATAATAATTAGAGTGAAAAAGAGCAATTGAAGTAAAAAAGAGCACTGGGTACCTTTGTCTGTTTGTTTCCTTCCCCTACTTTTCTACACATCCATCCATAAACTAGACAAAGTGGAGTTTGGTCCTTATGGCATTCCCAATCCCACTGTCACCCCTCATAAGCTACATTTTTATACAACTGTCTTCGAGATTCATGGGTTCTGGGTTGTAGTTTAACAGTTCCAGGTATCCACCACCAGCTACCCCAATTCTTTAGAACCTAAAAAAGGCTGTCTAAAGTGTGCGTAAGAGTGCCCACCAGAGTGATCTCTCGGCTCGTTTTGGAATCTCTCTGCCACTGAAGCTCATCCCATTTCCTTTCACATCCCCCTTTTGGCCAAGAAGATGTTCTCCATCCCACGACGCCGGGTCCACACTCCTCCCCGGGAGTCACACTCCACGCTGCCAGGGAGATTCACTTCCCTGGGTGTCTGATCCCACGTAGGGGGGAGGGCAGTGATTTCACCTTTCAAGTTGGCTTAGACAGAGGGAGAGGGCCACATCTGAGCAACAAAGAGGCATTCAGGAGGAGACTCTTAGGCACAAATACAGGGAGGCCTAGCCTCACCTTTGCAGCAACCGTCTTCCCAAGGGTAAAACTTATGGTAGAGGGCTCAACCCATCAAACCACCAGTCCCCTATGTCTGTGGTCATGTTAGCAACCATGGAGGTGGGGTAGGCGAATACCCCTGCATTCTCCACAGGCTCCTCAAGGGGGCACTACATCTTTTTTTTTTTTTTTCCTTGTTTGTCTTTTTTCTTTCTTTTTTTTTTTTTTAACTTTCCCTTCTTTTTTAAATCAACTGTATGAAAAAAAAAGTTAAAAAGAAAACAAACATACAATAAAAGAACATTTCAAAGAGACCATAACAAGGGAATAAGAAAAAGACAACTAACCTAAGATAACTGCTTAACTTCCAACATGTTCCTACTTTACCCCAAGAAAGTTACATAATATAGCAACATTTCAGTGAACTTGTTCCTACTACATCCATCAGAAATTAACAGACCATAGTCATTTCTGGGCATCCCCAGAACGTTAAATAGCTTATCTGTTCTTCTTGGATTATTGTTCCCCCTTCCTTAATTGCTCTCTACTGCTAGTTCCCCTACATTCTACATTATAAACCATTTGTTTTACATTTTTCAAAGTTCACATTAGTGGTAGCATATAATATTTCTCTTTCTGTGCCTGGCTTATTTCGCTCAGCATTATGTCTTCAAGGTTCATCCATGTTGTCATATGTTTCACCAGATCGTTCCTTCTTACTGCCGCGTAGTATTCCATCGTGTGTATATACCACATTTTATTTATCCACTCATCTGTTGAAGGACATTTGGGTTGTTTCCATCTCTTGGCAATTGTGAATAATGCTGCTATGAACATTGGCGTGCAGATATCTGTTCGTGTCACTGCTTTCCGATCTTCCGGGTATATACTGAGAAGTGCAATCGCTGGATCGAATGGTAGCTCTATATGTAGTTTTCTAAGGAACTGCCAGACTGACTTCCAGAGTGGCTGAACCATTATACAGTCCCACCAACAATGAATAAGACTTCCAATTTCTCCACATCCCCTCCAGCATTTGTAGTTTCCTGTTTGTTTAATGGCAGCCATTCTAATCGGTGTTAGATGGTATCTCATTGTGGTCTTAATTTGCATCTCTCTAATAGCTAGTGAAGCTGAACATTTTTTCATGTGTTTCTTGGCCATTTGTATTTCCTCTTCAGAGAACTGTCTTTTCATATCTTTTGCCCATTTTATAATTGGGCTGTCTGTACTATTGTCATTGAGTTATAGGATTTCTTTATATATGCAAGATATCAGTCTTTTGTCAGATACATGGTTTCCAAAAATTTTTTCCCATTGAGTTGGCTGCCTCTTTACCTTTTTGAGAAATTCCTTTGAGGTGCAGAAACTTCTAAGCTTGAGGAGTTCCCATTTATCTATTTTCTCTTTTGTTGCTTGTGCTTTGGGTGTAAAGTCTAGGAAGTGGCCTCCTAATACAAGGTCTTGAAGATGTTTTCCTACATTATCTTCTAAGAGTTTAATGGTACTTTCTTTTATATTCAGATCTTTGGTCCATTTTGAGTTAATTTTTGTGTAGGGGGTGAGGTAGGGGTCCTCTTTCATTCTTTTGGATATGGATATCCAACTCTCCCAGCCCCATTTGTTGAAAAGACCATTATGGCTCAGTTCAGTGACTTTGGGGGCCTTATCAAAGATCAGTCGGCCATAGATCTGAGGGTCTATCTCTGAATTCTCAATTCAATTCCATTGATCTATATGTCTATCTTTGTGCCAGTACCATGCTGTTTTGGCAACTGTGGCTTTATAATAAGCTTCAAAGTCAGGGAGTGTAAGTCCTCCCACTTCGTTTTTCTTTTTTAGAGTGTCTTTAGCAATTCGAGGCATCTTCCCTTTCCAAATAAATTTGATAACTAGCTTTTCCAAGTCTGCAAAGTAGGTTGTTGGAATTTTGATTGGGATTGCATTGAATCTGTAGATGAGTTTGGGTAGAATTGACATCTTAATGACATTTAGCCTTCCTATCCATGAACATGGAATATTTTTCCATCTTTTAAGGTCCCCTTCTATTTCTTTTAGTAGAGTTATGTAGTTTTCTTTGTATAGGTCTTTTACATCTTTGGTTAAGTTTATTCCGAGGTACTTGATTTTTTTAGTTGCTATTGAAAATGGTATCTTTTTCTTGAGTGTCTCTTCAGTTTGTTCATTTCTAGCATATAGAAACATTACTGACTTATGTGCATTAATCTTGTATCCCGCTACTTTGCTAAATTTGTTTATTAGCTCTAGTAGGTGTATCGTCGATTTCTCAGGGTTTTCTAGATATAAGATCATATCATCTGCAAACAATGACAGTTTTACTTCTTCTTTTCCAATTTGGATGCCTTTTATTTCTTTGTCTTGCCGGATTGCCCTGGCTAGCACTTCCAGCACAATGTTGAATAACAGTGGTGACAGCGGGCATCCTTGTCTTGTTCCTGATCTTAGAGGGAAGGCTTTCAGTCTCTCACCATTGAGTACTATGCTGGCTGTGGGTTTTTCATATATGCTCTTTATCATGTTGAGGAAGTTTCCTTCAATTCCTACCTTTTGAAGTGTTTTTATCAAAAAGGGATGTTGGATTTTGTCAAATGCTTTTTCAGCATCTGTTGAGATGATCAATTGATTTTTCCCTTTCGAGTTTTTAATGTGTTGTAATACATTGATTGTTTTTCTTATGTTGAACCATCCTTGCATGCCTGGAATGAACCCCACTTGGTCATGGTGTATGATTTTTTTAATGTGTCTTTGGATTCGATTTGCAAGTATTTTGTTGAGGATTTTTGCATCTATATTCATTAGGGAGATTGGCCGGTAGTTTTCCTTTTTTGTAGCATCTTTGCCTGGTTTTGGTATTAGATTGATGTTAGCTTCATAAAATGAGTTAGGTAGTGTTCCATTTTTTTCAATGTTTTGAAAGAGTTTGAGTAAGATTGGTGTCAGTTCTTTCTGGAAAGTTTGGTAGAATTCCCCTGTGAAGCCATCTGGCCCTGGGCATTTATTTGTGGGAAGATTTTTGATGACTGATTGGATCTCTTTGCTTGTGATGGGTTGGTTGAGGTCTTCTATTTCTTCTCTGGTCAGTCTAGGTTGTTCATATGTTTCCAGGAAATTGTCCATTTCCTCTACATTATCCAGTTTGTTGCCATACAGTTGTTCATAGTATCCTCTTATAATTTTTTTAATTTCTTCAGGATCTGCAGTTATGTCACCTTTTTCATTCATTATTTTGTTTATATGGGTCTTCTCTCTTTTTGATTTTGTCAGTCTAGCTAGGGGCTTGTCAATCTTGTTGATCTTCTCAAAGAACCAACTTTTGGTGATATTTATCCTCTCTATTGTTTTTTTGTTCTCTATGTCATTTATTTCTGCTTTAATCCTTGTTATTTCTTTTCCTGTACTTGGTTTAGGATTGGTTTGCTGTTCATTTTCTAGCTTCTTCAGTTGATCCATTAGTTCTATGATTTTGGCTCTTTCTTCCTTTTTAATATATGCGTTTAGTGCTATAAATTTCCCCCTTAGCACTGCTTTTGCTGCATCCCATAGGTTTTGGTATGTTGTGTTCTGATTTTCATTCGTCTCTATATATTTAGCAATTTCTCTTGCTATTTCTTCTTTAACCCACTGATTGTTTAGGAGTGTGTTGTTTAACCTCCAGGTATTTGTGAATTTTCTAAGTCTCTGATGGTTATTGACTTCTAATTGTATTCCATTGTGGTCAGAGAATGTGCTTTGAATAATTTCAGTCTTTTTAAATCTATTGAGGCTTGTTTTATGTCCCAGCATATGATCTATTCTGGAGAAAGTTCCGTGAGCACTAGAAAAGTATGTGTATCCTGGTGATTTGGGATGTAATGTCCTGTAGATGTCTGTTAAATCTAATTCATTTATCAGATTGTTTAGGTTTTCAATTTCCTTCTTGGTCTTCTGTCTGGTTGATCTATCTATAGGAGAGAGTGATGTGTTGAAGTCTCCCACAGTTATTGTGGAAACATCAATTGCTTCCTTTAGTTTTTCCAGTGTTTCTCTCATGTATTTTGTGGCACATTGATTGGGTGCATAGACATTTACGATTGTTATTTCTTCTTGCTGAATTGCCCCTTTTATTAGTATGTAGTGGCCTTCTTTGTCTCTCAAAACATCCCTGCATTTGAAGTCTATTTTATCTGAGATTAATATTGCTACACCTGCTTTCTTTTGGCTGTAGCTTGCATGAAATATTTTTTTCCATCCTTTCACTTTCAGTTTCTTTGTGTCCCTATGTCTAAGATGAGTCTCTTGTATGCAACATATTGATGGTTCATTTTTTTTGATCCATTCTGCGAATCTATATCTTTTAATTGGGGAGTTTAATCCATTTACATTCAACGTTATAACCGTGAAGGCATTTCTTGAATCAGCCATCTTATCCTTTGGTTTATGTTTGCCATATTTTTCCCCTCTCTCTATTAATATCCTTTATTGTACCCATACCGAATCTCTTTAGTACTGAACCTTTCTCCAAGTCTCTCTGTCCTGTCTTTGTTTCTCTGTCTGTAGGGCTCCCTTTAGTATCTCCAGTAGGGCAGGTCTCTTGTTAGCAAATTCTCTCAGCATTTGTTTGTCTGTGAAAAATTTAAGCTCTCCCTCAAATTTGAAGGAGAGCTTTGCTGGATAAAGTATTCTTGGCTGGAAATTTTTCTCACTCAGAATTTTAAATATATCGTGCCACTGCCTTCTCGCCTCCATGGTGGCTGCTGAGTAGTCACTACTTAGTCTTATGCTGTTTCCTTTGTATGTGGTGAATTGTTTTTCTCTTGCTGCTTTCAGAACTTGCTCCTTCTCTTCTGTGTTTGACAGTGTGATCAGTATATGTCTCGGAGTGGGTTTATTTGGATTTATTCTATTTGGAGTTCGCTGAGCATTTATGATTTGTGTATTTATGTTGTTTAGAAGATTTGGGAAGTTTTCCCCAACAATTTCTTTGAATACTCTTCCTAGACCTTTACCTTTTCTTCCCCTTCTGGGACACCAATGAGTCTTATATTTGGACGTTTCATATTATCTATCATATCCCTGAGGTCCATTTCGATTTTTTCAATTTTTTTCCCCATTCTTTCTTTTATGCTTTCATTTTCCATTCTGTCATCTTCCAGGTCACTGATTCGTTGTTCAACTTCCTCTAGTCTTGTACTATGAGTATCCAGAATCTTTTTAATTTGGTCAACAGTTTCTTTAATTTCCATAAGATCATCCATTTTTTTATTTAGTCTTGCAATGTCTTCTTTATTCTCTTCTAGAGTCTTCTTGATTTCCTTTATATCCCGTACTATGGTCTCATTGTTCATCTTTAGGTCTTTGAGTAGCTGCTCTAGGTGCTGTGTCTCTTCTGGTCTTTTGATTTGGGTGCTTGGGCTTGGGTTATCCATATCGTCTGGTTTTTTCTAATGCTTTATAATTTTCTGTTGTTTTTGGCCTCGTGGCATTTGCTGAACTTGATAGGGTTCTTTTAGGGTTTGTAGACCTATTGAAGTCCTTATCTCTAATTTATCAGATCTACAGCTTCGTGGAGTACTTTCTCTAACTAACCAGCAGGTGGCGTCCACGAGCCACCTGTTCTCCACAAGCCAGTTCTCCCCTGCTTAGCCTTTTTGGTGAGTGGGGGAGTGAGTCTTGTGGGGCCCAATTGGTGTACCAAGCTTGCGTGTGTAGTTGGTGTTGCCTGCCCTGTATGTGGGGCGTGTTTCTGGGCAGTTGGGGAGGGGGGTGGCCCTAACAATCAAATCTCCCTGATGATCCTAGAGTTTTAAAGCTGCTGCAATAGTCTAATCCTTCAGTTCAGTCCTGCCACAGTTTGTCTCTGCCACTGACCCACAAGTCTTTGGTATTGGCGTATGGCTCCTGAGACTTGCAAGTGGGCCCCTCTTCCAGGCCGTGCACCCCGGGTCCTCTGTTGAGGGATGACTGTGCTATGTCACAGGTGAGTGCCATCCCCCCAGGGCAGTTCTGGGCTGCTGGGCTGTGTAAGGAGGCTCCCAGTCTGCTCAAATGATGGCTGAATGGGGCTTTGTTAATTCACACTGCTCCACCTTCCCAGCTCTGGGACAATCAGCTGAGGTTGCAGGGAAGGCTAATGTCCACACCCAGTTTTGTGGTGTGTGCCTGTTATTTGAAGCACTTCCGTCACACTGGGTTGTCTGGGGCAGCTCTGGGCTATGGGGCTGGCGATGGGCAGGAGTGTTTCCTGTCCACCAGGATGGTGGCTGTGAGCGGACACCCCCCTTTTCTTGGGAAGTTGTGGTGTTTAGTGAATTTTCTCAGCCACTGGATTATTGCCTTTTGTCTCAGAGCTCTCTTAGTTCTGCTCTTGACTTGACGTGCCCAAATTGCAATTCTTTGAAGCTTTCTGTATTGGGCTTCTTAGAGTAATTGTTTTAGAAAAAGAAAAAAGGTTTAAAAAAAAAAAAAAAAAAAAAGGGCCTTCCTCAGAGATCTAATGGGTTATTGAAATGCTAATAGACAAAGCAGCCAGGGCCATTAAGGAAAGGTCCACAGGGCAGAGAGATCAGCTTTTCTTCGGGATTTGCATATGCGCCTCAAGGCCTGAGCTCCGCCCTTCCCCTTTCTGTGTTCACCAGAACTCCAAAAATCCTCTGCTTTTATTTTGGAGTTTTTTGCGTTATTTTTTTTTTCTATGCCTGTCTCCTCTCTGCTGGGCTGGCAGCTCTCAGATTCTCTGGTGTCTGGTCTCAGTCTATCTATGGTTGGAGTATGAATCAGTAGAATGAGTTTCTGAGAAGGGCTACCACTGCAGTTCTCCCTTCTCCTTCCCGGAGCTGGCAGCCCCTCCTCCCACGGGACTGAGCCTGGCAGGGAGGGGCGCGGGTCCCCTGGCCGCAAAAACTTACAGATTTTGCTGATCTCAGCAGTTCGACATTTTCATGAGTGTTGTATGAAGTATGCCCGAAGTCAGATTGCTCTGTGGTGTCCCATCCACGCAGTTCCTGGCTTTTTACCTACTTTCCTGGAGGAGTAACTAAAACTTACAGCTCACCAGTCTGCCATCGCAGCTTTCTCGGCATTTACTTTTATGAGTGGTTGTATACAATTTACCCATATCTTAATCCTCCCAAGCCTCTCATTTAGCCTAGGTATTAGAACATTGACTGTAATTTAACAATCTAACTTTTTTTTAAATAACTACTTTATTGAGATGATTCACATAGCATACAATTCTCCCATTTAAAGTGTACAATTCATTGATTTTTAGTATATTCACAGGGTTGTGCAACCATCACCACAATCAATTTTAGAATATTTATATTACCCCGAAAGAAGCCCTGTACCCATTAACAGTCACTCCCTATTTTCCCCCAAGGCCCCTCCAGCCCTATTCAACTGCTATATTATATTAGCTTTTATTGAATTAACATTTTTTGTGTGTGGCTTCTTCAGGATCTTTTGCTTACTTTGTTGTTGTTAAGTGGTACAGTTCCAGATGGGTGAAGTATTGCCCAAAAAATTAACCAGTCCCACTCGAACTCAACATACTGATTTTGATTGATATGTTTCCTCTGTTATACCAGTAAGATAATTGCATTTGGCCACATTTAAGGGAGAATTAGAGGTTGCTCATCCCTGGATTTCTCCTAAAGCTGCAGAATAAATGAAAGGCTTCATAGTCTTATCTTTTAAGGTGATAATGATTTTCTTAACTAAATACCTAAATGAGAGTGATTACAGATTTTATGTATATGTCATTTATTGTAGAATTAGTGGGAAAATTCATGATTACCAGGTTTTTATTGCGTATTTACCTGCTGAGCACTATGCTAATGGTTTTGAAGAATGTTATATAAAGGAATATGACAGGTTCTGTTGTCAAGTAGCTCATATTTTATTAGGGTACATATAAATTTCATTACCAAGAATGAAGTGCTAAATGGTATATTATTGAGCATAAGTGTAGTTTAGAAAATGATGAGATCATTATGGACTAGAGTAGTTGGAGGGAGGGTTCATGGAGAAGCTGGGTGTTAGCCAGATGAGAATTTGTAAAAGCAAAGAGGGAGCCTGTAAACATTCAAAATTATGCATGAAAGTCAAAGAAACACACATGTGACTTAGAAAGATTGCATTTCAAATCTATTCTAATTTATACTTAAAAGAAAAGAGAACAGCATTGGTCTTAAAGAAAATCCAATTCCTACTGCTGGATTTTCTTATTTTAGAATAATTCTAAACGATAAACTTAAATTTATTCACATGCATGAAGATGTCTAAGCTGAACTTAACCTTTATAAACTTTGAGATGCTAAATTAGGATTTAGTTTCCTAAAAATAATCTACTGAAAACATGTTTTTCAGCCGCCTGTCTTGGTTAGATGGCTCTGGATTAGGATTCTCTCTGGAATACCCCACCATTAGTTTACATGCTGTGTCCAGGGACCTAAGTGCTTATCCGCGAGAGCATTTGTATGTTATGGTGAATGCCAAATTTGGAGGTATGTATGATGTGATTTAATCTCGCATTTTCTTTGGTAGCAAATTATATATTAAAAAATAGTCTTTGATAATAAGCAAGGTAATTGTCAAGCCATTAACCCACTTTGGATAATAGTTTGTTAAGCAGAATTTCAGCCAGTGAAATAATTTCTACACTTTGAAGTTCTTATATAGGCATTCGTTTGTATGTGTCAGCCTTTAATTTGTAAAGTTTTACATTTAGAATTCTTCAGTTATTGTGGATTTGCATTTCTAAATTTTCCTCTTAAGTTTAAATGTTTATTCTCTTGTTTTCTTTTATTTTTTTGTGCAATTTTATTGAGATATATTTACATAACATAGAGTTCTCCAAAGTTTATGAATAACTAATTGTACACTTTAAAAGCATTTATATTTGGCACCTTTAAGTCCTTGGTTCAGTATTGTTAGTGCTTTCTAGAGTTTAGCATAGAACAATTTTCTGTTTTGTTATAGCAGTAGTTCTCAATGGAGTATGATTTTGGCCCCTCAGGAGACAGTCAACAATGACATTTTTGATTGTCATGACTTCGGGGAGGGGTGTTCTGCATCTAGAGGGTAGAGGCCGAGGATGCTATTAAACATCCTACAATACATAGGACAGCCCCCACAACAAAGAATTATTTGGCCCAACAGCACAGTAGTACCAAGGTTGGGAAACTATGAGTTATAGAATTCCCAAGTTCTGCTGTTAGAGATATCCAAAGATTCATAAAAATCTAGTGAAGACGTTGAAAAAATGGGTAAGAAAGATAGAAAAAAATTGATGTTTCAAGTTGACCATGGGTTGTAGGAATTCCGAATGAGAAACAGTTAGATACCAAATATAAACTTGCTTTTGATTTTATAAGTGCAACTAAATGAGAAGTTTATGTAATATATTGTGTTAGTTAATATGTTCATCTTTCATAGAAATGCAGAACTTTGGGATTGAAAGAATATTTTCATATCTTTAATAAACTTTAGCTTTTAAAATAATGGGTTGCTTTTCTTCAAAATAGTGTACAAGAGACAATCCCATGAGTTTGCCTGTTGAGCTGTTGTTCCTTCAAATTGGAATTTTAATATGACTGATATAATCTGACATTTTTATTCAGTCATGACACTAATTGTTTAGTAATTTTTAGGGCTTTTGGCAAGCCCTGCCTCCTCACCTCGTGGTAATGACTGTTTCAGCTCTCTGAAAATATTTTTGTTGTAAGATTTCAAATTCTTGCCATTGGAAAGAGACCAAACATAGATAAAAATCTAATGAAGTTTGAGAGGGTAAGGAAAAATAAATATCCATTTTCCAGGCTCTTGCCCTTGGAGTAAAATAAGACTTCCAAATGAGGAGGTGGTAGGCACAAAGTTCCCTTTCCATCTGTGTAAGTGCAACTGTGATTTTGTAACAAGAGTATTTTATGTTATGTTTAGTATAAAGCATTCATTCATTCATAGAAATGGAAAACTTGAGAGGTACTCCTGTCAGTCAATTACCGAATACTGGAGTGAAAGGCCGGGACATTGGCATAGGGCAAAGGTACATGTCAAGAGAAAAGGCTAGGAAGATAGAGTCTGAATAAATACTAATTAAGGGGAAAAGTACACTGAATAAAAAGACTATGTTAGTTAAGAAATTTTCATCTCTGACCTCAATTTCATTTTTTAAAAAAAAGAGGGGGATTGTATTAGAAAGGTTTAAAGAGACTGAAGGATAGCAGCCACTACTATGATCAAGCATGAAATGTCAAGTGATGGTGATGGTTGTATTTTCTTTTCCTGTTTGTAAAACTACTATATTACATTTCTATTTATTGCCTTACAGTAGATTCCTGAGAATATAAAAGAAATTGTTAATAGTGCTTTTTTCTGGAGAGAGAAACTTGAGGGGCATGGACTTAATTTTTCCTTTGAATCTAGTGATTTTTTTTTTTTACAGCAGCATATTTACTTTTATAATTTAAAAAATTATGTTCATTCAGTTATAAAATAATTAACAGTATACCATTTTTGTTTTTTAAAATGCATCGAACCATACTTTATTCAATTATTTAGAATTTAGTATTTTTTTACTATTTTACTTATATACAGAGAATGTACATACTTTGTCTAATTTAACAATATAATAACGCACACAGGACAGAAAAAGTCCTACTAATTTGTTATTTAAAACTGTTAATAGTGACCATTTGGGTTTTTTTCCTTTTATCCATATTTTCTAATTATTCTGCAGTAAACTTGTATGTCTTTTATATTATAAAAATAAAAGTTAAAAAAAAAAGTTTAAAAACAAAAAGATTTAGTGGCTAACCTCCCCACCCCCCAATAACAGATTCCTGTCAGTAGAATTACTTCATTAAAAGTAATCAACATTTTTAAAGCCCGTAACATATTTTGTCAAATTGCATCAGTTTACACTTTCAGTAGTAGTGTACCTTTCCACCTTATCTTTATCAACATGGAGAATTATTAACATTTTTTTAAATGGTAACTTTAATAAAAACACTTAATTTATATTTTTAAGATTAATAAACCTTTGAACATTTTTTTCATGCTGTGGGGATCTATTTAAATGTTTTGCTGACCTATATGTTTTTTTCCATTATGAAATAATACAAACATACTGAAAAGCATAGAGAGGAATAAAAAATTTTTCCATTATCCAATATCCAGCATAAATTCTAACATTTTTTTCATAATTACTCTATAGGAATACTGTTGAAATCTTTTTTTTGTACCCCTCTCCATTTCATTCCCTGTTCTCTGGCTCCAGAGCTAAACATTATCCTAAAGGTGGTCTGTCTTTCCTGTCCATGCTCTTATACTTTTGCTGAATATGTGTCTATCCATAAGCAATATAATGTTTTTAATTAAATGTTTTTTATTAGAGACACTGTGGGTTTACAGACCAATCATGCATAAAATAAGGATTCCCATACCCCACCCCACCACCAACACCTTGCATTGGTGTGGAACATTTTTTACAATTGTAGATAACACTTTGTCTATAATTGTTCTATTTTTTTTTAACAGTAGTTAACATTTGTTACATTTGATGAAAGATTATTAAAATAGTATTAACTATCATCCATAATTTACATTAGGTTTATTTTTTTCCCATAAACCTCCCTATCATTAACACCTTGTATTAGTGTTATACATTTGTTACAATTCATGAAAGAACATTCTTATACTTGTACTATTAACTATAGTCCTTCATTTACACTAGGGCATGTTGTATAGTCCTATATTTTATCCTTCAGTTTTTATTCTAGTAACATACACATCCTAAAGTTTCCCCTTTTGACTGCATTCACCTATACAGTTCAGTGCTGTTGTCTATGCTCACAATAATGTGCTGTCATCACTACCATCCATTTCCAAACTCCCTGTAATAGTTTTTCATATTTAAAAATTTGCTTGGTATCATATTCTGCGACTAGTTTTTTCATTCAGTTATATTTTAAAAATTTATCCATATTGATACATATAGATCATGTTCATTTTTAACTGCTTTATTTATAACAGTATGTAATATGACCAGGTTATAATACCTATTTTCTTTTTTATGAACATTAATTTTGTTTTTTTATTTTCACATCAAATCTTTGTGAAATCTATTTCATATCAAATATTTTCATATCATAAATATATACAGTACTTTAATATACTATCCATTTGTGTGCAAACTCCTTATGTTCTATGAAAGTTTTCTACAAAATATGTGCTTAGATGAGGAATTGCTGGGTAGTAGGATATGCAGGTTTCCAGAATGGTTTTAAGCTGTTTCAACTTTCACCAGCAGCATGTGCTTTATTGAACACTTTTATCTTTTTTTCTTGTCTACAGCCTTTGTTAATTTATCTGTTGAGTCAGTTAACTTTTATGGACCTTAGTTTTCTCATCTGCAAATTGCTGATGATGAATCACATCAGTGGTTTACAAGCTGTTGCCGAACCCTTTATTTCAAGATGAAAGATAAAACAGATGACAGTGGAACTCTCCTTACTAGAGCCCTGACTGTTTGGGCTTCTCCACACACCCACCATGGCCCCTGATGGTACCCTGGGGTCCCTAGAGTTCAGTGAAGCACAGTGTAACCAGACAAGAGACTATCCAGAGCCTCTTTTATCACTAGCATAACTATGTTCTTATACTTGGGAGTAAAAATTGAATTGCTGTATTTAGAGATTTCAGTAGTGTCCTTAAGGAAATCCTCTGAGGCTTGTTTAAAAAAAAAAATCAAACAACATCATTAAAAGGTACTTTTATTCCTTCTCTAGAAGAAGAATCAAAAGAATCTGTTGCTGATGAAGAAGAGGAAGACAGTGATGATGATGATGAACCTATTGCTGAGTTTAGATTTGTGCCTAGTGATAAATCAGCATGTGAGTATTCTGTGGTGTTGATTTTTTTCCCTTTATGTACCAAGTATTCCCTCCATCAGGACACACACACATGCACACAAACACTCACCTTTACCATTACTTCCATTCTATTGCTTTTTCTTTATTTTAGCATCTGTAATATCATTGAGGACTAGATAATTATTAATATCAAAGGTTGTGAATGTAATGAGAGTATAGTAAACATCACACTACCTGGTGTATGTATGGATGTAGGACTCTGGTTGTTTTTATTGATTGGATGCTATGTGCTTTGGGTTTCATCAGATGGGTGGCAGAGGAGTCAAAGCAATTCCAAAATAGATGATATCAGGATAGCTGGGAGAGCCTACAGTTGAGAGGGGCTTCATTCACCATGATACCAGCTATCTCACCAGGACTCTGATCATTTTTCTCTGAAAATCCGAGCAGCCATGAAAAGATCTCCATAATATTTCATAATATTTCGAGCAGCCATGAAAAGATCTCCATAATATTTCAAATATTTATTTTGTGACTTGTCCATTGCCATCAAGTATTGTAGCAATCAATCCTACTTAGAATTTGGCAAGTTTTATAAATACTGTGACTCTAGTATACTTCTTGTCTACCCATTAAATTTATTTGCACTGATGATTATTAAATTTTTATTGTACATTGATCAGAGAAAATACTAGTTACAGTTTCATTTACTTGTCCAGTGGAAGCAATGTTCACTGCAATGTGTGAATGCCAGGCTTTACATCCAGATCCTGAGGATGAAGATTCAGATGATTATGATGGAGAAGAGTATGATGTGGAAGCACATGGTGAGTGAAATGGATTTTTTAAAGACTTCTTTTCATTTTCATTTTTAAAAAATGTGTTTCATTTTAAGCATCTGTTTGTACTAGAGATAGAGATATAGTTCTTTATATCTCTCTAAAACACCCAATATGGTGTGGTTATTCATAAAAGTGAATGGCACAACTTATGTCTAAACTCTTTGGAACAGACAAATGGGAAAATGTATGGGCTTTTCAAGCTTGAGGGTAAAAAATAGAGATTATTGGAGGAGAAAAACAGATAGAGACAAGTGGATGGAAAGAAAATGGTAAATAAGGAAGTGGGTAGGCAGGAGAGTATGTTAAGGCAGTTACTCCCAGAAAACAAGCCCTCTCTATCCCTTGAGAACTTGTATCATCTGTGTCTTTATTTAACATATTTCTTCTCACTGCTCACTGCCAAGGTCATTTCTTTTTCCCAGAACCATACTTGATTTACTCTAAGAATATTTCCCCTTGCCTCCCCAGACCAGAATACAGCTGGCCTGGGACAGTCTTATAGCTTGAGGTGCCTGCTGATCCCTTTCCTTCCCCACTAGTCTCACACATAACAGTCTGGGTATCCTGAGCTTTTTCTCCATATGTACCCACTTCCTAGCCTGAGACAGACTCATTTCTGGGATTCCTGGTCACGTATCTAAATACATCCTCATCTTTGCTGAGATTTTTGAGAGATTTTTATTCTTTTTTCCTCTTTATATTTTCCAGAATTTCTGATTTTCTAAAAGGAGCATGTATGTTAATCAGAAAAAAATTCCTTCAATACAAATTAATATTGAATTAATTTGCGTTTAACCTGTAAAATTCCCACCCTGGGAAAATATAGGACTCCCTGACCTCAGGAACACCCTCTTTTCCTTCTAATCCCTGGACATGTGACTCTTTTGGAATTGCTGTTTATTGGCTCATTATCTCTTGGAATCCCTTCTCATCTTTGAGGGTAGGGACATTTTCTTTGCATCTCTATCTCCAACAGATGACCTGTTTATGTGTGTTAAATGAATGTTGAAAAGTATTTCATAGAAGCCTATTATCACTGTGCCTTATATTCAGTAAACACATTTTTGATTATCCGTTGTTTTTTTTTTCAATTGTTCTATAATAGCTTAAAAAGTTTTTTGTTTGTTTAGAACAAGGGCAGGGGGACATCCCTACATTTTACACCTATGAAGAAGGACTATCACATTTAACAGCAGAAGGCCAAGCCACATTAGAGAGATTAGAAGGAATGCTTTCTCAGTCTGTGAGCAGCCAGTATAACATGGCTGGGGTCCGGACAGAAGACTCAATAAGAGATTATGAAGGTGAGTGTCCTTCTTTCTCTTCAGTTGTGAACAGTCAGATGGGCACTTGGACAAGAGAAGTTATGGAGAGATATATAGGTTCTTTTGGAAAGTCTTAAGACAGAGAAATCTTGGAAATTCTAAGAGAAATCTTAGAATTAACGTTTTATAGTGTAGGAGGAAAATGTAGAGTTATATAGAATGGGAATTCTTATGTAGTTTCTTTTTGTGACTTTTTTCCTTAACTACAAAAATAGTCCATGTTCATAGTCAAAAATTTAGAAAATGTGCATAGGCAGGGAAGAAAAGGGGAAAAAAAAAAAACCAGTAGAATTCTAACCAAGAGATAACTACTTAAAAAAAAAAAAAATCAAAGCGAGAGAGAGAACTGTTAATTTTCTGTTGCATAGCCTTTGAGTCTTTTTTTTCCTGTTTGCTTATGTGTGTATATGTACACATACCATTACTATCATTTTCGTTTTAAAAATGAATTCCTGAGTGATTATATACAAAACAAGGATAGTCAACTGATTTAAAGGGCAAGGCAGGAGGTGGCATTCAAGCAACTTGGGTTCCCTTCTTGTCACAAACTTATGGACCTTGAACAAGTGGCATTAAATGTTTATATTCCAGTTTTTTTTGTTTGTAAGCTTGTGTGTGACTATTTTCCCTATCAGACACGCTTCCCATTTTAAGTATCCTGTTTCTGTTAGAACCTTGAAGTACCTTTTAGACTCAACTTTCATCATTTATTTTCCTATCTAGTCCAATTCTGAATTCCATGGAATTTTCTTTTGAAATGGCTTTCATATCTCCTTGTTATTGCTACCTCTGTCCTCGTAACCTGGGCTCTTTTCTTCTCATTACTGGTTTGATAGTAGCCTCCTCCTTGATTTCTCACCTCATCAGCCCCTCTTCCAGTTCACTGTGCCATACTAATCTTCTGAGAACCCTCTATATGTTACCCCCTGTATAAGAATGACCCTTGATGCGTACCATATAAAATTCAACTCTCTACTCTGACTCTGAAGAGACAACTCTGTCTTTGCCTCAAGTGTTCCCTGTCTTTTTCCTACTATACTTAGATGGTGCTGATTATGTTCCAGAACCTAATTTATGCATTTGCAAATTACACATATTTACTCACTTAATCCTTCCAAGAACTCTATGTGGTAGATGCCATTATGATCCCCATTTTACAAATGAGGAAGCTGAAGCAGAGAAGCTACATAATTTGAAGTCACACAGCTATTAAGTGGTGAGAGGATTCAATGAATGAGTATGTATAAATAATATATACCAGACACTTTTGAAAGCGCTTCTTGCATCTTACATGTATTTCATGTATATAAATATGTATGTATATATAAACATATGTGCAAATATGTGTATGTATTTTTTATGTTGTTACAATATCTTAACAATTCTACACTTCAGTGACTGAAGGATGTTCTGTAAAGAGACTTAACAATTTTTCTCTCATTGGTACATTCCGTTTTCTCTCATAATGCTGATGAGATCAATATCTCATCATAACACGTTGTTAAGGGAGTCCTGAAGTTCTGGGAGAATTTGGAAAAGTTTGAGCCTTGGGTCTCACTATTATCCCTTAGGTTTATCTCCATTTTAAGCCCTAGCTGATGAGCCTCAAACATAGGCTTTAGAATGAGATAGCTCGGGTGATTTCTAGTGGTATACCAAACTCTGTGATAAACTGGAGAGTGTTCTGGGATATTGAAAAGCCTTTCATCATAGATGGTGTTTTTTGGTTTTTTTGTTTTTTTGTTTTTAAATTGTGAAAGTCCTGAGTTAATGATTTAGCAGATGATTTTAAGATCACAACACTTTTTATGTAATGTGTCTTATACCTTGTAAACTTGCTAAAGTGAGCTGTTTGGATTTTGTATTCATGTTTCAGCACATTGGGAGTTGCCTATATATAAAACTTCTTCAACCTATGGCATCCCCATCCTCTGAGGTCCTGAGTATCTACATCACTCATTTTGCCAATTAAACACACACTGTCTACTAATGGCATTTCAGCGCTTCAGATGTTTATTTATGTAAGAGGTATTTATTGAGCTACTGTGCTAGGTGCATAGAATACAGCAGTGCTCAAGAGAGTGAGGTTACTGACTTCATATAAATGACATTCTAGTGGAGAGAAAAATACATTAACTAATTAGGCAGTTAAAGTACAAAGTGATATAGGGGAAGCTTGGGAAACCGTGCAATCTTAGAGGTGGGTCCTCCACCCAGCCTGGATAGTCAGGCAAAGCTTCCTGGCATAAGTGGCATCTATACATGGATCTGAAAGATGAATAGGAATGTCCCAGGTAAAGGGGGCTTGCATACAGGGAGAGACACAGGGTGAGGAGAAGGGATCAGCCATGCAAAGGTTCAAGAGATATTTGGCTTTGGGGAACTGAAAGTAGTTCAATATGGCTGAAACTTTGAGTGCAACGGATGGTTATTACAGCAACAGATAAAGTTGGAATGGTGAGCTGGGGCCAGATCTTAGTTTGATTAGTGTTTTAGAAGATGACACTGGCTGTAATATGAAGAACTATTTAGAGAGGGAAAATAATGAAGGAGGAGGAAAGAACAGAAACACTGTTAAGTGAAATGCATATTAAATTAGAAGAGATGGTCCTGAATTTGATAGTGGCAGTGAAGGTGAAAGGAATTGAAAGATTTAAGAGATAGAAGCAACAAAATTTAGGGGTTTCTGGTTTGGGCAAATGAGTGGTACCCTTAAGCAAGATGGGGACTGTTTGGAAAGACAGGCAGGTTTTACATGAAGGATGGGTTCAGTTTAGACATGTGTGTTATATTTGCATGCCCTGGTGTATGTCCAGGTGGTAGGGAACCAAGGGAATGGCAGAAGCCAGTTTGTGGTGGGTTGAAGAGTTGAGGTTTGAGAAATGGGAGGTGAGGAAATTGAGAAAGCAGCTAATTTTTCTTGTCTCCCTTTCCCCACTTTTTTTTTTTTAATGAGTTGAGAAAAACAGGTAAGCTAAGCAAGAACCTTTATTGTTTTTTCTCCTGAATTATGTTGTTTGTAAGCTGTATGAGGACAGGACTCATACAGGACTTTAAAAAAGTCTCACAGTAAATATTTAGCGCAGTTCTGTGAAGAATGAATTATTGATGTTACTGCATTTGAAAGCTCCTACCTAGTGTTCTTTTAGTTTGAGATTGAGAAGTAAATATATAGACTAATTTTAGCTAGACCTAAATCCACAAGTAGCATTTTCCTTAGTTTGTGCCATGTTATTCTTGATAGAAGAAAATAATAACATTTACCAGCAGAGGGCACTAGCTTCCTTCTAGTTGAAATATAAATTGACAGCTTAATCTGAAGGGCTTAGTATAGTGTTGATCAGAAACTAATTTTTTCTTCAGATGGTATGGAGGTAGATACTACACCAACCGTTGCTGGACAATTTGAGGATGCAGATGTTGATCACTGAAAATGACTTATGCTGCTTTAAGGTGAGTAGCTGATTTTCTCCCTTGTCCCTAAACATGAAAATCATGTGATATAATTAATTTTTTTTCCCCATAAATCAAGAGAGCTAGCTCTATGTAGTTAGCAGTTTGGAAAAATGTTATTTTCCATTTCTGAAATTAATTGAAAATTGTTTTTCAATTTAAATTGCTATCAAGTTTTTACTTTTTCTAAATTTCCTAAGAAATGAATGTTTGCAAACATGGTGATGTTCAACATTTCCTGAACTCCTACCATCTGACAAGCACTATGCTAGGCATTCAGAGTCCATAGAAGAAAGAGACAAAGACTCATCTTCAGTGAACTTTCAAGAATGATATCAGCCCTTTGTTCAAAAATGGAGAGATCCCTGGTTGGCTTGGATGGGAGCAGCAGAACCTGAGATCATGTCCTGGTCTGCTCTTGAGTCACCTTCTCCCACTTGTGATGTTTGAAACCTTAACACATTCATCAAAAAACACAAAGCAGAGATTTGCTGCAACTCACTGCTTTTCACTTTAGGGAGAAAGTAGAATTCATTCCAAACTGAGTTTAAGAACTATAATCATAATCTTATGTTGATTTCCTTCCTCTGGAAAATAATGGGGGACACAGAGGTCTCAGACACCTTAGTGTACAAGGATAATTTACCAAACTATAGTAAGTTGGTACAGTTGTCCAAAAGTCATTATTTCCCAAGTTGTTTACTGTCATCTTTTCTTGGTCCACATAAGAACTCACTGCCAGTTTTCTCTCACACATTCTCATGAGCTTTGCCTAAAGTTTGTACCTAAGTATTTATTTTCTGCTTCATCACTCTGAGAAGTATATTGTTCTCTACCAGCTTGAGAATCTCAGCTGTTTTTTAGATGTATGAATCATATCATATTGTTTTTATATTGTTAAATTGTGCCTCTTCCCTCCTATAATGTTTCTTTAAAGCATTATTTTCTTTAATATTAGCTATGTTCCCAACCTAGTCTTTGAGATGTCACTTATATTCACATCCTTTTATTTTATTAAAGTACATAATAATATCATGGCAAGATTTATGTATTTTACTTGAATGTTCTACCATTGTCAGTCATCCAATTAAGTTGTGAGATCCCTCTTTATTCTCTGCTATGGTAAATATTTCAAAATTCCCTTTCTTCTGTTCTGGTATATTTTGAGTTCTGAACCCTAAACAATCATTGGTTTTTCTTCCAGTCATGTTTTAATTCCTGTACTCATCTTCCATTTTATATCCGTTAGACTCAGTCTTCTAAGTTCCAGTTACCTTCCAAATTATTGCCAGTTTGACTATTATAACATTGCTTCTTATACCACCCATGAATTGAGACACTGTATCTTTGCTTTCCTCTCAGATCCTGTCAGTGGAACTATCAGAAAATAACCTCTTAGCGTTCTGCAATTTATGTCTCTTTCCCTAAATATTTCATTTTTATTTCTACAACATTCTCTTCTATCCTGGTAGCTCTATATTTTAAAGTTAGCAGTATCTCATCTGAAGTAGTGAAAATCACACATTCATCACCGGAGCTCTGTTAACTTCAGTTTTCAGCTCTCGTAGTTCCATAAGTCAGTAACTTTACTATTCTACCTCGTGGGAAAGCTAATCTCATTCTTTATAGCATGTTGATTTGTTCAATTCATTGATACTTATTTAGTAGTTGTTTTATTGAAACTAGAAACCAGATTTTTTGATCTTATGGCTTTCACATATTAATTCTTGAAAAATAGATTCTTCAAAGAACACCAGTGACTCTAACAAGAATCTTGAGAAACTCATTTGCTATGTCATTAACGGTTACACAAATGGAATGTTACTGATTTCCTGGGGAGAATTCTCAGGATATTCTGTAATGGTGCAAGAACCGTAAAATAGGCACAGACTTTCTAATGAGCTGATGGTTTGTTTTCTGTTTATTTACACTAGAGCTGAGGGGCAGAGATTTTATTCATAAAGTTTATATACGTTCATCATCTGGATAATTGACCCTGAATTCCAAACAATGTCTGTAAATTTTTGATCATTTAAAATTGTATGAATTAAGGAATAATTAGAGGTTTAAGCAACCATTAAAAATTTCAAGATAATGGAAATTTTATATTAACCAACTAGGACCTCTCAATGTGTGATATGGAGTAAAGGAGAAGGCACATGAAATCACACTGTACTGCTCTTTGATGGTGTGCATTTGGGCAAGGCATATTACCTCTCTGATCTTCAGTTTCCTCATCTGTAAAATGGGGTCAATAACTCCTTTGTAGGATTATTGCAAATAATGATATTTAAGTCCCCTAGCTCTCTGGGTAGACATTCAATAAATAATTACTGTTACTATAAACACTGTAAACCTTTTGTTTTTCAGATTTGGACCATTATTGTAGAAGAGAACTTGGTTCTTCTTATACAGTGGAGTGGGGATTGATGAAAATCTTTTTCCTTCTCCAAAATTCACCTGAATCAGTTCTTTCTTGGGACAGACTATACTGAGACAGCAAGTTGTCACCAGCAGAAGAAACTTGTGACCTTTATTAACAAAGGTGAATTAACTTAATCAAGAGGGTATTTGTAGTTTATCATTGAGTCTAAAACTTTCAGTGTCTGTGTATTCTCTGAGCAGGCCTATAATTCCTGCCTTCACTGTATGGTTCTTTTGTAAGCTAGCGGGCCTACATGGTGAAAATACCCAGCAACTTGGAGGTAGAGGTAGACTAGGTGTGGAAGACAGAGGCTGAATTTATCCTTTGGGGATCTAAAAAGAGAGACAAAAAAAGAGAAAGGTACCTCAGAGGATTCCTAGCCTCTCTGTTTATTCTCTACAGGGATGGGGGTCTTTTACTAATTTGGGGCCCAGGGTTAATTAATTCAGTCATCTCTAGGTAGTCTTCAGAAACATCCCAGCCACACATACTTCCACTAAAACACACAAGTGTTGTCATTCTGACTAGTTTTTGTTTTTTTCACCATGTTTAGCTCACAAAATTCTCGTCTTTTCTGTTATAATCTCTTAGGTTATATCCTTCAATTTCCAACCCCTTAGGTGATTTTGTGTAACAGAACAAGTGAAACAAGTTAAAGTACTCAAAGTACTTCAAAGAAGAATTGTTTTGTGTTTGTAATAGCCTAACAAATAAATCTGAGTTTTCTATATTACTGTGCTCTCATTCTTGACTAAAACCATTAATGAGAAGTCTCTGTTCTTAAAAATTCTGGCACAAGTTGAGAATCTTGTTGGTCTTATTTTTGTTCACTTTTGTTGAGGTATATGAGGATGTGAATATGAAATGAGTAATAGAATGTATAGTCAGAGTGTCTGGAAAGTATTTAGTAGGGTAAGGTTTAGCACATTTCAAGGGATTTCTGCTTCTCTACCTGGAATAGGAGCCACTAGAAAATTGTCTTTTTTTTTTTTTTTTTTTTTTAAATTATGGTAATAACATTGAACATGACATTTGCCATTTTAGCCATTTTTAAGTGTAGGATTCAGTGGCATTAATTACATTTACAGTGTGGTGCTACCATCTCTACCATCCATTACCAAACTTTTTTCCAGAACAGAAACTCTATATACCTATTAAGTAATAATTCCCTACTTCCCTTCTTCCCCACCCCCACGCTATCCCTTGGTAACCTCAGTCTACTTTCTGACTATGGATTTGCTTATTCTAGATATTCCATATAAGTGTCATCATACATATTATTTGTCCTTTTGTGTCTGGCTTTGTGTACTTACCATAATGTTTTTAAGGTTCATCCATTTTGTAGCACTTATCAAAACTTCATTCCTTTTTATGGCTGAAAAATATTCAGTACTCCATTGAATGGATATAACCACATGTTGTTTATCCATTCATCTGTCAATGGACAACACTTAGGTTGTTTCCACTTTCTGGCTGCTGAGAATAACGGTTCTATGAACATTGGTGTGTACAAGTATCTGTTTGAGTCTCTGTTTTCAATTCTTCTGGGTATGTTGTACCTAGGAGTGGGATTGCTGAGTCATGTCATAATTGTATGTTTAATTTTTTAAGAATAGGTCATACTTTAAAAAATGAAATTCACAGTGACCAGCATTTATTGATTCTATTTGAGCTTAATTTTGGGGTTGCTGGAATTGTTTGTTTGTTGCTTCTTAGTGTAGGAAAACTTTAAAGAAAAGGCATAGACAGTTTTCCCCCTTAAATGTGAGCCATCTAAAATATCTCTAAAAACTAAGGCTAGTGTTCCTCTGCTCTAAATCATTCAGTCGTTTTAAAATGCATTCATTAAAATATGGTCCCAGTGGATTTCCTCCTCCCTCAGATCAGTTTGTCAAACATTTATACTTTTCAGATAAGCCTGTTTAAATACTTGTAGAATATATTTTTTGAGATCCTGTTAGGATGTTCCTCAGTATCGGTATAGCTGAGAGATTATGCACAGGTGACCATAGAAGCCCATCTCTCCAGGAAGGAGCATCTCACTTTGTCTTATCATATACACATAAACCAACACACTTAAAATACAAGCATAAACCAATATTTAATTGGGTGTTCATAATTTCAGATGAGAAATGAAAAGCTTTTCAGAGAGCATTGAACTGGGTCAGAATTTTTGTTTGTTTTAATTCAATTTTTAAACAATAAAGAAAATAGAGATACATACCTGGGAATAAGAAGGCAATAACTAAAAGCATATGCAGGGTAACTATTATTATTTTGGAGATTATGAATCAAGAATATGTATAAAGCACTTAGAATAACAGTGCCTAGGAAACAGTCATCTTAATAGATGTTAATTTTCATAACAAAAAAAGCTACACATACAATATTAACTCATCTCTTAGACTATATCTGAGAAGCGTGAAATTCAGAAATCTACCGGACAATTACAATAGACATCATGTAGTCTATCCATTTTTCTCATCAACTTTCAGGCCTTCACTGCAAGTCTCTGTTCCTGCTTTACAAAAAGGTCTAATGTACTTGAGTATCTAGTTTGCAAACATGCAACAGGTTAGAAAAGGCAGAAGGGGTGGTTACATTAGGCATATCAATGGCAGCAGTAAATAGCTGGCAGAATTATGAAGAAAAGCAAATAGATAATCCCCCAAATACAGCTGTCTAATCCTATATAGTGTATAGTATGAGGATGATGCAGCAATTTATGTTCATAAAATAATGATCCTGTATCATTCCACCTTCTGGTTGAAAATAAATTCAAATCTGGCTAATTTAACCAGAAAAAGAATTTATTGGAAGGCTATCTGTTAGTTCACAAAATGTATAACCAGGTTCAGAAAAAAGGTTAGGACCTAGAAGTGGTTTACATAGGATGTCATGATTGCTGTGCTGCAGCCAGACTGACTTCTTAATTGCCCCTGTGTCTTTGAGTCACCACACATGAGATTCAAAGTCCTAGCTGGCACTGTGTGTCGTATTTGCCAGGGGCAGGAAAAGGAGTGTCTGGCCCCTTCAACCTCTGTAGTAGGAGGGCACACGGCCCCTGCCTAGATTCACACAGTGGCAGATTAACCCTCAAATAGGACAGCTGTTTGGATGCTGGCTTGCTAAAAATTTACAGATCTCTACTGCAACTGCAAATCTTAAAATAAAAAGTTGTTACATTTTCCATAAAATATTTACTAAGTTGGAATTGTGTACAAATATTAAGAAAGGTTTTTATAAAAACTGTGGGGCACAATATTTGTCAAAATTAAAAATGCACATATTCTTTGACCCAGAAATTCCCCTTAAAGGAGATAAATTTGTACATTTTTTTTTTTGTAGAAAAAGTCATATATCAAGAGTATTCATTGCAACTTAATTTGTAAAAACAAAAGTCTGAAAACAACCTCAATGTCCATCATTAGGTTTGGTTCGATTATTTACAGTACAGCTGTACCAAAAAAAAAAAAAAATACAGTATGTAGAGGTGTTTATAAAAGAAAAGGGGCTGGAGGTTAGAATGAGGGTCGTATATACTCATATGTTTGTATGGGCATAAATTGTCCCTAGTAGAACATAAGTAACTGGTATCAGTTGTCTCTGGAAGAGGAAATGGGAGACGAGGGTAGGAGAAGGTCTCAGGTTTTTTTCATTCTACTTTGAAATATTCATCGTCACATTTTTTACCTGAAGAATAGGGAATTGGGTTAAAAACTTTATAATTAGCATCCATTGTTTAAATGCAAAACTCTACAGCTACAGTGATTGAGGAAAAGTTGGTTATAATTAACTAACTTTATTAAAAAAACTTGTATTCTGCTATATTACTGGCATATTAAGAAAAGCAGAGTAATGTAACAGATACTCACATACTCAAACCAGCTTAAGAAATAAAATAATACAAGTACAATTGTGTCTTCCTTTGTACCCCCCTGATCCCAGTCTCTGTCCTTTCCTCTAGAGGTAACCACTCTCCCAGATTTGGTATTTATCATAACCATGTATGCATTTGTACTTTTGCTACATATGTATGTATCCTATAAACAGTTTGTGGTATTGGGTTGCATGTTTTAAAACTTTTATTAATTGATTCCTTGTGCTACCTTGTTTCCTACTTAGCAGTTTTTTTTTTAATCCAAGTTGATGCAGGCAGCTGTATAGCTCTATAGCACAGTTTATTCATTCCAGTGAAAGGCATTTGAACTTTCAGTATTCACTATTAAAGCGCTGCTGCAGTGAATATTCTTGTACATGTCTTCTTACAACTGTAACGCGTGTTTCTCTATCACAGTAGCTTTCACACTTTTCATTATGGTCTACCATAAGAAATATATTTTCCATCAGCAACCACAAGCCTGCATTCATTCATTCATTCATTTATACCAATCCTGAAACAAAAAAGTTCATTAAAAATACTTAGGTAAATCTTTAACTTAACTAGATTTTGCTAAATTGTTTCCTTTGTCAATTTACATTTCTACAAATAGGGAGTGAGATTTCCTGCTTCTCTATATCTTCACCAACATTTGGTATTACGAGACTTCTGAATATTTGCCAAATCTGACAAATGAAGTGATATTTCATTATGAATGTAATTTCTACCTCCCTGATTACTAGTGAGGTTGAACACCTTCCTCCTTTGCATACTTCTTTCACATTTTTTGCCCAATTTAATTTTTGTTACTGATTTGTTCTTTATATACTACATACTAATCTCCTATTCTGTGACTTGTCTTCACTTTATGTCTTTAAAAAGCACAATTTTTAATAATATTGTCTTATTGTCAATCTTGATTTATGCTTTTTTGTTTGGTTCAGAATATACAGAATCTGTAGAATGGCAGGGAGGTGGACTAAAGGCAAAGAAACTAATTTAGAGAGTACTTGCAAATAGAAGGTGCCTAGGGTCTGCGAGCCTACAATGTGGTAGTAGTAATTATCTGGAATTGTGGTTAAGCTGAAGAATGTTTCCACAAAAGGCTGCAGAAATTTCATGTATGCTTTTAGAAATGGGGAAAAGTATTCATTATGGAGGATGGCTTAAAGTATAGTAGTTATGCTAGTCCTAGCATTCCAGTACAGTCAGTTCTGCTACAGTGTGGTTTCTCATAATGAGAAATTAGCTCATAAGCAATTGTAAATTATGGGATTGATGTCATCATAACCCAGAATTCACATTAGTTCATATGCTAATATTTTGCACCACCAATTGCTAGTTGTAATAGTTAATTGGAGGAATACAAGTCTTTTAGTCTGAAATGGGAAGCTGTGACATGATCTGATTAATAGGATTACTCAGGCAGTAGAAACAGGAAGTTACTGCAGTACTCTGGACAAGAGTAGATGGTGACTTGGACCAAACTGTGCTAGTAGGCCAGAATAAAAAGTCTGAAAGTCAACTGCTCTGGAGAAACACACATGTGCCCAAGAAGACATGCCCAAGAATGTTTGCCAAAGTATTGTTTTAATAGTGAATAACTAGAAATGTCCATGAATAGAATGGATAAACTGCAGTTAGAATTAAGTAGATTTGCATGTATCAACATGAAATGACTATTATCAAGCTGTGGTTAAGCCATGTGAGAATGATGAAGAGATAGAGGAGACAAAATTAAGAGTGCCTGCAAGCATGTCATGATGACTGGTCAAGTAATTTAAGCTATTTAAGGAGAAGCAAGTACTTGAGGGGTTTGAGAGATATGAAAAAGTGGTGCACTAATGGAAAAAAGTTCCCATGGGGTGAAAGAATCATTGGAGATGGGGCACTGCAGTGAGTGAAATGGAAGAAAGAGGAGGTGTTTGAGATCATAGAAGAGTTTCAGTTATTGGTAACAACAAGCTCAAGGATATGACCAAAGTTTTGGCTTAGGCACAAGAAAAGACAAAATTATCGAAGAAGAGGCAGTCAAGGAACTGAGAGGATGAGACATTGGACAGATCACCTATATGGGTATTGAAATCACCAAAATATATCACTGGAGTAGTGTTACAGGGAGTGAGAGTGAGATAGGAACTGAGATCTTAAAAGAACAAGGGGAAATTGAGGGGCGGGTACGGTAGATGACTGAAACAAGAAGGACTTGGGTAGCAGATGGCATGGTGTGATGACATGTGTTTAATGGATGGAGGGAGTGAAGGAGAACAGCCAGGAAGCAGCAGTGAAGAACAGGGAAACAACCACCACTTGAAAGGCTGTAATGTCATCAGAAGTCACAAACTTAAATACTGACAGGTGAAATTTAGGGGGCTGGATATTTTCACAAATTAATGCTCTCGTTTTACTTAAGCTACATAATAGAGACATGAATTTTTAAAAGTATTTCTATACTATAAGACAAACAGCCATGAAACAGTAAGTCAAACTCAGCTTCGTGTGTGGAAGAGACATAGGGAATGGCAAGAAACCAGTTTAAAAGAAAAACCCATTACTTTCATCAAAGTTAACAATTACCACTTGATTTTTATATTTAGTGTAATAAGACTTTTCCAGTAGCATTTAATACATCACTCAAAAGAACAAGTCTTAACTGAGAAACTGAGGTACCTCAGTTTCACAGTAATTTAAGTCCCAGTGATGAAACCTATAAGGCAGCTTCCTCAAAGGAAGCTAACATTGGTGAATCCAGTGCAGCCAGTGTGTTGCAAATGAGGTGATAAAATCTTTATCCTCCAGCTTGACTGTCATGTAACTTAGTCTGAGTCTTTTGGAATAGTTATTCCCTTTTATTAATTGTATGGTTGTTATGCAGCCATGGAAGGAAAAGACTGAACATCAAAACCATTAACAATATACCTGAAAGACAAAATATAGTAAAACAAAAACAAAACAATCTTTAAGGAAGTTCATAATCACTCAGTGGGTATAATTTAAAACTATATGCAATTATATACCTAGAGATTTGGAAAGCTGTGAACTATCTACTTAATGCCATGTGAAAAACGCAGCTATTTAAAAATATGTTCTCACATTGTTTTTCTTCAACTCTGAATCCTTAAAAACCATACATACTTATTAAAACCAGTAGGATCTATTAGCAGTGAATTCCAAGGATAAACAAAATCCAAAGATTTGTAGTTTTAGTTCTGGCTCTATTACCAACTTGCTAAGTGAGAAACCTTGGACTTGGGTCTCTGTTTGCTTTTCTTTAAAATGGTAACACTATCTCTCCATGCCCCAGGGAAGTACCCAGAGAAGAAAGCAACTGAAAGCATTCTTGAGTTTTTACTTGGAATGTTCAGATAAGAACAATACACTGAAAACCCTTTTTAGGTTTTAATATATTGGAATAGCTAGAAGTAAATACCCAAAACTATCAAAATCCAACCCAGTAGCCTTGACTCTTGAAGACGATTATATAACAGTATAGCTTACAAGGGGTGACAGTGTGATTGTGAAAACCTTGTGGATTGCACTCCCTTTATCCAGTGTACGGATGGATGAGTAGAAAAATGGGGACAAAACTAAATGAAAGAGGGTGGTGTTAGATCCCAGAAGAAGAAACTAACATGTAGGAGTTTCTAACCCAGGGGCCCCACAGCTTATCTCACAGAAAACAGGTGCCCCATAAACTAAAGAATGATGGCTGTTCAAAGCCCCTCAAAGGCGGGTGAGGCAAGGTCAGATATATCCATAAGACGAACAACCAAAAAGGCCTGCTTTCCCTAGTTAGATTACGCAGCTGCTTTCCTAAAAAGAGTATTGTCTCAGAATTCTAGCAACTAATCAGCCCAAAACTAGATAGGCACTTACCCAATCGAGGCATAGAACATCACAGCAGACACCCTACCCAACGTGGGTTCCTTTTTTCATTAAAAAATGCTGCTCTCAGATAGAAAGTGGCAGAGAGATTCCAAAAGGAGCCGAGAGGTCACTCTGGTGGGCACTCTTACGCACAATTTAGACAATCCTTTTTAGGTTCTAAAGAATTGGGGTAGCTGGTGGTGGATACCTGAAACTATCAAACTACAACCCAGAACCCATGAATCTCGAAGACAATTGTATAAAAATGTAGCTTATGAGGGGCTCCCACCTGCTTTCTTCCTCTAATAAATCTTAAACTTTATACTTAAACTTTGACTCGCTGCATTGTGTGGATTCCTGAATGGCTCTGAACCTAACAGGTGGGATGGGGGGGATGATTTGGGTGTTCTTTTTTACTTTTATTCTTTATTCGTATTCTTTCTGGTGTAAGCAAAATGTTCAAAAATAGATTGGGGTGATGAATGCAGAACTATATGATGGTACTATGGACAGTTGGATTGTACATCATGGATGACTGTATGGTATGTGAAAATATCTCCATAAAGCCAAATTTAATTATAAAAACAAAAACCAAAAATAAAAAGAACAATACATTAGATTACTTTCTCCCTTCTCACATTTTTTTCATCAATCTCAACTGTTAATAGCTTTGAGAGATGTATCAAGCACAACATTTAAAGCAAAATTTCAATACTCAAATTTTAAATCTTAAATATACAATTGTAAAAAAAATCACGTATTAGTAAATCTTCATTTTTGAGGTCACATTAGACAAATCTAGTGTGTAGCAGTTATCTAATTTTTCAGTGGGAAATGGGGACTGAGGGGAGTAAGACAAAAGGGCTTAAATCATTAATTTGACAGGGAAGTCTGCAATGGTTAATTTTTTTCTTAATGTAGTTGGTTTAAAGCTCTAGGTCAGTTTAAACTCAGATTAAGAATGAGTTTTTGTCACATGCAAATTTGAAATTATTTTACTTTTATTTGGAAACAACAGAAAACCTTAAAGTTTGGCTAGCATTTAGATAGCTTTAACATATTTTTAAAAGATGAATCTGTTTTGTGACCAAAGGCTCTAAGTGAAAAAAATATCAGAAACAATCTATTAACTGACCCACTAATTTTGTCATTGTCCTTATAAAGTAAGAGCTGGAAAGTAAGACATTACATTTAAAATTGTTTTTCCAAAAATGGAATTACAGTTTTATAGAAACAAATAGAATATGCCAATTTTCATTGCATGAAATATATAAACCAGAGAATTAATTCTGTATACCCTCAAATAGTCACATTTCTAACATTTTTAATTTCAGGAAATGGCATGGACCATTTGAGGAACTATAATTATATCTGCTATGAAAAGGAAAAAGAGAACAAGGACCATGATTCCCAATATAGATAGCTTCCTGCTTGGTCAGTAAGGGAAAGAAGATAGAATCTATTTTAAGATTGTACTTCTCTCCCTCTCACTTCTATTGCATTGCTTAATTTAACTTGGGCAGGTTTTTTGTTTCTTTCTTTTTGGATTCCTCATTTCTTACTTAGAAATATAATTCCTTATTTTTCCTCTACTTCCCATCCTTAGATTTAATAATTGTGACTTATTTTCATTTGGGACCATTTTTTCCCAATGGGAATATCACTTCAGTTTATGACAAAATTCAATGGTAAGCTAGAATTCAGTATTCTAAAAACTGCCATTTATTCACATATATATCTTTTATCCACAGATAGAAAGGTTACCTTTATAATTTCTCATTCATAAACCTCTTAAAGCAGTATAGGAACATGCCTCTTTAAACCAAAAACTAAAACAGAAATTTTATGGTGCGCCTTTTTTAGGAAAAAAGCTAGGACTTCTTAGGCCAACTAAGAATGAATCTTTGAATGCATATTTTCAACAGGCTAAATAGGGCCATACATAATTGCAAGAAGGTTTGATCCCAATTCCATTTGTAAAAGATTCCTTGCAAAGAAATGAATAAAAGTATATTTGTTTTTTGTTTAGCTGTTTGGGTTGTTTTGGGTAATGGTTCTTTAAAATATTTTGGTGATGGCCACAAGTAATATGTTATCTTCCAGTATGAACTATATTAACCTGAAGAGAACCGTTCCCCACCCTGACACCTTCTGTTCTGTATGTTTCCTGAAAGAGGAGGTGTTATTATTTCTTTTTTGTCTTATGAGACTTTTTTCCAGTGTGTTCTTCCAAGTTCTTTTACACTATTTGGGCTGGAAATTATTGTTTTAAGAAAAACTCCTGGTCCTTTAACAGAGAATGTCATTACTTCTGATTTTTTTTCTTTTAAAAATTTTCTGGAAAGGACTACTTTTTAATGTTCTTTGAGGTAATGAAATAATTACTTAGTATCATGGGCCTACTGTTAAAATTGTAGCTGAAGCACATTAACAAACATGGACCCTGATAAATACTGGTTTCACAATTTTTCATATAGAACTACCAATAGACCTGCCTGATTAGCCTTCAATGACCTCTTAACATCTTAAAAATAAAAAATAGAGAAAATTTTTCTTTAAAGAAGTTAACAGCAATCTGTAGAACTAAAAAAAGAAAAAAGCACTACTAGCATTTTAAAATGTAGCTTTTTCTCTGACAATGTTTAGGCCTACAGATATTATCATTGGATAAAACAGATAATAAATGTGAGTTAAAGGAAAGGAATTGAATGGGAAAAGTAAAATGTGATGGCTGTTCACCCCTCTTATTCCAATATTCCTTTATGAACCTTTTTTCTTTTAAACAGATAATGCTAACCGAACAAAAAGAAGGGTGAGCAGTTACTATTGGAGGGCCAGGAATCCTCATATTCATTTATTAGTCATGAATTATAATCACAAGTTTAAAACAGATGATTGAGGAAAGCAAGGAATGCTGATACTTTGTATAAAGAAATGCATATTATTATACTTATTGTATAATTTTTTGCATTATATTACCCATCTTTATAGAAGAGTTTTATATATTGGATTCATGTAGAAATAACAGGAATAGAACTTTTAGATAATTTTAAAACTACACTTATCACAGGTATACATTGTTTCATGAGATGCTCTTCTGCAAAATGAGTCACATAAACTAAATGCTATTTTATTTGAAGCTCACAAATTTGAAGAAACATTCTTTTAGCAAAAGGAATATGTTTTAGTAGACGTATTCACTCCTCAATCCTCATATCTCAGGTATCATCCTGAAACTGAACCACCCTTCACCAGATAACTTTCTTTGAAGATAAAAAGTTTTAAAGGATATGACACAAAATGTTATTTCAAGCATGTTAGCTACCTTTTTCATCTCCTTTTTTTCTGCCTACTTTTGCTTTGGAAATTGACATGTTACAGTGACATTCCATATCATATTTTAAGATTTCATAATCTTTCAAACATATTAAATAAAAACAGACTTACCTAAAGAAGGAGCCAGCCAATATACTATAAAAAAACGAGGGAATGCTTCATCAAAACACTTGAAATGCAGTGAAAGTGCCAAAGCTGGATTAAATACAGCTCCTGTTAGACTTCCTCCTGTAATACATTTTAAGCAGAGTGATATCAAACCATATATCTTACATTGTAACTGGAAATACATGGATTACTAAATGTGACTTTTATTTTAGTTATTATAGTATTCTTATTCTAAGATTTTCCTGTGCAGAATCACCTGGCATATTATATAGCAATAGATTATAATATGCCATGTGCATAAAAAGGACATTAAGAATTTAAACCCAGCACTTTTTCTATATACTATAAAATGTACATTGAAAGTTAATGTTCTATATTATTGTTTCTACAGCATTATGAAACAGGAGATTTGGCTGCCCTTCTTAACATTCATCACTTTAAATGAATAACAATAATGAAATGAAAGAAGATGCATTTAAACTGGAATCAATATCCCAGATCCTCTTTAAGTATAAGCATACCTTTATATTGAAAATAAAAAGCAAAATGGAGCAAAGCATACTTTGACAAGTATGTTTACTTGTCAACAGAGCCCTTAAGTGACAGTGAATAGTCATGAAAGATAAGCACACATTTTAACTAGTGACCACTTTTCGAGAATTCATGTTCCAGCTCTGCCTCTAGGGTATGTCTCTAACATGGGGCCTAGAAATTTACAGTTCTGGCCACCCAGCAATAAGGAAAGGCAGATCTGAGGCAGAGGAGGCTGGACTGCCTGTTCAATAGTACTTTCAAAACACCCTATTAACATCCCTAAGATGGTGACATTTTTGGTGATTCATAGGAAGTGGAAGCTTGGGCATATACTCACCCTGAGATAGATACCAAGATTTTCTCAAATTTTACATTGACATATGCTACTATATAGCATACTGTCTTCATAAAATGCAGCAAGGTAAAACTGGAAATGAAGTGACCCTTTAATGAGATTTCACTAATGAGATTTCATTCTTGATAGGCTGAGAACAGTGGAGTGTGTTGAAAGATGTTGAGCAATCAACTAAGCTCACTCAATGGCTAAGAGTTTTTCCTGGCACACCAGCCTTAAAGGATGATTCATATTCATGTCTCAGCAGTTTTAAATAATATCATGTCATGAACTTTCAGAATCATTACTAAATTGTCAAATCCTGGAATGGAAGCCTGTTACTGTCAGGGGTCAACAGAATACTTTGGTTGACAGCTGATGATTATATTCCTCAAAAAATTACTGAGATCCTGTGTACCAGACACCATGGGCAGAAAGGTAAGGATTCACACACACACATCTTTACAATATACCATAATCTGAGCTATGATATACAATAAGTGATCTATGACTCGTAGGTATTTACAGTGAAAGTGGACTAAGCATGCCCCTATAATTAAGTATTCCTGGCTGTGATATACTGAGGACTTTCCATTAGGCCTAAGAACAAAGACTCCATCAGTTTTATATCAGCCTAATACTCAAACTACTTCACCTCCCTTACCTTTTTATCTTCACATCATCCATTTTGCTCAGTGTGACTGCTGCTCCTCCCCACCAAGATGCTGAGTCTTCTTGAATATGGGCTGGCTTTGTGACTTGCTTTGACTGATAAAATGTAGCAAAAGTGACACTGTGTGAATTCTGAACATGGTGGGAATGACTGGTGAATTCTAGGTCCAGGCCTAGAATTCAGCTTCTGCTTTTTGCTGTCTTGGAACAATGCCCTTAGGAATATAAGTAAGCTGGTCTAGGCCACATGGAGGAGAACTGTGACACCCCAGATGACATTCAGCACCGACTGTCCAGCCGAATGCAGCTGCATGAGTTATCTCAGAGAAACTGCCCATCTAATAATACACAGAATAAATTTGGGGGTGGTTACATAGCAATAGTTACTGACACAGAAATTGGTACCCAGAGTGGGTTTGTCTTAAAAAATGCCTAAAGCATGTGGCACTGGCTTTGACATTTTGGACTGGATAATTCTTTGTTGTTGGGGGCTGTCCTATGTTTTGTAGGATGTTTAGCAGCATCCCTGACCTCTACCCAACAGATGCCAGTAGCACACACACATCTCTCCCATCCCCACCTCCCATTGTAACAACCAAAAACGTCTCCAGACATTGCCAAATTTCCCCTGGGGGCAAAACTGCCCCCAGTTGAGAACCACTGTTATAGAGAAACACTGGTACTTGTGTACAAGGAGACATAACAAGGCTATTTATTTACAGTAGCAAAGATCTGGGGAAAATCTAAATGTCCATCTATAAGGAAATAGCTAAATAAGTGCATTGTTTCTTTGGAATACCATGCAGCATTTTGAAGTAATGAGTGTTCTAGTTTGCTAATGCTGCCGGAATGCAAAAAACCAGAAATGGATTGGCTTTTATAAAAGGGGGTTTATTTGGTTACACAGTTACAGTTTTAAGGCCATAAAGTGTCCAAGGTAACACATCAGCAATTGGGTACCTTCACCGGAGGATGGCCAATGGGGTCCGGAAAACCTCTGTTAGCTGGGAAGGCACGTGGCTGGTGCCTGCTCCAAAGTTCTGGTTTCAAAATGGCTTTCTCCCAGGATGTTCCTCTCTAAGCTGCAGTTCCTCAAAAACATCACTCTTAGTTGCACTTGGGATATTTGTCCTCTCTCAGCTTCTCCAGAGCAAGAGTCTGCTTTCAACGGTTGTCTTCAAACTGTCTCTCATTTGCAGTTCCTGTGCTTTCTTCAAAGTGTCCCTCTTGGCTGTATGTAGCTTGCTCTTTCTGTCTGATCTTACATAGTGCTCCAGTAATTTAATTCAGACCCACCCAATGGGTGGGCCAACACCTCCATGGAAATTATCCAATCAGAGTCATCACCCACAGTTGGGTGGGGTGCATCTCCATGGAAACACTCAAAGAATTACAATCTAATTAACACTGATAGGTCTGCCCACACAAGATTACATCAAAGATAATGGCATTTGGGGGGACATAATACATTCAAACTGGCACAAAGAGGAATCTATTCTAGCATGGGTAATTTTCTAAGATATATAATTGAACAACCACACACACACACATATACACACACACATGGCAACTGCAGAAAGATAAATAAGCTGTGATATCTTTTATGTTAATATGAACACAAAATAGTAATATGTAGTTTTTATAAGATAATATCTATGTGTATAATAAATGCACCAAAAAGTTTGGAAAGACACACACACACACACACACACACACACACACACACACACACACACACACAGGATTACCCTGGTGGTTACAGTAGGCAGAGAGAAGACATAGCCATGGATGATGGCAGTGAAAAGACACTTTAGTCTTATTGGCAGTGTTTCAATTTTTTACAAGAACATATTCTTGTATAAATAAACATAAATTACTTAAAAAGTAAGGATTGTTTGGCACAGAGCTATCAGAAAATGGCTTTGAAAAACAAGTTACTATTTATTGACATTTGAAGGGCAGAAGACATAATAATGCATATTGAAGAAAAGAAATCGCCCAGAGAGGTCCAGCTGGCTGACTGCAAAGAGTCTTAGAGAACGATATGAGGATGATGGAATTACCAGTCAAAGACTTAGTCCCAAACCCAGCAATTCTAGGCACTAGTGTTTCTCAGCACTCCTAAAGGGGCTCAATTTCTCTGTGCTAGAATGGCACTAATTAAAATCACATAAGGCTCATGTATAAACCAGAATGGTGATTTACTAATTTATAGTAGGAGCTAACCCTTTCCAATGACAAGAACTCTGGCTTCCCTCTCCAGGGCACCCATTTCCTGGTAAGTATCCTCCGGGAAGCCAATTCCATGATCAGAAAGTTACTTGGTGAACATGTAGTCACAGCAAAAGCAGAGCCATCAGACCATGATGAAGTCTGATAAAACACCATTATCTACAGCTGAAAATACCTCTAATGACAAGGCCGCTTGTGTTCCTTAGAACCAGTCTCTCCCCACTGGAGAGTGTTGGGCAGATACCCCCAAAGTTTGCATTTATAAAATACTCCACTTTTCATTGCTGGTTTACATTCTGTTTACACACTATTGTCACTAACTAATCTAGCTAGTAAGCTGTTCCAGACTAGTTGTTTTATAAATGTAGAAGAATGACATTAGATTGTTCTCAAATTTTATGGGGAGCACCTAGGGATTTTGTACAAAAACAGTGCCTTTGACTTATTTGCAAATGGACAGATTACTGCATAAAAGTTACAGCTTATATTTTCCTGAACTTATCACAAAAGAAATTATGAACACAACAAGAGTATCAATTATGCAATGATTATTATACTGGGAGCCTGTGGGAAATTAGGAAAGTAAAATAACAGTAATACCATTTCCCAAGCACTTACTAAGTGCCAGGTACTAAGCTAAAAATTTGAAATACCCTACTCTGTTCCTCATGATAGTCTTAGGAGGTATATAGCATTATTATACATTTTTTAGTTAAGGAAACTGAGGCCCAAACTAAGTTTCGAGCCTAAGGGTACAGTCCAAACCTGTGTTCTCAACCACTCTATTATACTGGCATAGTAAAATAGTTTTGGAGTTAATCAGACTTTTGTTTGAAGCTGTTTTTCATTTATAAATTGGCAGTAACAGCACTTACCTCATATGATCATTGTATTAAAAGAGAACGTATGGAAAGGACTTAGTTCCTTTTTCCTTCAACAGATAATCTTACCTAAAATTTTACCTATATTATTCACAACTTAGAAGAGTATCAAAAATGAAATGAAAATACTAAATTTCTTCAGACTTATTTTGGAAGCCCTTAGACATAAAATATGGAACACTCAGATTTTTTAAAGCAAATAGGATATTTGCTAAGTCATTCATTCACTCATTGTATAAATATTTACTGAGTATTTTACTTTGTGCCACATGACATCATGCTAAGTTCTGGTTATAAATTATATATGAATGAAACAAATTTACTTTGGTCTCTATACTCATAAAACTTACTGACTCATGGAGGGAGACGAGTCTTATAACAAAAAACAAATGTACAATTTAAAATTCTATGAAGGAAATGAACAGGGTATGGCAATAAACAAAAACAGGGAGACTTAGAAGTGTAAAATAACATTTTTCAATATCTAACCACACATAAAAAAATGCATGCAGTTCTCTTATCCTGTACATTGAACTAATTTTCCCAAAAACCTAAATTAAAAAAGGTTTTCTTGAAATATGCATTAATAGTTTTATAGCTCTAATACGTTAATAAATTGTGGATTTTTTTAAAACTTTATTAGAAAGCCAATAAATCCCAGCTAATGGATTAGAAGCAGCCATAAGTGGTATTGACATTAATGGCTTCCATCTGCACATCAAAGTGTAGGGTGCTAAATCAATAAATACACAAACAGTTGTCATCTCCTTGGTCACTGGCTATCCTAGGAGCCTGTGGTTATTTGGCAGGACAGTTATGTTCTGTAATCTCAAAATTATTCAGTTGTTTCAATATGACCACCCATGTTGCTGACTTCTGAGTGCCTTTATTACAAATAATTAAATAAATCTCTCAGCATGGAACCTTTGTCCAACCTGTACTAATAGTATCTTAGAAGTTAAATATATATATATATATATATATATCAAAGTAACTGATAATGAAGTCTGTCTTGAGCAACTCTTCCTCTGCCTTTCCTTCCTTATCCATTCTTTTTTTTTTTTTTTTTAAATTCAGTTTTATTGAAATACATTCACACACCATACAATCATCCATGGTATACAATCCACTGTCCACAGTATGATAACATAGTTATGCGTTCATCACCACAATCTATCTCTGAACATTTTCCTTATATCAGAAAGAACCAGAACAAGAATAAAAAATAAAAGTGAAAAAAGAACACCTAAATCATCCCCCCATCCCACCCCATTTGTCCTTTAGTTTTTATCCCCATTTTTCTACTCATCCATACACTAGATAAAGGGGGTGTGATCCACAAGGTCTTCACAATCACACTGTCACCCCTTGTAATCTACATTATTATATAATTGTCTTCAGGAGTCCAGACTGCTGGGTTGGAGTTTGGTAGTTTCAGGTATTTACTTCTAGCTATTCCAATGCATTAAAACCTAAGAGGTGTTATCTATATAGTGCATAAGAATGTCCACCAGAGTGACCTCTCGACTCCCATTTGAAATCTCTCAGCCACTGAAACTATTTCGTCTCATTTTGCATCCCCCTTTTGGTCAAGAACATACTCTCAGTCCCACGATGCCGGGTCCACATTCATCCCCGGGAGTCATATTCTGCATTGCCAGGGAGATTTACACCCCTGGAAGTCGGGTCCCACGTAGGGGGGAGGGCAGCGAGTTCACCTGTCAAGATGGCTCAGTTAGAGAGAGAGAGGGCCACATCTGAGCAACAAAGAGGTACTCAGGGGGAGACTCTTAGGTACCATTACATGCAAGTTTAGACTCTCCTTTGTAGTAATGAGCTTCATAAGGGCAAATCCCATGCTCGAGGGCTCAGCACATCAAACTGCCAGTCTCAATGTTTGTAACAACATCAACACCCATTCTTTTTTTTTTAACTTTTTATTTTGAAACAGTTTAAAATTTACAGAACAGTTACAAAAATAATATAAAGCCCATAAAGACAATTCCAACATACCTCATCTCCCCAGATACCCAGATCCATCAATTTTAACATTTGACCACGTTTGCCATATCATTCTATGTAATTTCTGAACATTTGAGAGCAGGTTGCACAGGTTGTACTCTGTGAACACTTCCATGTACATTTCCTTCAAAGAGGGGTATTCACTTACGTGATCACCTTAAATGGAGTTATCAAGTTTAAGAAATTTAACATTGATATAAAGCTTACATTCTACATTCCAATTTTTTATGTCCAAATGACGTCCCTTTGAGCCTTTTCTCCTCCATTCTTAGATGCTGGGTATCATGTATTGCATTTGTCACTCTCCCTTCAGTTTCTCTCTCTCTTTTTTTTTTCAATCGTGGAAACATATGCAACATAAATCTTCCTATCCCAACAGCTCCCAAGCATATCATTCAGTTTGAGATTAATCACATTCACAATGTTGCAGTACCCTCACCATCATCCATTACTAGAACTTTTCCACCACCCCAAACAGGAACTCTACACTCATTTTGCATTAACTCCCATTGTCCCTGCCCCTCCACACCTGCTAACCTGTACTCTACTTTCTGTCTCTATGAGTTTGCATAGATATTTTCTTTGTGGTTAGCATGGGACTTAAATTTAACATCTTAATTAATCTATAACAATCATTTGCTTTGATACTAACTTAACTTAAGTAGCATACGTAAACTATGTTCCAATACTCCACTGCCCCCTCACCTTTATATAGTTCTTGTCACAAATTGCATATTTATACTTTATGGGTCCAAAACCTTTATTTATCATTACTTTTTGTGCACTTGCTTTTTGATCCTGTAGGAAGTATAAAGTGGAGTCACAAATCAAAAATACAATACTACTGGTATTTATATTTACCCATGTCATCATCTTTACCAGAAATCTTTATTTCTTCATATGGCTTTAATCTATTGTCTAGTGTCCTTTCCTTCAACTTGCAGAACTCCCTAGTATTTCTTGTAGGGTCAGTCTAGTAGTGATGATCCCTCAGCTTTTGTTTATCTGGGAATGTTTTAATCCCACTCCTATTTTTAAAAGACAGTTTTCCTGGATATAGAGTTCTTGGGTGCTAATTTTTTGCTTCCAACACCTTAAATATGTCTTCTCACTGCCTTCTTGCCCCCATGGTTTCTGATGAGAAATTGGCACTTAATAAGATTGAGGCTCCTTGTATGTGACATATTGCTTCTCTCTTGCAGTTTTCAGAATTCGTTTTCTTTGGCAATCAAGTTTAAGTATAACTGGCCATGGTTATATTTGGGTTTATCCTGTTTGGAGTTTGCTGAGCATTGTGGCTATGTATATTCATGTCTTTCATTAAATTTGAAGAGAATTTGGATATTCTCTGCCCCTTTTTCTCTTTTTTATCCTTCTGGGGCTCCCACAATGCATATATTGGTAAGGTTGATGGTGTCCCACAGGTTCCTCAGGCTCTGTTCACATTTTTTTATGCCTATTTTTAATGCAATTTTATTGAGATATATTCACAAACCATACAAACCATCCTAAATATACAATCACTGACTCACAGTATCATCACATAGCTGTGCATACTCTGTTCATTTTTTTTCATTCTTTCTTCCTTCTGCCCCTTGAACTGGATGATTTCAGTTGTCTTATATTCAAGTTCACTGATTCTTTTTCCTGCCAACTCCAAGCTGCTGTTGAACACCCCTAGGGAATTTTAAATTTCTGTAACTGTGTTCTTCAACTCTAGTACTTTTTCATAATTTCCAATGCTCTGTTGATATTATCTGTGTATCCATCTATTGTTTTTCTATTTCCATTAGCTATTTGTCCATGTTTTGTCCTTAGTTCTTTGATTATAGTTAGAACCATTTTTCAAAGTCTTTGTCTGGAATGTCCAAGATCTGGTCCTTCTCACTGATGGTGTCTAAAGCTTTAATATTCTCCCTTGCCTGGGCCATTGCTTCCTCTTTCTTTGTATGTTTTGTAATCTTTTGTTGAAACCTGATATTTTAATGTGTTATCGCTGGAATTTAGACTCTGAGGCATCTGTTCTTTAAACTTGTATGTAGCTAATGTTATGAGAAACCTTTCCTTGAATACCAGGAGCTAACAACAACAAAACCACCTTTCCCAGTCTCCTTCAGAACTTATCCATACAATCAGTTTCTAGATAGCTCCAGGCCAAAGTAGAGAGGCCTCTCAAGTCCTTTCTCTGCTTGCATCTTGTTTTGGGCATGCGCATTTGGCCCTAGGAATTCCCGTTTTACAGGCTAAATGTCCTCTCTTCCTTAGGGACCTAGTTCTTCATGGTCCCAGGTTCTGTGCTGTATATCCGACAGCCAGCAAATCCTTGCTCTTGGCAGCCACTTGATTACTCTCCCATAGCATTTTGTAGTAGAGCGCTGTGACTTGCTTTCTGTATATAGGTCAAGTTCTGGGACAGCGAGTTCCTCAGTCTATCACCAGACAAGACTGGGCCAGTTTTACATGTTTCCAGTATGTGCATGGGGTTACTCTGCTGTCTCTGGGAGCAGACCAAGGACCCACACTGGGGTTACTCTACTCCCTCTGGAACCAAGCAGAGCCTGTCAGGGGTTAGAGGAGGGGCCAACCTGGGCACCAGGAAATCTTAACTGTTTCTAAGCAGCCCCCTTCCCACTCAGCACTTACCCTGTTACTGTAATTCCCCAACTGCTTTCTGGAGCCTTGAGAATGATGCCCCCACCAGTCCCTACTGGCTGTTCGAGGCTTACATGGGGGGACAGAATCCCGAAGCCTCCCCTTCCACCCAATCAGAGCAGGGCCCATATCCATTCTTAAATTTTTCCTACAAAACCCTCGTCTCTGCCTGATAGGACAGACACTCAACTAGTCTGAAGATAGTCCATTCTATTTGGGACAATTCTGTTCCAGAATTATGACATATCTATAGAAACTAATGGGGAATGGTATGGCATACTATAGCATTTCCCAAAGTATGTTCTCTTCTGCTACATACTCCAGACAAAAGGATTACACAAATTTGAAAAACTGTTCCACATCCTCTTCTTGGAGTTCCGCAATATATAGTAACAAAGTAAAGGTTCTATGAAATCTTAAAATTAGAAAACCTATTTAATCTAGTGTTTGCAAAATTTATTTGGTAACAGAAACCTTTTGTAACTTTTGAGGAGCCCACTGTAGAACTGCTGATAATGAAATGAGTATGGATCCACCACATTCTAGCTGTGTGACCTTGGACAAGTCATTTCATTTTTCTGAATCTCACTTTCCTTAAAATGAGAATAATGTATTCTCCATTGGGTTCTAAAGATTACATAAATTTCTAGCAAATGTTCTACATAACAGGTGCCCAATAAATATTAATTCCTTATTTCCCTTATTTTAGTAGTAAAATGGATGAAAAGGAAGATCATAACAAATTAGGAATCTGAAACTAGTAGTAATTTACTAGTCTATTGCCTATTTGGTTCTGCCCCTGCAAACAGTCTCCATTGCCATCCAATACAGTAGCCACTAACCACATACAGCTATTTGGCATTTGAAATGTAGCTACTGCAACTGAGGAACTGAATACTTAATTTTGGTTCATTTAAATTTAAATAGCCACATGTAGCTAGTGGCTACCGAATTAGACTGCACAGTTCAGCTCTCAACACTGGTTTCACATTGAGATCAATTGGGGAACTTTAAAATATAACACTGCCTATGCCTCCCAGAGCAATTAAATCTTAATCTCTGCGCTTTGGCTTGGGTATGTTTAAAAAGCTCCGCAGGTGATTCTAATGCAGAGAGAAGCTTGAGAACCACTGCTCTAGTGATCCATTTATTCTTTCCATTGCCTCCATAATTAGAATCCTTCTTTCAACAATTTCAATGTCTGTAATGTAAGGGGAATAAAAAAGACCAGTGATATTTCATGGTTCTTTCCAATAATTTTCCTTATATTTATCTATAACTTCAAATATCATCTAGCTTCCATTCTCTTAAAATTTTGTCACTTATAAAATAAGACTTGGCTAGTATTATATACAGTGTTATTTATGAAATCATAAATATGTATTAAAAGTATAAAAACAGACAAGAAGAAGAATTACCAACTTCAGGATAATGAAGAGAGGGAGGAGGGGCATAGGTACAGAAAGAGATCCAACTGTACCTAACACTTTATTTTTTTAAATCTTTTAAAATGTAATTGTATAAGTACAGAGCTAAATTGAGCCATAACTCTTTTTGCCTGGGATGATTTTCTTCAAATACAGGAGATGTTTCTGCTTTAGCCAAAATGCCAAAATTTAATAACTAAATAAGCAACTACTCAGCAACCCCTCAAATTTTGCATAGACCCTCTGTCTCTCCTATACCATTTCTTTCCATCTGTTTCTACTAAAAGAATAGTACTAGATCTAAAGAAAGAAAAATGAATTGAGAAGTCTTTCATTTCACCCTGGAGGAAGGGTTCAAACCTATCAATTAGGAGTCCATTAAGATTTGCTTCTACTTTCACTTTTAATGGGCAGAAGATAGACTGTTAGTATACATTTCCATTCATTAGATTCTTGCTTCCAAATTATTTTATAATTCAGATTTAGTCCCAAGGAATTTATTTTGTTGTAACTATTTAAAATGGCACATTTTATTATGAAACTTTTGTTTCGGGGATTTCCTTGTCCCATTTATAATATATCTAGATTATCCACTACATCTGAGATCTGTCAAGGTAAACAAATGGTTTAAAAAGATATAAACATGTTTCTTAAGTTACTAGTTTTTAAAAAGCATCTTTCATTTCAAGCAAGTTTAACTTTAGAACACATGTTTCTTAATAGGCCATTTTAAAGTTCATTTATAACTGAAAATGGATTATTAAGAAAATAAAATGACTAATTTTTGTATAAAATCTAAGAAATGAAACTATAAAACTTCTATTCCTGAAACTCGCATCACTGACCAATTGTCCGCCTTGTGCTAATTGCAAGGAACTTTTAAAACCCAGGATCATTTTTCAGTGACAGTGAGAGTATCAGAAGAGGATATCGTATTGGCTTGAGGAAAGAGGTAGCTGATAAGTTATCTTTTCTCTCTTCCATTAAAACAACCCCTTTGTAGGATATTTGAACCCTACATCTTACAAGATCTCAGTTTCAACACAGACGCGGCTCCTTCTCTAGGTGTTAGAAAAAGCAATGAAGAAGGGATCTCTATATTGGCGTTATCGGTTAAGAACAGCCTGCAACATGGATAGAATTAAGGGGACATACCAATATTTACATTACAGAGGTGTAGTGGTTCCAAATGTATCTTGGTAAAGAACTGAGCCACTTCTCATGTGCCAAGTGTTTTTGTGTGTGTGTGAGTAACAAACCTGAATAGACCAAAAAGGTGATGAGTGCTGCCAGCAAGTGGATACGGAGCTTAGTTCCAACTTCCTGGGAGTGCAGCAAGGCGCTGTGAAAGATGAAGGAGCAGATGGTCTCTACGATGACCGCTTTGAGCAAGTCGACGTGGATGGGATTCCTGCAAACGTAGCTCCTCTCGCTGACGTGATACTTGGTCAGACCCAGGCTCCACAGGGCGCTTATGCAGTACCTGCTGCACAGGGCACTAATCAATTGGGCCAACAGCGTCATCGCCCCCGTCTCGGGGGACATTCCCCCCAGCATCATCTGCATCATCACGCCGCACGGGTTGCTGGCGGTGCCCACCAGAGTCAAGCCATGCACCAGCGAGAAGAAGTAAATAAGCGCCAGCGGCCAGGTGGGGTGCGCCGGGTCCTGCTCGCTCAGCAGCTGCAGTTCGTGGGTGCAGCAGCAGAGCTGGAAGGTGGCCAGAAACTCCAAGACGAAGGCAGTGACGATGGGTCTGTGCAGCTGTTGCCGGGCGATGACGCGGGCCAGGCCCATGAACAGCACGACCGACAACATCAGCCCCAGCGAGGTGCCGGTGTCCCGGACCTCGGGCCAGGGCCCCAGTAGCGCAGACATGGCTTTATCACCGCCTGACAAGGCTGTCTGCTGGGTCCCGGCAGGGGGCGGTTATGGTCCTGAGTCCAAAGTCCATGGTCCCGCCTCCTCCTCACACCCCTCGGGGCGGGCCGACTCTAGAGGAGTCAGAGTCCCCGGGGGCGCCGCGCTGGAGGACTCCTCCCTTCCCACCTCAGCTCGCCGCCTGGGTATTGGGGCAGAGCGGGGAGGAGGGGAGGCGAGGAGCGGCGAGGAAGCCTCTGCTAGGGCACCGTCAGAGGGGCCAGCGGTCAGTCAGAGCCAGACACACACCTGCCTCCCCGTGGTGTCCCTAAAGCTCTGGAAGAAGGCGCAGAATGGGGCAGGAAGCGGAACGACACCGCGCGGCCCCAGCCCATTGCGCACGCGCGTCTCGCAGCCCGCGCGCCCAAGCTGGCGGCGCGACCCGGGAACCGTGGGAACCCAGGACCTGATACTGGGGCGGGGCGCTCACTGCTCCCTCGCCGAGCAGGAAGGAGGGCGCCCGTGGCTTTTGGCATTTGCTTTGAATCGAGGAGCTCGAAGTTCTTCTTTCCTGCATTTGAAACTGTAAAACCATAGAGCTGGAAAGACTGCTTAACTATCTCGGCCAACCACCTCGTTTTTATTAACGGGACGGCTGAGATTGGGAGGACGAGAGGTGAGGGACAGGCAGCGCGGGGACGGGGGTAGTTTAGTGAGGAATCTGTGTGACGAAGGGCAAGCCACAGGGTCTCTTTGAGCCTTGGTTTCTTCACTTGCCTAAACGCCTACTTAGAGTTTTTGTGGGTCTTAATACCCATGTCGTCGACTAGTTTTGAAAAGCGTGAAAACTTAGTAGGAGGCTAGCACGTAGGAAGTTTTCAGTAAGTGGTAGTTTAAGGTTGAAACAACAGGTCTGATGATGCCGAATTCAGGGTCCTCATCCACCCTGGGTGCAGCGTCGCAGAGTGTGTCCGGGATTCCTCGCACCGAGCGAGGTTTTGGCCGGTGGTATGGTGTTATGGTTTAGTGGGGCTGCTCGCTGTGTACAGCACTCTCCAGTCCAATCTGCTTCCACCCGGCTCTGTTAATCTCAAGTTCACATCTCATAGGATTGGAGGAGAGGGAGAGAGGAACAAAAACGAAGAGAACGTGGACATATATGCACGTAAATACCTAGAGAAATAATCAGAGCATATACACACTGGGAGCTGTGTGTTTTACCAGTGGTGGAGGCAGGGCCTGTGAAGGGAAGTTTGAAATTTTGCTTTATAAACTTCTGATTTGTGTCTTTAAAAATGGCCGTGAATTCACATATTATTTGTAAAATAAATTAATAAGTAGTAAACAAAACAAAACAAAACAAAACAAACGAACCAAAAAACGAGGGGAAACAATTGCCCAGAGCTTCAATAGCAAATTTGGAAGGAGTTCTTGCTGGTTCTCCTCAGCTTTCTTTAGCAATCTCAACTTGCTCTTTTATAACCTAATAAAAGTTTCCTTTAATAACTTCAAGGTTCCTGTGGTACCAGTAGACATTCTCTGAAGTAGAAAAACAAAAAAAAACACAATTCTTTCACATACATAAAACATACCATGTAGAGAAAGGAAGACTTTTTTTCTCTTTCCTGTGTTGGTGCCTGACCAGCAAGAAATTAGAGTAAATTAAAACTGTGGTTTGAAGAGGTTCCTTTTAAATTAATTCCGTAAGTATAACCCTTTCATTTCTCCCCTTTACTAGAAGTCATTTGATGATTAGTTAAAATGAATAAATTTTGTTTACCGCTCTGCTGATAGTTCACTCTTACTAGCAAAAGCCATGTAGAAAGAAAACTAGTCTTTTAGACTTTGATAAATGTTAATATTATTATAATGTACAAGGTCATTAAAGGGAATTTGGACAATGTTTCAATTAAAGACAAGACCAAAACAAATTTAATTAATTACTGGCCATCTAGTATTTCACATCAAATAAATCAATCTTTTATCTTCAGAAGCATAAAATCATTAAAGTCTCTTCAGGGTGACATCATGGGTCAAGACCTCTGTGGGAAGGAAACCACCAACTTTTCCTTTAGCATAAGAAGGAATAAATGTTTTTTTGATATGGGTGATGGAACTGCATCTGCAAATCCAGACCTCAAAATTCCCATTCTCCAAAAAATATCTTTATATCACGTTGAGTAAAATAAGCAAGACACAAAAAGACAAATATTGTTGACCTCACTTACATGAAATAACTAGAATATGTAAACTCATAGAAAGCAGAATAGTAGTTAGCAGAGGGTGGGGTGTGGGAGGAATGGGGAGTTGCTTAATAGGTATGAATTTCTATTTTGGATGATGAAAGTGTTTTGGAAATAGTGGTGTTTATGCAACATTGCCAGCGTACATAATGTCACAGAATTTTACACTTTAAAATGGTTTAAATGATTTTATTATTTATATTTTAGCACAATTTAAAAAGCCAGTGTTTTCATTTGGAAGAATAACTTATATACATGGGGAAGATAAACGTCCGGCTTCCCTGCAAGTGGCTGTGTGTCTGCCACTTTTCTTCTAGTCGCTACAGACATATTCTGATCAGACTCTCAAATACTGAAGAGAAGGAGCAAGTTCTGAAAGCAGCAAGAGAAAAGCAATTTCACCACATACAAAGGAAACAACAGAAGACTAAGTAGTGACTACTCAGTGGCCACCATGGAGGCGAGAAGGCAGTGGCATGACATATGTAAAATACTGAGAGAGAAAAATTTCCACCTGAGAATACTTTATCCAGCAAAACTCCCCTTCAAATTTGAGAGACAGCTTAAATTTTTCACAGACAAACAAATGCTGAGAGATTTTGCGAATAAAAGACCTGCCCTACTTCAGATACTAAAGAGAGCCCTACTGACAGAGAAACAAAGAAAGGAGAGAGAGATATAGAGAAATTTAACAGACATATATAGAACATTACATCCCAAATCACCAGGACACACATTCTTCTCTAGTGATCATGGATCTTTCTCCAGAATAGACCATATGCTGGGACATAAAACAAGCCTCAATAAATTTAAAAATAAAATTGAATTTATTCAAAGTACATTCTCTGACCACAATGGAATACAAATAGAAGTCAATAACCATCAGAGACTTAGAAAACTCACAAACACCTGGAGGGTAAAAATGAGGGGGAGATGAAAACATTCCCAGATAATCAAAAGCTGAGGGACTTCATCACCAGTAGGTCAGTCCTATAAGAAATTCTAAAGGGAATTGAGCAGGCTGAAAGGAAGGGACACTAAACAACTGACTGAAACCACATGAAGAAATAAAGATTTCCAATAAAGATCACATGGTAGATATAAATACCAATACTACTGTATTTTTGATTTGTAACTCCACTATTTACTTCCTACAGGATCTAAAATACATAAACTGTAATGATAAATCAGTGGTTTTGGACTCAATGTAAAATAAGTAATTTTTGACAAGAACTACATAAAGGTGGGGGAATGGAGGAGTAAAGGAACATAGTTTATGTGTCCTATTGAAGTTAAGTTGATATCAAAGAAAAATAAGATTGTTATAGACTTAAGAGGTTAAATTTAAGCCCCACGGTAAACACAAAGAAAGTATCAGAGAATATGACCATAGAGATGAAAAGTGGAGTATGAGTTATCAGAAGTGGGGGAAGGGGCAATGGGAGTTAATAAATGAGTGTAGGGTTTCTGTTTGGGGTAAAGGGAAATTTCTAGTAATGGATGGTGGGAAGGTGATAACATTGCAACATTCTAAATGTGATTAATCTCACTAATGGAATGCTAGGAAGGGGTAGGAATGGGAAGATTTAGGCTGTATATATGTTTCCACAAGTGGGGAAAAAAAAAAAAGACAGTCTAAATAGACAATGACAATTAAATGCCAGGGATGATTCTGGATGAGATCTGAGGATGGAGGAGAGGAGGCTCAAAGGGACACAGTTGGGACATAAGAAAAAAAAAAAAAAGGAAATATAGAATGTAAGCTTTGTATCAAGGTTGAATTTCTTGAACTTCTTAGCTGCGCTTAATGGGATTGCATAAAAGAATGTTCTTGTTCATGGGAAATGTATATGTGAATTGTATCATTTGTTCAAGGATGTGTACAGCCTGCTCTCATATGTTCTAGAAGAGAGAGCAATAGATGATGGATGATAGGGAGGGAAGGAGGGAGGGAGGGAGGGAAAGAAAGAAATGGTGGTGTGACAGGATGTTAAAGTTGGTGGATTGGGGTATCAGGGGAGGGGGGTCGGGAGGGAGTTCTGTGTTTGGGGTTTGTATTGTTTTTGCAACTGTACCTGTAAGTTTGAATTTATTTCAAAATAAAATTAAAAAAAAAAAAAAGAAGAAGAAAGGGCTACAAGTAGGAGATAAAAAAGAATCAACAATGAATAATCTGAAAAGGAAATAAAACAATTCCATTTACAATAACAATGAAAACAATCAAATGTATAAGAATACATTTAGTCAAGGATGTAAAGGACTTGTATGTAGAAAACTACAAATCATTCCTGAAAAAAATGAAAGCAGACCTAACTAAATGGAAAGATAGTTCATACTCATGGATTGGAAGACTTAATAACTTCAAGATGAAAATATTACCCAAAGTGATTTACAGGTTTAGCAACATTCCAATTAAAATTCCAACACCTTTGCAGAAATGGAAAAGCTAATTATCAAATTCATGTGAAATGGCAAGGGACCCCAAATAGCCAAAACCATCCTGAAAAAGAAGAATTAAGTTGGAGGATTCATACTTTCCAATTTCAAAATGTATTACAAAGTTACAGGAATCAAAACAGTGTGGTACTGGCCCAAAGACAGATAGGTAGACCACTGGAATAGAATTGAGAGTTCAGAAATAAACCCATACATCTATGGTCAATTGAATTTTGACAAGGGAGACAAATCCATTCAAAGGAGGAAAGAACAGTCTCTTCACCAAATGGGGCTGGGAAGACTGGATAGCCATATGCAAAAGAATGAAATTGGACCCCTACCTCATACCACATACAAAGATTAACTCAAAATGGATCAATAGCCTAAATATAAGAGCTAAAATTATAAAACTCTTAGAAGAAAAGTTATGGAAGTATCTTCAAGACCGGTATTAGACAATAGACTCTTAGATATGACACCAGAATCATGATTGCCAAAAAAAAAAAAAAAAAGAGAAATTGGACTTCATCAAAATTTAAAATTTTTGTGGATTAAAGAGCATTATCAAGAAAGGAAAATACAAACTACAGAATGGGAGAAGATATTTGGAAACTATATATCTGATAATGACTTTAATATCCAGAATCTATAAAGAACTCTTACAACTCAATAACAAAAAGACAAACAATCCATTTTAAAATGGGTGAAGGACTTCAAGAGATATTTCTCCAAAGATATACAAATGGCCAATATGCACATGAAAAGATGCTCAACATCATTAGCCATTAGGGAAATGCAAACAAAAATCACAATGAGATATGCTTCACACCCACTAAAATGGCTATTGTTAAAAAGAGAAAAGAGAAGAAAAGAACAATTTTGGAAAGGATGCAGAGAAATAGGAACCCTAGTACATTGTTGGTAGGAATGTAAAATGGTGGAGCCACTTTGGAAAACAATTTGGCAGTTCCTCAGAAAGCCAGATATAGAACTACCATATGACCCAGCAATGCCACTTCCAGGTATATACCCCAAAGAATTGAAAGCAGGGACTCAAACAGATATTTGTACACCAATGTTCATAGCAGCATTATTCACAATAGCCAAAATCTGGAAGCAACCCAAATGTCCATCAACACATAATGGATAAACAAAATGTGGTATATGCATACCATGGAATATCATTCAGCCATAAAAGGGGATGAAGTTCTGTTACATGCTACGACATGGAGGAACCTTGAAAACATCATATTATGTGAAATAACTTGGACACATAAAGCAGGTATTGTACAATTCCACATATATTAAATAATTAGAATATGCAAATTCATAGAGACAGAAAGTAGAGTACAGGTTACCAGGGGCAAGTGAGTAGGGGGAATGGGGAATTGATGTATAAAGGGTTCAGGGTTTCTGTTTGGGGTGATGGAAAAGTTTATGGTAATGGATGGTGATGAGGATAGCACTACATTGTGGATGTGATAGATGCCACTGAATTGGATGGTGGGAGCCAGAATTGTATGATTGGACGTGATTGAGATGGAAAATTTTATGTTGCATATGTTTCCACAATTAAAAAAAGAGAGAGAGAGAGTAAATGACAATGACAATGAAAGGCAATACATGATCTGGAGGACTAGATCTAATAATGGAGGAGAAAATGCTCAAAAGGACATTGTTAAGATAATTGACAAAAAATGAAATATAGATTTTATGTTTTATATCATTGTTAAATTTATTGAACTTGATAACTGTACTTAGGTTGCATAAGTGAATATTCTTGTTAGGAAATATACATAGAAGTATTAAGTGTTCAAGGAGCATGATGTATATAACCTACTCTCAAATGTTTAGGAAACAGACAGATTGATTGTAGATAGAGTGACATAGCAGATGTGGTAAAATGTTAAAAGTTGGTGTAACTGTGTATCTAGGTGGTGGGGATGTTGGAGTTCTGTATGTGGGTTTTGTTTTATTGTTGCAAGTGACTTGTAAGTTTGAAATTATTTCAAAATAAAATCAAGATTCCCTAAAAATATCAAACTAAATAGAAACATCCATACAATAGAATACTATTCAGCTACAAAAAGGGATGAGTTGTCAAGCTATGCAAAGACATAGATGAATCTTAAATGTATATTGCTAAGTGAAAGAAGCCAGTGGTCAATGATAAGAGATGGTGAAGACCTCAGCAACCATTAAGGAAAAATAGGTCTCTGCATAGGACCTCAGTCCTTGGGGCAGGCACCTATGCACACCAGCAACTGCAGAGTTCCTCAGGCAGGTACCAGAGGCATATCTGCTCCTCTAAGCCTCAGCAAAAACAGACATGTCTCTACTGAGAGCCATAGCTGGAGCAGGTTGGTGGAAAATGGTGGCAACAAAGACTGTTCCGCAGGTGTTCTGCAGGACTTCATAAACTATTTGGGAGAAAGTAAGGAAGTCTGGTGTTCTGCAGAATGAGTGGAGGCAGAGCCAAAAAATTATTTGTGATTGTCATCCCTGGGGAATAGGCTGTGAGCTACAAAATGAGGGGACTTACCTTTAAGGTATCTCTTTAAAATCTATTACATGTAAAGTAAAAAATATAAAAATCTATAAAATATGTAAATACGTATTTGTATATATCAAATGAAATTTAATAGCCTGAGTTAAAGCATAGACTTTTTAAAAATAAAACATAAATCGAATTCAGTACACAGAAGCCAGAAGATCTTTTTCTTTATACCTAATCCATTAGAAATACAAACCCCAACCAACTCGTTTTTCAACTTCCATTTGTCTCTAATAATAAGGTTGGTGTTTGGTGGCTTTGAACCCACATCTACATATCCAGTTTTGAATCTAACTGGGTGAACCTGGATCCTTGCCAGGATTATCAACTCTGAATTCTAACCAGAGGAGCTACCTCCTTCTGAATTTCACTCCACCTAACTTCCTGTTCACTGTTCCTTTTTTGATAGTCAACAAACTACTCTGTCTTTACTCACCTTCTTTTACAGTCTGTATCATGACTGGCTCTTCTATGTTAAACATTAGTGTCATGAGATCTGTGGGTTTTAGTAGGATTAATTCTTCCCTTCTCTCCCACTGGTGAACAGAATCTAACTTGATCTATCAAGACGCACCAGAACAGCAGCACAAGCTTTGTTCAATGAAGAAATGGGCAGAATGACTAATTAGCATGCTCTGATCCTCACGAAATCTTCATTCATTCAACAAATATTTACTGAGCATCAATTAGGTGCCAGCTACTATGCTAGGCACTGGAATATGGTAATGAATAAATACTATCCCTGACCTTTTGGAGTTTAAACTATTGAGAGACAGGCTAACTTTAAACAATGATTAACTATGATGAGTATTAGGATAGGTGAGTATTATGCTATCATCCCTAAAACTATGGTTTTTAACCTGTTAGGGGCCTTGGACCCCTGGGGCAATGTCTTGGACCCGTGCCCCAGGAAACATATGTCAAAAAGTTGGCAAATAATTTCTATTCGTACATAGATCCTTTGAAGCCCTTTCTTGGATTTCAGATTTAGAACTCCCACCCTAAATGATAAGTACCAAAATCAGATGAAACCAGAAGCAGAAATTCCAAGATTCATGGAAGGGATGATAGATTAATACAATGCAGCTTAGCCCTAGGACCAAGAACACGCCAGGCACGGAGTTAGACATAGTTTAACAGGGCTTACTTACAGGAGTTATAATTCCACAGCAGCAGCGGGCCAGGGAAGATGGAAGTTAGTGCTCTGCAAAAGCAGAGCGTGCCCTTAAGTGGCGTGAGTTACAGTGATTTAAGCATGTCGATTTGGTGCATGTGTTTGGGCAGAATTTGGCGGTTGCCATGGAATCTCTATACATGATTTCTGTGGAGTTGGTGCTGATTGAATCTATAAAAAGATAAGCACAGAAAGAAATGCTTATAAAAATCACTTTCTGATGAAATTGTTAAAGTGATGCCAATCTCTGTGTTGAGAGATTTTTTTGTTTTGCTTGAGATCACATTATGTTATTAAATGTTTCTTAGCACTGTAGATTTTTAGTCTGCTGGTTTATTGAATTTCTTATTGATCATTTATTAAATCATAATGTTTACTGATGTGGGATGGGAATGGAAGGTGGTTTTTATACAGTTCTGTTTACATGTGTTCTTAGCTTTTACATGTGAGCTATGTTTCTGAAAATGTGTGTTTAGTTGAATTTTTGGAAATCAAATGAGAAATAGTTATCTAAAACAATTTGATTTGGTTTCATACATAATTTTTTTTTTAGTAAAGCTAATAATCATCTCCCCACCCTCTGTCTCACCCCGTAAGTCTGAATGGCAAACTGACTTATTTTAAGTTTAGATTTTAGAAGTCAGAGATCCAGATTAAATTCTACCACTATCTATGGGACCTTAAGCAAATCACTTCTCAACTTTGGACCTCAATTTCTTCAGCTCTAAAAGTAAGGGGTTGGCCAGGATATCTCTAAATTCCCTTCAGCTGTTAAAAATGATTGTGTGCCTATGTGTGTGTATCTGTGTGTAAACATATATTATCACATGCCAGGTTTGCTTAAAACAAGGACCATTTTTCTTAGAAAACTCAGAGTTCACATTAGGTATTGTTAAGTAAAATAAATTGGCTACCTAAAGTGCTGTTGCTGGGAGAGACCCCCTTTTCCAAGAAGTGACAGGGACTTTCTAAACAGTTAAAAAGAAAAGTGGGGCTTTGTTCTAGTTTGCTAATGCTGCCAGAATGCAAAATACCAGAAATGGATTGGCTTTTATAAAAGGGAGTTTATTTGGTTACAAAGTTACAGTTTTAAGGCCATAAAGTGTTCATCAACAAAGAGTACCTTCACTGGAGTAAGGCCATTGGCATCGGGAAAACCTCTGTTGGCTGGGAAGGCACTTGGCTAGAGTCTGCTTGCTCCCAGGTTGCATTTCAAAAATGGCATTCTCCAAAATGTCTGCACCAGCTTCCAATGGCCATCTTCAAAATGTCTGTCTCAGCTCCAGCTCACTATGAGCTCCTTCTGTCTGAGCTTATATAGTGCTCCAGTAAACTAAAACAAGGCCCACGCTGAATGGGCAGGGCCACGCCTTCATGGGAATTATCCAGAGTTATCACCTACAGTTGGGTGAGTCACATCTCCATGGACACTGAACCAGTAGGTTCCAACCCAATCCACATTAATATGTCTGCCCCCACAAGAATGCATTAAAGAATATGGCTTTTTCTGGAGGACATAAATATACAAACCGGCACAGGCTTTCCTGAAAAATGGAATATAAGTGCAAAAGTTGCAGTTTAAACAATAATTAAAAATAAGCTGGTTTTTGTCCAGTAGAGATAACCTATCAGAAATAGACAAGTGTGGTATAATAATCAATCTATAATCATTCTCTGCTTTTAATGACCCTTCTTTGTATTTAGGAAACCTAATTGTCAACCAATTATTGTTACTTCCCCTTTGGAAATATCTTAATGGCCTTTTTAAGTCAATGCAATTTACTAACCATTTGAGACTCTTACTTTGGTTTGAGATCTTCCTGTTGGAATGGTTTCTCTTTAAATAAGAGAATTGTTTATTGATTATTATTGGGTGACATAGTTTCTTTTAAAAATACATTCCAATGAAACAGAGTTTGTTTCACTTAATAAAAAGTCATTGTGTGTCCCTCTTTACTTGCAGATTCATTATCAGTTTTAGAATAAGACACTGTAGAAAGAGGTTTGATATTGTGGTCAGACAAAATGGGCCTGAAATAAGTTCTGCTGCTGATGACCTGAGTACATGGGAGAGATTTGATTTTGCTTTCAGATAAAAGTTCAATGCCATGTGTGGAACCTTGAATTATGTACCCCAATTTAGGCATATTCTTAATCTTAATCTGCTTTCCTGTGAGCATGAACCCATTATAAATAAGACCTCTTGAAGAAGATATTTTTAGGTAAGTGTGCTGGTTTGGATGTATTATGTCCCCCAAAACGCCATTATCTTTGATGCAGTCTTGTGTGGGCAGGAAAAGTATTGGTGTTGATTGGTGTGCCAGTTTGAATGTATTGTGTCCCCCAAATGCCATTATCTTTGTGGTCTTGTGTGGGGCAGACGTTTTTGGTGTTGGTTAGATTTGCTTGGAGTGTGCCCCACCCAGCTGTGGGAGATAATTTTGATGAGATGTTCCCATGGAGGCGTGGCCCCACCCATTCGGGGTGGGCCTTGATCGGTGGAGCTATATAAATGAGCTGACTCAAAGAGAGAAAAGAGAGTGCAGCTGGGAGTGATGTTTTGAAGAGGAGCAAGCTTGCTAGAGAGGAACGTCCTGGGAGAAAGCAGTTTTGAGGCCAGAGCTTTGGAGCAGACGCCAGCTGCCTTCCTAGCTAACAGAGGTTTTCCAGACACCACTGGCCGTCCTCCGGTGAAGGTACCCAATTGCTGAGGTGTTACCTTGGATGCTTTGTGACCTTAAGACTGTAACTGTGTAGTGAAATAAACTCCCGTTTTATAAAAGCCTGTCCATCTCTGGTGTTTTGCATTCTGCAGCATTAGCAAACTAGGACAATTGGGTTGGAGACTTTTGATTGGACGTTTCCGTGGAGATGTGATCACTCAACTGTGGGCGAGATCTTTCACTGGATAATTTCCATGGTGGTGTGGCCCTGCCCATTCAGCATGGGCCTTGATTAGTTCACTGGAGCACTGTATAAGTTCAGACAAGAAGGAGTGAGCTTGCTACAGCCAAGAAGGACACTTTGAAGAATGCACAGGAGCTGAGAGAGGAACTGCAGTTTACAGAGACATTTTGGAGACAGCCTTTGAAAGCAGACTTTTGCTCTGGAGAAGCTAAGAGAGGACAAATGCCCCAAGAGCAACTGTGAGTGACATTTTGAAGAGAAGCTGAAGCCCAGCGAGGAATGTCCTGGGAGAAAGCCATTTTGAACCCAGAACTTTGGAGCAGACTCCAGCCACGTACTTCCCAGCTAACAGAGGTTTTCCGGACATCATTGGCCATCCTCCAGTGAAGGTATCCGATTGCTGATGCTTTACCTTGGACACTTTATGGCCTTAAGACTGTAACTGTGTAACCAAATAAACCCCCTTTTATAAAAGCCAATCCATCTCTGGTGTTTTGCATTCCGGCAGCATTAGCAAATCAGAACAGTAAGGTTGGCTCAACTGAATGAGAATGGGTCTTACACCATATTACTGGAGGCCTTATAAAGAGAAGAACCTGGAAGCCAGAAGTTGGAGAAGGCCAAAGGGAGAAGCCCAACATTAGTGGAAACTGGAAGAGCAGATAAAAAGAGGGATATCTCTGTGTGATGGGTGGCAAAGACACAAGCCAAGGAATCCTAAACATTGCTGGTAGCCAGCACCAGAATATACAGACTCCAGGAGAAAGAAGGCCTTGCCAATATCTCAATTTTGGACTTCTTCCAACTTCAAAAATGTAAGCCAATAAATTCTTGTTAAACCTAACCAAACCAAACCAAGCCAAACCAAACCAAACCAACAAACTAAAAACAATAACAACAATAGCAAAAAAGCAGAGGGTGCCAGGGGGTGGTTTCTAATGGTTAGGACAAGGAAGGTCAACAGTGATCAGGAGAGGGGAATTTCAATGCTTTGTTAAGAATATACTTTTTCCTCCCCTGGGGAGGCCTGATGACTTTTAACCTCTGTCCCAAGTAAGTAGGCAGCTTACATGAAATCACTATGGAGGGGAGGGGGCCTGGGCCCTGGGCCCCCACAATCCACCCCCATGTGGCAGACTGCATTGACCATAGGACAAACTTTGCATCCATAGACAACAGAACACTAGAAGTCCCCATCACCACCACCAGAGATGACAAATTCACAGAGATGCCACCATAGCCAAGAAAGGGAATTAAACCATTTAGACAAGAGGTCTACTAATAATTGCTGTATTCTGCCAGGCCAGTAGGATGTTATACACAGTCCAATTCGCAGGGGTCACATCCAAGGAAGGCCAGAAGCACCTAAATGTAGCAAGTCCATGCAAACCCAACACTGGGTTCAGCTGTGGGCATGAGTTACTTCTGAGGCCCACTGCAGGAAGATGTTTTCTAGGTGAAAAGAAAAATGTACATGGGGAACTATAAGGGGTAATTTCTGCTGATTTAACAATATGCATGGTAGAGTTCCATTGGTTGATAACAAGGTACCAGGCAGAGGAACATTATGGAGAGGTTTTAAATACTATATATTCTCCCTCTGCAAATCTTGAGAGTTTTCTACCATTAGATTAATTGTTAATCTGGGCATAAGAAGGGCCCACATAGTGATGCATAAAGTTCGCAAGGGAATAGGAGGCCCTGGATTGGTGATAAAGATTTTAACAGGCATTTAGGTCTTAATACAATATTTTGGGTAACTCCTTGTGCCAAGTTGGATGTATTATGTCCCCCAAAATGCCATTATCTTTGAATCAATCTGGTAGAGGCAGACGAATTAGGGTTGATTAGGTTGGAACCTATTGGTTCAGTGTTTCCATGGAGATGTGACTCAATCACCTGTGGGTGAGACATTTCATTGGATTATTGCTGTGGAGGTGTTGCCCCTCCCATACAGGGTGTGTCTTTATTGGATCACTGGAGTACTTTAAAAAGAGCCACACAGACCCAGATACAGAGCAGCTGTGAGTGACATTTTGGAGAGCAACTGAGAGTGACATTTTGGAGGAGCTGCAGCTTACAGAGACATTCTGGAAAACACAACCCAGGAGCAAGCAGACAACTAGAGAGGAACGTCATGGGAGAAAGCCATTTTGAAACCAGAACTCCAGAGCAGACACCAGCCATGTGCCTTTCCAGCTGACAGAGGTTTTCCGGATGCCAATGGCCTTTCTCCAGTGAAGGTACCCTATTGTAGATGCCTTACCTTGGACACTTTATGGCCTTAAGACTGTAACCTTGTAACCAAATAAACCCCCTTTATAAAAGCCAATTCATTTCTGGTATTTTGCATAATGTCAGCATTAGCAAACCAGAACACTCCTATTCCCCAGGGACTTAGGATTCCTAACCAATGGGGCAGCATAAGCCAGTGCCAAGTCCAGTTAACCTTGTTTTTCCTGTTTTGTATGGTCTGAGGCACAGGCAACAACAAATTATTACGATTTCCCCCCTTAGGCTGTAAAGTGGCTGGCCCTTTAACTTGGATTCTCCATGCTTGCATTGGTCCCACGAGTTAGTATTTCAATAGGAGCTGGGGCTGCAACTCTAGGTGTGGAATTTAGGTGGGTTAGGGCCTGATAAAACCTTTTGTTGTAGAGATTTTATAGTCGATAGCCCATGCTTGGGTCATTTGTTCAGTGAAAGGGATCACTGTCTATTTGTGTAGATATGCCATACAGAGTGCACACTCATTCCAAACAGCTGATGGTGGCCCACTGGTTTGCCTTCCCCACCAGAAAAGCTAACAAAAGTTCTGTAGCCATGTCCATGGCAGTAAAACCATACCTCGAGAACAGAAGGGGGCCAATGTAGTTCTTGTGTCCCGTCTGGTGTGGGAGCCTACATGGTTGACACAGGGAGCAAGAAGGGCACTCTTCAATGATGTCCACTAGCTGCTGGCAACAAGTACCTTTTATTGTTGGCAGGTGTCCCAAATGTCTTTCCACAAGTCTTGTTAGTTCAATAGCTACCTCAGGTGCAGCAACTTTAGCTGTTGAATCCTCTATATAGGACACTAATCTGAGAATCTCATGCTTGTCTGCATTCAGAGGACTTGTATTGAATATGCTGCACTGTAGCAGGTAAGCTTTCCATGTGGTCAGTGTGCTCAGCTGGGCACTGCCAGAGCATGGAAGCCATGTCGGTTATCTACCCCTGAATAGGGCTGGCCGTTTTCAAGGTGACTGGGCATTTTTGCATCAGTCCCTCCACTTGCAATAAGGTATTATATGCAGCACACAATTGCTTTTCCAGGGAGCTGTATCTCAGTTCTGCCCCTTTCCATAATGGTGACCAAAGCCAAGGGGCATTCGTTTAGAATGTTGCCTCTGCCACAGCCCCACCCAGAGCCAATATTAGTGCTGGCTACATCCAACTCACAGGGCAGGTCTGGATCTACGCCCTCCCAGTGCTTGTGCCTGTGCTGTTGCCCTTTTTGCCTTTTTAAATGCAGCCTGTTGGGAGGTGCTCCACACCCAAGGATAGCCTTTCCTAGTCAAGACACACAAAAGTTTTAACATTTGTGCTAAGTGAGGAACAAAGGTCTCCAATACCACAATGATCCCAATAAAGCCATTTGTTGCTTTGGTATTTGCAGTGTCGGGAAACATTGTACCTTAAAGAAAGTTACTGGTTAGTGGGACTTTACCACTTAGCCAAGTCCTTGGCCACAGACCATGGCAGATGGTCAGGCTATGTACATAGCCTTGGGGAAGCACAGTAAAAGTCCATTGTGGGCCTCTCCAGGAGAAGGCAAATGAAGGCAGGCATGATTTTCCTAGGGAGATACTAAAAAAAAAAGTTAACAAACATGACCTATTACGCAGCATTTTTCTATGCCTACCTTTTCTGATTTCCAGACCCAGTTAAAAAAAAATCATTTTTTTAATTTTTTAAACTACTCCTCCCCCATCTTTCTGCACCCAGCCCTTCCCCCATAGCTGCCTTAGGTGCTTAGGTCTTGAGGGCAGGGATAGGTGAGACAGAAAGAAAGAGACTTATCCTGTTGAACTTGGATTTGAAAGTTTTGAATCAGGAAGGTGGGATTTGGGAGTTTCTATGCCCTATGCCCTGCTGCCATAGGGAAATTCCAGGGGCAGTTTGTTTTCAATGTCCAGGTTTCTTTACAGTACTTATAGAACTGAAGCTTTAAACCTGCTGCAAAGAGGGTTTTTTTTTTTTTTTTAAATCTTCATTTTATTGAGATATATTCATATACCACGCAGTCATACAAAACAAATCGTACTTTCGATTGTTCACAGTACCATTACATAGTTGTACATTCATCACCCAAATCAATCCCTGACACCTTCATTAGCACACACACAAGAATAACAAGAATAATAATTAGAGTGAAAAAGAGCAATTGAAGTAAAAAAGAACACTGGGTACCTTTGTCTGTTTGTTTCCTTCCCCTATTTTTCTACTCATCCATCCATAAACTAGACAAAGTGGAGTGTGGTCCTTATGGCTTTCCCAATCCCCTTGTCACCCCTCATAAGCTACATTTTTATACAACTGTCTTCGAGATTCATGGGTTCTGGGTTGTAGTTTGATAGTTTCAGGTATCCACCACCAGCTACCCCAATTCTTTAGAACCTAAAAAGGGTTGTCTAAAGTGTGCGTAAGAGTGCCCACCAGAGTGACCTCTCGGCTTCTTTTGGATTCTCTCTGCCACTGAAGCTTATTTCATTTCCTTTCACATCCCCCTTTTGGTCAAGAAGATGTTCTCCATCCCACGATGCCAGGTCTACATTCCTCCCCGGGAGTCATATTCCACGTTGCCAGGGAGATTCACTCCCCTGGGTGTCTGATCCCACGTAGGGGGGAGGGCAGTGATTTCACCTTTCAAGTTGGCTTAGCCAGAGAGAGAGGGCCATGTCTGAGCAACAAAGAGGCATTCGGGAGGAGGCTCTTAGGCACAAATATAGGGAGGCCTAGCCTCTCCTTTGCAGCAACCGTCTTCCCAAGGGTAAAACCTGTGGTAGAGGGCTCAACCCATCAAACCACCAGTCCCCTATGTCTGTGGTCATGTTAGCAACCATGGAGGTGGGGTAGGCAAATACCCCTGCATTCTCCACAGGCTCCTCAAGGGGGCACTGCATCTTTTTTTTTTCCTTTTTTTTTTTTTTTTTAACTTTCCCTTCTTTTTTAAATCAACTGTATGAAAAAAAAAGTTAAAAAGAAAATAAACATACAATAAAAGAACATTTCAAAGAGACCATAACAAGGGAGTAAGAAAAAGACAACTAACCTAAGATAACTGCTTAACTTCCAACATGTTCCTACTTTACCCCAAGAAAGTTACATAATATAGCAACATTTCAGTGAACTTGTTCCTACTACATCCATCAGAAATTAACAGACCATAGTCATTTCTGGGCATCCCCAGAACGCTAAATAGCTTATCTGTTCTTCTTGGATTATTGTTCCCCCTTCCTTAATTGCTCTCTACTGCTAGTTCCCCTACATTCTACAATATAAACCATTTGTTTTACATTTTTCAAAGTTCACATTAGTGGCAGCATATAATATTTCTCTTTTTGTGCCTGGCTTATTTCGCTCAGCATTATGTCTTCAAGGTTCATCCATGTTGTCATATGTTTCACGAGATCGTTCCTTCTTACTGCCGTGTAGTATTCCATCGTGTGTATATACCACATTTTATTTATCCACTCATCTGTTGAAGGACATTTGGGTTGTTTCCATCTTTTGGCAATTGTGAATAATGCTGCTATGAACATTGGCGTGCAGATATCTGTTCGTGTCACTGCTTTCCGATCTTCCGGGTATATACCGAGAAGTGCAATCGCTGGGTCGAATGGTAACTCTATATCTAGTTTTCTAAGGAACTGCCAGACTGACTTCCAGAGTGGCTGAACCATTATACAGTCCCACCAACAGTGAATAAGAGTTCCAATTTCTCCACATCCCCTCCAGCATTTGTAGTTTCCTGTTTGTTTAATGGCAGCCATTCTAACCGGTGTTAGATGGTATCTCATTGTGGTCTTAATTTGCATCTCTCTAATAGCTAGTGAAGCTGAACATATTTTCATGTGTTTCTTGGCCATTTGTATTTCCTCTTCAGAGAACTGTCTTTTCATATCTTTTGCCCATTTTATAATTGGGCTGTCTGTACTATTGTCATTGAGTTGTAGGATTTCTTTGTATATGCAAGATATCAGTCTTTTGTCAGATACATGGTTTCCAAAAATTTTTTCCCATTGAGTTGGCTGCCTCTTTACCTTTTTGAGAAATTCCTTTGAGGTGCAGAAACTTCTAAGCTTGAGGAGTGCCCATTTATCTATTTTCTCTTTTGTTGCTTGTGCTTTGGGTGTAAAGTCTAGGAAGTGGCCTCCTAATACAAGGTCTTGAAGATGTTTTCCTACAATATCTTCTAGGAGTTTTATGGTACTTTCTTTTATATTGAGATCTTTGGTCCATTTTGAGTTAATTTTTGTGTAGGGGGTGAGGTAGGGGTCCTCTTTCATTCTTTTGGATATGGATATCCAACTCTCCCAGCCCCATTTGTTGAAAAGACCATTATGGCTCAGTTCGGTGACTTTGGGGGCCTTATCAAAGATGAGTCGGCCATAGATCTGAGGGTCTATCTCCGAATTCTCAATTCGATTCCATTGATCTATATGTCTATCTTTGTGCCAGTACCATGCTGTTTTGGCAACTGTGGCTTTATAATAAGCTTCAAAGTCAGGGAGTGTAAGTCCTCCCACTTCGTTTTTCTTTTTTAGCGTGTCTTTAGCAATTCGAGGCATCTTCCCTTTCCAAATAAATTTGATAACTAGCTTTTCCAAGTCTGCAAAGTAGGTTGTTGGAATTTTGATTGGGATTGCATTGAATCTGTAGATGAGTTTGGGTAGAATTGACATCTTAATGACATTTAGTCTTCCTATCCATGAACATGGAATATTTTTCCATCTTTTAAGGTCCCCTTCTATTTCTTTTAGTAGAGTTATGTAGTTTTCTTTGTATAGGTCTTTTACATCTTTGGTTAAGTTTATTCCTAGGTACTTGATTCTTTTAGTTGCTATTGAAAATGGTATCTTTTTCTTGAGTGTCTCTTCAGTTTGTTCATTTCTAGCATATAGAAACATTACTGACTTATGTGCATTAACCTTGTATCCCGCTACTTTGCTAAATTTGCTTATTAGCTCTAGTAGCTGTATCGTCGATTTCTCAGGGTTTTCTAGATATAAGATCATATCATCTGCAAACAATGACAGTTTTACTTCTTCTTTTCCAATTTGGATGCTTTTATTTCTTTGTCTTGCCGGATTGCCCTGGCTAGCACTTCCAGCACAATGTTGAATAACAGTGGTGATAGCGGGCATCCTTTTCTTGTTCCTGATCTTAGAGGGAAGGCTTTCAGTCTCTCTCCATTGAGTACTATGCTGGCTGTGGGTTTTTCATATATGCTCTTTATCATGTTGAGGAAGTTTCCTTCAATTCCTACCTTTTGAAGTGTTTTTATCAAAAAGGGATGTTGGATTTTGTCAAATGCTTTTTCAGCATCTATTGAGATGATCAATTGATTTTTCCCTTTTGACTTGTTAATGTGTTGTAATACATTGATTGATTTTCTTATGTTGAACCATGCTTGCATGCCTGGAATAAACCCCACTTGGTCATGGTGTATGATTTTTTTAATGTGTCTTTGGATTCGATTTGCAAGTATTTTGTTGAGGATTTTTGCATCTATATTCATTAGGGAGATTGGCCGGTAGTTTTCCTTTTTTGTAACATCTTTGCCTGGTTTTGGTATTAGATTGATGTTAGCTTCATAAAATGAGTTAGGTAGTGTTCCATTTTCTTCAATGTTTTGAAAGAGTTTGAGTAAGATTGGTGTCAGTTCTTTCTGGAAAGTTTGGTAGAATTCCCCTGTGAAGCCATCTGGCCCTGGGCATTTATTTGTGGGAAGATTTTTGATGACTGATTGGATCTCTTTGCTTGTGATGGGTTGGTTGAGGTCTTCTATTTCTTCTCTGGTCAGTCTAGGTTGTTCATATGTTTCCAGGAAATTGTCCATTTCCTCTACATTATCCAGTTTGTTGCCATACAGTTGTTCATAGTATCCTCTTATAATTTTTTTAATTTCTTCAGGATCTGCAGTTATGTCACCTTTTTCATTCATTATTTTGTTTATATGGGTCTTCTCTCTTTTTGATTTTGTCAGTCTAGCTAGGGGCTTGTCAATCTTGTTGATCTTCTCAAAGAACCAACTTTTGGTGATATTTATCCTCTCTATTGTTTTTTTGTTCTCTATGTCATTTATTTCTGCTTTAATCCTTGTTATTTCTTTTCTTGTATTTGGTTTAGGATTGGTTTGCTGTTCATTTTCTAGCTTCTTCAGTTGATCCATTAGTTCTTTGATTTTGGCTCTTTCTTCCTTTTTAATATATGCGTTTAGTGCTATAAATTTCCCCCTTAGCACTGCTTTTGCTGCATCCCATAGGTTTTGGTATGTTCTGTTCTCATTTTCATTCGTCTCTATATATTTAGCAATTTCTCTTGCTATTTCTTCTTTAACCCACTGATTGTTTAGGAGTGTGTTGTTTAACCTCCAGGTATTTGTGAATTTTCTAAGTCTCTGATGGTTATTGACTTCTAATTGTATTCCATTGTGGTCAGAGAATGTGCTTTGAATAATTTCAATCTTTTTAAATTTATTGAGGCTTGTTTTATGTCCCAGCATATGATCTATTCTGGAGAAAGTTCCGTGAGCACTAGAAAAGTATGTGTATCCTGGTGATTTGGGATGTAATGTCCTGTAGATGTCTGTTAAATCTAATTCATTTATCAGATTGTTTAGGTTTTCAATTTCCTTATTGGTCTTCTGTCTGGTTGATCTATCTATAGGAGAGAGTGATGTGTTGAAGTCTCCCAGAATTATTGTGGAAACATCAATTGCTTCCTTTAGTTTTGCCAGTGTTTCTCTCATGTATTTTGTGGCACCTTGATTGGGTGCATAGACATTTACGATTGTTATTTCTTCTTGCTGAATTGCCCCTTTTATTAGTATGTAGTGGCCTTCTTTGTCTCTCAAAACATCCCTGCATTTAAACTCTATTTTATCTGAGATTAATATTGCTACACCTGCATTCTTTTAGCTGTAGCTTGCATGAAATAATGTTTTCCATCCTTTCACTTTCAGTTTCTTTGTGTCCCTGTGTCTAAGATGAGTCTTTTGTATGCAACATATGGATGGCTCATTTTTTTTTGATCCATTCTTCGAATCTATATCTTTTAATTGGGGAGTTTAATCCATTTACATTCAACGTTATAACCGTGAAGGCATTTCTTGAATCAGCCATCTTATCCTTTGGTTTATGTTTGTCATATTTTTCCCCTCTGTCTATTAATATCCTTTATTGTACCCATACCGAATCTCTTTAGTACTGAACCTTTCTCCAAGTCTCTGTCCTTTCTTTGTTTCTCTGTCTGTAGGGCTCCCTTGAGTATCTCCAGTAGGGCAGGTCTCTTGTTAGCAAATTCTCTCAGCATCTGTGAAAAATTTAAGCTCTCCCTCAAATTTGAAGGAGAGCTTTGCTGGATAAAGTATTCTTGGCTGGAAATTTTTCTCACTCAGAATTTTTAATATATCGTGCCACTGCCTTCTTGCCTCCATGGTGGCTGCTGAGTAGTCACTACTTAGTCTTATGCTGTTTCCTTTGTATGTGGTGAATTGCTTTTCTCTTGCTGCTTTCAGAACTTGCTCCTTCTCTTCTGTGTTTGATAGTGTGATCAGTATATGTCTCGGAGTGGGTTTATTTGGATTTATTCTATTTGGAGTTCGCTGAGCATTTATGATTTGTGTATTTATGTTGTTTAGAAGATTTGGGAAGTTTTCCCCAACAATTTCTTTGAATACTCTTCCTAGACCTTTACCCTTTTCTTCCCCTTCTGGGACACCAATGAGCCTTATATTTGGACGTTTCATATTATCTATCATATCCCTGAGGTCCATTTCGATTTTTTCAATTTTTTTCCCCATTCTTTCTTTTATGCTTTCATTTTCCATTCTGTCATCTTCGAGGTCACTGATTCGTTGTTCAACTTCCTCTAGTCTTGTACTATGAGTGTCCAGAATCTTTTTAATTTGGTCAACAGTTTCTTTAATTTCCATAAGATCATCCATTTTTTTATTTAGTCTTGCAATGTCTTCTTTATGCTCTTCTAGGGTCTTCTTGATTTCCTTTATCTCCCGTACTATGGTCTCATTGTTCATCTTTAGTTCTTTGAGTAGCTGCTCTAGGTGCTGTGTCTCTTCTGGTCTTTTGATTTGGGTGCTTGGCTTGGGTTATCCATATCGTCTGGTTTTTTCATATGCTTTATAATTTTCTGTTGTTTTTGGCCTCATGGCATTTGCTGAACTTGATAGGGTTCTTTTAGGATTTGTAGACCAATTGAAGTCCTTATCTCTAATTTCTCAGATCTACAGCTTCGTGGAGTACACTTTCTCTAACTAACCAGCAGGTGGCGTCCACGAGCCACCTGTTCTCCACAAGCCAGTTCTCCCCTGCTTAGCCTTTTTGGTGAGTGGGGGAGTGAGTCTTGTGGGGTCCAATTGGTGTACCAAGCTTGCGTGTGTAGTTGGTGTTGCCTGCCCTGTATATGGGGCGTGTTTCTGGGCAGTCAGGGAGGGGGGGTGGCTCTAACAATCAAATCTCCCTGGTGATCCTAGAGTTTTAAAGCTGCTGCAATAGTCTAATCCTTCAGTTCAGTCCTGCCACAGTTTGTCTCTGCCACTGACCCACAAGTCCTTGGTATTGGCGTATGGCTCCTGAGACTTGCAAGTGGGCCCCTCTTCCAGGCCATGCACCCCAGGTCCTCTGTTGAGGGATGACTGTGCTATGTCACAGGTGAGTGCCCCCCAGGGCAGTTCTGGGCTGCTGGGCTGTGTAGGGAGGCTCCCAGTCTGCTGAAATGATGGCTGAAGGGGCTTTGTTAATTCACACTGCTCTACCTTCCCAACTCTGGGACAATCAGCTGAGGTTGCAGGGAAGGCTAATGTCCATGCCCAGTTTTGTGGAGTGTGCCTGTTATTTGAAGCACTTCCATCACACTGGGTTGTCTGGGGCAGTTCTGGGCTATGGGGCTGGCGATGGGGAGGAGTGTTTCCTGTTCACCAGGATGATGGCTGTGAGTGGACACCCCCCTTTTCTTGGGAAGTTGTGGTGTTTAGTGAATTTTCTCAGCCACTGGATTATTGCGTTTTGTCTCAGAGCTCTCCTAGTTCTGCTCTTGACTTGACCTGCCCAAATAGCAAGTCTTTGAAGCTTTCTGTATTGGGCTTCTTAGAGTAATTGTTTTAGAAAAAGAAAAAAGGATTAAAAAAAAAAAAACGAAAAAAAAAACGGGCCCTCCTCAGAGATCTAATGGGTTATTGAAATGCTAAGAGACAAAGCAACCAGGGCCATTAAGGAAAGGTCCACAGGGCAGAGAGATCAGCTTTTCTTCGGGATTTGCATATGCGCCTCAGGGCCCTTCCCCTTTCTATGTTCACCAGAACTCCAAAAATCTTCCGCTTTTATTTTGGAGTTTTTTGTGTTGTTTTTTTTCTATGCCTGTCTCCTCTCTGCTGGGCTGGCTGCTCTCAGATTCTCTGGTGTCTGGTCTCAGTCTATCTATGTTTGGAGTTTGGATCAGTAGAATGAGTTTCTGATAAGAGCTGCCACTGCAGTTCTCCCTTCTCCTTCCCGGAGCTGACAGCCCCTCCTCCCCCGGGACTGAGCCTGGCAGGGAGGGGCGCGGGTCCCCTGGCCGCAAAAACTTACAGATTTCGCTGATCTCAGCAGTTCCACGTTTTCATGAGTGTTGTATGAAGTATGCCCAAAGTCAGATTGCTCTGTGGTGTCCAGTCCACGCAGTTCCTGGCTTTCTACCTACTTTCCTGGAGGAGTAACTAAAACATACAGCTCACCAGTCTGCCATCTTGCCCCGCCTCCGGTTTTTGTTTGTTTGTTTGTTTGTTTGTTTGTTTTTTCTTTTGGGACTCCAGGGTACTAATATGTATATAAAAGCATTTATTTATTTTTAAGCAATTCAAATAGAGCTCTTTAAGAATTTTTGTTAATTTGTTATTACCATCCAGAGGTATAAGAATGTACATTAAACAAGCAGACCAAGACAACAATACATTGAACAGGCAGATAAGACCCAAATAGAAAGTTAGTCACAAGAAACAGAAATACTTTTGAGAGGGGCAAATAGAGGATTGAATATACATCATTTCATCCCATTTTTACCCTTTTTCAGAACAATTCTAATACCATGTTCTTTTTTTAAAATTCAATTTTATTGAGATATATTCACATACCATGAGTACAAGGTATACAGTTGTTCACAGTGCCATTATATAGTTGTGCATTCATCACCAAAATTAATTTTTGAACATTTTAATTACCACACACACAAAAACAACCATAATAAAAATTAAAATGAAAAAAGAGCAATTAAGGTAAAAAAGAACACTGGGTGCCTTCCCCCACCCCCATTTTTCTACTCATCCATCCATACACTGGACAAAGGGGAGTGTGGTCCATATGGCTTTCCCATTCACATTGTCACCCCTCATAAACTACATTATTATGCAATCATCTTCAAGATTCATGGGTTCTGGGTTGTAGTTTGATAGTTTCAGGTATCCACCACCAGCTACCCCAATTCATTAGAACCTAAAAAGGGTTGTCTATATTGTGTGTAAGAGTGCCCACCAGAGTGACCTCACGGCTCCTTTTGGAATCTTTCTGCTACTGAAGCTTATTTTGTTTCCTTTCACATCCCCCTTTAGGTCAAGAAAATTTTCTCCATCCCACAATGCTGGGTCTCGATTCCTCCCTGAGAGTCATATTCCACATTGCCAAGGAGATTCACTCCCTGGGTGTCTGATCCCATGTAGGGGGGAGGGCAGTGATTTCACCTGCCAAGTTCATACCTTGTTCTATTGTAACCAAGAAGTTGGGATTTGAGGACTGATTATGATTCCTGAATCATCATATAGATATTCCTTTTTACTTTCTGGTATATTAGAATAGACAGAGGGAAATATCTGAAACCTGAACCATAATCCAGCTGCTTTGATCTCTGATAATGATTGTATAGCCTTTATCTTGTGCCCTTTTGATTGTAAAAACCTTGTGAGGAAACTTCACTTGTACCCATTTATCCAGGTTTTTTTACTTTAAATTTTTATGATCACCAAAGTCAGCCCCTAATGTTTATTAATGAAGGGTCTTGGGTCAGCCCAGAATGAACCCATCCCAAGTCCAAAGTTATCCGGATAACTGAAGCTGGATCTAACCAAAATTGGCCTGCCTGACATGTGCAGTAGCTTAGACTTTAACTACAAGTCACCTATACCTCATTAGAATACTAAAAATCATGCCCATCATCATATTAAGGCTGCTATTTTCTTACACACATTCTGTGACTAAGCATGTAATGAATCTGCAATAATTAGATCACTTCTAATTACATCATCTGGGGCCATTGTACTCATTATCCTAAAACCTGCCCATCTTTTGATAATACAAAACTATCAGAATTGTTGCAGTTTGGGGAGACAAATTTTGGACTGACAGGCCATCTGCTCTCCTGCTTCACGCCTAGCAATAAAACTCTTTCTCTCTTTGAAGTCCCAGTGTCTCAGAAATTGGTCATTTGAGCACATTGGGCAAGAGAATCCACCACCTTGGTCTGGTAACACTTTCCATAGAGCCATTTCTTTCTTGATTTTAAATCATATTGAGGTCAGATTGTGTTATAGAAATAAATGTTTTTCTCATAGGCTCTTAACCAAAATATTTCCAGTTTTTTTTTTTTTTTTTTTAATTCAGCCAAAAGGTTCCCATTCTTCCTCTCCTTTCTCTTCCAAGGAGGAGTCTATGGGGTCCCATGCTTTGGGGTTCTATCCTGGAAGTAGCTAAAATTCTCTGGACTGGAGCACAAGGCAACTTACAGGCTTTGACTCCTGCATATCTGCATGCCAGAGCCTCTAGCTGATCATCCACTCAGAGCAAGCAGTCGGAGAGTCCTTCATTTCAGCCAGGGCAAGGCACATCTCTCTCTCTAGTTTTCCTTTCTCTTTTAAACAGCGGTGTGCTATCTGTTGAAAAGCACTTTGCAACTCCGCCGGAGTTTTCAGGGCATCCTCATACTCTTGTGGCAGTCCCCATTCACCTAGAAGGGCAGCCACCCCTCCCCACATGGATCATATGGGACAATTTGGGACACCCCCCCCCCACCATGGACTCTCCCTTCCTATAGAATTCATGCCTGCTATGGCCAGCAGCTCTTAGATCCAGCTGGCTGTGCTTGCCAATTGTCACAACCCAGCTTAGCCCTAGGACCAAGAACATGCCAGGCACAAAGTCAGACATGAGTTTAATAAGGGAGTCATGGTTCCACAGCGGCCACGGGCCAGGAAACATGGAAGTTAGCATTCCGCAAAAGCAGGGGGTGCCAGAAGGTGGTTTCTAAGGGTTAGGACAAGGAGGGTGTAAGAACAGAGTTTTGTCAGTGTCTTGTGACACAAAGATGTGGAGATTATTATCAATAGTGATCAGGAGAGGGGAGTTTCAGTGCTTTGTTAACAACACATTTTTTTCCTTCCTGTGGAGATCTGATGACTTTTGACATCTGTCCTGGTCAAGGAGGTGGCTATGTGAAATCACTATGGAGGGGAGGTGGGCCCTGGGCCTCCACAATTAAGTACTAAGGAATAGCAGCAGCAAGAATGAAAAATAAGTTTCTGTAGATTTATTTTATATGTGTTATCACTGGTTAGCACATAATAATCGATCTATTTCCAGGAATAGTCTAATACAGAGGGCCCATAGGAGAACCTTGTTCTCCTATAGAAAATCACTTTGAGAAGCAATTGGAAAAAAAAAAAAAAAGAAGCAATTGATTCATTCATCTTTTCTTTGATGAATTACTGCCTTGACCTGGGCCAGAGGGCCCTGCCAACATTCTACCCTGCTTTAAAAGGCCTTCCTTGAAATTTTCTAAGTTCCTCTTTGTTGGCCAGGACAGGCCAGGGCCAGTAGTGTTCTCCAGACCAGGACTCACATAGGCCCTGGATCCACTTTCTCCCCTTCAGGTGCTCTCCAACCTTCTTCTCATTGGATAGGTCAACAAGATGTCCCGAGGAGCTCTCAGACTTGTGCCTATGGGGGTATCCAAGAGCCAAAAAAATGACCTGGTGAGTGGACCTTCTGCTGGCCAGTGCAATATTTCTTTTGAAGGATCATGTGATACTGGTCCACCAGGATGGTACTGACACAGATTTTGTGTGGCTCAATCAGGTACAGGATGAGCTGAACTTTGGGCTTGAGCTGAACATGTGGGCCTACGCATTGACTCTTTTTCATACATTTTTTAAAATATAGAAGTTGTTAAAAGAATATTATTATAATCAAACTATTAACTATAGTACTTATTTTACATTAGGGTTCACTGTTTGTGTTGTACAGTCCTATGGTAGTCATGGGTGCATTGACTCTTACTCTTCTGTGTTCTGACCATGATGGCACCTCCTATTTATAGTACCCAAGGGTGACAATTGTAGGGGCAGGCATCTTCCACCCTGTATGACCCCTACTGCTGGCATCCAGGGCAGTCACCTCACTCCCTCTGCAAGGTCCACGCCTCTTGTCAGACAGTCATCCAAGCATCATTGCACTTAGCTCCTCTGAAAGCTTTTGAAACTGCTGCTTGGCAACATCAATAGACCCTTCAAATGGACTGATCTCTTGCCTCCAATCAATTTGGTGATTTTGTGCTCCCTCGGGTTGGCTTTAAGTCTTGACAGACAATGAACATTCCTTATGCCAATGGGCCACTCATCTATTCTCTTCACTGATGGAAGGAAGAGCTATGATCAACATTGAAAGAGATCACATTCTAAGAATGCAGTGATTGCTACTTAAAGAGTGCAAGATAGGTGGAGAACCTAAGATGGCGGCTAGGAGAGACAGGGCAAAAAAACACCTCTGTGAAAAATACTAGATAAAAGCCAAAAAATGACCCAGAACACCAGTTCCAGTGATGCACCAGCTGGGCAAGTTCTGCTAAATCCACAAGGACCATGCACTTGGTGAAACTGGGAGTCTGTGTTCTGAAATGAGTCAGTAAGCTTGCTGAATACCTGGTAGCCACACTGAGATGTGGGGAAAATGTGGGTTGGTGCTTGGAGGCAGGCTAGTTCTTTTTTAAAAACCCCAAAAGTGGCTGCAGATACGGCAGTGAGAACTACACAGTGAAGTGCGGCAGGAACGGGCTGTGCGAATGCCTAAATATCTGGCATGGAAGATAGCCTTTCACACACCCACTGCTAATTGTCTCGGTGCGAGGAAGGCAGAGGTGAGCCAAAAGGGGAAAATAACCATGCTCCTTGCAGCCATCTTCCTGGTGGGCTGAGAACACTCCTGCCCGCGCTGGTGCCACAGCCCAGAGCCACGCCAAAAAACCCAGTGTGACAGGAACTGTTTCTAGCAATACGCACACACGTCACAACATCGGGCATGGACAATAGCCTTTCGCGCACCCACAGCTAATTGTCCCAGAGCTGAGAAGGCAGAGCTGTGCAAAAAGAGGGAAATTAACACGCCCCATACAGCCATCCTTACAGCAGGCTGGGAATGCACCTACATGGCCCGGCGGCCCAGAACTTCCCTTGAAGGATGGTGTGCACTTGTGATGTAGCACAACCTTCCTTCAGCAGAGGCCCTAGAAGGGCACAGCTTGGAAGAGGGACCCACTCGGAAATCCCAGGGACCATATGCCAATACCAAGGACTTGTGGGTCAGCAGCAGAGACAATCTGTGGTGAGACTGAAATGAAGGCTTAGACTCTTTCAACAGTCTTAAATCTCCAGGAACACCTGGGAGGTTTGATTATTAAAGCTGCCCTCCTTCCCTAATCGCTCAGACACACGCCCCATATTCACAGCGGACAGCACCAACAACTCACCCAAACTTGGTGCACCAATTGGACCCCACAAGAATCAGATCCCCACACACCACAAAGACAAAATTGGGGAGAACTGACTTGAGGGGAATAGGTGACTTGTGGATCTCATCTGCAGGTTAGTTAGAGAAAGTATATGCCACCAAGCTGTAGATCTAACAAATCAGAGATTAGTCTTTGAATAATCCTGCATATCCTAAAAGAACGCTATCAAATAAAGCAAATGCCAAGAGGCCAAAAGCAACAGAAAATTTTAAAGCATATGAAAAAAACAGACGATATGGATAACCCAAACCCAAACACCCAAATCTAAAGATTAGAGGAGGCACAGTACTTGGAGCAATTAATCAAAGAACTAAAGACAAGCAACGAGAGCATGGCAAAAGATATAAAGGACATGAAGAAGATCCTAGAAGAGCATAAAGAAGAAATTGCAAGAGTAAACAAAAAAATATATGGTCTTATGGAAATAAAAGAAACTGCTGACTAAATTAAAAAGATTCTGGATACTCGTAGTACAAGACTAGAGGAAGCTGAACAATGAATCAGTTACCTTGAGGACCACAGAACAGAAAATGAAAGAACAAAAGAAAGAATGGGGAAAAAATTGAAAAAATTGGAACGGACCTCAGGGATATGATAGATAAAATAAAACATCCAAATATAAGACTCTTTGGTGCCTCAGAAGGGGAAGAGAAGGGTATAAGTCTAGAAAGAGTATTCAAAGAAATTGTTGGGGACAACTTTCCAAACCTTCTACACAATATAAATACACAAAGCATAAATGCCCAGTGAATTCCAAATAGAATAAATCCAAATAAACCCATTCCAAGACATATTCTGATCACACTGTCAAATACTGAAGAGAAGGAGCAAGTTCTGAAAGCAGCAAGAGAAAAGCAATTCACCACATACAAAGGAAACAACATAAGTCTAAGTAGTGACTACTCAGCGGCCACCATGGATGCGAGAAGGCAGTGGCATGACAAATTTAAAATTCTGAGAGAGAAAAATTTCCAACCAAGAATACTTTATCCAGCAAAGCTCTCCTTCAAATTTGAGGGAGAGCTTAAATTTTTCACAGACAAACAAATGCTGAGAGATTTTGCTAATAAAAGACCTTCCCTACTTCAGATGCTAAAGGGAGCCCTACTGACAGACAAACAAAGAAAGGAGAGAGAGATATAGAGAAAGCTTCAGTACTAAAGAGATTCAATATTGGTTCATTAAAGGACAATAAGAGAGAGAGGGAAAAACTATATCTGACAAACATAAACCAGAGGATAGGATGGCTGATTCAAGAAATGCCCACAAAGTAATAACATTGAATGTAAATGGATTAAACTCCCCAGTTAAAAGATATACATTGGCAGAATGTATCAAAAAATATGAACCATCAATATGTTGCATGCAAGAGACTCATCTTAGAAACAGGGACACAAAAATTGAAAGTGAAAGGATGGAAAAAAATATTTCATGCAAGATACAGCCAAAAGAAAGCAGGAGTAGCAATATTAATCTCAGATAAAACAGACTTTAAATGCAAGGATGTTATGAGAGACAAAGAAGGCCACTACATACTAGTAAAAAGGGCAATTCAACAAGAAGAAATAACAATCATAAATGTTTATGCACCCAATCAAGGTGCCACAAAATACATGAGACAAACACTGGCAAAACTAAAGGAAGCAATGGATGGTTCCACAATAATTGTGGGAGACTTCAACACATCACTCTCTCCTATAGATAGATCAACCAGACAGAAGATCAATAAGGAAATTGAAAACCTGAACAATCTGATAAATGAATTGGATTTAACAGACATATATAGAACATTACATCCCAAATCACCAGGATACACATTCTTCTCTAGTGATCACAGAACTTTCTCCAGAATAGACCATATGCTGGGACATAAAACAAGCCTTAATAAATTAAAAAAAAATGAGAGTATTCAAAGCACATTCTCTGACCACAATGGAATACAATTAGAAGTCAATAACCGGATTCTGAGAAGATGGTGGCATAGAAAGAAGTGGATGACTTAGTCTCCCCCAGAACAATTCATAAATGAACAAAAAACCAGTAAATAACCTGGAATGGTAGCGGGGAGACAAACGTGACAGTACACTCAACTTCCACCGACATGAATTGGGAGGAATGCCCGAGATCACAGCATAAAATCTGTAAGTAAAATTGCGGACCCGCGCTGAGAGCCGAGAACCTAGAGCCGGGAGCCCCCCCACCCACGGAAGCCGTGCCATGCACTTTCTCAGCCCAGCTCCAAGTGAGCTTTTAATAATAACTGCTCAATACAGACAGTGAATCCTCAACAAGCAGACAGAGGCTTTTGGTGACAACTGACCTTGGGAGAATCGGGGGAAATATTCTGTCTCTCGCTCTCTCTCTGTGGAGAAAACCTCAGCTGCTCTCAGCCCACAGGGTGTTGCAGTAAAGACAGCCTCACACATTCTGCATTCTGAAACGAGCTGAGAGCCCCGCGGCACAGCCAAGTGGCCCAGGGCTTCCCTAGAGGGACGGCACACACTGATGACATAGCACGGCATCTCGCTCGGCTGAGGGAGGGTCGCAGCTGGGAGGGGAGATCCGCTCGGAGAACCCAGGGGCGCTACGCCAAGTCCAGTGGTTTATGGGACACTGAGAGAGAGCTGCCCTTCCTCCCTGACCACCTGTGTGTGCACCCCACATTCAGGGTGGGCGACTCCAGCGGCGCGCCCAGGCTGAGCTCTCCAACTGAACACACAAGAATCATTTCCCCACACTACACGGGAAAAAAGGTTGAGAACTGACTGGAGGGATGTAGGTGGCTCACAGATGCCATCTGCTGGTTACTTAGAGAAAGTGTACGTCACCAAACTGTGTCTCTGAAAAATTAGATTGATATACTTTTTTTTTTGATACAACTTGAAAGAACCCTATCAAGCAAAACAAATGCCAAGAGGCCAAAAACAACAGAAAATCTTAATGCATATGATAAAACCAGATGATACGGAGAATCCAGCTCCAAACACACAAATCAAGATTTCGGAAGAAACATTATACCTCACAAAATTAATTAAAGAACTACAATCAAAGAACAAAAACATGGCAAAAGATTTAAAGGACATCAAGAGGACCATGGCCCATGATATAAGCACCATAAAAAAAGACCCTAGAAGAGCATAAAGAAGACATTGCAAGAGTAAATAAAAAAATAGAAAATCTTATGGAAATGAAACTGTTGGCCAAATTAGAAAGACTCTGGATATTCACAATACAAGACTAGAGGAAGCTGAACAACATCTCAGTGTCCTAGAAATCCACAGAACAGAAAATGAAAGAACAAAAGAAAGAATGGAGAAAAAAATTGAAAAAAATCACAATGGATCTCAGGGATATGACAGATAAAATAAAATGTCCCTTAAGATTCATTGGTGTCCCAGAAGGGGAAGAGACGGGTAAAGGTCTAGAAAGTATTCAAAGAAATTGTTGGGGAAAACTTCCCCAACCTTCTACACAATATAAACACACAAAGCATAAATGCCTAGCGAACTCCAAATAGAATAAATCCAAATAAACCCACCCCAAGACATATTCTGATCAGACTCTCAAATACTGAAGAGAAGGAGCAAGTTCTGAAAGCAGCAAGAGAAAAGCAATTCACCACATACAAAGGAAACAATATAAGACTAAGTAGTGACTACTCAGTGGCCACTATGGAGGCGAGAAGGCAGTGGCATGACATATTTAAAACTCTGAGAGAGAAAAATTTCCAGCCAAGAATACTTTATCCAGCAAAACTCTCCTTCAAATTTGAGGGAGAGCTTAAATTTTTCACAGACAAACAAATGCTGAGAGACTTTGCCAATAAAAGACCTGCCCTACTTCAGATACTAAAGGAAGCCCTACCAACAGAGAGACAAAGAAAGGAGAAAGAGATATAGAGAATTTTAACAGACATATATAGTACCTTACATCCCAAATCACCAGGACACTCATTTTTCTCTAGTGATCACAGATCTTTCCCCAGAAGGGACCATAAGCTGGGACATAAAACAAGCCTCAAGAAATTAAAAAAAAAAAATTGAATATACTCAAAGAACATTCTCCAAACACAATGGAATACAAATAGAAGCCAATAATTTTTTAACTATAACTCCACTATTTACTTCCTACATGATAAAAAATACACAAACTCTAAGGACAAATCAATGGTTTTGAACTCAATGTAAAATATGTAATTTTAGACAACTATATAAAGGTGGGGGAATGAAGGAGCATAGGAACATAGTTTACGTGCCCTATTGAAGTGAAGGTGGTATCAAAGAAAAACAAGATTGATAGGGATTTAAGAGGTTAATTTTAAGCCCCACAGTAAACACAAAGAAATTATCAGAGAATATAACCATAGAGATGAAAAGTAGAGTTTGGGTTAAGAGAAAAGGGGGAAGGGGAAATGGGAAGTTAAGAAAGGAGTGTAGGGTTGCTGTTTGAGGTGAGGGGAAATTTCTAGTAATGGATGGTGGGAAAGAGCATAACATCATTCTAAATGTGATTAATCCCACTAATGGAAGGCTAGGAAAGGGGTGGAATAGTAAGATTTAGGCTGTATATATGTTTCCACAATTGAAAAAAGAAAAAAAAAAAAAACACAGTCTAACTAGACAATTGAATGCTAAGGATGAACTTGGATGGGATTGGAGGGTGGAGGACAGGTGGCTCGAAGGGACACAGTTGAGACATAAAGAAAAGGAAATATAGAATGTAAGCATTGTATCATTGTTGAATCTCTTATACTTCTTAGCTGTGCTTAATGGAATTACATAAAAGAATGTTCTTGTTCATGGGAAGTACATACGTGAATTATAGTGTATGTTCAAGGATGTGTGCAGCTAACTCTCATATATTCAGAAGACAGAGAAATATATGATGGATGATAGGGAGGGAAAGAAATAGTGATGTGACAGCATGTTAAAGTTGGTGAATTGAGCTATCGGGGGAGGGGTGTCAGGGTATGATGGAATTCTGTGTATGGAGCTAGTATTGTTTTTGCAACTATTCATGTAACTTTGAATTTATTTCAAAATAAAAAAAAAAAAAAAGAAGTCAATAACCATCAGAGACTTAGAAAATTCACAAACACCTGGAGGTTAAACAACACACTCCTAAAATAGATGGTTTATGGTGTGGAGTGTGGGGGAGCTAGCGATGGAGAGCGATTAATGAAAGGGGAAAGATGGCCCAGTAGGAACAGATAGGCTATTGTAGGTGAGTTTGGCGTTCTGGGAATGCCCAGGAATGTCCATGGTTTGTAGATTTCTGGTGGGTATGGTAGGAAGAAGTTCACAGAAATGTTGCTAAAGTAGTTGTTTTGGGTTAGTTGTCTTTTTCTTGCTCCCTTGTTATGTTTCTTTGAAATTTTTTTTATTGTATATCTTTAAAAAAATTTTTTTATATAGTTAATTTTTAAAAAAAGAGTTAATTTAAAAAAAAAATGAAAAAAATATGCAGATCCCCCTTGAGGAGCTGGTGGAAAATGCGGGGGTGTTGGGCTTCCCCACCTCGATGGTTGCTGATGTGGTCACACTGGCAGTTTGATGGGCTGAGCCCTCTACCACGGGACTTGACCTTGGCAAGACTGTTGCTGCAAGGGAGAGGCTAGGCCTCCCTATAATTGTGCCTAGGAGCCTCCTCCCAAATGCCTCTTTGTTGCTCAGATGTGGCCCTCTCTCTCTAGCTAAGCCAACTTGGCAGGTGAAATCACTGCCCTCCCCACTACGTGGGATCTGATGCCCTGGGGAGTGAATCTCCCTGGCAGCGTGGAATGTGGCTGCCGGAGAGGAATCTAAACCCGGCATCATGTGATGGAGAACATCTTCTTGACCAAAGGGGGGATGTGAAAGGAAATTAAATAGGCTTCAGTGGCAGAGAGATTCCAAGAGGAGCCGAGAGGTCACTCTTGTGGGCACTCTTATGCACAATATAGACAACCCTTTTTAGGTTCTAATGAATTGGAATAGCTAGCAGTAAATACCTGAAACTATCAAACTACAACCCAAAACCCATGAATCTTGTAGACAATTGTATAAAAATGTAGTATATGAGGGGTGACCATGTGATTGGGAAAGCCATATGGATCACACTCCCCTTTGTCCAGTTTATGGATGGAGGAGTAGAAAAATGGGGGTGGGGGGGGTGGAGAAGAAAGAAGGGCACCCAGTGTTCTTTTTTGCTTTGGTTGTTCTTCTACACTTTGGTTTTTATTCTTGTTGTTTTTGTGTGTGTGGTAATGAAAATGTCAAAAATTAATTTTGGTGATGGATGCACAGCTGTGTGGTAGTGCTGTGGACAACTGAATGTGCGCTTTGTTTTGTATGACTGCATGGTGTGTGAATATATCTCAATAAAAATGAATTAAAAAAACAGAGTGCAAGAGAAAATGTGGTTGGAAGATGTGTTTATGTGTTTATGCTATGAAATCCCAAACGGTAATTTAATGTGACCAGGAAACGAATGATCATCTACGTGTCTCAACAGACTCTAGGTAAAACCTGCATTTGTGATCATCATCAATGAAGCACAACTACAACTTCATGATTGGAAGCATGGGCAGCATGATGGAGGATGCAGTGTCAAGGTATCATGACTAAATGGTTTTAGAAATCAGCAGAGGCAAGAAGATCTGCATTGTTTCAATGCAAACATGATCCAAAGAGTCATGGCATTGTGTGTCAGAACAGCGTTGCTACTTTTTCACGAGTGGGAGATATGAAATTAGCCTGGAATTGTATGTTTGACAAGAAGGAACATAAAGAGATGGTTCCTGGACCCCCAAACAGGAAGAAATGATTCCTGGACACTATACTACAAAGACTCTTCACATTCACTGACCAGACAATAAACAAATATATAAATTCCCCTTCTTGGCCCATTATTATAAATCTCTATCAATACACTGCTATACCTAACATTAGCTCATGAATTTATAATATATTTTAAACCATATTGTTTATATACACAGTTCCATAACACACACACACACACACACACACACATATTTAATGAAGGCCTCACACACCCGAGGACAGTGGTTCTCAATTGAGGGGAGATGGGGTTGTTTGCCCCCAGGGGACATTTGACATTGTTTGGAGTGTCTTTTTGTTGTTGCAATTTGTGGGGTGGTACTGCTGGCATCTGGTGGGTAAAGGCAAGGGTGCTGTGGAACATCCTGTAATGCACAGGACAGTCCCCCGCAACAAAGGATTATCCCAAAAGGTCAACAGTACAGAGGCTGAGAATCCCTGCCCTAAGGGCAGCCCTGCTAGTGAACTCCTGCCTAGGCTAACCCATTCCCCCAGAGCACTGTTTTTCAAAAGAGGCCTCAGACAGCACCCCTGCACTGGACTCACGTGGGGTGTCCTTTAAGATGCTGACATATTGACCTACCTCAGACCTCTGTGGATGGGGTCCTGAAATATACATTTTCCAGAAGTTTCCCAGTGGCTTTTCCAAAAGTGGGAACTAGTGTTCCAGAAAATTTCCCTTGGTCAAAATAGAGATGGGTTTGGTTCCCTTACCTGGAGAGTGTGTTCATTTTCCCAACAAATATTAATTGAATGCCTATTCTGTGCCAGGCACTGTTCTAGGTTCTAGGGACAGATAAAGTCCCTGACTTCAGGGTACTTAGAGTCTACATGGGACAGGGGGTCAGAAAATAAACAATAAATATATAATATGACAGATGGTAAGAAATGCTATAAACTAAAACCAAGCAGGGTAAAGGCAGTAGAGGATGACTGGAATTTTGTGTGTTTGTGTTATTTTATACGGTTATATATAGTTATAAAGTGTTGAGGAAGTTCTCTTTAAAGTGATATTTGAGTGGAAATTTGTGGAAGTGGCAAACCATGTGGCTATCTGGGGGAACCTTTCAGGAAAAGGGAGCAGCAAAAGGGAGGCCAGAGGGAGAGCAGGGTGAGCAAGGGGGAGAGTGGTGGGAAACGAGGTCAGGGATGGGGTGAGACGTGTGTGTGAGGTCAACCCTCGGTCACAGTGAAAGGGTCAGGGATGTGCTCACTTTGGTGGGACATATACTAAAATTGGAATGATACAAAGATCAGCATGGCCCCTGAGCAAGGATGACACACAAATTCATGAAACGTTCCATATTTTACCATAACGTTTTTTGAAATTTGTTCTGTAGCTACTCATTAAATTGTACTTTGAAAGCTATCACCTTTCTGCATATATGTTATGTTCCACAATAAGGCAATAACTACAATTGTAGAATTGCAACCCATAATATATTTTGAAAATTGCTCTCTACTTGTTAAATTGAACTTTGAAAGTTATCACTTTTCTGTATATATGTTACATTTCACAATAAAAAATGTAAAAAAAAAGTCAAAAAAAAAAAAAAGAAAAAGACTAAAAAGGGTCAGCGATAAGGGACATGCAAAAGCTGAGAGCAGCAGCTGACAGGATCATAGAATACTGTTAGTAATGGGAAAACTGCTCAGTAAAATCCACTGGGAGGTGTTTTGTATTGCAATACCCACAACAGCACAAATGTTAAAGTGGAGGGACAATGGACAGTGTTCAGATAAGGTAGAAAAGCTTACCAGGCCGGGGATAAGGGTCAATCCACATGTGTGTGTACACACCCCTGTGTGCGGGGTGGGTGGGTGAAGCAGTGAAAAAGTTGAACCAGGAAACTGAAAGAACAATGGGGAACATACTGAGGAAAGTGAAGAGAAAACATCAAGTTGAGTATTTTAAGTGGAAAGAACTTAGAAATAGAGAAAAAGGGAGAAGGATCAGGAAAGATGGAAAGAGAACGAGGAACTCATATTTGTCAAATGCCCACAATTTGCCAGCAACTTTACATGTATTTTTTCATTTGGTCTTACAGCAATACTAAAGATGAATGTTACTGTCCCTATTTCAAAGATAAGAAAATTTCAGATCCAGAAAAGTTAAGTAACTTTACAAAGGTTACTTACTCACTAGTAAATACTAGGAGAGGGCAACTTCATTATTTTGTCTTCAATTCTTACCTATTGTGTAGTAAAGAATTTAACCTTGTCTGAGAGGGTTTTAACCTTAACCCTCCATTTCTGGGAGGTAGTTTCTAAGCTTTCGGAATGTCATACCTGATAGAGGGGTCATGTTTGCCTGAGGGCCCTGGGCCAGCCAGATAGTAATACTGTGTTTTATGTTTTAGGTAAAGGGCTTTGAGCTACAACAATATGATTTAGGGTAGGGGCTTTGGGTCACATGTTATCTGCTCCACCTCCTGAGGGTCTGGAAACTGAAATTAGCCACATGGGCAGTCAACTGTGCCCACATGATGGAGTAACTATGACTCCCTTCATGGAGTAGCTGTGCCCACACGATGGAGTAACTATGACTCTCTTAAGGTAGCCAAATGCCTCCTCATCTAATTAGTGACAAGCTTGAAAGGATGAACAACATTCCCACCACCCCTACCTACTATCCAGAGAAACCACAGCCCAGGGGATGGGCTTGGCAGAAGCAGCTGGGGAGGAAGCCCCTGTTGAACTTGACTCCAGTCTGGCATGGTTTGGGTAAGCTTCCGTGGCTGGCGTATTCCACGCATCTTGTCACACATCCATGCCAGGAAAGTAGCACTGTCCGTGACTCCACAGGGAGGAGACAAGGGTAACTCTGCATTGGGTACTTTTCCTGGCCTCTGCCCCAAGCAGTTCTTCCTTTGGCTTATTTCAGTCTGTATCCTTTCCCTGTAACAAACCTTATCGAAGAGTATAACAGCCTTCGGTGAGTGCTGTGTCTTTCTAGGGAATTATCAAAACCAAGGGTGACTTGGGAACCCCTTGAACTTTCAGTTGGCGTCAGAAGTAAAGGCTGTCTTGTGTGGACTGTTTCATGACTATCGTTGCATCTGTTTTCTCATGTTGCTGTCGTTACATGACTGTGATGTTGTTACAGGTAGGAAGGTAACAGAAGGATGACAAAGTGGCAAGCATGGTTAGATTTTTGCCTGCTGCGCTCTCTCCTCACTGTTGGGAGACACACACTGACCTTACAAAAAAATGCCACAAGATGGCAGCATCTTATTCATTTATTCAGAGGCTACTCAATCTCCATGGACAACTTTTTCAGTATAAAAATATTGAATAAAAAGTAATGTATCAGTTATAGTCCGCATTTAGAAATTGACCCATTATAACCAGAAATATATGTCAGGAAATAGAGTAAGAACCTCTAAATTCACAGGAATATTTCATGCACTCATAGGCATGCCATTCGCTTCCAAGTAAATGGGATTAAAAAATACATTTCTAATGCCATGTGGGAGTTATGCAAGATGGTAGAATGTAGGGCTCAAAAGTTTCCCTTTGGGGATTTGTAACTAAGAGTTTAAGGATTAACAAATAATTACAATTACCAAATCATTATACAGATGTTTTTCTAACCTTCTTGTATATTGTAAAATAACCAAAAGGAAATACCTGAAATTACTTAACTTTAACCCAGCCTCTTTGATCTTTGATAATGATAGTATAAGTATACACCCTTTATCTTGTGATTGTAAAAAATCACTGGCCCTGCTTATACCCCTTCATCACGTTTTACAACTTTAGAGTCTTAATGATCACAAAGAAAGCCCCTAATGTTTATTAATGAAGGAACCTGAGTCAGCCCAGAACTAACCCTTCCCACCTAAACTATCTTACTAGACAAAGGTAGTATGTAATTAGTCTGCACATGCTCAGTAATTAGATAATCTCTAATTTCGTCATTCCACGCCATTATGCTCATTAACCTAAATCCTGCCCATCTTTTGATACTATAAAACTATCAAAAGTTACTGCAGTTGAGACAGATTTTTAAGTGATAAGTATCTGATCTCCTGCTTCACACTTAACAATAAACACTTTCTCATTTTGAAACCCCAGTGTCTCAGGAATTGGTCATTTGAGCACATCGGGCAGAGAAACCTCCACATTTGATTGGTATCAGATTCAGGGAGACCTGTGTTAAAATTCAAGTTCTGACACTCTAGCCACATGGTGTTGAGCAAATGAAAATCTTTCTGAATTTATTTCTGCATCTGTAAAATCCCTACTCTTTAGGTTTATTATGAATATTAATTTTCACATGTAGAGCTCTTGGTGAAGTGTCTGACACCACTCAATAAATAGTAGCCATTATATAATAATTATTTATGTAATACTCATTTATTCTCATTTTGCTTTTCTCTACCTTCCTAATGTTCAAATGAAAAATAACCTTAGAGATTCTCTAGTCTAGTGGGTCTCAAGCTTGGAGCACATTGGAATTACCTGAGGAGATTTAACAATTTCTGATGCTTGGGGTTCCACACCCAGAGATTCTCATTTAAATGGTCTGGAGTGTGCCATATCATTAGAATTTTTAAAAGGTCTCTAGCTGATGCTAACATGCAATCAGGGTAGAGAAATACTTATTTAGAACAACATCCTCACTTTAAAAAGGGAAAAAGAGGCCTAGAGAAGGTGGAAGTGACTTATTTGGTGACATGAGACCAAGAGCTCAACCTGAAGTCTCCGAGACCTTAGCTGTCTCTAGAACACAGTGCTGCCTGGGGCCTCATGTCCCATATGCCACCACAGATACTCTGCCCCAGTCAGACTGGCTCACATTTTATTTTATGAATACACATGGTCTACCCATGTGTTAAATCCACAACCACATAAGCAGCCATTTAATGAGACTTATTATGTGCCAAGCACAGAGCAAGCCAATTACAGTTTCCCTAATCCATACGACAAGATTTCAAGGATGATATGAGTGCCCCATTTTAGGGGGAAACTGTAAAAGACTAGCTCAAGTCACAGCTAGTGAGAAGTCAGAATTCGATTCAGGTCTATTGGGCTCCGAAGTCCAGGATCTTTTGCTAAACCTCACAGCCGTCCATCCCTGGGCATTTCCAGGTTATTTCTCCATCAGGAACAAGCTCTAGTTTCACTCCCTCCCCAAAAGCCCTTCCATGCCAGCCCACCAGGATCTCTTTAGAGTCTACCTCCTTATCTAGTCATTTATTTTGTCATGTATATGACCTGTTTCTTTCCCCATGAGGCTGGGAAGGAGAAAGACTTTCCTCTGTGTTTCTGTCCTGGTCCTGTAGCTGTGTCAAGGTATGGCGATAAATTGCAAGGTCCTAATGTTCAGCCTTTTGTGAGACGACTCCTCTGGATACACCTGGTAAAAGGGGAGTGTCAGCAGGCCTGGGTAGAGGTGAAAATCTGAACTGAGAAGGAACGAAGCTTTCCTCAGGCTGATTTGTGGTCTCTTTTTTTTTTAACCAAATAAACCTCTAGGTGTCAGTCAAAAGCCTAGTTTTGAGAACCCAATCCTCTCGTAAATGAAATTTAAAAATCTCAGGCCGGAAGGAGTTCTTCTCATCTAACCACTAACCCAAAGCTAGAATTACCTCTCCAGCGTTACGCCACAACAACCGTGCTCCCAGGCCACAGGCCAGTGATAAGGAACCCACTGTTTCTAAGACAGTCTCTTTCGTGTTTGGAGAGTCTTTTAGAATATTGTTCTTGATTGTATATGAAACTCTGCCTTCTTGTAGCTTCCACCTACCCCACAAGGGAGTTAAGTAGAAACAGCCCATGCAGAACGACTGGGCCTGGGGCTGTAAGCGGCCTGTTATGCCTGGGAAAGGCCCTCCACACAAGACTGAGCACTGTGTACTGGGCTGTCCTGCCCATCAGCCCTTCCCTCCTGGCCTAAGCACTGTCCACCCTCAGGTGATCAGAGAAGGAGGGAGCTCTTTCTTCAAACCCAGAGATGGAGAGGGATGACTCTTTCCAGCAGGGTCCAAAGACCTGAAGAATGTATGTGTCTTGCTCAAAGAAGTCTCCTTTTCACTCCTGATCTCCCCAAGGGCTCCTCCCCAAGAGCCTGGTCCTTCTTAGTGAAACCCACTTTCTCTGTTCAAACAATAAAGAGGGAGTCCTGCCCTGATAAAGATAGTGGAGTGAGATGCTTCAGGGCTTCATCTTCCCACAGAAGCTTTGAAACTAGCAAGAACTGGCAGACACATTTTCCTCAAAGCTCCAGAAAACAGTTGAAGGACTGTCAACAGGGCAAGCCCCGAATCAAGAAAAGGGCTACTGGAAAGCAGTAGGATATCCTGGTGCCCTGGTTGGCCCCTCCCTCATCCCTCACCAGTTTGACATAGAGCCAGCTCAGGCTCCCAGTGTAGATCTCTGGTCCCAGGTCTGGACAGAGCAGAGTAACTCTCATGCACATACTGGAAGCATGTATGTCTGGCCCAATATGTGCAGTGGTGACTTGAAGGACTTGCCCTGCATTTGGAAGACAGCTCACCAAGCTGTCTTACAGAGTTATAGAAGAGCAATCAAGTCATGCTGCAAAGGATAAAGGATTGCTGGCTGTAGGACATACAGTGCAGCACCTGGGATGGTGAGGATCTGGTTTCCCAGGGAGGAGGGGACATTAGCAACCATGTACCAGGAAATTCCCATGGCCACACATATATGACTGAGACAAGATGCATGCATGTGCAGAAAGGATAAGAGAGACCCCTGCACTTTGGCCTGGACCTGTTCTCTAATCTCATTGTATGGATAAGCCCTGAAGGAGAAGACTTGCACAGGTCACTCTGCAAAGCCTGGGAAAGGGGTTTTCTTTCCTTTCCTTCCTTCCTTCCTTCCTTCCTTCCTTCCTTTCTTGGTTGGCTTGTGGCATTCAAGGAACTCTGTCATAACGGAACTAGATATAAACTTAAGGAAAAGACTCCCCAGGGTCTAAATTGCAGCAATAACTCATTAAAATATCAAAATGTCCAGGTTGCAACAAAAGATTACAAAACAGACAAAGAAATGGGAAGTGCTGCCGAGGCAATGGAGAAGATGAAAGCATTAGAAACCATCAGTGAAGAAGATCAGACCAGACACAAATGTCCAGACAAAGACATTAAAAAGTGGTCTTAAATATGCTCAAACCACTAAAGGAAAATGTGAACAAAGAACTAAAGGAAATCAGGAAAATGATAGATGAATACAAAGAGAATATCAATAGAAAGATGGAAATTATGAAAAGGTAACAACCAAACAGAACTTAAGACCATAGTAACAGAAATTAAAAATTCCCTAGAGTGGTGTGTTTGGGAACTGGCAGGAAAAAGAACCAGTGAATTTGAAGATAAAACAATTTGAAATTTGAGGATCAGAAGGAAGAATGAATGAAGAAAAGTGAACAGAGCCTGAAGAACCTGTGGAGCACCATCAAGTGTATCAATATACACCTTGTGAGGGTCCCAGAAGGAGAAGAAAGAAAGCAGAAGAGAGAATATTCAAATAAAATAATGGCTGAAAACATCCCAAATTTAATGCAAGACATGAATATATACATCCCAAATGCTTAATAACTCCAAAGAGGATAGACTCAAATAGACCCATACCATGCCGTACTGTAATCAAACTGTTAAACACCAAAGAAAGAATTCTGAAAGTCCCAAGAGAGAAGGAACACATCACATACAAGGGACCCTAAATAAGATTGTGGCAATTTTGCATTGGAAACCGTGTAGGCAAGACGACAGTGGGAAAACATACTTAAAGTGTTGAAAGCAAAAAATTGCCAACCAGTAATTCTATATCCACAAAGCTGTCTTTCAAAAATGAGGGAGGCATTAAAACATTCCCAGATAATCAAAAGCTGAGGGAGTTCATCACCACTAGATTGGCCCTACAAGAAATGCTAAGGAAAATTCTCCAGATTGCAGGAAAGGTCACTAGACAATTGGCTGAAGCAACATGAAGAAATAAAGATCTATGGTAAAGAAAATGACATGGGTGAGTATAAATACTAGTACTTTTGTATTTTTGGACTGTAACTCCACTTTTTACTTCTTACAGGATCTAAAGGCAAATGCATAAAATGTAATAATAAATCAGTGGTTTTGGACCTATAATGTATGAACATGTAATTTGTGACAAGAACTACACAAAGGTGGGGGGGGGGGGGTGGAGGGGACATAGAACATAAGTCTATGAACATAGTTTATGTGTGCTATTGAAGTTAGGTTGTTAACAAACAAACAAGATTGTTACAGATTAGGATGTTCAATTTAAGCCCCATGGTAACTATAAAGAAAATACTGGAGAATATGCAAGCTCATAGAAACAAAAATTAGAGTACAGTTTATGGGGTTGGGGGTTGGAAAATGAGGTGTTAATGCAAATATTAACATATGTTTGCATCCCATTGGGATAGGGATGAATGGGAAGTTAATGCATAATAGGTATAGGTTTCTGTTTGGGGAGACGGGAAAGTTTTAGGAATGGAAGGTGGTGAGGGTACCAGAATAATGTGAATATGATGAATCTCATACTGAATAGTATGCTTGGGAGTACTTGGCATGGGAAAGTTTATGTCATGTATGTATTCCCACAATTAAAAAAGGAGAAGAAAGGGCAACTAAAGAGACAATGACAATTAAATGTAATACATGATGCTGGATGGGATTTAGCAAGGGAAAAGAAAAGGCTCAAAGAGACATTATTGGGACATATGAAAAAATTGGAACATAGACTGTAAGTTTTATATCAATGTTAAACTGCTAGAACTTGATAACTGCACTTAAGTTGGTTACATAAGTGATTATCCTTGATCTCAGGAAATGTACATGGCAGTATTGAGTGTTCAAGGAGTATTATATATACAACCTACACCAAAATGTTCATAAAATAGATTGATAAATAGGTAGAAGATAGATAGATAGATAGATAGATAGGCATATGGATAGGCAGATAGATTAGATAGATGGATCCATAAATAGAATGATGGCAAATGTGGCAAAAAGTTAAAATTGGTAGCTCCTGGTATCTGGGGGACAGGGGTATGCTAGAGTTCTCTGTGTGGGGTTTGTATAATTTTTAAACTGCCCTGTAAGTTTGAAAGTATTTCAAAATAAAAAGTTAAAAACAAAGAGGGAATTTCCACTGCAATTCTTGGTCCCAGTTGTTATTTTTTAGAAATACACAGAACAAACTCAATCTCTCTTCCTCTAGGGATCTGTAGACAGAGACTGAGTCATCCATCCATCCATCCATCCATCCATTAAACACACATATTTTTCCCAGAAGCCTACTATGTGCTATGCACTGTCTTCTAGTAGGCTGTCAACAAGGGGCAAATGATATTATTAATAACCTGATGATTAACCCAGTCACAGACAGGTCCAATTTAAATGGTGAATTTATGAGAAGAGAATGGAGAGATGAGGGAACTAGCATTTACTGAACATGAACTGGCTACCAGGCAGGGTGCTAGGTGCTTGCCTTATATGGAGGCTTATGACCTCCTTACAAGGTGTGTTAGCTACATCTCCATTTTACAAACGAGGAGGCAGAGGTTTGGAGAGCTTAAATAACCTGACCAAGTTTCCACTGCTAGTAAATGGTAGAGTGAGAGTCGGGATAAGTGCTCCCTGACTGCAAAACCGTCACACCGTGGGCCTTGCACCCGGATTCCCTAGGACAGGCCATTGTGGTTCCCTCATGGCCACATGATTGAAATGAACATCGCTTCAAGTTTTCTTTTCAAGCTTTCAGACTCAAAACCCTCATTTTCACCATTTTTTTTTTTAAGTTTACAGAGTAGTTTGTTGTTGTTTTCCATAGAAGCCAAATTTCCTGTCAGTACGTTTCCATTGTAAACTTAGACATAAGACAGGGCATAAAAAAACCAATAGCGGTTATTTGGGTACACCTCAGTTTGCTTATTCTCTGGAATTCGTTTCTAGGCTCTACTTATTTTGATAAAATGCTGTGATAAGAATATAAAAGAAAATTTTGAAGAAAATAAAAAAGATTATCCCAAATTTCATATCCTGATACAACTATTTCCATTCTAATCCATTTCCATGTCTTTATATGTTTTCAATTATAAGTCCTTAATAAATGTAGGATATTATTATAATTCCAAATGTTTTATATTTTTATTTTTTTCACTCAACATTATTTAAAGAACATTTATCCATGCTTTTTCATAGTCTTCCTAATGATCACATTTAACAACTACCTAAAAGGCTATCAATTTATATTTTAAGGCCTTTAGAGATGTAGTTCTGGGATTACTGACAAGATATAGTCTCTATCCTGCTTTATTTCATTATTTAAATAATTTGCTTAAGCATGGTTTAAACTCTTTTTCACAGTATCCATTAAATCTGTTACAACCCCAAGAGGATAGGGAAATATTTTTTGCTAATAAGTTGGACATTTTCTTTTTGGTTTTAGTCAAAATCAGATTTGCAATATTAATGCCTTAGGATAATGACCATGAGTTTAATTTGTATTTGCTTCTTACTTCTCAAATCCTCAGTACCCTGATCCTGCTTACTGAAGCCTTAGTTGCCGCTTCTGAAAACCTGTTAAGGCTTTAGTTAGTTAATTATTCATCGGGGCTTTGCTTTATGGACACAGGTTCTTCTTGGTAACGTCAGCGCCTGCTGTTTCTGACAGCAGGCCAAGGAGTGGAGGCCACTGTTTTTTTAACTCCCCTTGTAATCTAAATTGTGTTTTTCCTGTCATTTCTTTTCTCTTCTTCAGTTTAGAGGCTGCCAGAGCCAGAAGGAGAGAATAATCAAGGTTAGTTTTTCCAGTCAAGGCTAGGCCTGGAAAAGGGTCCTGCTTATCTCTGAGGTTTGTACTTGGCAGACCCCGGGCAGGGAAACTACTGTGGACCACCCTTCTGATGCTCCCAGGAGCCTACAAGGCTTGCTGGAGGGCTGCGCCTGTCCAGTTCTGCTACTTGAGATGCAGATCCATTTTCCCCTTGGTTTTAGCTAAAAGGTGAGATAGGAGAGAAGAATATTAGATATACTCACGCAGAAATGGTCCATCAAAATAGGAGAAATATTAAGAAATTTCAAACAGGAAATCATCATTCAATACTAACAGAAAATTTCCTTTAATCTTAAAAGAAGCGGAATTCTTCTTTGGACAGACTCAGCTTAATGGAACTGCAGCAGGCCGCTGATGTGTATGGATTTAACACTTGAAGTTTTGACTATTCCTGAGTAAAAAGTAGTCATGTATGATTTTGCCAAGACCTAATTTGAATCCTGTGCACTAGGATGTAGGTGTGAAGAAGCGAATAAGTGAGCCCTGCTGATGGCTCATCTTCCACGTCCCATCAAGGCTTTGTAGCTGTCTTCTTCAGCATTATGTGTGCATTTTACGGGGAAATTATATGACAGTGGTATTTGAAAATTTGGCGGGTTCTCGAGAATGTCAAGATCTATCATTCTTCAATTATACTCAGTTATTTCCTGCTCTCTGCCTTTAATTTTCCTCTTATAGCTGCGTGCCCTTCCCCCATATCCAACTATTAAGCTTACGTTTAACAAATGAATCACCTCCTCAGTGAAGTGTTTCCTGATTATTTTCCACAATGTAATCTCTCTCTGCTTTGGCCTCATTAGACTCTTATTTGTACTTTTCTTTTATGGCTTTTATTTTATATGACCTTGGATAATAACGACCTGTGTACTTTGTCCTATTGGTGCCTGAGATTATAGTTGCCTTCAAGGCACCACTGGGTCGTACTCATCTGAGAAGTGCCCCCTGTCCCCCCACCTCACTCCCTTCCACAGAGCCCAACATATTACTCTCCACAAGACAGAGGCTTGATAAATATCTGCTGAGTTGAATCGGAATAAAGGCTCGTTCTGTTGTAACAAAGTGGGTAGACATCTTGTGGATGATAGCTTCTGCTGGATGTTACTAGTACTTTTGTTAGTCACCTATAAATAAAACCTGATTGCTATGTTCTTTAGATAATCTGACATGGGGAATATATCAAATATAGGAGTCTGAGCTAGCTCAGTAGCTGATCTAATTTAGACACTTTTCTTAATATAGATACTTTTATCTTCAAATCTGAGAATTCTCTACCTGGTCCAGCTCTGCCTGTCTCAAATCCAATCCCTATGCATACAGACACAGTCCTCTCCTTTTTATTTCCTTTCTCATTATGTCATGCTGAGGTCTCAGAAATATATCGTGTGCTTTAAAGCTCCTTTTTGTCTCAAGTTTTTCAAGTGGAGAGTTGATTAAAAGGTGTCCCTTGTAGCAAAAGGTTCAGTCTTATAAGCAACTTCTAAACAATTTCTGGAACTGTTTCCTCTTCCTTCCTTAATGCCAGTTTATTGTTTTCCTTTCCTCACAAAGAAAGGACTTTCTTTAAATAGTTGTCTACACTGCCTTTCTCTACTACCTTACCTCCTATTCAGTTTATCAATTTACCTTAAACCCAGGTTATCTAGGTTGCAGAGCCTGGGATCAGGATTAAAGTGCTGATTGTTTTTTGGGGGGAGGTACAAATTTAGCAAAGTAAAAGTGAGGAAATAGGCAAGTCAAGCAATGCAGTATGATGAGTTACCATGCTGAACAATGCTTCCAATGAGCCGTGATGAGAATTAATAGGTGACTTGGCAGGTAAGTTCCTTGAGCCATGGGAGTTCCCCATCATGGCCGCAAGGAGGAATCACACCTTGGAACGGTCTGTGGAAAGGAGATATGAGGGCAATGCACCTGCCTGGTCCCCTTCTGAGTCCCATTTCCCATTTGTCAAGGTGCACAGGAAGATAACTCCCCCATACTTCTACTGCGTAACTTCTATTGTGCATCATCTGGCTTCTCGGTGGCAGCTCAGGAAGCAAGATTTCATGCCCAGTAGTACAGCATTTTATCCAGCTGAAAGTGGAAGATCAATTCAATGTAGATGGTGCGTGTGTGTGCATGTGTGCGTGGGTATGTGTGTGCAGGTCTGGGGCTTCAGTTTTGACTCCAGCCCACTCAGAGAACTCAGCAGGGGCAGCAGCAGTCCTGAAGGTGGGCAGTGCCTTTGGAAAGAAAGAAGCATTCGCGGTAATCTGTAAAGAAATGCAAGGTTATGCTCGATACACAGCACCATCAGATTTCACCCTCACCTTTGACCTTCACTGATTTTGTAAAGGTCATCAACAAAGTCTTGACAAATCCAGAAAGTATTATCTAGTTCTTATTTTACTGAACAACTTTGCTCCATTTGAAACTATTGACCACTCACTCCCTGAAACTCTATCATCCTCTTGTTTTCCTGGTGAACAGAATAGGGTCTCTTCTGACCTCATTGGCTTGGTCTGCTTAGGGAGTCTTCCTTCCCCCATCTCTTATAATTGGATTCTCTGTGTGGTTCCCTTTTCAGACTTCTTTCTTATATTATCACTCTCCACACTTAGCTGTCTCCCATGCACTGATACTTACCAAATCAATATCTGCAGCTCAAATCTCTCTGCTCCAGATCCATATATATATATGCCCAACTCTGGACATCAAACCACATTCCCAAAATTAAATGGGAATTCAATTCTATCCTCAACTCCTGCTCTCACTAAAACTGCTCTTCTTCCTATAGCCCTGTCTCGGTAAATGTCACCAGACCAAGAACCAGTGACAAAAAAAAAAAGACTTCTGAATGCCTTTCTTTCCTTCATCCCTCACACACACAGTGAGTCACTACATCTCATTGATAGCTCCTCTTAAATATCTCTTAGATCTAGATCTTTTCTCTATCTCTACTGCCATTGTTTCATTTCAGAACTGCAATTGCCTCCTAAATGTTCTCTCTGCCTTTGACCTTGCCTTTCCTCAGTCAATTTTTCAAACTGAATCTGCAGCTATATTTTCAAAACACAAATCACCATGACCAAATGGGGTTTAATCTATGAAAATAAGAATGGTTCAATGTTTTAAACATATCGATTTATGTATAATTTATGGCATCAATGTATCAAAGAAGAAAAAGCATATGATCATCTTAACAAAATGTTAAAAACTACTTGATAAAAATTAACACACATGGTTTATTTTTAAAAAACACCTTAGTTAACATGATAACGAATATTGATCTCAAACCAAACCACTGGCTAATATTATACTTAGCGGTAAAACATTAGAAGCATTCCCATTAAAACTAGCAATTTGACGGTCATTATAGTTACTTAACATTATTTTGGAAGTATTAATCAATGCAATAATGGCAGAAAGAAACAAGGTATAAATATTTGATACGGAGAGATAAAATTATCATTATTTGGAGATGATATGGTTGCTTGGAAAACTATTAGCATTAATAATAGGGTTAAGAAAGTTTGGCAATTGTAACAGAAATATTTTATAAATTAATTGCTTTCTTATATACCAGTAATAATTAGTTAAGAAATACAATGAAAGAAAGAATTCATTCATCACAGCAATGAAAAAAATCAAAACACCTAGGAATAAACTTAATGATAAATGTACAATTCTACAAGACTCTAAAAGGAGATTGGAATAAGGGTACAGACAATCTACATTAACTGTACTGGAAGACTCAATGTCGTAAGGGTATTAACTTTCCTTAAACTAAGTCTATAAACATAAAATTCCAATAAAAATGTCTGGGAATTTTTCTTTCAGAAAGTGAAAAAAACAAAACTGTTTTTAAGCGTATTTAGAAAAACAAACAAACGAGAAAAGTCAAGTGCATTATTAGGAAGAACAGAACTAAAAACCCCTTTCTTTACTGGATATTAAAATGAACCTGCAAGATATAATAATTAAAACATTATGGGTTGAGAACCTAAGATGGCGGCTAGGTGAAACAGGGCAAAATAACACCTCCATGAAAAATACTAGATAAAAACCAGAAGGTGACCCAGAATACTGGTTTCAGCAACGGACCAGCTGGACAAGGTCTGCTAGAACCACAGGGGCCGTACACTTGGTGAAAACAGGAGTCTGCATTCTGAAATGAGTGAGTAAGCCAGCTGAAAGATCCGCAGCCATGCTGCAGTATGGGGAAGCTGGAGGTTGGCATTTGGAGACAGACTGGTTCTTTAAAAAAAAAAAAAAAAAAACGGGAAAAACACAGGAGCAGCTGCATTTGCAATGGTAAAAACTGTGCAGTGGAAGCACGGCAGAAGCAGTCTGAGCCGGCCTCTCGGTGTCTGGCATGGAGGATAGCCCGCTGCAGATTCTCTCAAGGCCAGGGGAGTGGAGGGGAGAGCCGGAAGGAGAAAGAAACCTCGCTGCTTGTAGCCACCCCCCAGCGGACTGGAGACACTCCTGCCTGGGGCCATGCCCGCAGCCCAGAGCAGTGCCAGTTGTCTCTGGGCTGGGAAGGAGGAACTGTGCGAGGAGAGGGGAGGGGTGGAGATACCCTGTTCAGCCATCTTTGCATCAGGCTGAGCACGCCCCTGCACGGCCCGGGAGCCCAGGGCTTCCCTTGAGGGATGGTGCGCACTTGTGACATAGCACAGCCTTCCCTCAGCAGAGGTCCTGGAAGATCACAGCTGAGAAGGGGGGCCTGCTCGGAAAACCCAGGGATGCTACGTCAATGCCAGTGGTTTGTGGGTCAGCATCAGAGAAGATTGGGGGCAGAACTGAAATGAAGGCTTAGACTCTTGCAACAGCCTTGAATCTCCGGAAACACCTGGGAGGTTTGAATATTAAAGCTGCCCTGCCTCCCTCACCACCGGGACACGTGCCCCACATTCAGGGCGGACGGCTCCAGCAACACACCCAAACTGAGTTCACCAACTGAACTCCACAAGAATCATTTCCCCACACACCACAAGAACAAAGTTGAGAACTGACTTGAGAGGAATAGGTGACTCGCAGATGCCATCTGCTGGTTAGAGAAGGTGTACGCCACCAACTTGTATTTCTGAAAAATTATATTGGTATTTTTTTTTTACAACTTGAAAGAAACTTATCAAGCAAAGCAAATGCCAAGAGGCCAAAAACAACAGAAAATCTTAGTGCATATGATAAAACCAAATGATATGGAGAACACAATCCCAAAGGCCCAAATCAAAATATCGGAAGAGACACAGTACTTGGCACAATTAATCAAAGAACTATAATCGAGGAATGAAAACATGGCAAAGGCTATAAAGGACATGAAGAAGACCATGGAATAGGATATAAGGGACATAAAGAAGACCCTAGAAGAGCATAAAGAAGATATTGCAAGAGTAAATAAAAAAAAATAGAAGATCTTATGGAAATAAAAGAAACTGTTGGCCAAATTAAAAAGACTCTGGATACTCATAATACAAGATTAGAGGAAGTTGAACAATGACTCAGTGTCCTAGAAGTCCACAGAACAGAAAATGAAAGAACAAAAGAAAGAATGGAGAAAAAAATTGAAAAAATTGAAATGGATCTCACGGATATGATAGATAAAATAAAACGTCCAAACTTAAGACTCATTGGTGTCCCAGAAGGGAAAGAGAAGGGGAAAGGTCTAGAAAGAGTATTCAAAGAAATTGTTGGGGAAAACTTTCCAAACCTTCTACACAATATAAATACACAAAGCATAAATGCCCAGCGAACTCCAAATAGAATAAATCCAAATAAACCCACTCTGAGACATATTCTGATCAGACTGTCAAATACTGAAGAGCAGGAGCAAGTTCTGAAAGCAGCAAGAGAAAAGCAATTCACCACATACAAAGGAAACAACGTAAGTCTAAGTAGTGACTACTCAGCGGCCACCATGAAGGTGAGAAGGCAGTGGCATGACATATTTACAATTCTGAGAGAGAAAAATTTCCAACCAAGAATACTTTATCCAGCAAAACTCTCCTTCAAATTTGAGGGAGAGCTTAAATTTTTCACAGACAAACAAATACTGAGAGATTTTGCTAATAAAAGACCTGCCCTACTTCAGATACTAAAGGGAGCCCTACCAACAGAGAAACAAAGAAAGGAGAAAGAGATATAGAGAATTTTAACAGACATATATAGAACCTTACATCCCAAATTACCAAGACACTCATTTTTCTCTAGTGATCATGGATCTTTCTCCAGAATGGACTAATATGCTGGGACATAAAACAAGCCTCGATAAATTAAAAAAAAAAAATTGGATATACTCAAAGTACCTTCTGTGACCACAATGGAATACAAATAGAAGTCAATAATTTGTGAATTGTAACTCCACTATTTACTTCCTACATGATATAAAATACACAAACTCTAATGACAAATCAGTGGTTTTGAACTCAATGTAAAATATGTAATTTTTGACAAGAACTATATAAAGGTGGGGGAATGGAGGTGTATAGGTACATAGTTTATGTGTCCTATTGAAGTTAAGTTGTTATGAAAGAAAAACAAGATTGTTATGGATTTAAGAGTTTAATTTTAAGCCCCACAGTAAACACAAAGAAATTATCAGAGAATATGACCATAGAGATGAAAAGTAGAGTTTGGGTTAAGAGAAATGGGGGAAGGAGCAATGGGGAGTTAAGAAATGAGTGTAGGGTTTCTGTTTGAGGTGAAGGGAAATTTCTAGTAATGGATGGTGGGAAAGAGAGCATTACAACATTCTAAATGTGATTAATCCCACTAATGGAAGGCTAGGGAGGGGATAGAATGGGAAGACTTAGGCTGTATATATGTTTCCACAATTGAGGAAAAAAAAAAAAAAAGACAGTCTAAATAGATGACAATTGAATGCCAAGGATGACCCTGGATGGGATCTGAGGATGGAGGGCAGGAGGCTCAAAGGGACACAGTTGAGGCATAGGGGGGAAAAAAAACAGGAAATATAGAATATATGCTTTGTATCAAGGCTGAATCTCTAGTACTTCTTAGCTGCATTTAATGGGATTATATAAAAGAATGTTCTTATTCATGGGAATTGCACATGTGAATTACAGTGTTTGTTCAAGGATGGGTGCAGCTAGCTCTCATACGTTCAGAAGACAGAGCAATAGAAGATGGATGATAGATAGGGAGGGAGGGAGGGAGGGAAAGAAATACTGGTGTGACAGCATGTTAAAGTTGGTGGATTGGGGTATCAGGGGAGGGGGGTCAGGGTATGCTGGAGTTCTGTGTATGGGGTTTGTATTGTTTTTGCAACAGTTCCTATAACTTTGAATTTATTTCAAAATGAAATAAAATAAAAAAAAAACAAAAAACATTATGGAGTTGAGAGGTCATTCTGGAGGCTTTTCTTATGTGTTATATAGATGTCCTTTTTGGTTTTTATTGTATTGGAATAGCTAGAAGGAAATACCTGAAACTGTTGAACTGCAACCCAGTAGCCTTGATTCTTGAAGATGATTTTATAACTATATATCTTATACTGTGTGACCGTGTGATTGTGAAAACCTTGGGGCTCCCACTCCCCTTATCCAGTGCATGGACAGATGAGTAGAAAAATGGGAACAAAAATTAAATGAATAATGGGGTGGGGGGATGGGATGTTTTGGGTGTTCTTTCTTACTTCCATTTTTATTCTTTTTTTTTTTGGAGTAATGAAGATGTTCAAAAATTGATTGTGGTGATGAATGCACAACTATATGATGGTGCTGTGAACACTTGATTGTACACTGTGGGTGATTGTAGGGTATGTGAATATATCTCAATAAAACTGAATAAAAAACTTTGGAAATTTTTTAAAAAAACCATTATGGTACTAGCTAAAAAACAGACAAAAGTTCAGAAATATATCCAAGTATATATTAGAATTTAGTATATAAGGAAGCTTGTGATTCAGACCAGTGGGGAGAGTGTGAGACCATTGTTTACCATCAAAACAAAGTTAAAGCCAAACTCACACTTCATTTAGATAAATTGCAGGAAAAGATTAAAAAATTTAATGTAAGTAAATAAAAATTTTTGATGTGGGTAGAAGAAAAGATAGGTGAATATTTACAAAACCTTGGGATAAAGAAGGAATTAAAGGAGGAAAGCATAAAGGATGATAGAGTAGGTTATATAAAATATAAAACTTTTTATAGCAAAATTCGCCATAAACTAAGATAAAAGACAAATGATATTCTATCCTGAACTAAAAGTCCATGTCCTTAACATTCAGACTTTTTCAAATCAGTAAGAAAAACACAAATATCTAAAGTGAAAAATACACAATCAACTAGAAAAGACATTTTAAGCACAAAAAACCTAAAGTGGCCAATAAATATGAAAAAAGTTGAACTTCCCTATTAGTCAAAGAAATGCAAATTAAAGCCACAAAGAAAAAAATAAGGACAAATATATGCACTATTAGCAAGTGTTTGGCGATTCAGGCACTTAAAAACCTTTTTGGATGTATAAACTGATGCAGTCCTTCCAGAGGATATAAAAGCCATAGGACAGGGCTTACTCTTTGGCTTAGCAGCTCCACTACTGGCAATGTAAAGCAGGGAAATAAGACACACACACACACACACACACACACACACACACACACACACACACGTCTTGTGGCACTGTTTGTAACAATAAAAATTGGAAACGTAAGTGTCCAAAAGCAGAGAATGTATGCAGCCATTTCAAAAGATGTAGAAGAATTTTATTTATAACAAAACACATTTAAGGGAGGATATTTAAAATTCCAAACCAGCAATGTAAACGCAGCCAGTAGGGAAAAAAAAATTAGTATGACAACCTGGCACTAGAGTTCTGATGGGGGTATACTCAGTTGAAATGTTCCCCCAAATTCACTCCCATACAGAAACTATGAATGTGAACTTCCTTGGAAATACGGTCATTCAGATGTAATCAAGTTAATATCAGATCATACTGGATTAGGTTTGGCCCTAAATCTAATATGACTGGTGTCCTTACAAGAAGAGGGAAATTTAGACACAGAGATCAGGCACAGAGACTCACACAGAGAAGATGCCGTGTGAAGATGGAGACAGAGAGTGCACTGATGCTTCTACAAGCCAAGAACTCCAGGGATGACTCAGAGCCACTAGAAGTTAGGAGAGAGCCAAGGAACGGAGTTTCCCTCAGAGCCTCCAAAAGGAACCAAACCTGTTGACACCTGGGTTTTGGACTTGTAGTCTCCAGGACTGTGAAAGAATGAATGTCATTTCAAGCCACCTGGTTTGTGGTGATTTGTTACAGCAGTCCTAGGAAACTAACATAGGTAGAAACTTTTGATTTAGTAGAATAACTTAGAATCTCTTTGTGGGTTGGAGCAAACAAAGGGAATGCTGAATTACCTTGTACAAAAGAGAGTGGGAATTGGGCATGTAGTTTGTTCTAGTTTGCTAATGCTGCCGGAATGCAAGACACTAGAAATGGATTGGCTTTTATAAAGGGAGTTTATTTGGTTACACAGTTACAGTCTTAAGGCCATAAAGTGTCCAAGGTAACGCATCAACAATCAGGTACCTTCAATGGAGGATGGCGGATGGCATCCAGAAAACCTCTGTTAGCTGGGAAGGCACGTGGCTGGCGTCTGCTTGCTTCCAGCTTGCGTTTCAAAATGGTGTTCTCCAAAATGTCTGCATCAGCTTCCCACGGCTGTCCTCAAATGTTTGTCTCAGCTCCAGCTAGCTGTGAGCGCCTTCTGTCTGAGCTTATATAGTGCTCCAGTAAACTAAACAAGGCCCACGCTGAATGGGCGGGGCCACACCTCCATGGAAATTAACCAATCAGAGTTATTGCCTACAGTTGGGTGAGTCACATCTCCATGGACACTGAACCAATAGGTTCCAACCCAATCCACACTAACATGCATTAAAGAAAATGGCTTTTTCTGGGGGACATAAATATACAAACCGGCACAGAGTCTTTGGCGTTTACAGCTAGAGAAGTCTGATTTTGGAAAACCAAAAAGAGAGGGAGGGAGTAGCTGGTGCTACTGTGGTGCCTTGTGGAGGGACAGCCAATGAGAAGTTTCCAATGGTGGGAATGACTGGTGGACTCTGAAAAGAACTGATGTCTATTCCTTAGTTTCAAGCTGTTTTTTGGGCTGCACTGCAATATACGCCATCCTCTCTTGCTCCGAAACCTTTCTTTTAAGTTTGCTAAACACACAGCCTTGTTTAGGGATTATCTGGGGGAGAGAAGAGGTTGAGGAAATATCTAGCAGAGTTGTAGGGTGTAGAAAAAGGATTGAGGTGCCAGGAAGTGAAATGGAGGGTGGAAATCAAGGTAGAAACTCAGAGCTAGAGGTGATCAAAAGAAACATTACCTCCTCACTCTCCCACTCCCCCAAAAAAGAGAATCCCCAGGGATATTGGTAGGAATTTGGGTTTCCTGCCATGCATAGGAGAGTGGTTTGACTAGGACTGTTTATATCTCAAAGGCTGGGGAGATCCCAGAAGGCTGGAGGCCCCTGTAAAATATATGAAGGGAAGGGGATGGGGAAATTCAAAGAAAACTGGAGAGAAGGATACACAACATACAAAAGTTATTTGTGATGCTAAGATGTAAGATTGTATTTTCCTCCTTTTCATCCAAATTTTGATTCTTCTATAATGAATCCATATGACTTGTATAATTTTAAAAAATAAAAATGAACTGAGGGTACTTCTAAACACTAAGAAAAAATATTGGCTTAGACCAGTGTCCAGTCTGGTGACAAACTTCAATGAAATTCAAATTCACATAACCTGAATTTTATTCACGGAGGTTAACTTAATGGACTAATCCTTCACTTTGCTCTATTCGACTGTCTTAAAAATATCCTGTTTCTTGATTAAAACAATGTTAAAATCGTATTTTCTCTCTGTCTTGATATTACAATTTTAAATTTAAATGGAAAAAAAATGTACTGAGGAAGAAATCTACAACATAAATCAGGCTCTGTCATTCCTTGCTTAAAACCTGTCGGGACATCGTAACTCTTTCAGCGTGGCAGGCGAGGCTCTCAGCCCAGCTGCCTGCTCCAGCACAGCCACCCTGCCCTATAAACCCTACTCTCCAGCCATATAAACCCACATGCAGTTCTCTGAAAGGGCCTATTCTTTCCTGTCTCCCTGCCTTTGTACGGCTTTTCTCTTTTCCTGGAATCCCCTTCCTCTCATTACTTTCCACTCATCCTTCAAAACTCGGCTAAACACCTCCTTTGAGAAGATTTCTCTGGTTCCCTGATCTGGAGGTGCCTCTTGCCTGTGCCCCAAGAGCGTTCTGGGCATTCCTCTATTGTCTCAGTGTAGGTGGTGATAGCCGCCAGGCAGCAGGGCCTGGGCCTTCCCTCTCTTTAGCCTCAGGACCTGACCCAGAGAGATCTCCAGTGAATGTGGCAAGACTAAGAACAGACTTAGAATCACTGACAGTGACATCCTTTCCTAGTGTAAAAGGTAGGTACCCTGGGCATGAGACTGAAAATAATTCAGAAATGTTTAAATGGCTTGTTGTGATTATCATAGAGGAACTAGAGGTACTTTTTTTCTCTTACTTTTTATGAATTGTTGAAGAATTGAAGCATGGATAAAAATTCCAAATAAATTAAGGAAATTTTCAGTTGAGATAGCAAAATGATCACATGGAATTTAGAGGGTTTCAGAATACTGAGAGTCTTAGGAAAATACATAGGAAAACAAAGGAAATGTAAGAAAAATATTTAAGCTAAAAATGCAATTATTCTTGCAAAGAAGCATGATGGGTAGTAGATAAAGAAGATTTTGTTTAGATACCTTGCCCCAAAACTAAGATATGTTATTATATTGCGGTCGCAGTTGACTCGTCTGGGGGAGGGTGGCGGCCGGTTGCTAAATCCTAGGCTCTCAGGATTGCTCCGAGGGTACCGGCGGCGGGGGCTCTTTCCCGGAGGCGAGGGCGAGGCGGGGGACTTGGCCAGGTCCCCGGCGGGAGGCGTGCAAAGTATGGAGGGCGGCGAGAAAGGAACAGGCGGGACACGGTTCTTTTAGGGTGAAGAAACCAAGAGAGTTTATTAGGGGAGAGTACAAGCTTATATCGGGCGTTTAGAGGGCGGGGTAGCTGTAGAGGTTAAAGGCTTGGATTGGTTCTGAGAGGGCGCGGAGGTTGATTGAAAAGGGGCGAGAGTTGCTCCCGTAACGGTGTCTGGCAACAATGTATGCGCACCGGTGGTGATGGGAGTTGCACTGGCAACGGGGAGTGTCCGGGCAAGATAAGGGGGTGGGGAAAAGGCGGTTCCCTCCGGCAACCCTCCCCTAACAGTGGTGTATTTTGGGTGAGGAAATGGGGCCTGCCTCCGGCCTCACTTTCCCAGGCCCGGGGGGCTGTAGAGGGCGCTGTCGCCCGTGCCCACTACCCTCCCCAGGGGTGGATCCGGTCCCCCAGCCCAGGCCCGCCAAGTTGAAGCACGTAATCAGTGTCCCGCATTATATCTTAACCTAGGTTGGTGCTGAAAAATACCTAGGTCTTGAATGATGAAAAGTGAACCTAATCCCCTAATAAAGTAATGGACTTGGGCACAAATTATCAATGGCTGCTATTAGGTGAAACATTGATGAGGAACTTTATAATGGATGGGTCAAGCTGATAATCCCAGAACCTACTTCTTGATCTAAGCATTATTAAAAGTGGGACAGCTAGACATTAAGTGCCTCCTGACATGATGCAATAAAAAGTACACAAAAGAATTGGACCTGAATTTAACAAATCTCTAACCACCAGTTTGCAAGAAATATGAAAGATAGAGAGCATGCTTGTATCTTATAAGCTTTGGATATAAAAAATCAAATAAAGAAGGTAGGAAAGGAGGCGGGGCAAGATGGCAGACTGGTGAGCTGTATGTTTTAGTTACTCCTCCAGGAAAGTAGGTAAAAAGCCAGGAACTGCGTGGACTGGACACCACAGAGCAATCTGTCTTTGGGCATACTTCATACAACACTCATGAAAACGTGGAACTGCTGAGATCAGCAAAATCTGTAAGTTTTTGCGGCCAGGGGACCCGCGCCCCTCCCTGCCAGGCTCAGTCCCGGGGGAGGAGGGGCTGTCAGCTCCAGGAAGGAGAAGGGAGAATTGCAGTGGCTGCTCTCATCGGAAACTCATTCTACTGATTCAAACTCCAACCATAGATAGACTGAGGCCAGACACCAGAGACTCTGAGAGCAGCCAGCCCAGCAGAGAGGAGACGGGCATAGAAGGAAAACAACACGAGAAGCTCCAAAGTAAAAGCAGAGGATTTTTGGAGTTCTGGTGAACACAGAAAGGGGAAGGGCGGAGATCAGGCCTTGAGGCGCATATGCAAATCCCGAAGCAAGGCTGATCTCTCTGCCCAGGGCACCTTTCCTTAATGGCCCTGGTTGCTTTGTCTATTAGCATTTCAATAACCCATTAGATCTCTGAGGAGGGCCGTTTTTTTTTTTTTTTTTTTTTTTTTTTAAATCCTTTTTGCTTTTTCTAAAACAATTACTCTAAGAAGCTCAATACAGAAAGCTTCAAAGAATTGAAATTTGGGCACGTCAAGTCAAGAGCAGAACTAAGAGAGCTCTGAGACAAAAGGCAATAATCCAGTGGCTGAGAAAATTCACTAAACAACACAACTTCCCAAGAAAAGGGGGGTGTCCGCTCACAGCCACCATCCTGGTGGACAGGAAACACTCCTGCCCATCGCCAGCCCCATAGCCCAGAGCTGCCCCAGACAACCCAGTGTGACGGAAGTGCTTCAAATAACAGGCACACACCACAAAACTGGGCGTGGACATTAGCCTTCCCTGCAACCTCAGCTGAATGTCCCAGAGCTGGGAAGGGGGAGCAGTGTGAATTAACAGAGCCCCATTCAGCCATCATTTGAGCAGACTGGGAGCCTCCCAACACAGCCCAGCAGCCCAGAACTGCCCTGGGGGGACGGCACTCACCTGTGACATAGCACAGTCATCCCTCAACAGAGGACCCGGGGTGCACAGCCTGGAAGAGGGACCCACTTGCAAGTCTCAGGAGCCATACGCCAATACCAAAGACTTGTGGGTCAGTGGCAGAGACAAACTGTGGCAGGACTGAACTGAAGGATTAGACTATTGCAGTAGCTTTAAAACTCTAGGATCATCAGGGAGATTTGATTGTTAGGGCCACCCCCCCTGCCCGACTGCCCAGAAACACGCCCCACATACAGGGCAGGCAACACCAACTACACACGCAAGCTTGGGACACCAATTGGGCCCCACAAGACTCACTCCCCCACTCACCAAAAAGGCTAAGCAGGGGAGATCTGGCTTGTGGAGAACAGGTGGCTCGTGGACGCCACCTGCTGGTTAGTTAGAGAAAGTGTACTCCACGAAGCTGTAGATCTGATAAATTAGAGATAAGGACTTCAACTGGTCTACAAACCCTAAAAGACCCCTATCAAGGACAGCAAATGCCACGAGGCCAAAAACAACAGAAAATTATAAAGCATATGAAAAAACCAGACGATATGGATAACCCAAGCCCAAGCACCCAAATCAAAAGACCAGAAGAGACACACCTAGAGCAGCTACTCAAAGAACTAAAGATGAACAATGAGACCCTAGTACGGGATATGAAGGAAATCAAGAAGACCCTAGAAGAGCATAAAGAAGACATTGCAAGACTAAATAAAAAAATGGATGATCTTATGGAAATTAAAGAAACTGTTGACCAAATTAAAAAGATTCTGGACACTCATAGTACAAGACTAGAGGAAGTTGAACAACGAATCAGTGACCTGGAAGATGACAGAATGGAAAATGAAAGCATAAAAGAAAGAATGGGGAAAAAAATTGAAAAACTCGAAATGGACCTCAGGGATATGATAGATAATATGAAGCGTCCGAATATAAGACTCATTGGTGTCCCAGAAGGGGAAGAAAAGGGTAAAGGTCTAGGAAGAGTATTCAAAGAAATTGTTGGGGAAAACTTCCCAAATCTTCTAAACAACATAAATACACAAATCATAAATGCTCAGCGAACTCCAAATAGAATAAATCCAAAAAAACCCACTCCGAGACATATACTGATCACACTGTCAAACATAGAAGAGAAGGAGCAAGTTCTGAAAGCAGCAAGAGAAAAGCAATTCACCACATACAAAGGAAACAGCATAAGACTAAGTAGTGACTACTCAGCAGCCACCATGGAGGCGAGAAGGCAATGGCACGATATATTTAAAATTCTGAGAGAGAGGAATTTCCAGCCAAGAATACTTTATCCAGCAAAGCTCTCCCTCAAATTTGAAGGAGAGCTTAAATTTTTCACAGACAAAGAAATGCTGAGAGAATTTGCTAATAAGAGACCTGCCCTACTGGAGATACTAAAGGGAGCCCTACAGACAGAGAAACAAAGACAGGACAGAGAGACTTGGAGAAAGGTTCAGTACTAAAGAGATTCGGTATGGGTACAATAAAGGATATTAATAGAGAGAGGGAAAAATATGGCAAACATAATCCAAAGGATAAGATGGCCGATTCAAGAAATGCCTTCACGGTTTTAACGTTGAATGTAAATGGATTAAACTCCCCAATTAAAAGATATAGATTCGCAGAATGGATCAAAAAAAATGAACCATCAATATGTTGCATACAAGAGACTCATCTTAGACACAGGGACACAAAGAAATTGAAAGTGAAAGGATGGAAAAAAATATTTCATGCAAGCTACAGCCAAAAGAAAGCAGGTGTAGCAATATTAATCTCAGATAAAATAGACTTCAAATGCAGGGATGTTTTGAGAGACAAAGAAGGCCACTACATACTAATAAAAGGGGCAATTCAGCAAGAAGAAATAACAATCGTAAATGTCTATGCACCCAATCAAGGTGCCACAAAATACATGAGAGAAACATTGGCAAAACTAAAGGAAGCAATTGATGTTTCCACAATAATTGTGGGAGACTTCAACACATCACTCTCTCCTATAGATAGATCAACCAGACAGAAGACCAATAAGGAAATTGAAAACCTAAACAATCTGATAAATGAATTAGATTTAACAGACATCTACAGGACATTACATCCCAAATCACCAGGATACACATACTTTTCTAGTGCTCACGGAACTTTCTCCAGAATAGATCATATGCTGGGACATAAAACAAGCCTCAATAAATTTAAAAAGATTGAAATTATTCAAAGCACATTCTCTGACCACAATGGAATACAATTAGAAGTCAATAACCATCAGAGACTTAGAAAATTCACAAATACCTGGAGGTTAAACAACACACTCCTAAACAATCAGTGGGTTAAAGAAGAAATAACAAGAGAAATTGCTAAATATATAGAGACGAATGAAAATGAGAACACAACATACCAAAACCTATGGGATGCAGCAAAAGCAGTGCTAAGGGGGAAATTTATAGCACTAAACGCATATATTAAAAAGGAAGAAAGAGCCAAAATCAAAGAACTAATGGATCAACTGAAGAAGCTAGAAAATGAACAGCAAACCAATCCTAAACCAAGTACAAGAAAAGAAATAACAAGGATTAAAGCAGAAATAAATGACATAGAGAACAAAAAAACAATAGAAAGGATAAATATCACCAAAAGTTGGTTCTTTGAGAAGATCAACAAGATTGACAAGCCCCTAGCTAGACTGACAAAATCAAAAAGAGAGAAGACCCATATAAACAAAATAATGAATGAAAAAGGTGACATAACTGCAGATCCTGAAGAAATTAAAAAAATTATAAGAGGATATTATGAACAACTGTATGGCAACAAACTGGATAATGTAGAAGAAATGGACAATTTCCTGGAAACATATGAACAACCTAGACTGACCAGAGAAGAAATAGAAGACCTCAACCAACCCATCACAAGCAAAGAGATCCAATCAGTCATCAAAAATCTTCCCACAAATAAATGCCCAGGGCCAGATGGCTTCACAGGGGAATTCTACCAAACTTTCCAGAAAGAACTGACACCAATCTTACTCAAACTCTTTCAAAACATTGAAAAAAATGGAACACTACCTAACTCATTTTATGAAGCTAACATCAATCTAATACCAAAACCAGGCAAAGATGCTACAAAAAAGGAAAACTACCGGCCAATCTCCCTAATGAATATAGATGCAAAAATCCTCAACAAAATACTTGCAAATCGAATCCAAAGACACATTAAAAAAATCATACACCATGACCAAGTGGGGTTCATTCCAGGCATGCAAGGATGGTTCAACATCAGAAAAACAATCAATGTATTACAACACATTAAAAACTCGAAAGGGAAAAATCAATTGATCATCTCAATAGATGCTGAAAAAGCATTTGACAAAATCCAACATCCCTTTTTGATAAAAACACTTCAAAAGGTAGGAATTGAAGGAAACTTCCTCAACATGATAAAGAGCATATATGAAAAACCCACAGCCAGCATAGTACTCAATGGTGAGAGACTGAAAGCCTTCCCTCTAAGATCAGGAACAAGACAAGGATGCCCGCTGTCACCACTGTTATTCAACATTGTGCTGGAAGTGCTAGCCAGGGCAATCCGGCAAGACAAAGAAATAAAAGGCATCCAAATTGGAAAAGAAGAAGTAAAACTGTCATTGTTTGCAGATGATATGATCTTATATCTAGAAAACCCTGAGAAATCAACGATACACCTACTAGAGCTAATAAACAAATTTAGCAAAGTAGCGGGATACAAGATTAATGCACATAAGTCAGTAATGTTTCTATATGCTAGAAATGAACAAACTGAAGAGACACTCAAGAAAAAGATACCATTTTCAATAGCAACTAAAAAAATCAAGTACCTAGGAATCAACTTAACCAAAGATGTAAAAGACCTATACAAAGAAAACTACATAACTCTACTAAAAGAAATAGAAGGGGACCTTAAAAGATGGAAAAATATTCCATGTTCATGGATAGGAAGGCTAAATGTCATTAAGATGTCAATTCTACCCAAACTCATCTACAGATTCAATGCAATCCCAATCAAAATTCCAACAACCTACTTTGCAGACTTGGAAAAGCTAGTTATCAAATTTATTTGGAAAGGGAAGATGCCTCGAATTGCTAAAGACACTCTAAAAAAGAAAAACGAAGTGGGAGGACTTACACTCCCTGACTTTGAAGCTTATTATAAAGCCACAGTTACGAAAACAGCATGGTACTGGCACAAAGATAGACATATAGATCAATGGAATCGAATTGAGAATTCAGAGATAGACCCTCAGATCTATGGCCGACTGATCTTTGATAAGGCCCCCAAAGTCACCGAACTGAGCCATAATGGTCTTTTCAACAAATGGGGCTGGGAGAGTTGGATATCCATATCCAAAAGAATGAAAGAGGACCCCTACCTCACCCCCTACACAAAAATTAACTCAAAATGGACCAAAGATCTCAATATAAAAGAAAGTACCATAAAACTCCTAGAAGATAATGTAGGAAAACATCTTCAAGACCTTGTATTAGGAGGCCACTTCCTAGACTTTACACCCAAAGCACAAGCAACAAAAGAGAAAATAGATAAATGGGAACTCCTCAAGCTTAGAAGTTTCTGCACCTCAAAGGAATTTCTCAAAAAGGTAAAGAGGCAGCCAACTCAATGGGAAAAAATTTTTGGAAACCATGTATCTGACAAAAGACTGATATCTTGCATATACAAAGAAATCCTACAACTCAATGACAATAGTACAGACAGCCCAATTATAAAATGGGCAAAAGATATGAAAAGACAGTTCTCTGAAGAGGAAATACAAATGACCAAGAAACACATGAAAAAATGTTCAGCTTCACTAGCTATTAGAGAGATGCAAATTAAGACCACAATGAGATACCATCTAACACCGGTTAGAATGGCTGCCATTAAACAAACAGGAAACTACAAATGCTGGAGGGGATGTGGAGAAATTGGAACTCTTATTCATTGTTGGTGGGACTGTATAATGGTTCAGCCACTCTGGAAGTCAGTCTGGCAGTTCCTTAGAAAACTAGATATAGAGCTACCATTCGATCCAGCGATTGCACTCCTCGGTATATACCCGGAAGATCGGAAAGCAGTGACACGAACAGATATCTGCACGCCAATGTTCATAGCAGCATTATTCACAATTGCCAAGAGATGGAAACAACCCAAATGTCCTTCAACAGATGAGTGGATAAATAAAATGTGGTATATACACACGATGGAATACTACGCGGCAGTAAGAAGGAACGATCTGGTGAAACATATGACAACATGGATGAACCTTGAAGACATAATGCTGAGCGAAATAAGCCAGGCACAAAAAGAGAAATATTATATGCTACCACTAATGTGAACTTTGAAAAATGTAAAACAAATGGTTTATAATGTAGAATGTAGGGGAACTAGCAGTAGAGAGCAATTAAGGAAGGGGGAACAATAATCCAGGAAGAACAGATAAGCTATTTAACGTTCTGGGGATGCCCAGAAATGACTATGGTCTGTTAATTTCTGATGGTTGTAGTAGGAACAAGTTCACTGAAATGTTGCTATATTATGTAACTTTCTTGGGGTAAAGTAGGAACATGTTGGAAGTTAAGCAGTTATCTTAGGTTAGTTGTCTTTTTCTTACTCCCTTGCTATGGTCTCTTTGAAATGCTCTTTTATTGTATGTTTGTTTTCTTTTTAACTTTTTTTTTTCATACAGGTGATTTGAAAAAAGAAGGGAAAGTTAAAAAAAAAAAAAAAAAAAAAAGATGTAGTGCCCCCTTGAGGAGCCTGTGGAGAATGCAGGGGTATTCGCCTACCCCACCTCCATGGTTGCTAACATGACCACAGACATAGAGGACTGGTGGTTTGATGGGTTGAGCCCTCTACCATAAGTTTTACCCTTGGGAAGACGGTTGCTGCAAAGGAGAGGCTAGGCCTCCCTATATTTGTGCCTAAGAGTCTCCTCCTGAATGCCTCTTTGTTGCTCAGATGTGGCCCTCTCTCTCTGGCTAAGCCAACTTGAAAGGTGAAATCACTGCCCTCCCCCCTACGTGGGATCAGACACCCAGGGAAGTGAATCTCCCTGGCAACGTGGAATATGACTCCCAGGGAGAAATGTAGACCTGGCACCGTGGGACGGAGAACATCTTCTTGACCAAAAGGGGGATGTGAAAGGAAATGAAATAAGCTTCAGTGGCAGAGAGATTCCAAAAGGAGCCGAGAGGTCACTCTGGTGGGCACTCTTATGCACACTTTAGACAACCCTTTTTAGGTTCTAAAGAATTGGGGTAGCTGGTGGTGGATACCTGAAACTATCAAACTACAACCCAGAACCCATGAATCTCGAAGACAGTTGTATAAAAATGTAGCTTATGAGGGGTGACAATGGGATTGGGAAAGCCATAAGGACCAAACACCACTTTGTCTAGTTTATGGATGGATGTGTAGAAAAGTAGGGGAAGGAAACAAACAGACAAAGGTACCCAGTGTTCTTTTTTACTTCAATTGCTCTTTTTCACTCTAATTATTATTCTTGTTATTTTTGTGTGTGTGCTAATGAAGGTGTCAGGGATTGATTTAGGTGATGAATGTACAACTATGTAATGGTACTGTAAACAATCGAAAGTACAATTTGTTTTGTATGACTGCGTGGTATGTGAATATATCTCAATAAAATGATGATTAAAAAAAAAAAAAAAAAAAAAAAAAAAAAAAAAAAAAAAAAAAAAGAAGGTAGGAAAATCTACAAGACAGATTATTCATTTTCTTCACAAATAAGTGGTATGAAGAAAAAGGGAGGTGGAAAATAGAGATTCAAGGAAGCCCAAAGATTTGAGCAATAACAAACATGAATAAACAAAAAAGACATTTTGAGACAAGTGGAAAATGTACATGAATTGGGGATTAGATAAATATTAAGGAATTATTGTTAATTTTATTTTTGTGATGATGGTGTTGTAGTTCTGTTTTTAAAAATGTCTATCTTTTAGAGGTTGAAATATTTACGGTTAAATGATATGTCTTGAATTTGCTTTTAAAATGCTCTCCAAAAATGTGGGAGTGGGGGGTGGGGAATGGATGAAACAATGATACAGAATATTAATTGTTGACTCTGGGTGATCATGGGCACATGGGGTTCATCATACTATTCCTTTCCCTTTTGTGTATATTTAAAAATTTCCATAATAAAAAAATTTTAAATAAGCCTATTATTCACCAGCAATGTAGCAATGTTAGTGAGTCCATCTACCGAGGCAGAACCGCATCACAGGAGAAAGTGATTGTTGAGTCAATGGCGAGAACTTCGGCCTTGGAATCAGAAACACCTGGGTTTGAATGCCAGTTCTGTTATTTGTCAGCATTGCTACCTTGGGAACATTGCTTACTTCTCTGAATCTGTCTTCCCGTGTGTAGACAGGGATAATATTATCTTCATCAGAAGACCCTGGAGGTTCAAGTGAGATGGTATATATCAAGTGCCCATCAACTTGCCTGGCACAGAATAAATGCTCTATAAATGTTAAAGTTATTATTTATTTCCCTTATTGGCTTTTTTAAATATAAATTTAAATAACTCCAAAGTGTATGAAGTAAAAAATGAAATTCCCTCACATAACTGTCCCCAATTTCACTCTCCAGAGGAATAAATCACTATTCATAGTTTGGTGACCATCTTTCCAACCTTTTTCTTTATATCTATAAATATATACAGGTTTATGCGTCCACATACATTTGGAGTTTTTTGAAAAACAACAGTGGACTCATATATTATATCTTGTTTTGCAATTTACTTTTTCTACATGACAATCTGTAGTATATCTCTTTCTATGTCAGTTTATAAGTTTCTATAGATGTGATCCAATAAATAATGTCATTCATATGCCTTTGCTCCCACATGTGAGGATTTCTGTGAACTAGACTCCGGTAACAGAATTGTTGGGTCAGAGGGCATGTGTAATATATATTCTGAATAGTGTTACAAAATCATCCTACTGCCCGCCTCAAGTTGTTGAGTCATTTTCACATTAAGACCTCAATATTAACTATTTTCTATACATTTCTAAGTTGCATGCTGAGAGATACTGTCCTTTTTGGTACCATTTATTTCTCAGAAGGCACTGAGAAAGTGTGTCAGAGAATAAATATGTTTGATGAGCAAAAATCAGCCTCATGGAAAATAGTCAGGCTCCAATCTGCTATTTGTCCCTGTTAGAAGATAATGCACTGCATGCTGTTTTCAAGGTTGGGTGTAGCATGGGTTGGATAAAATAAATGAGAGTCCTAGTTTTCTTTGTGAAAAGCCAGTGAACCTTATGTGAGGCAGGATCCTGAAAGAGAGTGAGGGAATAAAACTTCCTCTCAAAAGAGGTCCCAGTGGATGGCAGCTGTGAAAAGGTGGATGAGCAAATAAAGGGGAAGGAAATTCTGCCTTGATTCCCTGGGGAGTTCAATATCTCACTTTTCTCTCCTGTTGTTGCAGTGACTTTTAGAGAGGACAAGTCCAGAGAAGGATGGTTCAAAAAGAAAAATCCAAATCAAATCCAATTCTGCCTTACTTATGTAAGAGCACCTGTCTTGTGGTGTACAATCCGTCCCAGGCAGAACTCCTGAGAAAGATCACTTTGTAAGCCATCCTTCTGCAGTGGAGAGGTCAACAGTAGTCCTTTGTCCATGGAGCCCTTCCATCGTCCTGCCAGGAAGTCGCTGGTCCAAGCCACTGTAAGGTTTGGGCAAGAAAACATTATCCCATTGTCTTTCAGAAATGAGATCAGTGAGGGTGATGTCATTCATGATGCATGGCTTTCCTTGGTCCTGGCCATTTCAGATATAGGAAAGCATGTACTGCCCACTTGCTACATAAATTTCTTTAGGTTGAAAGGCAGTGTGACCCGTCCCAAATAAGAATCTATGTAACTGCTAAGAACCATTGAAGTTCTAAGAAAATCTTTACCTTGTTTTTGTTTTTGTTTGCTTAGGCAAAATACAATCAACATTTTGTTTAGTGAGCTTTCAAACAATGCATGTAGAAACAGTGAAGTAATGCCCTGTTCTCTCTTGGACTTTTAAACCCAAGTTACTAACTCAATAAAATATGAAAAACATTTCATTGAAGTATTTCACCTTCAAAACACTTTCTGTCTCTAGGTTGATTTTTTTTTTTTCATTTTTATTGAGATTGTTCAGATACCATACAATTATCGAAAGATCCAAAGTGTACAATCACTTGCCCCTGGGTACCCTCATACAGCTGTGCATCCATCACACTTAATTTTTGTTCAATTTTTAGAAACTTTTCATTACTCCAGACAAGAAATAAAGTGAAAGATGAAAAAAGAAAAAAAGGAAACTCTACTCCTCCCCTTTCCCTAACCACCCCCCCCTCAATTGTTGACTCCTAGTATTGATATAGTACATTTGTTACTGTTTATGAAAAAATGTTGAAATACTACTAACTGTAGTATATAGTTTGTAAAAGGTATATAGTTCTTCCCTATATGCCCCTCTATTAGTAACTTCTGATTGTATTGTCATACATTTGTTCTGGTTCATGGAAGTGATTTCTAGTATTTGTACAGTTGATCATGGACATTGCCCACCATAGGATTCAGTTTTATACATTTCCATCTTTTGATCTCCAACTTTCCTTCTGGTGACATATATGACTCTGAGCTTCCCCTTTCCACCTCATTTACACACCATTCGGCACTGTTAGTTATTCTCACATCTTGTTACCAACAACCCTGTTCATTTCCAAACATTTAAGTTCATCCTAATTGAACATTCTGCTCATACTAAGCAACCACTCCCCATTCTTAAGCCTTGTCCTATATCTTGGTACCTTATATTTCATGTCTATGAGTTTACATATTCTAATTAGTTCCTATCAGTGAGACCCTGCCATAATTGTCCTTATGTGCCTGGCTTATTTTACTCAGTATATTGCCCTCGAGGTTTTGTCAACAACCCATTTTTTTAATATGGTTTTGTTCACTCACCATACATTCCATCCCAAGTAAATAATCGATGGTTTTCTGCATGGTCATACATTTATGTATTCACCATCTTCACCACTATCTATATAAGAGCATCTACATTTCTCCCACAAGGCAGGAGGGAGAGTCAAAGAAGGTAGAGAGGCAAAAGAAAGAGGAAAAAAAAATGACAGCTAGGAAGCAGCAAAAGGAAAAATAACCTTAAATCAAAGTAGAATAAAGAATCAGACAATATCACCAATGTCAAGTGTCTAACATGCCTCCCCTATCCCCCCCTCTTATCTGCATTCACCTTGGTATATCACCTTTGTTACATTAAAGGAAGCATAATACAATGATTCTATTAGTTACAGTCTCTAGTTTATGCTGATTGCATCCCTCCCCCAATGCCTCCCCATTTTTAACACCTTGCAAGGTTGACATTTGCTTGTTCTCCCTCGTAAAAGAACATATTTGTACATTTTATCACAATTGTTGAATACTCTAGATTTCACCAAGTTACACAGTCCCAGTCTTTATCTTTCCTCCTTTCTTGTGGTGTCTCACATGCTCCCCACCTTCCTCTCTCAACCGTATTCATAGTTACCTTTGTTCAGTGTACTTATATTGTTGTGCTACCATCTCCCAAAATTGTGTTCCAAACCACACACTCCTGTCTTCTATCACCCTGTAGTGCTCCCTTTAGTATTTCCTGTAGGGCAGGTGTTTTGTCCACAAAGTCTCTCATTGTCTGTTTGTCAGAAAATATTTTGAGCTCTCCCTCATATTTGAAGGACAGCTTTGCTGGATACAGGATTCTTGGTTGGCGGTTTTTCTCTTTCAGTATCTTAAATATATCACACCACTTCCTTCTTGCCTCCATGGTTTCTGCTGAGAGATCCGCACATAGTCTTATTAAGCTTCCTTTGTATAATGGATTGCTTTTCTCTTGCCTCTTTCAGGATTCTCTCTTTGTCTTTGACATTTGATAATCTGATTATTAAATGTCTTGGCGTAGGCCTATTCATATCTCTTCTGTTTGGAGTACGCTGCGCTTCTTGGATCTGTAATTTTATGTCTTTCATAAGAGATGGGAAATTTTCATTAATTATTTCCTCTATTATTGCTTCTGCCACCTTTCCCTTCTCTTCTCCTTCTGGGACACCAATGATACGTACATTATTGTACTTTGTTTCATCCTTGAGTTCCGGGGGACGTTGCTCATAGTTTTTCATTCTTTTCTCCATCTGCTCTTTTGCGTGTAGGCTTTCAGGTGTTTTGTTCTCCAGTTCCTGAGTGTTTTCTTCTGCCTCTTGAGATCTGCTGTTGTATGTTTCCATTGTGTCTTTCATCTCTTGTGTTGTGCCTTTCATTTCCATAGATTCTACTAGTTGTTTTTTTGAACTTTTGATTTCTGCCGTATACATGACCAGTTCTTCCTTTACAGCCTCTATCTCTTTTGCAATATCTTCTGTAAACTTTTTGAATTGATTTAGCATTAGTTGTTTAAATTCCTGTATCTCAGTTGAAGTGTATGTTTGTTCCTTTGACTGGGCCATAACTTTGTTTTTCTTAGTGTAGGTTGTAATTTTCTGTTGTCTAGGCATGGTTTCCTTGGTTATCCAACTCAGGTTTTCCCAGACCAGAACAGGCTCAGGTCCCAGAGGGAAGAAATATTCAGTATCTGGTTTCCCTGCAGGTGTGTCTTAGAAAATTGCTCCACCCTTTGATGTCTCGGGTCACTATGCTTTTCTGCCCAGCAGGTGACGCCTGTTAGCCTATAATTCTTGACTGGTGTGAGGAGGTATGGCCGTGTTCCCCCAGGCTCTGGGGTCTGGTTCTGAATGGAAAGGGCCCCACCCCTTTCCTCCTAGAGAAGACTGACCCCTCAGGTGGAGGTCATTAGCATTTCAATGGTCTTGCTCTCTGCTTGTGGTGTCTCCACCCTTCCCAGAGTCACAGCCCTGGAAACTGAAAATGACTGGGGCTTTCTCCACTGAGCCAAAAAAGAAACAGATAGTCCCCTTCAGACCCAGTCCAAGGTGACCCTCCAGCTCCCAGGTCAGTCGTCACCCAAAGCCTCTGTCTGTTTTTTGGGGATGTGTACCTGTAGTGAGCAGTTCACACTCGCTACTTAAAACCCCAGTTGGAGCTCAGCTGAGCTGTATTTGCTTGCTGGGAGAGAGCTTCTCTCTGGCACCACGAGTCTTTGCAGCTCGGGCTATGGGGGAGGGGGTCTCACGACTTGGATCTGCAGGTTTTACTTACAGATTTTATGCTGTGTTCTCGGGCATTCCTCCCAATTCAGGTTGGTGTATGATGAGTGGATGGTCTCGTTTGTCCCCCCGCAGTTATTCTGGATTATTTACTAGTTGTTTCTGTTTTTTTGTAGTTGTTCCAGGGGGACTACTTAGCTTCCACTCCTCTCTATGCCTCCATCTTGCCCCACCTACCCTTAGTTTTTTTCTCGAGGTTGATTTTTTAAGCCCTGGTTCAGAGTGTTCCGCCAATCCACAGATGGGCTGACCATGGGCAAATGGTCAGTTTGTCTGTTAGCCTTAAAATAGGCATCTCTTTGTTTTTTCCTTGATAGGCAGCTTTGGTTGTTTTGACAAATATCTATGTGCCAAGTAGTGTCCTAGGAGCTAAGGATGAAGCAGAACAAAACAGCAAAAATCCTTGCCCTGTGGGTTTATATTATAGTGGTGAAGCTTCAATATTTAATTCATTCATTCAACAAGCGTTCATTGATCTCCTATTATGATTCACCCCTAATGCCTTGAACTGGAAATAACCAGGATTTTATCCCTGCCCTCAAGGAGTCTAGTGGGAGAAATAAGATATGACCCCTGCCCCGCCCCATTCCCTCATCTAAAGGGAGTACACAGGAGGGCACCTTGTTCAGCTTGACCAGCCCAAAGGAGGCTTCTCAGAGGAAGCGACAAGTGAGACAAACTAGAAGAATGAATTGATGAGGAAGAGCTGCATCATTCCAAGGCAGCAACGAGACAGAGCACGGCATGCACACGGCATGAGGCCTGAGTCACATTAGGAGATCAATGGATGCTGTTGCATGAGCCAATGAAACTTCCCCAGTAGAATGTGAACTCCATGAGGTATGCTCTGGGAACTGCAAGATTTTTCCTGTAGCTAAAGTTTAAAGCATGTGGGGATGAAGGGCAGGAGATGGGGCTAGGGAAGGAGGCAGGGTCGGGACGCAAGGTATACCTGGCTAAGGAGCTTTGTCTCGGTAACAATTAGAAAATTAGTGAATCATTTAAAAAAGCAACATGACATGGTCTGATTATGTTTTATTCTTTTTTTAATAAAGGCATAATTTTAAAATTACACAAATAACATGTTTATTTTAGAAGACTCTTCAGGTCCTTTTGGTGAGAGCAATGCTTTCTTTGTACTATTTCTGTAACTGGCACATTGCATCTTGCTTTCTCTATCACGGTGGAAGAATCTTTCTCTCTCACTGGACTTGGCACTCAGAAGGCTCTCAATAAAAATCTGCTCTTTTTGAAAATCCAAAAACCCTGGCAAGGCGGAGCCAGATTAGACAAGGCAATGATTTGGCCCAAATGTGCCATTCTGAGAAACTGGAGCTTCACCTGACTGAGAATACTTAACACTTCTCATTGCCAATTCATTGACACTATGTATTTTTTTAATCCTCTATTTTTTTTTTTTTTCACTTTTTGTTATGGAAAAATTCGAGTATTAATATATACAAAAGTAGAAAGGTTAGTTGATAAACTCTTATGCACACAACACTCGGCTTCAATAATTATCACCTCACAGCTAGTCTTGTTTTATTTATATCTTTCCCTCTCCTCGACCACTGCATTATTTTCAGATGATTCCCAGATACCTTATCTTTTAGCATATATCTAAAAATTTAAGAGTGTGTTTTAAAAACATACTTACAGTTATTACACCACACAAAATAAAGAATTATTCATTATTGTCATCAAATATAGAGTCAATGTTAAAATTCTAGTTACCTCATAATTTTTGCAAGTTGGCTTGTTTGAATGATGATCCAAATAAGATCCATGTTTGCATCTGCTTGGTATGTTTCCTAAGTCTCCTTTAATCAATAGCTTCCCTCTTCCTTCCTTCCTTCTTTCCTTCCTCCCTCCCCTCCCTTCCCCCTCATCCCTTCTTTCTTTTCCTTCTTCCCTTCCCTTCTCTTCCCTTTCTTCCCCCCACCCTGTATCTTTCTTTCATTTATCTTGAACAGAACCAATAATTCGAAAGTAGCACTTTAAAGGCTTAAGGGTGCCATTTTCCTTTATGCTCATCTTCACCAGATTTTTTAAATCCCTGATAAGTTTTTCTTTCTTTCTTTCTTTCCCTTTCTTTCTTTCTTTCTTTCTTTCTTTCTTTCTTTCTTTCTTTCTCTCTCTCTCTCTTTCCCTCTCTCTCTCTCTCCTCTCTCTTTCTTTCTCTTTCTCTCCTTCCTTCCTTCCTTCCTTCCTTCTCTGGGGGGACTGGGGCATTAGCAAGTTCCCCCAGGGCCCCTCACCTGATAAGTTTTAGGTAAAGAGTTGTATCTCATTATTGCAAAGCATACTTTTAATTTGTGAAGCATGTTTAATGCTGCCTGTTTTTTTTCTTAGCCTATTTGCTTTATCCAAGCATTGACATACATAGTGATCATTCCATACACCAAAATGAATTCCAGATGTCATAAAGGATTAAATATAAAAAACAAAAGCATTAAAAAATGAAAAGAAAATATAAGAGAATATTGAAATAGTTTTGAAAACGGAAGAGGCTATCTAAAAAAAGATGCTTATGGAAGATACCACAAAAAAAACAGCAATTGAATTGACTATATACAAAATTAGAACTTCTATGTCACCACGCACAAAATGAAAGAACAAATGACAAATTAGAGGGGCAGATATTTGCCACAGATGACAGATAATACATTAGTAGCCTTAATACATATGACCTGGTCTAGCTTGAGAGTGGGTCCAGAGGGGTTCCACTCATAAGATTTCTCCAAATCTTCGCTCTGAGACCACACCTTCTTGATTATCTGGAAGCTAAGTATTTTCTTAGGATTTCCTGCCCAGTTATTCCCTTTGGAGTGGGGGTGGGAGTTCTTACATTTAGTCTCTCTGCTCTGTCTGGTGGTCTCACCACCCTTTTGCTTTACTGATCCCAGGGACTCTGCTGGACACTGCTAACCTCACCCGGTTACCAACACCTGCCCTCTGTTCCCCCTCCACCAATCAGGGAAACACCCTCTGCTTTTTATGACTGGTTATTTTCAACAGGGTTTCCTGCAGAAGAGTTGCTGGGCCTTAGTGACCCAGTTCTTTTTGTTATACCACAGGCCTTTCTATCCCAGAACTCACAAGTATTCTTGTAATGGAGCGGTAACAAATATAGTTATCTACATGGTTTCTAACTTTCTGATATATTGTAATATAGTCAGAAGCAAATATCTGTAACTATTGTAACTCACTGAACTGTAACCCAGATGCCTTGTTTCTTTAATGCTGATGCTATGTTTTGAAACTGCAAAATCTTTACCCCATAACTGGACACAACTTGTGACTGGCCCTCACGTATATCCCCTTCTCTTCTCTTGCATTCCTGAAGTCGGGTGTCGTTGCACTTATCACCTTGAAATCAGGTGCCCTTGCATGTAGCACCTTGTTAGTTAACACAAGTCAGCCCAGAACTGAACACCCCAAATTCCTGTTATCTTGCTAGACCAAGCCAGTTCTAATCAAGTTGGCTTGCCTGACTTGCACAATATCTAAGTAGTATAACACTCTGCGCATATTCAGTTATTAGACTATCTCTGACCTCGTCATCTCAAACCACCTTGTCATTATCCTAAACCTGCCTGCCTTTATTTGAATGCTGTAAAATCTGAAAGTTTCTCCAGTTTGGGGAGACAGATTTGTGCCTGCGTTTCTGTCTCTGCTAGGCTAGCCTTTGCCAAATAAACTTTTTCTTCTCAAAATCCCGGTGTCACTTAATTGACTCTGGTGCACATCAGGCAAGGACTGACTTTTGAGCTACAACACTCTTAGGGTGAAGGAGGAAGGGTGAGAGGTCAAAACAGGATGATCTTGTCCCTGAGGTCCCTAAAACTATCCTCCTTTGATTTCCAGGATGTGCCACAAAAAATTATTTCCTGGTTACAAGTTGCAGAAGTTGGTGCTGACAGGTAAAGCAGAAATGGAGTTTATTAAAAGGATATTTGGTAGTTCATAGAATTGTGAGGAAGGCTGGAGGAAGTCATGAGGCTAAGCTTCCAAAACAATCACCCAAAATTACACTGCACAATTGGTTTGATGAGAAAACAGGAGCCACTTCTCACTACCACTTAACAATACATGATGCCTGGAGCTGTTTGACTGTAACTGCAGCTGCTGTTGTCATCAGAAATGTCTGCACCAGGAACTCAACCTTGCAAAGCATTCTAGGCCTCCAAGACCACATGGCTCTGCTACCACCCTCGCCAGCAAAAGGAATGCACCTTGCAGCGTCTTTTCTCACATTGCACCTCTTCATCAAAATCTCACTCGAGTGCATCTACCTGGAGGAGTGCAAGTCACACGCTACCTTTTCTGTAAGAAAGGGTAGGGATATGTATATGGGTCAACCATAGAAATCAGCATTTTTGCAGGTAAAATGGTTGAATATTGGCAATTTCATACAATTCAACCAAATATATCATAGGGTAAGAGAAACAGGGATGGAAAACAGACTTTTCTGAATATATCTATTATGTATTTTTGATACTGGAATAATTAAAATGTTTTACCCTTTCAAAAAATTAAATTTAGTTTAAACAAATAATTCCTAAGATTTGAAAACACTGAATCTCACTGTATATCAAGTTAATTACATAGCTATTTTGAGAAGACAATTACTTTAAGTGATTTTACAATATAGCATATTTTCTTTACATACATAGTGGACTGTATCTTAAGGCAAAGAGAACTGCAGAAAAATCTAAAAGTTCATTCTACAAAAGTCATACTGCTAATAGAAATATTGGCATTATTATTTTGAAACTATTTTCTGTATAATGTAGGATAAAAAAACAAGCAATTGTTTCAATGTTGTTAGGAACCAAGATTTTCAGTGTAAGAGAAAAGAGAAATATAAAATCAAAGGCATTAAGATGAAATTCTTAATATTAAATTTGAATTAGAAATATCAACATAAACTCATGCTTTTTAAAATTATTTTCAAAAGTACATATATCCCACTTCTATGCTTTTCAGAGAGGCCTGAAAGTATTGGAAACTCATGAGAAATGAGCAACACTAGTGCCCAGGTTGTGTTCCCCAAATGTCATTCCCCACTCTGAAGAACCAGGACTTCTTGGATGGCTGATTCCAGGACTAGGTAAATATATGTACAAGATGATGCTGGAACAGCTTGTTGAGCCAAAAAACTAGGAAGTTATCAAAGGTTAATGGGATTGTATCTAAAGGACTCAAAATGCAATGAGAAGGGGCTCCAACTGGCCAAAGATGGGATAATTTACATATCAAAAAACTTAGTGATTGAATTTGATTGAAATACTTAGAATATGTAAAAACCTAATGAGTTCATAATGATAGAGAGGGAGCCAAAACAAATAAACTTATTGGATACCATTGGCGGATCTTTAATCTGAAAATTGGCAATTATAAAAGGAAATAATTAAACATTTATCCTGCCTTTCCAGTACAATATGCATTTCAGGGTAACCAAATAGCCCTAACTGATGAGAAAAGTTATTCTTTACTGACAAATCCCACTAATAAGTGTGGAACTAAAGGAAGAATTATAAAAATCACCATTTTGCCATCCTAATGAAATAGTGATTTAGGCAAAGATCATCAAAAAATAATGTCATTAGATGAAAGGCTTATGGAGAACTTTATAATAAAGATATCTGGATGACACCACCTGAACCCATTTATCAATCTTAACCTCACTAAGAATGGAACAGCCAGACATCCTGAGATGCCTCCACTTATGGGGGGTGGGGAGAGTCTGAATGTAATAAGGCCTTTAGAACTAACTTCCAATTTACATGAAATACAGGGGATGAGAGGCTCAAGTAAGTTACACCATAAGGATACAAATGGATAAATCCACAATATGGAATATTCTATATAACACTTGGGCTAGTTTAATCAACAAGCCAATGGCTTGAAGAGAAAAAAAGGAGTGTGGGGTGGGGTGGGGAGGGAGTGTTCCAGATTTTGAAAGATTGAAAAGATATAACCATCAAATACAATATGTGGATCTTGTTTGGATCCTCATTTGAACAAACCAACTATATAAAAAAAGGACATTTCTTTAGTCATTGGGGAAGTATGAAGATGGTCTAAGAGTTAGATGATACCAAGAAATTGTTAATTTTGTTAGGTACGTTAATGGCAGTGTGGTTATCTAAGAAAATGTTCTATAATTTAGAGCTGCAAAATGAAGTATCTAGGGAGAAAACATGAGGTCTAGCATTTGCTTTAGAATACTTCCACAGGAAAAGGAGATGGATAGATGAGCAAGTGTGGCAAAATCCTAATAATTGTTGAATCTGGGTGATGGGTACATTTTAAATTCTTTTCTCTCTAATTTTGCTTATTTGAAATTTTTCATAATAAAAAAATTAGTATGGAGTCAGGCAAAATAGAAATCTTCTGGATGACAAGTAGCCTGATTCTTACATCTTAGAGGAGCAGATAAATGGAAAAAGTTATTACAAAATCAGGCCAACTTGCTATTCTTTGACTGTCAGCTCCCACCATGCTGTAAAAACAAATCTGGTGTCAGGGATCACAACTCAGATGATGAGCTGACAGTGGAAAGAAGGGCTGTTGGAGGATCTAATGATTCTGTGTCTCATACTCATCTCATTTCTTAAAGAAAACACTTATTGAAATATATTCACACACCATACAATCCATCCAAAGTGTACAATCCATGACTCACAGTATTTTCACAGAATTGTATACTCATCACCACAATCAATTTGAGAACATTTTCATTACTCTAAAAAGAAAAATCCCAAATCCTCTATTCCCCTTTATTATTAACACTTAGCATTGGTGTGGTACCTTTGTTAAAACTGATGAAAGAATATTTAAAAAGTACTGTCAACTATAGGCCATAGTTTTCATTAGGTGTATTTTTCCCCATATACCTCCCTATGGTTAACACCTTGTAATAGTGATGTACATTTGTTCCAGTTCGTGAAAGAACATTCTAATATTTGTGCAATTAGCCACAGTTCATCATCCATAACAGGGTTCACTGTGTTATACAGTCCCATGTTTTATCCTTTAGCTTTCTTTCTAGTGACATGCACGACCCTAAACTTCTTCTTTCAACCACAATCACACACATAAGTCAGCACTGTTAATTATACTCAGAATAATGTGCTACCATCACCTCTATCCATTTCCATTTACAACGAACCTAAATAGAAATACTGTACAAATTAAGCATCAACTCCCCATTCTCTACCCTCATTCTATCTCCTGGCAACCTGTATTATAGATTTTAGCTTGATGAGTTTGCTTCTTATAATTAGATCATATTAGTGAGATCCTATGATATTTGTCCTTTTGTGTCTCGCTTACCACACGTCTAATTTTTAACACTTGAGGTAGCACCCTCAGCAAATCCAAGCAAGGCACAGAGCAGTTTGCAATATTCTTTTGCTTCAAAAAAAAAAAAACTAATCATGCTTTATGTCTTTGCTGATTCACCGGGGAATAATTTTTGGTCCTGTAAGAAGACTGCAGGAGCTAAAGAGAACTTGGAAGAACGTAACAGGCACATTGATTCAGAACAGAGGGCCTCTCACCCCACCTCCCCCAGCACTTCCTCCACGTCTGCCCATTTGAATAAGGGTGCTGGATTAAAGAATAAGAAACTTTTTTTCTTTTTTAAGATGAAGGATTACAACAATCAGGGATGGCAAACACAGCCAAGTGTGTAACCACTCTCCTCTCCAGAACCCGGGGCAGGCAGATGTCACTAATTGATCACAGCTTTCTTTCCCACTGGAGCAGCTTCTTGCCACACTATTCTAGGTAGCTCCACATTGATGGAATTTGTTTGTCATTCTTAGTCAAAAAGTCTCCAGGATGGTTCATAGAGTGAAGGATTTGCCTAGTTGTTTTCTTCATTTCTACAGTAGAACAAACAAGATGAAAATTACCATGAAATATGTATTATTATATACCTTGAATTATACATTGAAAATACTGTGAATTTAAGGAATTTAGATTAGATCAGATTTAAGGAAGAACCTCACATGAGGATTACTGAAATCTGAAGTGACCACTTAGAAAGATTAAGATATTTTTTTCTTAAAAAACCTATTAAAAATAGGTAGATAGGGGTGTAAATCCCCCTGGCAATGTGGAATCTAGACCTGGCATCGTGGGATGGAGAACATCTTCTTGACTAAAAGGGGGACGTGAAATGAAATGAAATAAGCTTCAGTGGCAGAGAGATTCCAAAAGAGCCGAGAGGTCACTCTGGTTGGCACTCTTACACACAATATAGACAACCCTTTTTAGGTTCTAATGAATTGGAATAGCTAGCAGTAAATACCTGGAACTATCAAATTACAACCCAGAACCCTTGAATCTTGAAGATGATTGCATAATAATATAGCTTATTTGGGCGGACAATGTGATTGGGAAAGCCATGTGGATTGCACTCCCCTTTGTCCAGTGTGTGGATGGATGAGTAGAAAAACAGGGGCAAAAAAAAAAAGGCACCCAGTATTCTTTTTTACTTTAATTGTTCTTTTTCACTTTAATTTTTATTCTTATTACTTTGTGTGTGTGGTAATGAAAATGTTCAAAAATTAATTTTAGTGATGGATGCACAACTATATGGTGGTACCATGAACAATTGATTGTACGCTTTGTATGACTGCATGGTATGTGAATATATCTCAATAAAATTGAATTATTTAAAAAAAATGGGTAGATTCTTATTGCTGGAATGATTTAAACAAATGAGGTTGACAACTGTCTTTTGGCCTGCCCAGCATCCCTTTCCTGTCCTCCTTTTGATAAAGTAGTCTTTCCTCTGGGGAAATCTATGTTTGCGTGGGGCTGCCCCTTCTCTTCTATCCAGGACCGCCAGGCCTAGCCAGTCAGATTACCCCATTCCCTTGACCACTGAAGTTCATACAAGAATTGGCACTCAACTCTAGCTGGATACATCAAAACTCTCCCCAGAATTTTGCAGCCAGATCTTTTGAGGAAAAGCTCTCTTTCCACTGAGTTTGCTAAAGAGGCTGGCTATGAAGCTTGGGTAGGCTGGTGGCTATAGTGCTCTCCAGGTAGAGAGCCAACAAAACAGAGAGTAGAATTGAGATGCTGAAAAAAAATGGCTTTCCTTAAATCATTTGAGCCCTTGGTTCTAACTGTGCCTGAAGCAAGATTCACCTCTGGATTAAATATGAGTAACAATAAGTTGCCTTTTTTCTTCTTAAGTTACTCTGAATTGAATTCATTTCCCTTCCAGGGAAAGTCTTGCTTAGAGTAGCATGCGGGATGTTTCATTCATTCAATTAACATTTATTGGGCTGTTCCAGTTATTTTGCCACTCTGGAGATACAGAAAAGACAGTCCTTGACTCAAGAGTGTTCGCAGTTAAAGAGACAGTTTCAATACAATAATAATATAATAGATGGTAATTATAATGCTTAATATGCACCAAGCATTATTCTAAACATGTTACATATATTTACTTATTTAATGCTTACAACAACTCTATGACAAAAGTTCTGTTGTATTTTCCATTTTAGAGATAAGGCAAATGAGGTGCAGAGAGTTATGTAACCTCTCAAATTGCTCAAGGCTACCCAGCCGATAAGTAGAAAGCTGGGATTCAAATTCAAGTAGTCTAGCTTTTAGTCACCACATTCTACAGCTTCAGTACACCTAAGGGTCAAGGTTGGACTCACACTGAGGAATGATAATAATAATGCCTAGCATACAATGAATGTACCCTTTGTGCCCAGCTCTGTGCGAAGTGCATTTCTGCCTTAACAGATTAAATCTTTGCTAGAGCCCATTTGCAGAGATCATTCATTTGTATAGTTAAGGAAGCTCAAGTTCATAAAGGTTAAGTGAGTTGCCCAGATCACACAGCTAACAAATGGCAATGCCTGGATTTGGTTCCAGACATGACTGCCCCAAAGCCTTTGCTCTTTCCACCATATTTCTCTGGAAGGCCTTCCTGTCCAGCTTTTCCAGTAGAGACATATCACATCTAGGATGCTTATGATTGGCAGCCAATGGCTAGGAAATGGTGGAATTAACGCTGGGAGTTCTTGAGCATTGAATAGTATGGCATGTTTTGCTTGCAGCAGTGCTCTCAGAATTTGTGTACACCTTACAACTTGATACTCTTGAGAATGTATTTGCTGCAGTGGAAAGCTTAAGAAACTCTTTATAAGTGTCCCTTTGGGAGAATAAAAAGGATGTTATGTATTTATTTTTATGGGGGCCATTCAAATGTTGAAGGAGGAGAAGCTTGTTTTGTTCTGCTTTCTGATTTCAGGCCAGACTTGTGAATTAGAAGCCTCTTGGATAAGGTACATGTCAGGTATCCAGAGTGGCATGCTTACGAAAGACTTGATAAAGGTGAGATTCTAAGATTAAAAAAAAAAAGCTATTGAATTTGGTGTGAGCAAGACAACGCCTTTTCCCATCTGTTCCTGTTGCCACTAATTAGAACGACTTTTCTCATATTTTCCACCTTCAATCCATCCTCCAGGATCCAGCTCAAACGTGACCTTCTCTAGGAAGCCTTCTCTGATAGTTTGAGTTTTACCATTTCTGCTACTCATTAGGGGCAAGTTGCTTAATCTCTTATGAGCCTTAGGCCTGTCTTTGTGAAATGAAGATGACAGTATCTAACTTGCAAGATTGTTGTGAGGATTAAGTGAGAAGCTGCTTATAAGGTTATCTGGCCCATAATAGGTACTCAACAAAAGGCAGTAATTACAGAATGCTTGGGGATATGGAAACAGATGAATGAGACAGTCCTTGCCCCCAAATGCCACAGCAGCAGTTGTCTCCATCTACCCAATAGTGAGCTGAAGCAGATTTTCACAAGTGTAAATGAAAAATTTTCTGGACGGTTTTAGACACCGACACCATTATGTCACCCAGGTCCTCAATTAACATTTGAATAACTCATCCTGAAGGTGCAGAGAGCATCAGCACCGGGCCTTTGCAGAGAACACTTCCTTATACTTATAAAATGCTTTGTCCTCTATTGGTTAAGGGGCAGAAAATAAGAATGACTTCAAGAGGAATGGGTTCCAAGTTATAGAGGCCACATGGAGCAGGCTCTGGAATCTCTCCAAGCTGGATAAGATGCAGATGACATAAATTTCAAGTGTCCAACACAGTACTTGGCACATAGTAAGTACCTAATAAATGGTAGTTTATTACATTATACTATAAGTTTAATATAGGTAGGTAGGAATGTAAGGGACACACACCTAACCTACGAGCTAAGGAATTGCAAGCAGGACTTTCTCCAAATGCTTTCTTTTTGCCACTGTCACAAAGACTCCAGTCTGCACAGTCCATTGATCAGACTGTGCACTTAGCCTTACAGTAGAAGAGACTAACAAACAAATTCTTATTTCATCATTTACTGCGGGATTATCTTGAATGTGGTAATCAGTCTCTGAGAACCTCAGTTTCTTTATCTGTAATATGCAAATACAAATGCCCACCTTGCAAGAATGGCAAAAGGGACAGAAGTAATGAAAAGCCTTTAAGACAGTGCTGATACGTAACAGCACTCAATGAATTGTGGCTAGTAATGCTCTAGGAGAAGCCCTCGTGTTTGAATTGGAAGTACATCAATTAAACGATAATTTTGGTTAAAGCAAGGAGTCTTAAAAAAAAAAAAGCTACACTATTCCTCCCCTCACCATGCCATACCAGTATCACTGAGATCATCAAACCCTTTTAATGTCTCGGGTTAACTTCTCCCTATCCTGACCTATACTGGTAGACATGAGTCACCCACTAACAAAGGCCAGAAATACTGCTCCTGACAGAACGTTTGGTCTGCAAAGCTATAGGTTTTCCACTCACAGAGACCTGATAAATGACCACAGCTGGGGTGGGAGGAGAAGCAAGTCGGGGTGGTGCCCACCATGGACCACAGAAGAGGACGATTTGGAGATGGGGGTTGGAGGGAGAAGGAGCCATGTAAGTAGAAGCTGCTTCAGGGACCAGCTGTCCCTTACCCTGCTTCTGGGGTGGACTGCCAACCGCCTGCAGAATTGAGTCACCCTGAGTGTCTGATTTGGATGAGCTCTTCTGCCCTGGAGGTCCTGGCCAGCTTTCCTCTGCCAACGGACCGTTCACGTGGTAGCAACATGGGCTCTTGTAGGTCTTGTAGGCCCCAGAACATAGAGGAAGAGGACAGGGCTGCCCAGAGGTGTTATGGTGCCATGAAGGGAAACACTAATCTCCTTGCCAAAGTGGGACTGGACAGAACCAGTGTGACCTTGCCTCCAAGTTGGGGTGGTGATAGAATACCCCACCTTGACACGCATCTTACAAACTGCAAACTCATTTATCTGGTCTCTGTGAGTGGAAAAGGACTTGGGGCTCTGTGTCTCTACACCAAACTGGAGATGACCCCCACTCTGACCTGGGACCATATAGTTAACGCTAAATCACCTGCCAAACATGGTGCTCATATTTTAATCAAATGCTCACTTCTGATTCAGTTGTTCTTGCAGTTTAAAATTAGACCTTGTTGTCAGAAAAAAAAAGAAAAAAAATCAAAAGCAGCTGTGTCTCAGATTCAGATCTGTGACTGACCCAGTTTTTAATAATTGGAAAATGTGGCATTGCTATTTGTCACGTCTTTGCGCCTCGCTCACACTCTCGTAAGGTGAGCATTGAGAAGTGTTTTGGGGGCTGCGAGCGTGTGGAAGGGGAAGGATCTTGTGGCTAATGGCATTGGACAACCCTCAGGCAAAACTCCAGAGACATAGCTTTTGCTGTGATTTACTTTCACCCATTGATGAAAGGAAAATGCCAAAATAGACCCTTCTGCAGGGTAACTTTCAAAAGAGGTGGGTTTTAGAGGCAAAGGGTTATGGAGGTTGTTCATGCCAGCAGGCTCACGACACAAATGAGCTAAAACTTTAATAGTTAATCTTCCCACTGTTGCTGGGCCTGGCTTGCTGCCCGATGCACATAACAGCTGATCTATGACACAAGGGTTTCAAAGAGAGAAAGAGCTTTTTTATTGCAAGCACGATGCAAGGAGAGCAGGAGGCTTGCAGGCCTCAGATCTGTGTCTCTGAACTGGAGAGCTTCTGAGAGTTTTATAGCATCTTGGCAAAGGCGGGCTTATGATAATGAGCACAGTGGTTTGAGATGAAGAGGGTAGAGATAGTCTAATTATGGAGCACGTGCAGACAGCTTACATACTTGGTTAAAGGATGTGTGTAAGGAAAATGGCAGCTTAATATGATTACGGGCATGATTTTTAGTATTACAATGAGGTATAGGTTACTATAGGTTAAAGTTTTGTGTTACTGGCATGCCAGGTAGGCCAACTCTGATCAGAACTGGCCCTATCCTAGTGCTATAAGGTGGGAATTGGGGTGGGTTAGCTCAGGTTTCTTCATTAATAAACATTAAGGGGGCTGTTAACACAATCACAAGACTTAAGTTACAAAACAAGTACAGGGTCACTAGATTGTTATAAGGTTATTCAATTACAGTTACAAAACAAAGCATCAAGGCATCTGGGTTACAGTTCAGTGAGTTATAACAGTTACAAGTATTTGCCTCTTGGCTACATTACAATATAAAGTTCAGTAAGCTGTATTTGTTAATTCTCGGTTATTCCACTGCTCTGTGCAGAGGGTCTGGCTGCAAGGATCCTAGCCCCCAGACAAGAAATGAAAGTGGCTTATTCTAAAGAAATGGAATGAATTAGGATTATCTTTCGTATCTGGTTTTTAGGATTTCCAACTATAAAATAAGGTTTTAATAACCTTACTAAAGGTTATTAACTCCCATCTACCCGCCTCCTTGCCCTGCCATGCAGAAGTCAGCTCTCCTCAACCCTCATTCTCAAACATGCATAAACATTCAAAGTTGACCAGACATTTAAGTAAAGCATAAAGAACAAGATAAACTAACAGAAATAATAATTCTGGAGCATCATCTAATTGGGATCCTCACAGAAGATGGTACATCCACAAAATAAGAACTGGTTTCTATGAAAAAGGAGAAACTAAGAATGCATGATAAAGGTTTTCCCGAAGTTGACAACAATCCTAAAATATATATATGGCATTACCAATAAGGATTTGCAAAGTGAAAATAATTTTTCTAAACTGTAAAATACAAGGAACAAATTTTGATCAACCATACAGAAAAGACTGAACTATCTTCCTATTCTCTCTCTATAAAATATCACAAAAACATTGTCATGTGAAAAGGTTATAAAAAAATACAGCAAAATTTTTAGAGAGAAAAGTATTATAGAGGTGTGTCTTGCAGTTTATTAATAAAAATATTTTATTTCTTTATCAGCTTTTCAACAATTATAATTTGTTATAATTTATTTTCTCACTCTAAAAACACATTTACAGTCAGATATAATTTTTATTCATAAGTTTATATTCTTTTTATTCATGAGAACTCCCCAAATTGTATAAGTTTCATAAAACCATCGGCAGCAAGCTATATTACCTATAGACAGAGCTGAGAAAGGGGCAAACAACTACAGAAGGATACGTTCAACTTGATTTCAATTCAGGTACTTTTTAAGTATATGAATCTCGCTACTTATTGTTTATATAAAATTATAGTAATAGTAGGAAAACATAGACTAGAAGATATACACCCAATTTGTAAAAATAGTTGCTTTGGGATAAGAGTGCTCTATTTCCTTTTGTTTAAAAAATTCTGAAGAATGAAAAAATGTCACATTTGTTTATTTTGGGTTGCGGACACATGGATGTTATATTACTTTCAGTGATTTTCTCTTTTCAAGTTAAAAACAATTGTAAAGTTGTATTCACTTAGAATTTGGAAGGCATGTTTCCGCAATCTTCTGGTATCCAGTATTTCTCACAGCAAATCCTGTGCCTCTCAGATGCCATCCTCTGCAGGCAACCCTCTTTTATCTCTTTTTTCTCTTTGGGGCTCTATTATTTCACAGCAATCTGTCTGGGTGTGGCCCTTGATTCCTTCATCATGCTGGGCCTTCGTGAAATTTTCACCCTGAGCACTCATGTCCCTCAGCTCCTAATAATCCCTTTCTATTAGTTCTCTGTCAATTTTGTTCTCTCTGTTTTCTTTGTTCTCTTTCTGGATCTCCAATTCATTAAATGTTAGACTTCCTATTTTTAATTTACATTTCATTTCATGACATGTTTATTCTATTTTATGGGAAGGCTTTTTTTTTTTTACCATCTTAAAACCGTTTTGTTGAATTTTTATTTGGCAATTGTATTTTTAACTTCCAAGATTTGTTCCTTTTTCAAAATGTCCTGTTTTTATTTTTTACTTTGTGGGTACTCTATCTCCTTTGAGGACAATAATTAGATAGTTTTAATTAGAACTGTTGTTTCTTTTTGTGTCATCTTATAGATGGATTATTTTAAACATATATGCCGATACTGATTTTTCTTTAAAGAGTCAAAGTATAGTGACAGAGTCTATCCATTATAAAAGTTGTTCAAGTCTTACAGTGTAGGTACAAAAACATTTCTGGATTCTAAAATATATTTTCAAAAACTTGGAAGGGAAATCTGAACACAAACAAAATGGAGAAAGTTTATTCAAAAAGTCGATAAAACTCTAAAATACCATTTTTCAACTGCAATTTGGCAAGATGTTTTAAAGTTTTCATTAAAATAAGTGAGAAATTAGAGTCCTGATTTGGATGTACTTTCAACTTCACACACAGACTTACTTGCTCTTTGTGGTAATGTGCTCTACAAACAAAAATTTGGTGAATTCTATTTTACACAACTCCCATTAGAAAAAAAAGAAAAGGGAAAGGAGGTGGAGGGAATGGGAGGAGAAGGAATGCTGCATCACGAGTAAACTCCTGACAGGAGAGAAATTCTATTTTGACTAGTTGTCAATGAGAACCGAATCCTCCCTTTATAATTTTACACATCTGAAGACTGGAAGAATTTTCCACAGACTACCTTGAGGCTCCATTATTGCCAACCCTTGCTTCTCCTCCATGCTCACAGGCTTCTCCTGCTGGGCACCAGAGGATGCGCCCTGTTGTAATGTCTCTGGCTCTGCATCATCATGTCACAACACTAGCTTGGCTGGTATAATGGAGAGTGTGAATACTCCTGGAAGCCATTCCTACACTAGAATGGCTAGTGATGACTTAATTATATGTGGAAATGCTTGTGAACCACATAAGTTATATCTTATAAAACCCAAACTAAATATATCCCCAACTCGCTTCCCACAAGCAGGATCCCCAAAATGTCTGTGGCCATTCCAATGTCACCCTATTTGAGCACTGGTTGCAGTGGAAAGAAAAAATGATCTTAATTAATTATGATTAAACTGTTTTTCTTTTGCAAATTTTCCAAATCATATGACCATGTAACCACATTGCTCTGGCCTCCCAGTCTACACCAGCACGCATGTGAGTGAAGGGCCCTGAAGCTTGAGTTTCATGACAGGCGTGGTAAATCAGAACACAGGTGTGCTGGTTTGAATGTATTATGTCCCCCAGAAAAAGCCATATTCTTTGATGAAATCCTGTGGGGCAGACAGAATAGTGGGGATTAAGTTGAAACGTTTGGATTAGGTTGTTTGCATGGAGATGCGCCCCACCCAACTGTAGAGGATAACTGATGGGATATTTCTATGGAGGCATGGCCCCACCCATTCGGGGTGGGCCTTGATCAGTGCAGCCATATGAATGTGCTGGCTCAAGGAGATGGAACTCAGTGCAGCTGTGAGTGACGTTTTGAAGAGGAGCAAGCTTGCTAGAGAGGAATGTCCTGGGAGAAAGCCATTTTGAAACCAGAACTTTGGAGCAGACGCCAGCCACGTGCCTTCCCAGCTAACAGAGGTTTTCCGGACGCCATTTGCCATCCTCCAGTGAAGGTACCTGATTGCTGATGTGTTACCTTGGACACTTTATGGCCTTAAGACTGTAACTGTATAACCAAATAAACCCCCTTTTTATAAAAGCCAATCCATCTCTGGTGTTTTGCATTCTGCAGCATTAGCAAACTAGAACAACAGGTGTCAGTCAGATTGCTCAGATTCAAAGCATAGCTCCAGCATTTAATCACAGCAGGACCTTAGACAAATTTCTGTAAAATGGGGATTAAGATAATAACTACTTCATAGGGTTATTGTAAAGATTAGATAGGTTACTTGTAAAACACTTAGAATGGTGCACAGTGAGTATCTAACACTTTTTCCTAGGTGCGCTCATCCAGTCTCATGGCTCTGAATACATGCTTGTTTAGACTTAGTCTGTCTCTGAAGGATCTTCAAGAAACTAATAACAGTGCTTGCCTATTTTTCCTTTAGTACCTTTTGAAACTTGTACTGTGTACTACAATTGGAAAAAAATTTCATCTTCCTATTATTCTAACATATTACTGAATATTATTTTATAATATGAACATATCTTATGATTTTATTTGTTTATTGATTGTCTGTCTTTCCTTGTATCGGTCAGGATCCTTTCAGGAAAGAGCTGGCACACACACTGGATAATTTGAGGGCAGGTGTGGGTGGGGTTTAAGGACAGCAATAAGGGAGAGTGCATCTTCCCTGCCTAAGAACAGCAGAGAGCATGACCACCTGTGAGCTTGAAACGCGAGGGGGATCCATTGTTTGAGTCCAGAGGGGGCTGCCTCCCAGGAGCTGTGGCTTCTGCTACAGGAATACAGGCAACCCCTGCCAAAGAGAGAGCCAGGGGAATATGTATCTTAACCTTGCTGTCACTCTGTCCCCCATTTCCCCAGTTTGGTGCCTCCCATTGGCAGAATCAAACCAGAAGCCAAAACACAAGGGAGTCTGTTGATGTGGTCTTATAATCAGTTCCAGAGGCACAGAGCAGGGTGGAGAACTGTGGAGGACTGATCCCCACGGCAAACAAGACATCCAGCACATCCCTTAACTAGAAGTTAAGCTCTTTAACGCAGGAAGCTTGTGTCTTGTTCCTTACTGTGCCCCTAGGGACTTGAACAGGCCTGATGTGTAGTAATAATAGCTAACATTGACTGGGCATTTCCACTGCCCTGGGCACTATTCTAAGTGGTTTATAGCCATTAAATTATTTAGTGCTCATAGCAACTATTTTAGGTATTATTATCACCTATTCTCACAGAGGCATGGAATAGGGAATAACTTGCTGGATTCTACAGCTGGTAAGTTGGCAAACCTGGAATTCCAACCCACTTCACCTGGCTCTGTGACCCTTACTCTTTTTTTTTTAATGCAATTTTATTGCGATATATTCACATACCATACAATCTATCTAAAATATGCAATCAGTGGCTCACAGCATCATCACATACTTGTGCATTCATCACCCAATCAATTTTAGAATGTTTTCATTATTCCAAAAATAAAAATAAAATATAAAAGAAAATCCCCCCCAACCTATTATTGACTCCTAAAATTAGTGTGGTACATTTGTTACTGTTGATGAAAGAATATTAAGATATTACTGTTAACTATAGTCCATAATTTTCAATAGGTACACTTTTTTCCCCATATACCATTCTATTATTAACTCCTTGTAAAAGTGCCATACAATTGTTCTGGTTCATGAAAGAACTTATTTATATTTGTAGTGTTTATCACAGTCATCGTGCACCACAAGGTTCACTATGTTATATGTTCCCATATTTAATCTCTAGCTTTCCTTCTGGTAACATACATAACCCTAAAGCACCCCTTTCAACCACATTCACATGCAGTTCAGCACTATTAGTTATACTCACAATAACGTGCTACCATTACCTCTATCCATTTTCAAGCGTTTTAAGTTTAACCTAATTAAAATTCTGCACATATTATGCAACCGCTCCCCATTCTCTCGTTTTATCTCCATTCTATCTCCTGGTAACCTATATTCTAGATTTTATGCTGTGAGTTTATATATTATAACTTTTTCATATGAGTGAGATCATATAATATTTTTCCTTTTGTGTCTGATTTATTCAGCATAAAGTCCTCAAGGTTCATCCATGTTTGTCACGTGCTTCAGGACTGGAAGGAAAGCTTTTCAGCCAAAATATTTAGTTTTCTAATGCTCCCAAATGTGTGAGCCAGAAAGGCTGCAAACTCTAAGAAAGTACTGTGGCTTTAGCTGACACTTTGCAATAGAGGAAAATGCCTTCAATCTCCATAGCAAAGAGGAGATGAGGGCGAAGCTGATTTAGACCCTGGATGAGAGTTGAAAAGGGGAAGCTAAGCAAATTTCTGACTCCATTTGAGTTAGATATTTGCAGCATGACTGCATTCGTTTTTGTTGTTGTTGTTGTTGTTTGTTTGTTTTAATCATTTTTTAAATTGTAGAATATAACATGTATACATAGAAGTGATAACTTTCCTAGTGCAATTTAAGTAGTTAGAAAGCAAATTTCAAAGAATGTTATGGGTTACAATTCCATAGTTTCAGTTATATCCTTATTGTGAACTATAACATACATGCAAAAAGTTAATATCTTTCAAAGTATGATTTAACAAGTAGTTATATAGGAAATTTCCAAAAGTGTTATGAATTACAGTATCATAGTTTCAGCTATTTCCTTAATGTGAATTATATATACAAAAAGGTGATGACTTTCAAATTACAATTTAACAAGAAGCTATATAGAAAATTTCAAAGGATACACTGGGTTACTGTTCCACCATTTCAGTTCTTTCCTTCTAGCTATTCTAATACCCTAGCAACTAAGAAGAAGAAAATTATATAGAGATTCAGTATTCATAATCCTTTATTAAACCCTATGTCTGTTGCGACAGCTTCCTTTAGTTTAATCACTTTCCTAATCTTCAGGGATCTCTAGGCAGTGACCACCCTAACTTGTTTATGTTGAAAAGGGTGCTGACATTATGGGAAAAGGGGACACATCTGGTTGATGTTCTTGAAGAGGCTGTTGCCTCTGGGTTTGGAGACTTCTCTGGCATAGGAGCACTCTGGAGGATTGAAGTTTCTGAAGAACAAATTTAGCCAGTAAAACTTTTATAGAGTCTCAGATAGGGATCCAGGTATTCTTTAGGGTTTGGGAGACTACTATTGATTTGGGCTTATCATATTATGGTCATTTGGCAAATCTAGCTGAAGCTTGCATAGGAGTAACCTCCAGGACAGCCTCTTGACTCTATTTGAACTCTCTTAGTCACTGAAACCTTATTTTGTTGTCTTCCTTTTCCTCCTTTTGGTCAAAAAGGCATTCTCAACCCTTCAATGCCAGGGTCAGGTCCATTCCTGGAATCTGTGTCCCATGTTGCAAGGGAGACTCATTCATCTGAGGGATCTTGTCCCACATTGGGGGTAGGATGAAGAATTTGTTTGTGGAGTTAGGCTTAAGAGAGAGAAAGTTCTCATTTGAGCTACAAAAGAGGTTCTCTGGGGGTGACTCCTAGGCATAAATATAGGTGGGCTTAACCTCCTCTTTAAACCATAAGTTTCACCAGAGGAAGTTTCAAGATCGAGGGCTTGACTTATAAAGTAGGGGGTTCCTAAATTCACATAGCATACATTAGTCCACGATAATCCATTCCTATCTCACATTATCATCACTTAGTTGTATAATCCTCACCACTCTTCACTTTATACAAGTCTCATGACCCAAAACACCCCATTGCTCTTTTCAGCCCTTAATTACTTGTCCCTAGTATTAGTGTGCTACTAGTAAAGTATTCCTATTAATTATAGTCTCTAGTATACAATAGGTAGATTTTTTCCCATATACCTTTCTGTTGTCAACTCTGTACCAGTATCACACCTTAGAAGTATATCATGCAAGCATGTATTTTGTAGTGCTGATCTGTGGGATACATGCCTTTGAACAACCCCTTTCAATCCTATTCACCTTCAATACAGCTCAGATACTTATAATCCCATTAACAAGCAGTCGTCACCCCTATCCATTACCACACCTTTGTATTCACCATCATTAACATATCTGAACATATTAGATTATCATTCCCCCTCACTAACTACTGTCTATCACTAGGTCCCCAATAGTCTACATTATAAGACATTGATTTTACATTGTTCAGGGAGTTCATAGAAGCAGTAACATACAATATCTCTCCTTTTGTGTGTGGCTTATTTCAGTCAGAATTGTATATTCAAGGTTCATCCATGTTGCCATATGTTTCAGGACCTTGTTCCTTCCATCATATGTATATACTACATTTTGATTATTCACTCATCTGTTGAAGGACATTTGAATTGTTTCCATCTCTCGGCAATTGTGAACAATGTTACTATGAACATTGGCATACAAATGTCTGTTCGTGTCACTGCTTGCAGATCTTCTGGGTACATACCAAGAAGTGGAATTGCCGGAGTGTAGGGTAATTCGATATCTAGTTTTCTGAGAAGCCATAAAACTGTCTTCCATAGCAGCTGTACAATTATACATTCCCGCCAGCAATGAGTAAGAGTTCTAATTTCTTCACGTCCTCTCCAGCATTTATTGTTTCCTGTTTGTTTAATGGCAGCCATTCTTATTGATGTGAGATGATGTTTCATTGTGGTTTTCATTTGCATTTCTCTAACAGCTAGTGAAGATGAACATTTTTTCATGTGTTTTTCAGCCATTTGTATTTCCTCTTCAGAAAAATACCTTTTCATATATTTTGCCCATTTTATAATTGGGCTGTTTGTACTACTGTTGTTGAGTTGTAGGTTTTGTTTATATATAAAGGATTTCAGTCTCTTATCAGATATGGTTTCCAAATATTTTCTCCCATTGAGTTGGCTGCCTCTTCACCTTTTTGACAAAGTTTTTTGAGGCACAAAAGCTTTTGATTTTGAGGAGTTCCCATTTACCTATTTTTTCTTTTGTTGCTTGTGCTTTGGGTGTAAGGTCTATGAAGTTACCTCTTTTACTAGGTCCTGAAGATGTTTCCTATATTATCTTCTAAGAGTTTTATTGTGCTGTCTCTTATATTGAAGTCTTTGATCCACTTTGAGTCAATTTTTGTATAGGGTGTGAGGTAGGGTGACCCTCACTCTTAACCACTAAATTAAACTACCTCTATGGTGCTCCACAAAAATTGCCCCCTTCTTATTCAACATCGCTTCTTATACCCAACCCCCACCTTTTCCTAAAATTAAAACATACGTCTCTGGAAGGCCAACCTTCTGCCACCTACTTCTATCATGTAGTGCATTTTACCAGCTAAGAAAAGAAAAGGACCTTCAAGTTCTGGGTCAAGGGTAAGAAAATAACTTATGAATCCACAAGAGTGTTTGGTTACTAAAGTAGAATCAGTTCTACTCAGATTTTCTACAAAATGTAGATCTTGTCTGCTTGACAGATTATATTGTCAAATAATATTTGTGTTTCTGGTAAAATCTTGGAGAAGCAATAGGGAAAGGAAGTCTGTGATTTGATATACTAGGAGACCACATTCGGAAAACCATAACAGATATCATTTACTTTGTTCCAGGTATATCATTATCTCATTTAATCTTTAAAATATTCTTGTGTGGTATTTGGTATTTGTTTCATTTAAACACAAGGAAACTGAAACTCAGAGAGAAGTGGCTGGCTCCAAGTCACATAGCCAGGACACTGGATGAATCGTTTTGATTCCAAAGCTTGTACTCTTCAACTAAATCATGTTACCTCCTGGTATGGTGTGTAGAAATTGCTCTTAAACCTTAATAAGCTTCCCTGTTTCTCTTGTTCCCATTCATATAATAATACAAGCATAGATTTAATTGGATTTATATTTATTTCCATGATGGGAGAACAGCATGTACTTTTACATAATTTTGGATTATAAACAACGCCTTATAAAGTTAACAATAACCTAGTAACTTAATTGTGTTTGTATTGACTGTGTCATATATTTTTAAAATAGTGTCACTTTTCAAGCAGCTACACATATCACCATGAAACGTGACTGTGGAAACAAATTTTAGAGAGATATTATTTGCATCAGCTCTACCAATGGGGTTATGGATGGACCACGGTTGAACCACAACGTATATATGTCTTAAAAGTCTAGTTACTAGAAAATTATGGACAAAAATGCTGCTGGTGCAAATATGTTCTTAAACACTTAACCTAAACCAGAAAGGGGAAGCTAAAATAACCATAATTTAAAATTAACGAAGAGCATCAGCAAATGAAAATCAAAACAAACTCAAGACAACACTAAGAATTCGATGCTCTGATAACAAAAGAATCCATTTTCCAAATGAGGGCATTCCAGCTATCTGCATGACGGCATGAATAGTTGGAGGCAAATTGGGCTTGCCAAGATTTGCCTGGCATTCAGACTACTTTGTGGAATACTGAATTTAGAATTCTTCATAAACTCTAGTAACAGCCCAATTTTAGTTTATGAATACCAAATTTCAGTAATGGATAAATAAATTAGTAGTTTTACTAAAGAAAGTAAAAGTTTATAAAATTCTGAATTTTGGGGTCAGTTTGAGGCCCCCCAGAAGGACTCAGCTCATTAGCCGACGGCAGTCCTTTGTTTTTGTTTTCGTTTTAATTCAGGTGAAACTGACATAACATAAAATTAATCATTTTAAAGTGAACAATTCAGTGACATTTTAGTACATTCAGAATTTTGTGCAAGCACCTTCTCTATCCAGTTCCAAAATATTTTCATCAGCCCCAAAGGAAACCCCACACCTATGAAACAGTTGTTCCTCATTCCTCCTCTCTCATCCCCCCACCCTCCAAGCCCTTGAAAACCAATAATCTGCTTTCAGTCTCTACGAATTTACCTATTTTGAATATTTCATATAAAAGGAATCATAACAATATGTGGCCTTTCGTGCCTAGCTTCTTTCATTTAGCATAATGTTTTTGAGGTTCATCTATGTTGCAGCATGTACTAGTAAGCCATTCCTTTTTATGAATGAATTATATTCTATTGGATGTATATATGACAAATTTTTAATCCATTCATCCATTGATTGAGATTTGGACTGTGGAATTGCCGAATCATATGTTAATTCTATGTTTAACTTTCTGAGGAACGACCAACTGTTTTCTACAGCAGCTGTACCATTTCACATTTCCACCAACAATTTAGGAGTGTTCCAGTTTCTCCACATCCTTATTAACACTTTTTATTATTTAATTACTGCCATCCTAGTGGGTGTGAAGTGGTACCTCATTGTGATATTGATTTGATTTCCCCCACAACTAATGATGTTGAACATCTTTCCATGTGCTTGTTGGCCATTTGTATATTTTCACTGGACAAATGTCTGTCATTTTTTCATTTTTCTCCAATTTTTCATTGGAGAAAAGCTCTTTGCCCATTTTTTAATTGGGTTGTTTGTCTTTTTGTTGTTGAATTGTAAGAGTTTTTTACATATTCTGGATATTAGACCCTAATAGATACACGATTTGAAAATACATTCTCCCATTCTGTAGCTTGTCTTTTCACTTTCTTGATAATGTCCTTTGATGCACAAAAGTTTTTAATTTTGATGAAGCCCAATTTATTATTTCTTTCGTTGTTCATGCTTTTGGTGTAAAGTCTAAGAATCCACTGTCTAATACAAGGTCGTGAAAATTTACTCCTATGTTTTCTTGTAAGAATTTTATAGTTTTAGTTCTTACATTTAGGTCATTGATCCATTTAGAATTAATTTTTGTATATGGTGTGAAGTAAGGGTCCATCTTCATTTTTTTGCATGAGGAAATCCAGCTTTCTTAGCTTCATTTGTTGGAGAGCCTATTTTTTTCCCCATTGAATGGGCTTTGTGTGCTTGTCACAAATTTGGCCATTGGTCGAATTTGGTCAGTATGGGTTTATTTCTGGACTCTTCTATTCCACTGGTCCATATTTATGCTAGTACCACATTGTGCTGATTGCTGTAGCTTTGCTGTAAGTTTTGAAATCAGAAGTGTGAGTCCTCCAACTATGTTCTTCTTTTTCATGATTGTTTTAGCTATTTGGCCCCTTGCAATTCCATATGACTTTGAGGATTGACTCTTTCATTTTCTGCAGAAATGGCCATTGCAATTTTGATAGGGATTGGATAGAATCTGTAGACTGCTATACCAGTTTGTATGTATATTGTCCCCCAGAAAAAGCCATATTCTTTAATGCAGTCATGTGAAGGCAGACGTATTAGTGTTGATTAAGTTGGAATCTTTGGGTTAGGTTGTTTCCATGGAGATGTGATCCACCCAACTGTAGTGATAGCTCTGATTAGATAATTTCCATGGAGGTGTGGCACCACCCATTTGGTGTGGGCCTTGATTAGTTCACTGAAGCTCTATAAAAGCTCAAACAGAAGAAGCTCATGACTAGCTGCAGCTGAGAGAGACATTTTGAAGATGGCCTTGGAAGCTGACACTGTCATTTTGGAGAATGCCATTTTGAAACAACCTGGGAGCAAGCAGATGCCAGCCACATGCCTTCCCAGCTAACAGAGGTTTTCTGGATGCCAATGGCCTTTCTTGCGTGAAGGTACCCTATTGCTTATGCCTTAACTTGGACACTTAATGGCCTTAAGACTGTAACTGTGTAACCATATAAACCCCCTTTATAAAAGCCAATCCATCTCTAGTGTTTTGCAAACAGCAGCATTAGCAAACCGGAAGAACTGCTTTAGGTAATATTGCCATCTTGACAATATTAAGTCTTCCAATCCATGAACATAGGATGCCTTTCCATTAATTTAGGTCTTCTTTAAGGCAGCTCCTTTTTTTTTTTTTTTAATTAAATTCAGTTTTATTGAAATACATGCACACACCATACAATCATCCATGATATACAATCCACTGTCCACAGTATGATAACAGAGTTATGCGTTCATCACCACAATCTATCTCTGAACATTTTCATTACATCAGAAAGAACCAGAACAAGAATAAAAAATAAAAGTGAAAAAACAACACCCAAATCATCCCCCATCCCACCCCATTTGTCCTTTAGTTTTTATCCCCATTTTTCTACTCATCCATACACTAGATAAAGGGGGTGTGATCCACAAGGTCTTCACAATCACACTGTCACCCCTTGTAATCTACATTATTATATAATTGTCTTCAGGAGTCCAGACTGCTGGGTTGGAGTTTGGTAGTTTCAGGTATTTACTTCTAGCTATTCTAATACATTAAAACCTAAGAGGTGTTATCTATATAGTGCATAAGAATGTCCACCAGAGTGACCTCTCGACTCCCATTTGAAATCTCTCAGCCACTGAAACTATTTCGTCTCATTTTGCATCCCCCTTTTGGTCAAGAAGATACTCTCAGTCCCACGATGCCGGGTTCAATTCATCCCCGGGAGTCATATTCTGCATTGCCAGGGAGATTTACACCCCTGGGAGTCGGGTCCCACGTAGAGGGGAGGGCAGCGAGTTCACCTGTCACGTGGCTCAGTTAGAGAGAGAGAGGGCCACATCTGAGCAACAAAGAGGTACTCAGGGGGAGACTCTTAGGCACCATTACATGCAAGTTTAGACTCTCCTTTGCGGTAATGAGCTTCATAAGGGCAAGTCCCATGATCGAGGGCTCAGCACATCAAACCAAGGCAGCTCCTTTTTAAGAATCCCTTGAGAATGCTCAGGAATGATTATGATTTGTAAATTTTCTTGGGTATGGTAGGAACATGTTGTAGTTATTTTATGTTATTCATTTTTCTTATTCCTTTGTTTTATTTTGTTTGAAATGTTTTCTAAAAATTTTTTTTATAAATAAAGTGAAAAAAAAAAGAATCTCTTGAATAGGGGAAAAAAAGCATAGAGGATTAGGATCAGAAAAAGCTGGGCTCAAATCCCCACTTACCTCCCTACTTAAGAGGTATGAGACCTTGAGCAACATTCTTAGCTCCTTCAAGCTTCAGAGTCTGTGAATCATTCAGTGCTGTGCTGCAACTGGCTCATACTGGTGCTTCGGAGCTGATCGTTAAATTTCTGGGAATTTTGCAAGGCTGGTTGTTAAATCATTGGTAGCTTGACATCAGCCATGGTGGCAGTATTTATACCACGAAAATCAACAAATACTATAAATAAGGAATTTCCCCCAGAGAACCAGTTTACCAGCATATCATTGTTTCATCCTCTCTCCCTTCCAATACATCACTAAGTCCCATGAAAAGGAGATAATGATCCCCTGATGAGGATTAAATTGTTTTGGTATTCAATAAACATTCATTTTATTGGTGGCAAGATCACATTTAATTCCAATAGCAGCCTTTGGAGGTAGGCATTGTTGTCCCTGAGGATAATCATATTTTTTGCACACATAAGCACAAACTACTGAAACACACAACAACATGGATGAATCTCACAGTTATTATGTTGAGTGAAAGAAGCCAGGCACAAAATAATGCAGGCTGTCTGATTCCATTTAGATGAAGCTCAAGAACCAAAAAAAACCAATGGAAATTTATAGAAGCTAGAATATTGGTTACCTTGGGTGGGGTTGGGACTGAGCAGGGACATGAGGGAAATGTTGAATGCTGGAGAAGTTCTCTATTGTGATCCAGATGGTGGCTACACAGATGCATATAAATGCAAAAATGCATCAAGTTATACACTTCAGATTATTGCACGTTATAGTAAGTACTTTTTTTTTTTTTTTTTACCTCAATTAAAAAAGTTTACTAAAAGGTAAATTGGGATTGAAGTAAAAGAGGAATGGAAGTGTGGGAAAGAACATGTTTTATGGACTGGAAAGCACTGACCAAAACTTGGTGACTATGATTAGGCACTATGCTTAAAGAACGCAGAGCTGCAAAGGCTTCTTTACCTTAAAAGTCTGAGTAACATTTTTCTGGTTAAAGAAAGGCAGACCAGAGGGCCTGAGGAAGAAAGGAGGACAGAGAAGTGCTAGGCTGTTGGATAGCCTTTGACATCCCCCTCTCCCCTTGTTCCTGGCCACCTCCTGCTTCTCCTCAGTTTCTCTAGCAGTTGCCTTTTCTCTGCCTGTCTTATAAGTGTTAGTGTCCCCAGAGTTTTGATCTTGTAATTCCCTTCAGTCTACATGCCATCTCTGTAGCAGTTCCCAACATGATTTCCTCACCTCGAGCCCAGAGCTCTTTTCTCCTCATTAAGTTAATAATTTGGTATTGGGTGTCTTCTCATGCCAGGTACTGTTCTTGGCATGGGACCACATCAGTGAATGAAACAAAGATCTTTGCCTTCATAAAGCTCACATGCCTAGATCTCTCTCCTTGGATGTACCTAAGACACAATCTGTCTCAAATTATCTCATAATCTTCACCCCTTGACTTTTTCCAACCCTAAGCCTGCTCCTCCCATGTGTCCCTTTCTCTCTGAATTGCACCATCATCCTCTCAGAAACCAGGAGTCATCCCTCACCTGTCTCGAATAAATCATCATATACTGACCATTCTGTTCTCTTGATTCTCTTAATTTCTTTCAAAGACGTCTGCTTGTCTGTATTTCCACTGCCCCTGCCCCATTCTTATTCGTTCTCACCTGGCTTACTAAATGTTGTGTCTCCATTCTTGTTCCCACCTATCATTCCCCATACAGCAGTTAGTATGATTATAAAAGGCAATCAGAACATGTTGCTTTCTGCCTAATCCTAATGAGTAGCCCTGCCAGATAAAAACCTGAATTCCTTATCTTGTTCTCATGTCCTTAACTATCATGCATAGTGGTGAGAAGCACAGCTGCTGAAACTTGGGTTCAAATCCCAGCTTTACTCTCACCACCTTGGACATTTTTTTTATCCTCTCCAGGCCTTACTTTTCTATCTATAAAATGGGAATAATAATAATAATAATAGCCTCATAAGATTGTTATGGGGATTGCATTGGTTACTGCACACCAACACTGAGAACAGTGACTGGCATTCAGAATTTACTTAATAAATGCCAGTTCTCTCTCTCATAGAGTTGTTGTAATGTTTAAATGAGTTAGAAATAGAAGGGGGCTTAATGCACTGCTAGCCATGTTGGAAATTGTAATGTTAGTTGTTGCTGCCTCTCCAGCTTCACTTCTCGTCCCTCTTCCACCCAAACCTGACTTGGAGCCCTGCCATCTGGCTGCGGCTCTCTCTTACACCTCAGCTTTGCTACTGGAGTCCTATCTTTTTCCTGGTCAGCTCCCACCAAACCTTCAAGCCTCAGCCCAGGCACTAGTCCCAGGCCACCCACCCAGGAAGGGTTGGTTGCTCCTCCTCTGCCTTCCCCCCTAGAACCTGCACAAGGCATATGTCACACTTCGTGGATCTGTTTACTTAAAAATGTGCTGAGAAGCATTAGCCTAGTGGTTCTAATCTTGGCTCTACCAGGCTGTGTTACCTGTGGTAAGATACATAATTTCTGTATTCGTAAAGATAGATGAATTTCTTTCATAAGGTGGTTTGAAGATTAAATGAAGTAATGTATGGGGAATAATTGCTACAGAACCTGGATGATGGTAAGCACTCAGTGAATGTTTTCTTTTATTATTATTTAAATTGTGATCTCTTTGGGGGTAGGGTATGTCTATCATAATTGTAATCTAGATGCTTAAAACAGTAGGGGCTCAATAATTCATGCATGTGTGACATGAATGAATGAATAAATGAATGAATGAACAGTCTCCTATTACCAGCTTATTTGCAATTCCTCAGCAATTGTCAAGTGTGTTCTAGGAACCCACAAAGATCCCCAAGACCCCCTCGGGTGTCCGTGAAGTTAAAACAATGTTTTTAGTAGTCCTAAAATATTATTTGCCTTTTCCACATGAGTGTACAAAGTATGAAAACATCATTAATAGAGTTTCAGATTCCACATTGCAACTTACCTTTAAGAAACTCCCAATTGTCGAGTTTTGGAGAAGTATCACAGAAGAGTGTCCACAATTATCTGAAAAGACAATTAAAATTGTTCTCCCTTTTCCAACTACACATGGAAGTACATATTGCAAAAATAGAATATAGAAGCCCAAAGTACATATTGCATCAGATAGAATATAGAAGCAGATATAAAACTCGAGCCATGTTCTATTAATCTAGCTAGTAAAGAGATTGCAAAATATAACAAATGCTACTTTTCTCATTAAAAATTTCTCAGTTTTAATTTCTAATACGGTGAATATTGATAGATATAACACACATAAACAAAGTTTTTCGGAGTCCTCAATAAATTTTTAGGGGGGCAAAAAGTCTCAAGACCAAAAAATTTGAGTCTGCTGTCCTGCCTTGCAATTGAATCTGCACCAGTGTTCCAGGACAAATGGCCTCCAGCATGTGCTTTAACACTTTCCGGGATGGGTAGGTCACCACTTCCTGGGGCAGCCAGTTCTATCTTCCGATCATTCTGCCTGCTCCTGCTAGAAAGTTCTGGCAATGAGTCAAATATCTGTCTCTTGGATGCTCCTACCTAATTGGTCTTACACCCACCCTTTGTTTTCACACATCACAGTTTGGAAGCCTCTTCCAGGTCTGGAAGACAGTCATCAATTGCCCTTTGTGGTGGCCCCAGGGGGAACCAGCATGTCCTTGGAGTGACTAAAGTGCATATGCATTTTTCTGAGTCAGCCAGTGATTTGTAGGAAGCGTTGCCAAGCCAGATAACTCCCAGCTGCTTTTCCAGAAACCAGAAGATTATCTCCAGCCCGACATCAAATTTTTGAAACTCATTTTGTTGTTGCTCTCTCCCTCTCAATAAGGTCATTTTTTTCTCATTATAAAATGCACATGCTTATTAGGGAAAGTGAAAAATAGAAATAAAAATGCTTTAACAAGAAAATTGGATCACAAACAGCTCTGACTTTCTTGTCTTGGCACCTCTCCCTCCCAGGCTTGCCCTGAATGCCATTCTCGTCAAACAATCCCTAAGAGCAGACATGTGCCCTACATGGCCCCGCAGGGTCTCCAGGGTTGACAGGCTGCCAGCCACGTGGTGGAGCGGGGGCAGCTGTCCGTCAGTTGGCAGCCCCTTTCGGGCAGCCTAGGAGAGGGCTTGCAGGGAAGGGGAAGCTCTTGAGAGGGGGCCTGAGTCTTCTGCTGTCTGAAAACACTTCAAGCCAGAACTCTTCAGGCGGGGTAAGAGGGGACAGACACTATTACAGTGGTGATTGGTAGATTTCTTTTCTCTGCTCTTTTAGCTAAAATATGAAGCTCCCCCAGGAATCCTACTTCTGAGAATCTATCCAAAAGAAATGATGACAGACTTAGACAGTATTATGTGTCTGTCACTGTTAGTAAAACTTAGAAGCAAGCTAAATGGTCAACAATAAAGTTTTGTTTTAAAAACTGTCTGTATAAATGACAGTCACAAAGTCATTTTAGTCACATGGGAAGATTCTCAACATAGTGTTAGTTGCCTGGTATACACTTGGCATATAGTTTCTAAATAAATATTTGTTGATTAAAAACTGAAAATAGCAGGATCAGAAACTGTATACACAGTACAGTTTCAATTACATAAATATATTTTGTAACGAAGTGAAAAAATGTTATCTTCATGGCTGGCACCAATATATCTCATAAGGAAGAAACTGTCTTTGTGAAAACACTTTGGAATATTCAGTGGGTCAGCAGATGCCCCGCTCAGAGGAAGGGAAAGCTGCTTTGCATGAAGCAAAGAGAAGAATTTAGTTTATTGCTTCTGAAGAGGAGGGGGAAAGAAGAGGGTATTAGTCAGGGCCCTTGCAATTGTAAATCACAGAAACTCAACTCAATCTGGCTTAAGAAAAAAACAAAACAAAGCAGTTATCTAGTTTAGACATAGTTGGATTCAGGTACTCAAAGTTTGTCATCCATATTTGAGTTCTTTCTCCATCTTCTGATACTGTTTTCCTTTGTTTTGATTTAGTTCAAGCAGGCTCTTCATGTGGGGTAGCAAAGGTAGCCATTAGCAAAGCTAGTTTACCTTCCTGCCAGCTCAGCAGCCCCAGGGGCAAGAGTCCTTCACTCTCCAAGAGTTCCCAGAAGTCTGTCCCAGAAGACAGCAGGCTTGTCAGGGGCCTGGAGTGCACAGATTATCCGGGCTTGGCGATCTATTGGTGGATCACTGGAATAGGGTGGGGTAAGTCCTGCTGAAGTAATTTAAGAGAAGGGGAAAGGGAGGTTCCCCAAAGGAAAACTGTTGCTTATTACCAGAGGAAAGGGCATGAATACAAAGAATGCTGGGCAGGCACAGAGAGCAGATGCCCACTAAAGGGAGCAGAGAAAAGACAGAAGGGTGAAGATAAAGAGGAGTTGGCAAGATGGAGAGACAGAGTCTAAGTGGGGCAAATGCTCGGGGAAGCTCTCTTGTGCTGGCTGGTGGTCCTTCCTTTTTTCTTTTTTTTTTTCTGTTTAATTAAAGCTTTATTGAGGTATAATTGACGTACAATAAACTATGCACATTTAAAGTATATAATTTGATGGGTTTTAAAAAATTGTAATAAAATATATATAATATAAAATTTGCCATTTTAAGCATTTTTAAGTACAATTCAATGGCATTAATTACTGTACCCTTTTGTGCTAATATTAGCACCTCTCATTACTGAAATCTTTTTATCACCCAAAATAGAAACTCTTTAACCATTAAGCAATTAACTCACCACTCCCTCTTCCCCCCAATCCCTGGCAATGACCAATTTGGCCCTTCCATTTGGTATTGTTTGCTTTGATGTGATGTGAAATGTTTTTGTATTTCTCCTTCATTCTACATTTTCAGCAAATTCTGCTAATATCACAACTGTTCTTTGATTACACAACTGTATACATTTACTAAAAATCATTGTACACTTAAATGAGTGAATTTTCTGGTATGTAAATTATACCTCAGAAAAGCTTTTTTATTTTTTTTAAAGAAAATGCCCTTGCATCTCTAACCATTGGTAGGTGCTAATGTGTGAGTAATGAGAAGTGACTCCAAGATCCTAAGAGAGGAACTGAAGGGGTTAAAGAAATTAGTGGAGATGAGAATTTAATACAGTAAAGTAGACATGTCCATTATTACCTCCCTGCTTATACTTCCCTCTAAAAAACTTGGCTTGGTCACAGCTCCTGGAATGACTGAACTTTAAATAACACAAGGTCCCAACCCTCCAGACTGGAGGTGATATCTGATTCAAGTTAGACCAACTGGATTCTCTCTCTAGCTCTCTTTCTCTCTCTCTGGAATTTGGAGTTAAGTAAGCGAAAAACAAAACCAGCTGGATGGTACCAGGTGCCTCATTCAAACGGCAAAGCAGAATGGGAGAGGAAAGAGGGCCATAGCACACTGAAGCCTCAAGTAAGATTTAGTATGGAGGAGCAGAGAAACCATAAGTAAGCCAAAAATTTGGTCTATAGAAAAGAGAGGGAGTAGAGAAGATATACAGGGTTAAGTAGAGATTGAAGACAAAGTGGGCTCACAAGAGACAACAAGAGTGACCGGCCTCTCTCATGAATATACATGCAAAAATCCTCAACAAAATACTTGCAAACTGAATCCAACAGCACATTAAAACAATTATACACCGTGACCAAGTGGGATTTATCCCAGGAATGCAAGGGTGGTTCAACATAAGAAATCAATTAATAGAGCATATTAATAGAATGAAAGACAAAAACCATATGATTATCTCATTTATCACAGAAAAAGCATTTGACAAAATCCAGCACCCTTTCCTGATAAAAAGCACTCAGAAAACTAGGAATAGAAGGAAATTTCCTTAACAAGATAAAGGATATGTGCCAGTTTGGATATATTAAGGCCCCCAGAAAATGCCATATTCTTTAATGCAATCTTGGGGGGGAGTATTAGTGTTGATTGGGATGGAATCTTTGGATTAGGCTGTTTCCATGGAGATGTGACCCACCCAACTGTGGGTAATACCTTTCATTAGATTATTTCCATGGAGATGTGGCCCCACCCATTCAGTATGGGTCTTGATTAGTTCACTGGAGCCCTATAAAAGCTCAGAAACAGAAGAACCAGGGAGCAGCTGCAGCTTAGAGATACATTTTGAAGATGGTCATTGAAGGCTGATGTTAACATTTTGGAGAACACCATTTTGAAACACAACCTGGGAGCAAGCAGACGCCAGCCATGTGCCTTTTCAGCCAAGAGGTTTTCCGGATGCCATTGGCCATCCTCCAGTGAAGGTACCCGATTGCTGATGTGTTACCTTGGACACTTTATGGCCTTAAGACTGTAACTGTTTAACAAAATAAACCCCCTTTTATAAAAGCCAATCCATCTCTGGTGTTTTGCATTCTGGCAGCATTAGCAAAGTAGAACACTAAATATAGAAAATCCTGAAATATCCACCACAAAGATACTAGAGCTAAAAAACAAATTCATCAAAGTGGTGGGGTACAAGAAGAGCTCATAAAAATCAGTAATGTTTCTATAGACTAGTAGTGAACAGTCCAAAGAGGAAATCAAGTTAAAACAATTCATTTATAATAGCAATTAAAAGAATAAAATATCCAAGAATAAATTTAATCAAGGACATAAAGGACTTGTACATGAAAACTACAAAATATTAATGAAAGAAATTAAAGACCTAAATAAATGGAAGAACATTCCATGTTCCTGGATTGGAAGACTAAATATTGTCAAGATGTCAATTCTAGCCAAAGCAATGTACAGATTCAATGCAATCCCTATCAAAATTCCAACAGTCTTCTTTGCAGAAATGGAAAAAATAATCATCAAATTCATATGGAAGGGTAAGGGACTCCAAATATCCTAAACCATCTTGAAAAAGAAGAACAAAGTTGGAGGATTCACACTTCCTGATTTTAAACTTACACAAAGCTTATTCAAAACAGCATGGTACTGGCACAGGATAGGTACACACACCAATGAAATTGAATTGGGAGTGTTTTGACAAGGGTGCCACACAGTGGCAAAAGAATAGTCTCTTCAACAAATGGTGCTGGGCAAACTGGAAATCCATATGCAAAAGAATGAAGATGGATCCCTACCTCACACCATATGAAAAAATTAGCTTAAAATGGATCAAAGATCTAAATATAACAACTAAAATTATAAAACTCCTAGAAGAAAACATAGGGAAACATCTTTAGGACCTTGCGTTAGAAATGGTTTCTCAGATTTCACACCAGAAGCACAAGCAACAAAAGAAAAAGTTGATAAAATGGACTTCATCAAAATTAAAAACTTTTGTGCATCAAAGGACTTTATTAAGCAAGTAAAAAGACAACCTACAGAAGGGTATAAAATATTTGGAAACCATATATCTGATAAGGGTTTACTATCTAGAATATATAAAGAACTCCTACAACTCAAGAACCAAAAGTCAAGCAATACAATTAAAAAATGGGAAAAGACTTGAGTAGACATTTCTTCAAAGAAGATATACAAATGGCCAATGAACCCATGAAAAGATGCTCAGCTTCATTAGCCATCAGGGCAATGAAAAAAAACAAAAACAAAAACACAATGGGACACCATCTTACATCATCTAGAATGGCTACTATTAAAAAAAAAAACAGAAAATGTATTTTTGGAGAAGAAGTGGACAAATAGGAACTGCTGTACATTGTTGGCAGGAATGTAAAATGGTGCAGCCATGGTGGAAAACAGTTTGACAGTTCCTTAGAAAGGTAAACATGTAATTACCAAATGACTCAGAAATTCCACTTCTAAGTATATACCCAAAAGGATTGAAAGCAGGGATTTGAACAGATATTTGTGCACTGATGTTCATAGCAGCATTATTCACAATTGTCAAATGCTGGAAACAAACAAAGTGTCCATCAGCAGATGAATGGATAAACAAAATGTGGCATATACATACAATGGAATATTGTTCAGCTGTAAAAAGAAATGAAGTTGTGATACATGCTACAAAATGGATGAACTTTGAACATATCATGTTGAGTGAACTAAGCCAGACACAAAAGGACAACTATTGTTTGATCTCATTTATCTGAAATAAAATTTGTAAAGTCAGAAACTCGAATACAGGTGAACAGGGGCTGGGTGAGTGCGGGGAATGAAGAGTTAATTTTTAATTGGTACGGAGTTTTGATTTGGGATGATGGAAAAATTTTGGAAATGGATGATGGTGATGGAGGCACAATTTGTAAATGTAATTATCACCACTGAATTGTATATTTAGAAGTGGATAAAATGGGAAATTTTAGGTTGAATGTAAATTACCAGGAAAAAAAAAAACAATTATACAACACAGTGAACTCTAATGTAAACTATGGGGTATAGTTAATAATATAATTATAATTAAATTGTTACATCAATTGTAACAAAGGTATCACACTAATGCAAAATGTTAAGAGGGAGAAGTGTGTGTGAGGGGGTGTACCAGTTTGAATGCATTATGTCCCCCAAAATGCCATTATCTTTGTGGCAGTCTTGTGGGGGCAGACATATTAGTGTTGATTAGATTGGAATCCTTTGATCGTTTCCATGGAGGTGTGACTCAATCAACTGTGAATGAACCATTTGGATAATTTCCATGGAGGTGTTAACCTGCCCATTCAGGGTGGGTGTTAATTGGATTACTGGAGCTGTATAAAGGAGTTCACAGACAGAAGGACTTCAGAGCAACTGAGAGTGATATTTTGAAGAGGAGCTGGAGCTAAGAGAGGACAAAATGCCCCAAGAGAAGCTGCAGCCACTAGGGACACTTTGAAGAATGCACAGGAGCTGAGAGAGGAGCTGAAACACAACCTAGGAGCAAGCAGACGCCAGCCACATGCCTTCTGAGCTAACAGAGGTCTTCCGGATGCCAATAGCCTTTCTCTAGTGAAGGTACCCAATTGTTGAAGCCTTACCTCGAACACTTTGTGACCTTAAGACTGTAACTGTGTAACCAAATAAACTCCCTTTATAAAAGTCAATCCATTTCTGGTATTTTGCAGAAAGGCAGCATTAGCAAAACTGGAACAGGGGTTACATAGGAACTCTACTTTCTGCATGAATTTTCTGTAAACCTTCACCTGCTCTTTAAAAAAAAAGAAACAGTGGCCTCAACAACCAGCTGCCCAGTTGCAGTGGCTTGATTGCACTTTGGTTCTTGTGGGTAGATTGTTCAGTAAACCATATACCCCAGAAAAGATTTGTTGTATTAGCACTCAACCTCTATTCCTGAACTCTTTTTAATGTTCCTTCTACTGCAGAAGATAGAAAGAGTATTTTTAGGACTCTGTTGTAGCTAAAATTTCTGTATGCAGATTAGATTCTACCACTTAGATGCACTCATGGGAGTTCAGAAAGGCAGAAGTGAGGCAGAAGCCATCTTCCTGCTGCTTTGGCTATTTCTGGTGGGAAGAACAGTTATGAAGACTTCTGGTGTTTTGCTGTGTTGCCTCAGTGACCAGTCACTAACTTTGTGAGTGTCAAGAGGTAGTTGTAATAGCAGCAGCCTGATCCCTTAGTTGTAGCTGTAATAGTGCATTCTTGAACATCAGTGTTCCCATTAGTGGCCTCCTGATATCTCACCTTCCTAATTGTGGAAGAGGTGGCAGCTCCACTGCCATGCCAGTTTAGGAGTGTTGTTCCAGGAGTTATTATTGGAGCTCCAGCCTACAGCTCTTTCAAAATTTGCCACAACCTTATAAGCACCTCATTTCCTGTATTAAATCCCTTTCAGCTAGAGTGGCTTCTATTTCTTGCAACTGAAGGTTGCCTGATATACTCCCTTCTACTTCAGCTAGTTTAAAAGGGTTTCTGTTCCTTTCAGGCAGGTGATCTCAGTTTAAGATACCAATAGGGACATTGAGGTTGACTGTTGTGACAAGGGGTGGGAAAATGAGTTCAGTGAGGCAGGGTCATTCAACCGTCACATGTCATTCAGTACCTATTCTGCAGGTTGTATGCTGGGTTCTGGAGATATAGAGATACAGAGATAAATCATGAACAGCCCCTGCTCTCAAGGAATTCTAAAGTTAGTTGGCAGATAAACACATAAGTGATTACGTCACACAACAATGTGGTATGTCCTATAAAAGAAGTGAATCAAAGTCAGTGGCAGCTCAGAGAAGAGAACAATAATTCAGCCTCCCCAGGGGTATTAGGAAATGGTATTTGAGCTGGGTTTTATAGGATGAATGAGCCTGAAGAAAGAAGAGAAAAAAGCCTACTCACCACCTACAAGCCTTGTTGGACCCAGAATGAATCAGTCACTTTGACGTCATCACTCCATTTAACTCTTACAATATCCCTATTAGATAGGTATTATTGTCTCCTTTTTACAAATAATGAAGCTGAGCCTCAGAGAGGTTACTAATTTGACATTGTCACACATTTAGACACAGTAGGAGCCAAGATGATAGAAACTACTCAGATCATGTAAGCAGAAAGAGATTTATTTCGGGGTTAAGTAGCTTGCAGAATCATTGATAGCACTATAGAAATAGACGCTATGCTGAGCTTTCATGAGTGACTCCCCAGGTCATGCTGCAGAGCTGGGCCACCAAGGGAGCTGCTGCCCTGACACAATCAGAAAGCCTCCCTCAAGGCTACTGGCTCCAGAGCCCTGCCATATCTACCACAATTCACACCAGCACAAATGATGACCTTGTGCCCTGCCTCTCTTCCCACTTAATTCAGTTGTAAACTTAAGTCTTGCAAGAGTGCATCTGATTAGTGGACCCTAACTGGAAAAAGCCTGGGAAATGTGATTTTTCATTTTCCAACTTCTAGCACAGGAAGACACACAAGACAGTTGTCAGGTTGGATGTTAAATGAGCCAATCCATCATTTCTGCCACATTCAGTTTGATAGGTTTAAGAATATTCATTCAACAAACACTAAAGAGATTGATAATATACAGTGCTGATGAGGATGTAGGGAAATAGACATTCTCATTCTCTGTTGGTAGAAGTGTGAACGAAGAAAAATTTATTGGAGTGTACTTTGGAAGTATCTGATAACAATAAAAGCAAGCATATGGCTTATAACTGATATTCTCACAGACAAGAGGACTACCAGTTTAGTAGACTGAGCTCTTGATCTTGGGATTTGCCCTTATAAAGCAAAGGAGACTAAGCCTACTTATAATTGTGTCTAAGAGTCTCCCCCAGAGAACCTCTTTTGTTGCTCAGATGTGGCCTCTCTCTCTAAGTCCACTAGGCAGGTGAACTCACTGCCCTTCCCTCTACATGGGACATGACTCCCAGGGGTGTAAATCTCCCTGGCAACCTGGGACATGACTTGTGGGGATGAGCCTGGACCTGGCATCGTGGAATTTAGAAAATCTTCTTGACCAAAAGGGGGAAATGAAATGAAACAAAGTTTAGGTGGCTGAGAGATTTCAAATGGAGTCAAGAGGTCACTCTGGAGGGCATTCTTTTGTACTATATAGTTATTCCTTTGTAGTTTTTAGTGTATTGGAATAGCTAGAAGGAAATACCTGAAACTGTTTAACTGCAATCCAGTAGCCTTGATTCTTGAAGATGATTGTATAACTATGTAGCTTACATGGTGTGACTGTGTGATTGTGAAAACCTTGTGGCTCACACTCCCTTTATCCAGTGTATGGACAAATGAGTAGAAAAATGGGAACAAAAGCTAAATAAAAAATAGGGTAGGATGGGGGAGGATGGAATGCTTTGGGTGCTCATTTTTTACTTTTATTTTTATTTTTATTCTTATTTTTTTTTTTTTTTGGAGTAAGGAAAATGTTCAAAAATTGATCTTGGTGATGAAGGTACAATTATATGATGGTACTGTGAATAGTTGATTGTACACTGTGGATGACTGTATGGTATGTGAACATATCTCAATAAAACTGAATTAAAAAAACAAAGCAAGCATACTCCATGACCCAATAATCCCACTTTTAGGAGTTCAGCCTACAACAAAGAAAATAGCAAAAATGCGTGAAATTCAAGAAGTTTGTTGCAGCACTGTAACTGTACAAATCTAGAAATGACCTAAATATCTATCAATAGGTGAAGAGTTAAAGAAATAAATGATACATTTATTCAGCAGAATACTATTATGTTTTAAAAGGAATTAGATGGATAGTTATGTAGTTCCTGAAAAGATGTCCTTGAAATGTTGAGTGAAAAAAAAAAGATGCAAGTAATTTGTCTAATATGATCCTACTTTTTAAAAGGACATAGAAAGATATGTGAGTATAAGTATGGGAAAAATTATACATAGTGCTTACCCTTGGAGATCGAAAAAATGAAGGTGAGGGGACTTTTATGCTTTTATGAAATTATAAAATTATACTTTCTATAATTTTTTAAAGCCTGGGATAATAGGTAAAATTTGCTTTTTTTGGTTGTGATTTTCAGTATTTTTCATGTGGGTGTGTGAATGTATCTTTTAAATCTTTTTTAAAAAAGGATAATCTAATACATGTTTTTAAACTAGAAATAAAAACACAAATTTTAAAGGGTGCTGTTCAACCTTACCAGTTCCAGTGGTAACTGAGGAGGATTTCCACCAGGGAGGATAGAAAGGTCCATGATCAGACCCCAATCTGCAGGGGCAATGGGAGCTGATCTAGTTTGACTCTGTCCTTCTGTGAAGAGGAGCAAGGGAAGGTGTGGGATGCCTTCAGTTGATTGGATCCATGGAGGGCAAGGTGTGCCGGATCCTTATCTCCCAGAGAGATGAGTCTACCCCTGAGGGATACTGGGGCTGAGCATGGTGATAGGCACTACTAGGATTATGGAGATGCAAAACATATAATACTTGCTCTCAAAAAGTTTATTATCCAAAGAACAATAATACGAATGACCAGTCACATCTATCATAATAATTTTTACTTAGATCTATATAGCCCTTAATTTACAAAACACTTTCTCTTTCTTATTCTCTCTTGATTCTCCCAACGGCCCGGAGGGCAAACGTCACATCCCCATTTTACAGATGAGGACACTGAGGCCCAGAAAAGAAAGTGACAAAACCACATTTTATCAACTTCTTTCACAGCCATTGCCTGGGGAGAGCAGTGCTGGGCTCTGAGGTCTTGTGGGTGATGCATTTCTATCCTGTGATGCATTCAGGGCTTGAGCTGAGAATTCCATCCAACTCAGCAACATGTAGGGGGCCAGTTCTATTCTATTCCAAAGGGCAAGGCTGTTCAGTACATCAGTAAGTGGAGATCAAAATGATTTCTGCTTTACTCTGTCCTCTGATTCTTCTTTTTTTAAATGTTAATTTTAGTTTATTTTTATATCAGAAGAAAAAAACCAAATATAATAATGGTGAATATATAATAATAAAGCCAGCCTGGATTATACTCATCTTTACACCAACATGGTCGCAAAACCTAATTTTTAATATTTATTTCTTTTTGTCCACTGATTCTTACTTAGTCCTACTGTCCTGTACTATTTTGCATTTTCTGACTTCACAATAGTGTTGTTGTCTGGAAGTGTTTTGATTTGTTTTTCACGAAAATATTAAGCTCTATAAGGCAAGAATGATAATGCCCATATGTAATTCTTAGGTGTCTTCTAAGACCGTTTCTCTTTTTTGTTTTTTTTTAACTGCTACCTTCAGTAAGAAATACAACTTAAATATGTAACAGAAATAAGTTTCATAAAACAATATTTTTCTTAGTGTGTGCAATGTACTTGGTATTTTCTGTTACATTGTATTCTATGTAATTTCACTTTTTAAACATTCTAGTCTCCTATATGCAATATGGTATCCTGGATTGTATCCTGGAACAGAAAAAGGATGTTACCAGAAAAACTGGTGAATTCCAAATAAAATTTACAGTTTAGTTAATGGTATTATCAATTTCTTAGTTTTGACAAATGTACCATAGTTATTAAAGAAGCTGGGTAAAGCGTATGTAGGAACTCTCTTTGCAACTTTCATTAAATCTAAAATTATTCCAAAAGAAAAAGTTAATTAAGAAAATAACCAAAACATTCTAGTCTCAACCATCTTGACCATCTTAACTGATTTCATGAACTGCTAAAGGGTTGCTGTTCACACTATGAATGTTGTAGATGTTTGATATCTTTTCGGATAATGCAGACGGGAAGAGTTGTGATTTATGAAAGCCCATTATGTCTCCTTCTATGACCCTCTTTCCTGCCACAGCCAGCCTGTCTCACAGCCCCTGGCCCTCTCTGGCTTGCCTTACACCATTTTACCATTTGTGTTCAGTATCACCTGTGCAGAACATAATACGGAATATTTGTGTTCTATATTGCAGAAAAAGCCTGCCTGAATCATCTGTGGGCTTTCAAAAGAATACATGATTTATATTTATTAACTGAATGCCTGAAAGAATAACTGTTTCAACACCCTTGCTTGTGAATTTTCCAGTCACTTTAAATCGTAGGACAATTTTGTTTATATACAGAAAACTAATGTAAAAGGCATTTATGAAATCCTTATGTAAAATGTATTTTCCAAACCTCTGGCAGAAAGTCTTCCTTGACAAAGTCTTCATTACCATCTTTGGGAGTTTCAGTAACAAAGGAAGCACAATTCCTATGGAAGAAAGTTAATTATTTTTAACTTTTGTTATTATCTTGTTTCACAAGTAACACACATTCATTACTGAAAAATATAGAAAATAAAGATAATAAAAAAGGAGGAAAATAAAAAATGAGATTCTGAAAAGTCACCTCTAATTTCACTAGGAATAACTATTGTTAACATTTTATTTTTTTTAAGTCATTATATTCAAACAATTTTAGAAGTGTCTTTCCTCGGGCTGTTCCCACATCCTGAATGCATTTTCTCTTTTTTGTTCTTCATCCGAATACTTTCTTCTCATCCTCCTAGACCTAACATCTGATCCTATCTCTGAAGTTTTTCTATCCTCTCTGCCTTCCTCAACTCTGGAAAGATTAGGTACTACCTCTTAGGTATTTTACTACCTCTTAGGTATTTCAGTGCGGCTTCAGTTATCCCTGTTACACCTGGTATCTTAATTAGTTGTTTACAAGTCTATCTGTCCCAACAGTCAAGGAGCTCTTTGATGGCAAGGACTGTGCCCAGAGCAGGTTTTATTGAATGGTTGGATGGATGGATGGAAGGATGGGAGAACAATATAGTGAAAGTGACAGTGTCTCATGACTTTTCATCTGCTATGGAGAGCATCCTTAGCCTCTCAACCCTGCAGCCAAAATCTGCAGCCTCCAACACGACTAGGTTGCCATTAAAGAAGAGTCACTGGTAGAGATAATATGGAGGATGCCATGTGCCTCATCAAGCACAAAAACAACTTGGATGCCTGTCCTCTGGAGAAGGAAATCCCCTAAAGTCCTATGGAAGTTTGTGCATAGTCCTGGACTCTGGCCCTTCACTCCCTGAAGAGGCAGCAGAACTGCCCAGCCATTCTGAAAGGTGAGCAGCAGGGGACCCAAGTTTCAGGCTCAGCTGTGTGACAAACGTGCTGCTGTGTGGCCTTGGACAAGCTACTCCCCTGCCACAGGCCTCATGTTTCTCATTTGACAACATGAGGATTAGATCAGGTGGTCTTTTTTTTTTTTTTTTATCTGCCTTTTTTTTTTTTTTTTTAATTTTTATTGAGATTGTTCAGATACCATACAATTATCCAAAGATCCAAAGTGTACAATCACTTGCCCCTGGGTACCCTCATACAGCTGTGCATCCATCACCACACTTAATTTTTGTTCAATTTTTAGAAACTTTTCATTACTCCAGACAAGAAATAAAGTGAAAGATGAAAAAAGAAAAAAAGAAAAGGAAACTCTAAACCTCCCCTATCCCTAACCAACCCCTCTGAATTGTTGACTCCTAGTATTGATACAGTACGTTTGTTACTGTTTATGAAAAAATGTTGAAATACTACTAACTGTAGTATATAGTTTGTAATAGGTATATAGTTCTTCCCTATATGCCCCTCTATTATTAACTTCTAATTGTATTGTCATACATTTGTTCTGGTTCATGGAAGTGATTTCTAGTATTTGTACAGTTGATCATGGACATTGCCCACCATAGGATTCAGTTTTATACATACATTTCCATCTTTTGACCTCCAACTTTCCTTCTGGTGACATATATGACTCTGAGCTTCCCCTTTCTACCTCATTCACACACCATTTGGCGCTGTTAGTTATTCTCACATCTTGCTACCAACACCCCTGTTCATTTCCAAACATTTAAGTTCATCCTAATTGAACATTCGGCTCATATTAAGCAAGAGCATCTACATTTCTTCCACAAGGCAGGAGGGAGAGTCAAAGAAGGTAGAGAGGCAAAAGGAAGAGGAAACAAAAAAAAAAAATGACAGCTAGGAAGCAGCAAAAGGAAAAATAACCTTAAATCAAAGTAGAATAAAGAATCAGACAATACCACCAATGTCAAGTGTCTAACATGCCTCCCGTATCCCCACCTCTTATCTGCATTCACCTTGGTATATCACCTTTGTTACATTAAAGGAAGCATAATACAATGATTCTATTAGTTACAGTCTCTAGTTTATGCTTATTGCATCCCTCCCCCAATGCCTCCCCATTTTTAACACCTTGCAAGGTTGACATTTGCTTGTTCTCCCTCGTAAAAGAACATATTTGTACATTTTATCACAATTGTTGAATACTCTAGATTTCACCAAGTTACACAGTCCCAGTTGTTATCTTTCCTCCTTTCTTGTGGTGTCTCACATGCTCCCCATCTTTCTCTCCCAACCGTATTCATAGTTACCTTTGTTCAGTGTACTTACATTGCTACCATCTCCCAAAATTGTGTTCCAAACCACGCACTCCTGTCTTCTATCACCCTGTAGTGCTCCCTTTAGTATTTCCTGTAGGGTGGGTGTCTTGTTCACAAAGTCTCTCATTGTCTGTTTGTCAGAAAATATTTTGAGCTCTCCCTCATATTTGAAGGACAGCTTTGCTGGATACAGGATTCTTGGTTGGTGGTTTTTCTCTTTCAGTATCTTAAATATATCACACCACTTCCTTCTTGCCTCCATGGTTTCTGCTGAGAGATCCGCACATAGTCTTATTAAGCTTCCTTTGTATGTAATGGATTGCTTTTCTCTTGCTGCTTTCAGGATTCTCTCTTTGTCTTTGACGTTTGATAATCTGATTATTAAGTGTCTTGGCGTAGGCTTATTCATATCTCTTCTGTTTGGAGTACGCTGCGCTTCTTGGTTCTGCAATTTTATGTCTTTCATAAGAGATGGGAAATTTTCATTGATTATTTCCTCTATTATTGCTTCTGCCCCCTTCCCGATCAGGTGGTCTTTAATTCCCCTTTTAGCTCTCATCCTCTATAGTCTCGTTATTTAAGGACTGATTGTTGATCTCACTCAGACAGCAAAGAGGACAATGAATGTTGCCCGCCTCACCTAAACAGTACTCACTGCTACCATCTCATGGTGACATCTTGGGCAAATCACCTTACTTCCCAGGACCTAAGTCTCCTCATCTAGAATGTTAAGATTGGGCCAACTTTTATACACTATGATTTTATGCCCAGGGTGACTATAAATGCAACTTTTGGAAGCAACAAAGAGAGTACTTCCTTTAAAAATGAACATTCAGTCTCAGAGAAAATATAAGATTGCATTAGTTGATGCTGTTTTCTGCTCAGTGTGTTCCCAAAGCCCACATCTTGCACCAAAATAAATGTTTTATCTTTTACAAAACTCAGACTGATTTTTGGAAAAGTAGTTTCTAAATCCATTGCAAAGGTTATCACCAGATCACACTGATTTGCAGATTTGCTGCCCCCAAAATGGGGAAATGACAAGCATCAGTGCTGCAACTGCTGCTGAATTCTCAGTTGCTTCAGAATGTTTTAACTTTTATTCATAAATGACAGTGCTTAGAGTTATTTAAAGAACATAACATCAATAGTATCAGAATGTCAAGCTTGACTACTTTTTCGTTAAAAAAACACCATGATCATTGATTGTTATAAGGTTTATTGGCCACTAATATGAAATTTCAGTAATGAGCAAAACTTTGGAAAAGCATTTTTCTCACATAGCAAAGAATGAATATGTACATTTAAATAACTGGAAAAAGACAGGAAGTAAATGCATGAAAATGTTAACAGTACAGGCAAAAATGTTCAATATCATTAATTATTATGGAAATGTAAATTAAATCCACTATGAAATACCAGAATGCACTTATTAGAATGTCTAATATTAAAAAGACCAATCAAACCAAGTGTTGGGCAAGAATGTGGAAGAAATGGAACTCTTATACACTATATGTGGTAATGCAAAATGTATAACTAGTTTGGAAAACAGTTTCTTAAAAAACCATTTGGAAGTTTCTTAAAAAGTTAAACATGTACCTACATATGATCTAGTAATTCCAATCCTAGATATTTACTGAAGAGAAAGCATATGAAAGCATATGTCCATATAAAGTCTTGTACATGAATATTCACAGCAACTTTATTGGTAATAGCCAAAAACTGGATATCAACTTTTGGAAGTGATAGATATCTTGATCGTGGTAATGGCTTCATAGGCAATATATAAGTATCAAAACTTATCAAATGGTGCAAATGTCCATCAACAGGTGAATGTATAAACAAAATGTGGTATATAGATACAAATGGAATATTATTCAGCCATTAAAAAAATGAAGTTCTGATACATACCACAACATGGATGAACCTTGAAGATATTATGCTAAGTGGAATAAGCCAAACACAAAAGGACAAACATTATAGGTTTCCACTTATTTAAAATATCTACAATAAGGAAATTCAGACAAATAGAAAGTAGATGAAAGGCTAACTGGGACTTGGGGGAGATGAAAGGGGGAGTCAGTGTTTAATGGGTATAGAGTTTCTATTTTTGAGTGATGAAAAAGTTTTGGTATGCATGTTGGTGATGGTAGCACAATATTGTAAATGTAATTAATGCTACCGATTGATACATGTAAAAACAGTTAATAAGGAAAAAATTTATGTTACATACATGCTATCACAGAAAAAAGTTTGAAAAAAGGAATGAACTATTGCTAAATCTCAACATAATTATGCTAAGTGAAAGAAGCCAGACAAAAAAGAATACATACCACATGATTCCATTTACATAAAATTCTAAAATTGTGAACTAATCTATAGTGACGGAAAGCAGATCAGTAGTTGTTTGGTGAAGGGGAAAGTGGTAGGAGAGAGATTACAAAGGGATATTAAGAAAATTTGGGGGGATAATGGTTTCACTGGTGTATAAATAGACCAAAATGTATCAAAATGCACACTTTAGATACGTTCAGTGTGTCAATTATACCTCAATAAAGATGTTAAAAGGAAGGTAGGGAGGATTTCATAGAAGAGAAAAGACTTAAGAGACATATAAACCAAATGCAATATGTAGATTTTGGTTTATTAGAATGAGGATTCAAATAACAGTAAAAACCTTTGAGACCATTGAGAAAAAAATTAACAATTATTTCTAGGTGGTAGAATTACTGATTACTGTCAATTTTTCCTTTAAGCTTTTCTATATTTTGCAAAATTTCCATAAAGAACATGTTATTACTATAACCAGAAAATAAGAATATGTGTGTGTGTGTGTGTGTGTGTGTGTGTCTATCTGTATAATTTTTTCTAGATAAAAGTATGGCTTTTTATCTGTTTTTTCACCAGTGCATCTTAAGCACCAAGCACAAGTACCTGGCATGTAATAAGGGCTTAATAAATACTTGTAGAATGAATGAATCAATGAATGAAGGAATAGGTGTGTTTTCAAATTCTCAGACCCCAATGCAGACTTGCTGGATCAGAAAGTTAGGGGTGGGGCCCAGAAATCAGCATTTTCCACAAGTCCTCAAGGTTATTCTGATACATACTGAAGTTTGAGAACACCGTGTTACACCATGTCCAGAGGAACTAGACAGAACTACTTCTGCACCTACCTTCCCCTTAGTTCCTTAATCTCACTGTCCACAAACTTCAACTCTGTCTTGCCTGAACATTTCTTAATGTGTTACTCTGATGGATGATTTGGCTGGACCCTCAATTCTTCTGCAATGAGCATAAGATATTGTTTTCCTCCTGCACATGCTCTTGGGCATCCCTCTTCTTCCTGCTTAAAAAAAAAAAAAAAAAAAAAAAAAAAAAAAAAAAAAAAAAAAGGAGCTCACTTATTCTCAGTGCTTATTAGTGAGGAAAGTACAATAATGTAATTTATATATATTTTTTGTGGAGGGGCTGCTGTATAAAGCATTGGTTATGAAACAAAAGTTTTCATCAAATAAATCAGCTGAAATGGGAGTGCTAATTTATGTGAACAGATGATCCTGTGTCCATATTGTTCCTGAAACATAGATGGTCTGTGCCACCACCACGACATAAACACACACACACACACACAGTACTAAACTTTCTGGTATTTTGGTTTCTACAGAACAGAATGGACCTACCACCATGGGTAAAATGTCTTGCCTCCTTGACCTTCTCTTGCACCCACTGTCCTGCCTTAGCTAACACTTCCATTCTCTGCTTCTACTCCTGGCTCACAAGAGTGGCTGGAGTCCTCTCAATGTGTTTGTGTGAGATAGGCAGGCTTTGGCCAGAAATGAATGAAAGACATTTATTCACTTTGAAAAATTGGTCATAATTAGTTCATAAAAGTGGAAAACTGTGAACACAAAATTTTTAAAGTAAAGATGGGTATATGTAACTCAGATTCGACTAGGACCCCTACTACCCTTGAAGATCAATATGTAATTTGTTTGGGCTCTTCTTTCCCCCCATTCTATATCTTGTGGAAATCCAAAGCCCTTCTCAAGATTTCAGTTTTTTCCCAGGGCTTCCTGTTACCTTTGCCCCTGGGCTCTTGGGTCCTGGTTCCATACCTCTTCTGTTCTGCAGTGTGTGGAACAAAACTCAGACCCTTCAGTTTCCACCAAAAGTTCCCTGGTATTTGTTTGCAGTCAATCCCTGTTTCTGCCTGCAAACAACAACTGATCTACTTTCTGTCTCTTTAGACTTTCCTGTTTTAGAAATTTCATATAAATGGAATCATTCAATATGTAGCACAATAGAGTTGACAGACTGATTTGCTAAAATATTCATCAGAGCCCTATAATCCTTTTCACTTTCCTATATCTCATGCTATTTTTTGGCACTGCTAGTCCCTTTGAGTGATTTACTCTGAGTTTTATTTCTGTCCATGGATCAAGAAGATCAATTTCAATCAGCTGATCAGAAATTGGAGCTTCATGTCATGGGTTACACACTTTCTCACTTTCCTCACTCTTTCAGTCCACAGAGACTTAATCGCACTTAGTCATTGTACAAGGGTAAGGTGTTGATGGAAGTAAAGCAATTAAAAATTCTAAAAATAAAATTATATTCTTCAAAACTGAACAAAAAATACTGAGTATATGTTATAAATTCTAGACTGGAAAAAGTCAAAGAGAGAATTAATAATTGTAAGAAACTACTTGGGGGTTACTCCAGAACCTAGCCCAGGAAGACAGGTGATCAAGTATTTGTCTAAGCAATTAACGGGCATGGAAAATGGATTGGCTTAGTGATTGTTGTAGTTTGCTAATGCTGCTGAAATGCAAAACACCAGAAATGGATTGGCTTTTATAAAAGGGGGTTTATTTGGTTACACAGTTACAGTCTTAAGGCCATAAAGTGTCCAAGGTAATGCATCAACGATAGGGTACCTTCACTGGAGGATGGCCAATGGCATCCAGAAAACCTCTGTTAGCTGGGAAGGCACGTGGCTGGCATCTGCTTGCTCTCAGGTTGTGTTTTAAAATGCCTTTCTCCAAAATGTCTGCATCAGCTTCCAACAGCCGTCTCCAAAATGTCTCTGTAAGCTGCAGCTTCTCTCTCAGCTCCTGTGCTTTCTTCAAAGTGTCCCTCTTGGCTGTAGCTCCTCTTCAAAATGTCACTCTCAGCTGCACTGAGTTCCTTCTGTTTGTCAGCTCATTTATATGGCTTAATTTAGACCCACCCTGAATGGGTGGGGTAACACCTCCATGGAAATTATCCAATCAGAGTTATCACCCACAGTTGGGTGGGGCACATTTCCATGGAAACAACCTAATCCAAACGTTCCAACTTAATCCCCACTAATAAATCTGCCCCCACAAGATTGCATCAAAGAACATGGCTTTTTCTGGGGGACATAATATATACAAACCAGTACAGTGATGCTTGAAGAGATAATGGCTGAGAACTCTGAAACAGAAGAAAGACATGATTTTCAAATTAAGAATTCTGAGCAGAATAATGAGACTTACCCCTAACCTAGAAAACACAGTATAATAAACTCAGGAATAAAGAAAAACTCTTAAACATCTGCCTAAGAGAAAATAAAGCAGATTAACTATGAAGGAATAATAATCTGGCAAAAAAGAGAATCCAGGAGTCAATGAAGTAATATAATCAAATTGCTGAGAGAAAATCAATGATTACCTAGATTTCTCCTCTCTGGCAAAAAGAGAGTGCAGGAGCCAATGAAGTAATATAATCAAATTGCTGAGAGAAAATCGGTGATTACCTAGAATTTTATATCCAGCTAAAACATCATTCATAAGTGAGGGAAAAAGAAAATCATTTTCAGACATACACACAGACTAAACAGTTATTATTACCATGAATCTTTGGTAAAAGAATTATGAAAGAAAATGTATTGGTAAGTTCAGTTAACCATTGATTTAAGATAATTTTTAAAATAAATTGTTGTCCAAATTTTGGAAAAAAGGAATTCGGGAGGGGTGACCAGTGAGAGTTAAAATGTATTCAGACCTTTATCTTACTTTGGAGGAGGATCAATACCCTGAAAACCTATGGAAGTTTATGGCTAAATATACTATCTATCTATCTATCTATATCTATCTATCTATCTATCTATCTATCTATCTATCTATCTGTCACTCTTTTAAAGGTAAACACTAAAAAAAATAGAAAGATAATTTATGTCTTTCTAAAGCATAAAAGGGGAAAAGGAAGAAAACCTCATCCCATTCTCCTCCTCATGCTCCCTCCCTTCCTGTGTCAGTTTTCTATTGCTGAGTAAAAAATCACCACAAACTCAGTGGCTTAAAACAAGACATATTTATTACCTCACACGGTTTCTGTGGGTCAGGAGTCTGGGCCTGGCTTAGGAGGATCCTCTGCTCAGAGACTCAAAGGGCTGCCATCAGTGCGTTGGCAGGCTGCCTTCTCATCAGAGGCTGCTGACCTCCTTCAGGTTGTTGGCAGAATTCACTTCCTTGTACCTGAAGAATTTTTGGTGGCTGGCTTCTTAACGACCAAAAGGAAAATGAGAGTGAGTGTGCTTGGAATCCTATGTATACTGAGAGGCAACAAAAACACTCCACATCAACGGGCACACCTAGTGCTTATAGCCTGGTTTCTAATCACAGATTGGTTGGCTTTTGGAGGCTAGAAGTCCCAAACTGAGATGTCAGTAGGCCATCCTTTCTCCGAAGTCTGTGGTGTTCTGGTGATGGTTTGCTGGCAATCCATAGCTCGATCTCGGCTTCTGTCACGTGGTCATCTGTCTCCTGTCTCCTCCTCACTCCTACTGCTTTGCCCAAATTTCCTTGGCTTATAATGATTCCAGTCATATTGGGTTAAGGCTCACCCTAATTCAGTGTGGCTACACCTTAACTGATGATATCCTCAATGATCCTATTTACCAGTGGATTCACATCTACAGAACTGGGGGTTAGGACTTGAACATGTCTTTTTGGGGGACATGAATCAATCCGTAACACCACTCCCAACAACCAGTTTTCAACCTCTTGGGGAAGGTATTGCCCCCATTGAGAATGCATGCTCCAGCACTAGAATGGTATAGAGGCAATGTTAATTATTCCTTTCTAGAGTAGACTGGATTTTGCTAAGCTTCAAAGAAAATTCTGGGCTCAGGTCATTCACCCATCAATTCAGGACATGATGTAAAATTCAGAAGACCTCCATAGAAGATTATATTTAAAAAAAAAACACAAAAAACCGAACCTTCCTCTCCTGCCCCTGAAAGCAGACTCTGCTGAAAAATCAGGACCAGGAATATAATAGTTAGGGTGGTAGAGATGTCTTGACAGTTCTCTCTGCTAAAGTCAGGGTCCCTTTAGATGAAGACTGGGACCCTGAGACCTGGATGCAACAGAGAACTTTGCACCTTAGCAAGCAGTTGCCTCATACTTGCTAACACAGAGCAGCGGCCCCTTGATTGGATACTGTGTTAGTTTCCTATTGCTACTTGTGATGCTTAATTTTATGCATCAGCTTGCTTTGGCCATGGTGCCCAGTTGTTTGGTCAAACACTAGTCTAAATGTTTCTGTGAAAAGTATTTTGTAGATGTGATTAACATTTACAATCAGTTGACTTTAAGTAGAGTTTCCTTGATAATGCAGGTGGGTCTCATCCAATCAGTTGAAAGCTTTAAGAACAAAAATGGAGGTTTCTTAGAGAAGAAATTCTGTCTTAAGACTGCAAAATCAATTCCTGTTGAGTTTCCATGCTGCTGGCCTACCTTACAGATTTTACACTTGCCAGTCCCCACAATCACATGAACCATTTGCTAAAATAAACATCTTTATACACACACACATACACATCTCAATACACATATTTCTCAATCTATCTATCTATCTACATCCTATTGGTTCTGTATCTCTGGAAAACACTGACTGATACACTGATGTAACAAATTATCACAAATTTAGTGGCTTAAGACAGCACAAATATATTATAGTTTTGTAGTTCAGAAGTCTGAAATGGGTCTCACTGGGCTAAAATCAAGGTGTCAACAGGACTCCATTCCTTTCTGCAGGCTCTAGGGGAGAATCTGTTTTCTTGCCTTTTCTATCTTCTAATGGCCACAGCATTCCCTGGCTCATGGCCCTCTTCCTCCATCTTCACAGCTAACAAGAGTGAGCTGAATCCTTCTCATGTTGAATCAGTTTGACCTCCTCTTACGTAGTCAAACCTCCCATTTCCACTTTTAAGAATCCTTGTGATTATATTGGATCCACCTGGTTTAGCCAAGTTAATCTCCCCATCTCAAGATCCTTAATTTAATCATATCTGCAAAGTCCCCATTGCTATGGATGGCAATATATTCATAAATTCTGGGGATTAGATTGTGAACAGTTTCTGGGGGCCGTTATTCTGCCTACCACAAAGATCATGCAAAGACAGCCTAGAACAGAATTTACTGGGTGTGTGATCTTGGGTTGTTACTTAATCCCTCTGTGCCTCAATTCCTCATCAATTAATATGGGGATAATGGTAGCATCCATTTTAAAGGGCTGCTTGAAATTTAAAGGAGTTGGTGCTTCTAAAGTGCTTAGAATAGTACCTGGCACATAATAAGCACTTATATGAGCATTTGTTAAATACATTTAAACATATTGATTCCTACTGTGTGTCAGGCAATGTTCTAAGTACACAGTGCTAGGATATGGATAAGAATATGACTCACTCAAGTTCAAGGAGTTCAAGGAGTCAGACACAAATACAGTTACTACACAGTGTACTAAGTGTCATAAAATGCATGGAAGTACTATCGCATCACGCATAGCGAAGGCTCAGGGAATCTATTTAGAAATTTCAGTCGAGTGAATAATTGAATATGACATTTGAGCTGGCCTTTGTAGAATGAGTAGGTGTTGGCTAGTCAGCTGAGGGAAGGGTTCAAAAACATGAAGAAATATGGCATGTTCAAAGAACATTAAGTGGTATTTTGGTGCAGTTGGAGTAAAAAGATTTGCAGTGTGAGATGAAGGTAGAAAGGCCAGGTTATGAGGTGCCAAGTCAAGCAGTTCACATTTTATCCTGAAAGCAACACAATCTTTGGGAGTGTTTAAACAGATTTGTGATTTGGAAAGACCTTTCTGATAGCCAGTGACACGAATGGCCTTGGTCCAGGCAGTGTGGTGAAGAGAAGGACAAAGACTAAAAATATATTTAGGAGAATCTAGAGCAACTGGTAACCAATTTGATATGGATGTTGAGAGAAGGAAGAATGCACATCTAACCAGGTTTATGGCTTAGGGGACTGCTGGATAGTGGTTCATGCACTAAGCCCAAGAAGGAAGGTAGGAAGAGTAGCAAGTTTGGGGGAAGATGATGGTAATGGTAATAGCCAATACTCTAAAGGGCTTAATGTTTGCTAAATTGTATTTACTATTACTATGGCAAAATTGAGGTTTACAGAGATCAAAATTAAGGATATTCAGGTACTAATTATTATGAAGAAATTTAGGTTAGAAATGTTGAGGTCCTATCATTTTTAACATGCAAACAGCTGGGTTTTGAACCGAGGCAATCTGATTCCCGACTGTTAGCCACTAATACTTAGTTTTGGACATGTTGAATTTGAGGTACAGTGGGGCATGCAAATAATGCTGTCCTGGAGGCATTTGGAAACAAAAGATCTGAGCTCAGGGAAAGGTTTGGGTTGAATGTAGCCTCTATGGTAGAGAAAAACAGGAAAGGGAGCACATTTTTTTTTTTTTTGTCAGCTCAGGATAGTTCAAATTTCTCCATTACCATTTCTATGTCCCTGCCCCAACACATACACAAAGAAAACAAACAGTAATAAATTAATGGGTCTGAGCTCACATGAGATCGGATAATTTTCAAATTAAGCTCTTGACAATGAGCCAGTGGATGTGGTAGTGCTTTGTAACCTGCAGAGGATCCCAAGCCCAGGGCGTTAGCCATTTTATTCGACCCTGACTATGCCACCAACACACTCCAGGTTCCCCACACCTCCCCTGGGAAAGGCCGCGTCTAAGGAACCTGCAGCCGAACAGAATGGCAACCGGGAAAGGAGACGCGAGCGCAATGACGTCACGAGGCAGGCTGGTGATCCCCCGGCTTCTGGCAACAGGCATCGATGACGTCACCCAGGCGCTCCCCCTCCCCCACGCCTGGGATGGCCTTGCTCACGTGGGCTGTCCAGCTCTCCCCGCCCCCTCCCACCTGCGGGAGGTGGGGCGGGCTGGGCTCCGCCGGCGCCGCAGCCTGGGGAAGGGGCGGGGGCGGGTGGGAGAGGTTGTCGGCCAGGCCTTGCAAAGTACAATAGAGGGCTGCGGGCGGGGGAGGCGGCTCCCGCTGCCGAAGCTGGAGCCGAAGGTGCCGGCTGCTCAGTGGACGCCCCCCTCACGGCTTCTCCCACATACTCCCTCCCACTCCGCTCGGCCGCCGCGCCTCCCTCCACCACCCTCACAGGCTCCTCCATCCGACTCCACAGACGCTTTCCCCTCAGATTCTCGTCTCCTCCTTCACGGAGCCCCGCGCTCTCAAGCTCTCCCTCAAAGAAGTCTGTTTCCCCATCGACTTCCCACCTCAGAGGCTGCTCGAACCCCTTCACATCCCCGCCCCCCAGGCTGCCGATCCTTCCTCCCCACCACACCCCCTTCACCCGCGTCGCCTAGCTTCCTCCCGCCCGCCTCGCCGTCCCCTCCCTCGCAGATCCCCCGGCCCTGAGGGGACTCCCCGGCGCGAGCGGGGTAGGGGAGGCGCCCAGCTCTCAGCCGCGGCGGCGGCGGGGGTGGTGAAAGTGAAGCTGCCGCTCGCGTACACTCGCGCGCTCCCTGCCGCGCTCTGCTGCCGTCGTCGCTGGGGAGGAGGAGGAGGAGCCGATTCCAGCCGAGCTAGCGCGGAAGGTGAGAGCCAGCCTTCTGCCCGGTACCGCAGGCATCGCGGGCTCCGGGCTGGGGCGCAGGGTTGGGGGCTGCGCTGGGCGCCCCGTGCAGGCGGGGCGGGGTGGGAGGGGGCGGTGACCCATTCATTCCCTGCGACTGGGCCAGGCTGGCGGGCGAGGCAGGTAAGGTGAGGCGGGGGCGCCGCCGGGCGCAGCTTGCAGCTCGCGTCCGACCAACAAAGGGCCCCTGTGCCCGCACCCGCGCGGCCGCGGGGCTCCCACTGCGGGGTCTCGCGGGACCGCTTGGGGGGCCGGGGAGGGGCCGCGAGGCCGGACAGGTCCGGGTGCAGGACCGACTCCCTCCCGAACTTTGCGATCCTCTGGCGCTACCCCAGGCCCGCGACGAGGAAGCCTAGCCAAGGGGCTCTCGGTTCATTATCCACAGAAAAAATAACCCTGTCCAGAAGTGGGGAATCACCTTTAGCGTCCACTCTTTGAAAAATAAGACGGGATAGTAGTTGACTTATTCAATCTCTACCCCATCCCGGGAGTCCTCTATAACTTGTGAAGTTAAAAACAAACGGGGAGAGAATTATAGTTATTTTATGTTCATATTACGTTTCAAAACATGATTATTACAACCTTCACAATCTACAATATTTTAATAACAAACATTACTGGCGGTGTTTTGGAAGAACAGAATCACTTAAGAAGTATTGGGTGTTAGTGGGAGAAAAGCATTTGCTGTTTTTAAACCCCTTGAATAACTTCCTTACAATTTATTTCCAGAAAAAGGGAAGGGTTAGTACTGTGGTTACCAATAGAAACTCAAATTCATTGGTCTTGCCTTTATTTTAAGAATTGTTCCTGAGAAAAATCTTGACTCAAAACTTTGCTGCCTATGTCTTTGGGCTCGCAACTCTGTCAGGAGAAAACAATCAGTACAGAGATGTCTCATCCTTCTTACCTTGTGACTTCACCTACTTCCCGTGTGACCTTGAGCAGCACCTCCAGCCTTAAAGTTCCAGAAATTTGCCGTTATGCCCTAGCAAGCACCTTTCTCAGCTTTCGAGACTCAGCTGAAGAATACCACCCCCTCCCTCCCACCTCTCAACTGTGAAGCCTTTTCTGGCATCTCTCTCCCACTCTCCCTTCAGGCAGAACTCACTTCTGCCCATTGGGGCCTTCATAGGCCTGGCAGGATTTTTACCATAGCACCTGAAACATTTTTTTTGTTCCTATTTAGGGAATACCGAATCAGGGGCAAATGAAAGCCACCCCACCTTAACTAAAAACTTGACCTTTGAAATGGGGTTTTGGGCAACATGAGTCCTGAAACATTCCTTGAAGCTTATCCACACCCTTACCTGCATGAGCTCATGTATCTATCTAGTAAAGTTGCTCATTCAGTCATGTATTTACCCAAGGTTATTGGAGTCTGGAGAGCTACTATGATGGGGATTCAGTCTATTGAGACTATTTCCTGTCTTCAAAGAGCTCAAAGTCTAGAAAGCGAGGTAGACGTGTACGTTGAAGGCCTGTGCTAGTCTCTGGGGGACTCCGGTTGTACAGGAGCTGATGTGCAATAACTGAGGTTGTTGGACCTGTTTTACAAGTCTTGTCCTGGCCAAAGTGGGTCCTGCAGGGTAGGTGGCCTACCTCTCATCCGTAAGAGGGCGCTTGATTAAAATCTTGTTCAGTTCAATTCAACATACATTTTCTAAAACAGGTTATCAGGCCCTGTGCTCAGCTTGGAGGAAGCAGTGCCTGGAAGGAGGGCAACTCTGCTTCCAGAGGGATCTTTGTAAAACAAAAACCTGAAGAATTTATTCTCCTCCACTCCCTTCTCCTCATTGCCTAAAGACAAATTTTGGACTTCTTAAGTTTGAATAAGAAGCTCATCAGACTACGGCATATTTCAGCCTCACTCTCAGTAATTCTCTTGCCATGTTCTTTTCTGTTTTTTGTATGTACTGTTCTTTCTGCCTGGAATGCCTGCCTGCCTCCCATTCTCACCTGTTTATAGAGATGTCCTTTTTGGGCCTTTGGGAAGCAGTCCCTTAGTCTCTCCTATTCTTCCCATAGAATTAGTTGCCCTTCCATCTTCTGGCTCATGTATATACCACTCTTAGAGCCCTTTATAGTATTCTATCGCAGTTATTTGGGTTTATATTATCTTTTCCATTAGCCTGTGAATTTCATGAGGGCAGGGTCCTTTATGTAAGACTTCCGTGTTCCCAGTGCCTAGTAATGCTCCTGGAGTGGAATCAGTTTGAATGAATGAATGTATGAATGAAGAAGCAAGTTAAGGCCCATGAGATACGAGTTACTTAATCCTATGGGTTAGAACACATGATTCTCTAAGGGTCCTTATCCCTATACCAGCATCAGCATAACCTGGGAAGTTGTTAGAAATATAAATTATTGGGCTGCATCCCAGACCTAGGAGTGAAAACTTCTGGCAGTAGGGCCAAAGAAGGCTTAACAAGCCCTGTAGATAATTCGGGTACTTGCTGAAATTTGAGAACCACTGGGTTAGAAGATCTGCTCTTGATAAGATCAGGACCCCATCAACCCCCTCCCTCCTTTCTTTTTCTTTGATAGTACTTACTGCCTGACATACTAGTCTACACTATTCTTTTCTCTATCATCTATCATCAATCTCTTGCTACTAGAAAGAAAGCTCCTTGAGAGCAGAAAATTTTGTCTGTTTGATGATTTAGCTCCATTTACTGCTGGTTGCAACATTGGATTTTATTCACGTATAGTTCTCAGAATGATGACGAATCACACTCCAATATGCAAATCCACATGAATCCTAACTTTTTTTTGAGATTTATTTTAGATTTAGCTTCTTTCTCTTCCCTTCATATGTCTGCCTTTCTCCACCAAAGCCTGCAGGACTTTTTGGCTTATGTTTTTTTTCTTTTAGCCAAGACCTGAAAACTGATGTTGAAATATTCTAGGCCAGGGTTGTTTCTTGGGCGTTTGCAACTTGGTTTTGCAAGTCTAAATAAGCACTCTAACTTTTGAGCCTTTTAACTTGAAACTGTCTCTTCCGGAACTCCTGTGGTTTTTGTCTTTCTCTAGTGACACTTATGTTAAAGCCATAGAAGGGCCTGTTAGACTCCATACAAAGGTTTCTCTTCCTTGTGAAGCTCTTGCTTTGTTTCTTTCACTTTCTTATTAGCCCTGAAATTCCATTCCCGGTTTTCTCCTTCCCTGGCTTTCCTCTGGGAGAGTGGCTTCATTTATTCATCTGTTTATTTACAAACATTTTTTGAGCCTTTCTCCGACATGTGCCAGGCCATATGCTGGGGCAGGATGTTCAGATATACATAGGATGTGGTCCAGGTTTTTAGGGATGTAAAGATAATTACAATATGGTGTGATAGGTACTGAAATAAAGGGATTAAATAGAGGAATTAAAAAAGTGATAAATGGTCATAAAGGTGGGAGAAAGCTGCCTTTCTAATTTTTTTTCTTTCTGAATTTTGGAGTAGTCTTATATGCAAGTATCATTTTGATAAGCAAACTTTTTTTTTAAAGGTCGGTGGCTTTGTTGAGGGAAACTAAAAAATCAAGGCAGAATCAGCAGTTGACAATTTGAGAGAATTCTTAATTCTGTTGTTGCTGATTTTAATGAATTTTGTCCTCCCCCCTTTTAGTCTTTCTGAATCAAAACCAGAAAGTAGGGACCCCCCACCTTTTTTTTTTGTATAGTAAAGAAGGTGGTTTAAAGTTATCAAAAGCATATGCCTCTTAATTTGGGTAATGGAATACTGAAACCCTGGGAAAGTCAGGAGACCTTAATTTAGTCTCTGTGTCACTGCATGACCTTGTGCTTTTGTCCCAACTGTAAAATGGGGACAGTGACAGTTGTTCTACCTAGTTTACAGAGTTACGAAGCAACTAAAAATACTGAATATAAAGAAACTTTTAAAAATATAATTTTTTAGTTAATTATTAGCTGGCAGTAAACTTATTAACAGTAGCTTACATTATTGAACACCTGTTCTGTACCAGAGACTGCGAGATGTTTAATGTTTTCTCTGAACTTCATAATAATCATGTAAGATGATTGCTGGTATCTCTAGTCGATGGATAAGGAAGCTGAGGCTTAGACTGGAAAAGAGAACTTAACTTGCTCAAAGTTTTGTCACTGGTATGTGGCAGACCATAATTCTAGTCCATATCCATCTGTGCTATGTGCTATTTTCAGTACCCAGGTGGCTTTATTTTTCTGCATTGAAGATACAGTAATATTTTGCAAATAAATATATCACTGTGAAATTTAAATTTTTAGTTTCCCTCAACAAAGCCACCGACCTTTAAATTTCCCATTTATCATGCTCTTTTTTTTTTTTTTTTAATTTTTTTTATTAAATTCAGTTTTATTGAAATACATTCACACACCATACAATCATCCATGATACACAATCCACTGTCCACAGTATGATAACATAGTTATGCGTTCATCACCACAATCTATCTCTGAACATTTTCCTTACATCAGAAAGAACCAGAACAAGAATAAAAAATAAAAGTGAAAAAAGAACACCCAAATCATCCCCCCATCCCACCCCGTTTGTCCTTTAGTTTTTATCCCCATTCCTCCACTCATCCATACACTAGATAAAGGGGGTATATCATGCTCTTTTTAAAAGTTTTTTTTATTGTGAACTTTAGCATATATACATAACAGTGATAGCATTCAATTTACAATTTCACAAGTAGAGAGTAAATCTCAGTGAATGTCATGGGTCACAGTTCCACAACTTCAGCCAGTTCCATTATTATCATGCTCACTTTTTTGTGCATAGAAAGATTGACTGAGACAGATTTATGTTTACATTTATGTTTATCATTCATAAAGGGAAAATAACATCTTTCCAGGTGTTTTGTTCAGTCTTCAGAACAGCCCTGTGAGATAGGTACTCCCATTTTACCAGTTAGGATACTGAGGATCATAGACGTCTTGGCTTGCTCACAGGCATGTCATTTGCACGTCACTAAATATTGATTTAAGACCACATTTAAAAATTCTAAATGTATACTTTACTTTTGCCAACTATATAAAAATTTCAGACACTAGGTATGTCCTTTTGGATTGCTTTCTAATCATTTTAGCCTCTTACCCTTAAGAAAACTCTGACTTAAATCCATAATTTGAACTAGAAAAAATAGCTGTTGATAAAACTCTGTCAGATGATCATGATATTGCAGATTAAGAAGATAACACTTTTGTACAGAAGCTGCAAGATCAGGCTTTCTCCAGTATTCTGAGTCACCTATGCCTGACTATTCATTTCCCTTTGCCTTCAAAAATTCATTAATGTAATGTACTGTATTTTTCTGCTCTTATTTTAAGCTTTTTCTCTGATGAGTAACTTCCTTCTCTCATCCTTCTAAACTTTGAGATGAGGAGAATCATGTATGTACTAGGCTTCTCAAGATTATCCCCTTTCTAGGAATATTGTTATAAGTCTGGGAAGAAACAGAGGTTCATTGACCCTTCATTAATTAATTTTGTGTGGTATTGATTAATTCTCTAAAATTGATCACAGTCTTAGTTATAAAAGTCCATTACGTCTTGGCTCTTATTCATGGAGTCAGGGTTAAGTAATCTGCATGCCACAGTGGGAAGTCCATTCTTGTTTATGGGGCTTTCTTCTTCCACTTTTCTATTTCCAGCTCTCTCCAGTGTTCCTTTCCCTTTCCCTTTCAAAGGGTGTAAGTGCCAACTGAGGCTGGCAAGAACATTTTTCCTCTTTTATAGAATCTGCCTTTTGAAACTCTTAACTATGATAAATGATAGCGTAGGTGTGGCTTCCACCTCTTTCTTCCAGATCCAGCTTTCCTGATGCTTTCTCTGATTTCCACAAAGCTGGTGTTGATGTCTTACTCATTTGAACCTCTGTTCCTATACTTTGTGTATTATTTTTGCAATATTATCTATCACTTTCTAGGGAAAGAGAGATGTTGAAGGAAGAGTACTAAATTTGAAAACTAGACATGGAGCTACTTGGACATTTATTTAAATCTCTATTCCTTCATTTGAAAAATAGAAATAATACTTAACTCACAGAGTGTTGTGAAGATTAAATTAATAATATATGTGAAAATGGTTACCAGTATTATGAACTCCCTGAACAATGTAAAATCAGTGTCTTATATGTAGAATATAGGGGACCTAGAGATAGACAGAAGTTAGTGAAGGGGGAATGATAATCTAATATGTAGACATGTTAATGAGGGTGAACTTAAAGGTATAGGAATGAACAGGGGTGATGATTGTTAATGGGATTATAACAATCAGTGCCACACTGAAGGTGAACATGATCAAAAGTGGGTGTTTAAAGGCATGTATTCCACAGATTAGCACTACAAATACAAATAAGTGTTTGCATGATCAACTTCTAAGGTATGACACTGGTACAAAGAGGTAACAGAGTGGTATACGGGAAAAAACTGCCCATTGCATATTATAGACTATATTTGATAGGAGTACCTTACCTGTACTACACTAATACTAGGGATGAATAATTAGGGGCTAATAAGAACTTTGGGGTGTTTTAGGTTATGATAATTGTTTAAAATTGAGAGTGATGATTGTACAACTAAGTGAAGATAATGTGAGACACTGATTGTTTATCTTGGACAGCATATATGCTATGTGAAATTAGGAAACCCCTCCTTAATAAGTCAAGCCCTTGATTTTGAGGCTTGCTTTTGTGAAATTTATGGCTATAAAAGGGAGGCTAAGCCTACCGATAATTATGCCTAAGAGGCCCCTCCAGAGAATGTCTTTTGTTGCTGAGATGTGGCCTTTCTGTCTCTAAGCCCAACTCTGTAAATAAATTCATTACTCTCCCCCCTGTGTGGGACATGACTCTTAGGGGAGTGAATCTCCCTGGTGATATGGGACACGACTCCCAGGAATGAGCCTGGCCTTGGCATCGAGGGATTGAAAATGCCTTCTAGACCAAAAAGAGGAAAAGAAAGGTAACAAAATAAGGTTCGGTAGCTTAGAGATTTCAGATAGAGTCAAGAGACTATCCTGGAGGTAACTCTTATGCAAGCTCCGGCTAAATATCCCATATGGCCACAGTATGCCAAGCCCTAACCAACAGTAGTCCTGAAATACCTAGGTCCCTGTCTGAGACTCTAAAAGTTTCACTCACTAAGTTTATTTTTCAGAATCTTAAATCCTCTAGCATTCCTATGCCAGATAAGTCCCCAAACTCAGAGGCAACAGCCTCTTCAAGAACATCGACCAGATGCAGCCCCTTTCCCCATAATGTTAACACCCCTTTTCAATATGAACAAGTTCGGGTAGTCACTGCCTAGACGTCCCTGAAGATCAGGAAAGTGATTAAATAAGAGGAAGGGGTAGCAACAGACAAAATAGGGTTTAACAAAGGATTATGAATACTGAATCTTTATATAAATGTTTTTCTAGATGCTAGGGTATTAGAATAGCTAGAAGGAAAGAAATGAAATGGTGGAACTGTAACCCATAACATTCTTTGAAATTTGCTTTTTAACTACTTGTTAAATTGTACTTTGAAAATTATCATGTTTCTGTATATGTATTTCACAATAAGGAAAAAACTGAAATTATGGAACTACAACTCATTCTTTGAAATTTGCTAACTACTTGTTAAATCGTGCTTTGAAAGGTTCTGTATTTATCTTATATTTCACGATAAAAATGTAAAAAAATATATGTATATGAAAATGAATTGTAAGGTGTTGAGCTACATAGATATTAGATAGGATTGTAGTTTTATGACTACAGTTATGTATAGCAGTGGTTTTTAATTTTGGTTATGTATTTGAATTACTTGTGAAGATTTTTTTTTTTTGATAATACAATTGCCTGAGCCCTATCCCAGGTTTACTGAACTAAAATCTCTTGGAATCTCTGTGTTTCAAGGTTTATGGGTGATTCTGATAGGCAACAAAGATTGAGAAAATAATATACCATAGTATTTTGCACAAATTTCTTATAGACCTATTAATTACATGTAAAATAATATTTTTATTGCTATTTAAAAAAAAATCATTCATTTGCCAAACACATTAAGTATCAGACATTGTCATGGACTCTGAAGAAACAGATAAATCATGCATGATACCTACCTTCAAGTTTATAGCTTCCTGAGAAACAGACATATAAACAGATAATTACATTTTACTGAGACAAATATAACAAATTGAGATAGGTGCAGGTGCTATGTGAACACAGAGGAAGGGCATCTAACTCTGTTTGAAATAGGGGTGGCCTGAGAAGCCTTAAAGGAAGTGATCTAGGATGGGTTCTGAACGATGAAAATGGGTTAGCCAAGCACATTGTGGGAGGAGTGGGAAGGATGTTCTTGAAAGAGTGAGCAATTTGAGCGCAAGAAGGCTTGAGAGTAATTTCAGTATGCTTAGAGAATAGGGTGCAAGATGGGGAGTGGTGGGAGCAGAGAGGAGGGTAAGGCCTACAGGTTGAAGGACCTTTTGTATAATGTGCAAAATACTTACACTAATATTATCTCCCTTAGATTCTTCCAAGCCCCCTGGGTTAACTAGGGCAGGTTTTGTTATCTCCATTTTACAGATGAGTAAACAGAGAACTTACATCAGTTGCCTGCCTTATACAGCACAGCTTTGATTTGAAACCAAATCCTTACTTTTGAGCTCATTCTTCTTCCATTATACCGTAGCTGTCTTACAACTTTCTAATGTTGTCATGAGGATCACGTGATCTGCATGGATGTACGTACAGCAATTTGTAGGCTATGTGCTTGACTGATATTGGCTATTAGTTGAGACTTTGGACTAAGTGACCTCTAAGGGCTCTTTAATCTCTAAGAGCTAGGTTTTTTCCTTAATTTCTGAAATAGATCTTTCTTTTTCCCAAGAGGAAAATACTGTCAGATTGGCAGTCTTACAGTTTAAGTGCTGTTATTCAAATCCCCTTGTTTATAAAGTAAATGTATTTTTCTTTTATTATGAAAATAATACATGATTCTCTTATAAAATTTGGGGAATACTGAAGAGTAAAAGGAAAAAAAAATCCACCAGAGTTTTATAGTGCAAAGATAACCAATATTAGCATTTCACTTATTTCCTTCCAATCTTTTTAAAAAAATGAGTTTGGAGTGGTGATCCCCCTGTTTCCCATTTACCCTTCTTCTCTCTAACCTCGTTGTACTTTGGCAATCAATGAGATCAGGAACAAATCAACATCACCAACTTCATTACAACCAACCTCCTACTGAGGACTTTTAAGGTGTGGTGCACTTTACAGTCAACTTTTCATTTTATCTGCAAAATAATCCTATAAGGAAGGTGCTGTTTTGTTATTTTACAGCTGAAGAAATTTAGGAGCAGAGAGATCAAGCTGGATTTGAAGATGTTTTTATGACTCAAGGCAAATCACTTAACCATCCTGAGCCTCAGTTTTGCTGAGTTGTCATATAGATGTGTTAAATTTGTTGCCAGCTTCCCAGCTCAAATATTTTATGACAGTTATTCTTTTTTCTTTTTTTCTTTATTTGAGAAGTTGTGGATTTACAGAACAATTGTGCATATATTAGAGGATTCCCATATACCACCCTATTATTAATGCTTTGTATTGGTATGGAACATTTTTTACAATTGATGAAAGCACATTTTTATAATTGTACTATTAACTGTAGTCCATGGTTTAACTTAAGGTTCACTGTGTAGTGCAGGTCCATGGATTTTTTTTGTTATATATACATATACACAACCTAACATTTCCCCTTTTAACCACTTTCAGATGTGTATTTCATTGCTGTTAATTACATTCACAGTGTTGTGCTACCATCACTACCATCCATTGCTAAAACATTTTCATTGTTCCAGATAAAGAACCCTGTACATTTTAAGCCTTAACTTCCCATTCTCTATGACAGTGATTCTTGACCTCTTTTCTTCCCTGCCTTCATCTTTCTCCTGTAGGACATGCTCCATCAGTAACAGTGTTTCCCTGTAGAAACAATTCCCAACAGATTAGAGGATCAAATTGAAATTTCCATGTTGGGGGATGGGTGGGGAGAGACCTGGTAGAGTAGAGGGATCCTTGGTTCCCCTGTCACCTGTTGGAGAATCACTGTTGTATACCTTTCCTTTCCATTTAAGATTATTTTCCCATTATCTGACCAGTCCAGAGTCGGATTTTTATTTTGGTATTAGGATAGATTGTGCTTGATTAATTAAAGAACTTACCCATATAATCTATAAAGTAACTTAAAAAAAGAAAAACACAAAACCAGGTGAGCAAAGGGGAAAAATCCATAGTGATAGACTTTTGAAAGTTCAAGTTTCCTAAGTAGCTTAGAGATAATTAACATATTTCTATGTTTTCTAAATACTTTAATGTACATTTCTGATCAATTTAATACCCTTAATTCATCATCATTTTACAGATGAAGAGAAGTTAAGTGGCTTGTCCATGATAATATCGTGAGAGATTATAAATCGGAGTCTTTAATTCACATCTTCCTTCTCCAAATCTGATGTTTGCTCCTGATAATTTAGGTGCTGCCTTGACCAGTGGCATTTCCTTCATTTTACCTTGACTGTTTAAAAGTTCCAGATCCCCTGGAGAGAGAATGGTAAAAGCTGTTTATAGCTGTTTATGGCTCCTTCTCTTTCCAAAAATTATCTTGTTTTTATCTTAAATGGAAAGGAATTGTCTGAAGGTGACTGCTTGTTAAAGGTCCTAGACCAGTTGGGAATGGCTTGCTGAGTATATTCTTCATTGTTGGCTGGAGGAATAGGGCAAAACACATGCTTTCGCATATATACAGACACAATACATCTCTACAGTGTTTCTATTTATTTAGTCCTTAATTAGTTTACAAGTATTTATTGAGTGCCTTTTATGTGCCAAGCACTGTGTTTAGTATTAGGGATACAATCATAAACAATACAGACATGTTCCTTGCTCTTACATAGTTTTCATTTTGGAGGGGAATACAGAGAAAAGCAACTAAATATGCACATAAATAATTGCAGGTTTTGATAAGTCATATGGTGATAAACAAAAGACTAATGTAGAGAATTTTAGGTGATAAAGGAAGGTTTCACTGAGGAGATGATGTTTTTAAACTGAGATATTCAAGATAAGTAGATTTTAGTCATGCAAAGGATGGGATGAAGAGCTTGTCAGGCAGAGGGAACATTTAAATATGCAGGAGCCCTTAGAGTAGAGTTTAGAGCTGCGATGCTCAATATGGTAGCCACTAGCCAATGTGGCAGTTGGGAACTTGAAATGTGGCTGGTTCAAATAGAGGTGTATCATAAATGTAAAATACATACCAGATTTTGAAGATCTAATACTGAAAAAAGAATGTAAAATATCTCATTAACATTTTTATATTAACTATGTTGAAACGTTAATGTTTTGGATATATACTAAAATTAATTTCAGCTATTTCTTTTTACTTTTTTAATATGGCTCTAGAAAATTTAAGATTACATACATGGCTTGTATTTGTGGCTTGTGTTGTATTTGTCTTGGATAGTACTGGTTAGACTCAACATAGAGGAATAAAGAGAAGGCCATCTTGTCTGGTGCACAGGAGCAAAAGTGAATAGTAGGAGATGAAATCGGAGTGGTAGGAAGAGACCTTTCAAAATGCTACCCTGTGCAATAGATTAGTTAATCCTGAGAGACTAAGAAAGGTATTGAACCTGATTTTATAGACGGAGATAATTAGAGACTACCAGAGACACCACTCCCCAGCATTAGTTACTGAACCAGCACTTTGCATGGTTGCTTGAGTATAGAATGCTTTCCATCATTATCAGCTAATACAAACAAACAAATAAATATTAATGAGTAAATTGATCCAAATTTCTAAGTGGTCTTGCAACTGTCTATGAGTATCTGTAGTATCTAAGTGGATCTCTCAATCAAATATTGAATTTCTCATTAAAAAATTCTTTCGGTAGTCTGACTCCTTGAAACTGTGTCACTGTATTCTTCTTTCAACTTTTATATATGCTTGAAAATTTTCATAATAAAATATTTGGGTGGGGGAGCTTATGTACAAGGAGCACCCATATACACATCATTTAGATTTTATAATTAATATCTTGTTGTATTTGCTTCATTGCATATTGGTTCATTACTCAATCCATCTATCACTCAGTCCATCCATCAATCCGTATTTTTTTGAATCATTTAAAAATAAATTGCAGACATCAGTACACTTTACCCTTCAGCATGTAGTTCAGTATAGTAAGGACTCGATAAATGTTTTTTGATTGAATGAATGAAAGTGGAGCCAGCATTCCAACTGAGGTCTATTTGACTCCTATACTAAGAACATTTGCATGTTTGACTTCTATACTATGAACATTCTGGTGGATTTAAGTCTACATTATGATCACAACTATATAAACATGTGTTTACATGTAAGAGGAAAAAGGAAACAATAGTTGCTTTGCTAGGGTGATGGAATCCTGGGTGAATTTTGAAATTGTTAATAGTGTTACAAAACCATTTATGAAAGAGAAATGTTATTTTTATGGAATAAAGGTAGTAACATGTACATTAGGCCTTACTAGAATTGTGTGGCACTTTAAAGAAACCAATACCAACCCAAAAGAAAATTGCTGAATTGGATAGGACTGAAAAGAATGGGATCTCTGAAAGAGAAATGCCTCCAAGGATCTCATTCCAATGCCATTTTTCAGTAACATGTAATTCTTCAACTCAAATGAAATGAAGAAAGATCCAGAATGTCAAGGTGGCTGGTGAGCATCTCAAGAATTTTCCACATCCTTCTGTAGGTATTAGGGCATGCCTTCAATTTTTACTCAGGTTAGAGGTATTTTGCACAGGACAGCTAAATGTTTAGCACACAGGTTTCTTCTGTCCTCCCCTCTCCCAACATCAGAGATTGAAAGGTAATAACTTTCAAAGTACAATTACAAGTAGTTATAGAGCAAATTTCTATTGTTTTTTAAATTTTATTTTGAAATAAATTCAAACTTACAGGTACAGTTGCAAAAACAATACAAACCCCATACAAGAACTCCAGCATACCCCAACCCCCCTCCCCCAATACCCCAATCCACCAACTTTAACATCCTGTCACACCACCATTTCTTTCTTTCCCTCCCTCTCTCCCTCCCTCCGTCCCTCCCTATCTATCATCCATCATCTGTTGCTCTGTCTTCTGAACATATGAGAGCAGGCTGTACACATCCTTGAACAAACAATATAATTCACATATACATTTCCCATGAATAAGAGCATTTTTTTATGTATTCCCATTAAGTGCAGCTAAGAAGTTCAAGAAATTCAACATTGATACAAAGCTTACATTCTATATTTCTTTTTTTTTTTCTTATGTCCCAACTGTGTCCCTTTGAGCCTCCTCTCCTCCATCCTCAGATCCTATCCAGGATCATCCTTGGCATTTAATTGTCATTATCTATTTAGACTGTCTTTTTTTTTTTTTCACTTGTGGAAACATATATACAGCCTAAATCTTCCCATTCCAACCCCTCCCTAGCATTCCATTAGTGGGATTTATCACCTTCAGAATGTTGCAATGCTATCCCCTTCCCACCATCCATTACTAGAAATTTCCCTTCGCCCCAAACGGAAACCCTACACTCATTTCTTAACTCCTCATTGCCCCTTCCCCCACTTCTCATAACCCATACTTTACTTTTCATCTCTATGGTCATATTCTCTGAATCTTTCTTTGTGTTTACCATGGGGCTTAAATTTAACCTCTCAAGTCTATAACAATCTTGTTTTTCTTTGATACCAACTTAACTTCAGTAGGACACATAAACTATATTCCTTTACTCCTCCGTTCCCCCACCTTTATGTAGTTCTTGTCAAAAATTACCTATTTTACATTGAGTCCAAAACCATGTTTTATCATTACAGTTTATGTATTTTAGATCCTGTAGGAAGTAAATAGTGGAGTTACAAATCAAAAATACAGTAGTATTGGTATTTATATTTACCATGTGATCTTTACTGGAAATCTTTATTTCTTCATGTGGTTTCAGTCAACTGTTTACTGTCCCTTCCTTTCAGCCTGCTCATTTCTCTTTAGCATTTCTTACAGGACTGATCTACTGGTGATGAAGTCCCTCAGCTTCTGATTATCCGGGAATGTTTTCATCTCCCCCTCATTTTTACCCTCCAGGTGTTTGTGAATTCTCCAAGTCTCTGATGGTTATTGAGTTCTATTTGTATTCCATTGCGGTCAGAGAATGTGCTTTGAATAAATTCAATTTTTTAAAAAAATTTATTGAGGCTTGTTTTATGTCCCAGCATATTGTCTATTCTGGAGAAAGATCTGTGATCACTAGAGAAGAATGTGTGTCCTGGTGATTTGGGATGTAATGTTGTATATATGTCTGTTAAATTTCTCTCTCTCTCTCTCTCTCTCTCTCTCTCTCTCTTCTTTCTTTGTTTCTCTGTTGGTAGGGCTCCCTTTAGTATCTGAAGTAGGGCAGGTCTTTTATTAGCAACATCTCTCAGCATTTGTTTTTCTGTGAAAAATTTAAGCTCTCTCTCAAATTTGAAGGAGAGTTTTGCTGGATAAAGTATTCTTGGTTGGAAATTTTTCTCTCTTAGAATTTTAAATGTGTCATGCCACTGCCTTCTCGCCTCCACGGTGGCTGCTGAGTAGTCACTACTTAGTCTTATGTTGTTTCCTTTGTATGTGGTGAATTGCTTTTCTCTTGCTGCTTTCAGAACTTGCTCCTGCTCTTCAGTATTTGACAGTCTGATCAGAATATGTCTTGGAGTGGGTATATTTGGATTTATTCTATTTGGAGTTCGCTGGGCATTTATGCTTTGTGTATTTATATTGTGTAGAAGATTGGGGAAGTTTTCCCCAACAATTTCTTTGAACACTCTTTCTAGACCTTTCCCCTTCTTTTCGCCTTCTGAGACACCAATGAGTCTTAAATTTGGACGTTTTATTTTATCTGTCGTATCCCTGAGATCCAATTCGATTTTTTGTTTTTTTTCCCCATTCTTTCTTTTGTTCTTTCATTTTCCGTTCTGTGGTCCTCGAGGAGGCTGAATTTTTGTTCAGCTTCGTCTAATCTTGTATTATGAGTATCTAGTGTCTTTTTAATTTGGCCAACAGTTTCTTTTATTTCTACAAGATCTTCTATTTTTTTATTTACTCTTGCAATTTCTTCTTTATGCTCTTCTAGGGCCTTCTTTATGTCCTTTATATCCTGTGCCATGCTCTTCTTCATGTCCTTTATATCCTGTGCCATGCTCTTGTTGTTTGATTTTAGTACTTTGATTAATTGTGCCAAGTACTGTGTTTCTTCTAATCTTTTGATTTGGGTGTTTGGGTTTGGGTTCTCCATATCGTCTGGTTTTATCATATGCTTTAAGATTTTCTGTTGTTTTTGGCCTCTTGGCATTTGCTTTACTTGATAGGTTCTTTTTGGGTCTATAAAATACCAATCTCTAATTTGTCAGATCTACGGCTTGGTGATGTACACTTTCTCTGACTAACCAGCATGGTGTCCACAAGTCACCTATTCCCCTCAAGTCAGTTCTCCTCAACTTTGTCTTTGTGGTGTGTGGGGGTCTGATTCTTGTGGGGTTCAATTGGTGCACCAAGTTTGGGTATGTTGTTGGTGTTGTCCACCCTGAATGTGGGGCGTGTGTCTGAGTGGTTAGGGAGGCAGGGCAGCTTTAATAATCAAACCTCCTAGGTGTTCCTGGAGATTTAAGGCTGTTGCCAGACTCTGAGCCTTCACCTCAGTCCTGCCACAGATCATCTCTGCCACCGACCCACAAGTCCCTGGCACTGGTGTAGGGTCCCTGGGATTTCTGAGTGGGTCCCACTTCTCAGCCGTGCTCTTCCAGGACCCCTGCTGAGGGAAGGCTGCGCCATATCACAAGTGCGCGCCAGCCCTCCAGGGAAGCTCTGGGCTGCCGGGCCGTGCGGGGGCGGTCTCAGCCTACTGTAAAGATGGCTGAATGGGGCATGTTAATTTCCCCCTCTTTGCACAGCTCCGCCTTCCCAGCTCCGGGACAGTTAGCTGTGGGTGCACTAAAGGCCACTGTCCACAGCCGATATTGTGACGTGTGCGTGGTGCTGCGGGAAACACTCCCCATCACACTGGGACCCTTGGCATGGCTCTGGGCTATGGATCCAGCCCTGGGCAGGAGCGTCCCCAGCCCGCTGGGGAGATGGTTGCAAGGGGCGTGGTGTCTTTCTCCTTTTGGCTCCCCTCTGCCCTCCTGGCCCCGAGACAATCAGCAGCAGGTGTGGGAAGGGCTATCCTCCATGCCAGATCCCGAGGCGTTGAGACAGCCTGTTCCTGCTGTGCTTCACTGCATGGTTCTCACTGTTGTATCCACAGTCGGTCCCAGGTTTTCTTTTTTTTTAAAAAGAACTAGTCCGTCTCCAAATGCCAACCCACAGTTACCCCACACCGCAGCGTGGCCGCTGGACTTTCAGCAGGCTCACTCACTCGTTTCAGAATGCAGACTCCCGGTTTCACCAAATGCACGGTCCCTGTGGATTTAGCAGACCTTGTCTGGCTGGTGCATCGCTGGAACTGGTGTTCTGGGTCACTTTCTGGCTTTTATCTAGTATTTTTCACGGAGGTGTTTTTTTGCCTTGTCTTACCTAGCCACCATCATGGGTTCTCCTAGAGCAAATTTCAAAGAATGTTATGGATTACAGTTCCACCATTTCAGTTATTTCCTTCTAGCTATTCTAATATCGTAGCATCTAAAAAAATTTTTTATGTAAAGATTCAGTATTTGTAATCCTTTGTTAAACCCTATCTTGTTTGTTGCTACCCCTTCCTCTTGTTTAATCACTTTCCCTATCTTCACGGTGTCTAGGCAGTGATCACCCTAATTTGTTCATATTGAAAAGGGGTGTCGACATTATGGGTAAGGGGGCTGCGTTCTTAAAGAGACTGTTGCCTCTGGGTTTTGGGACTTGTCTGGCATAGGAACAGTCTGGTGGATTTAAGTTTCTGAGAGATAAACTTAGTGAGTGAAACTTTCATAGAGTCTCAGATAGGGACCTGTGTATTTGGGACTACTGTTGGTTAGGGCTTGGCGTAATGTGGCCATTTGGGATATCTAGCTGGAGCTTGCATAAGAGTAACCTCCAGGATAGCCTCTTGACTCTAATTTGAAATCTCTTCGCCACTGTAACCTTATTTTGTTACCTTTCTTTTCCTCTTTTTGGTCTAGAAGGCATTTTCAATCCCTCGATGCCAGGGCCAGACTCATTCCTGGGAGTTGCGTCCCACGTCACCTGGGAGATTCACTCCCTTGGGAGTCATGTCCCACGTAGGGGGGAAGCTACTGAATTTATTTGCCGAGTTGGGCTGTGAGGAAGAAAGCATGACGACCTTTTAAACAAATGATTTCTTTGGGAGTTGTTCAACTGACTTATTTCCCTTTTCCACAAACCTGGTCTTCTTGTGTTTTCTAGCTCTGGAAATAGCATGTTTTTTTTTTCAGGGTTATCTTTGAATTTTGGTCCCATTCTCCACCTGCCACATTCTCCCCTGTCCTTCCTTCACCTCCGCCTGCCTGTCCTCTGCTTCCAGACAAAATAGAAGTTTCATATTTGTACTACCAAATCTAGCAATCTGTTTGAATTTGTACCTATTCTTGCCTTTGCTGCTTGCTTTACATGAAGGAAGTGATTATCTTTCTCGGAAAGGCCTGCTCCTTCATGTGTTTCTAGAGTCCTTCTCATGTTCTTGTCTCCGAAATCTCACTTCTCAGCATCTTTAAATTTTCTTTTCTACTGAATTATTGTAAGCATCACTGAAACTTTAAGAACAACAACTTTCCCCTTCTCCACCCAACAAAAGTGTTCATGAGGTTCCATGTCACCTCTAGGTAAAGTCATCCTTGCTCTCTGGCAAAGCTATTCTTTTTTTTTTTTTTTAATGCAGTTTTACTGAGATATATTCACATGCCATAGAATCATCCAAAGTGTACAATCATAATATAGTTGTGCACTCATCACCACAATCAATTCTTTGAACATTTTCATTACTCCAAGAAATAAAAATGAAATTAAGAATAGAATAAAAACAAAAGCACGAAAGAACACCCAAAGCATCTCATATTCCTTTTCCCCCCTATTATTCATTTACTTTTTTGTCCCCCTTTATTCATCTGTCCGTACACTGGATAAAGTGAGTGTGAGCCACAAGGTTTTCACAATCACACAGTCACACTGTATAAGCTATGTAGTTATACAGTCATCTTCAAGAATCAGGCTGCAGTTCAACAGTTTCGGGTATTTCCTTCTAGCTATTCTAATATACTAATAACTAAAAAGGGATATCTATAAAATGCATAAGAATAACCTCCAGAATGACCTCTTGACTCCTTTTGAAATTTTCCAGCCACTGAAATGTTATTTTGTTTCATTTCTCTTCCAACCCTTTTGGTCAAGAAGGCTCTCTCAATCCTAGGATGCTGGGTCCAGGCTCATTCCCAGGAGTCATGTCCCATATTGCCGGGGAGATTTATACCCCTGGAGTTATGTCCCATGTAGGGGGGAGGGCAGTGAGTTTATCTGCAGTATTGGCTTAGAGAGAGAGGCCAAATCTGAGCAACAAAAGAGGTTCTCTGGAGGTGACACTTAGGCACAATTATAAGTAGGCTTAGCCTCTCCTTCCAGCAAAGTTATTCTTTAAATAACTGTGTACAACTTCTGTTTCCAGTTCCTTACCTCTTATTTACTCTGCAGCTTATTCTACTCTTCTTCTACTCCAGTCCCCATCCTAACTGTTGTTCCTAAGGCCAACAGTGACCCCCATGGTGCCAAATCTACTTAAACAAAACCCATAATAGCCTCAGTAGCATTATTTACATAAAAAAGCCACAGTCCTTTAATATCATCAAAATATCCAGTTGTTCAAAGGTCATATTTTTTTTTAGCAGTTTGACACAGAATACAGATAAGGTCTACAAAGAGAGATTGGTGGGTCTTTTATGTCTCTTTTAATTTTTAAGTTTGCTCTTGACCTCTTTTCTCCTCTCTCCGTTTGTTGAAGAAACTGTGTTGTTTGTCCTGTCAAGTTTCCCACAGTCTAGATTTTGCATCCCCCCAATACAGTTTAACAAGTTCCTTGGTCTTCTGTATTTCCTGCAAGTAGGTAGTTGCAGCAGAATCAGGTTTGTTTGTTTGTTGTTTGTTTTTGCATGACTACTTCATAAGTTTTGATCCTGGCTGTTCTTCTTTTTGTGATGTTAGCAGCCAGTGAATTCCTTTTTCACTCTCATCTTATTGAATTTCTTAGCATTTGCCTCTCTTTGTTACTCCCTCTTTAAAATAGTCTTCTTTTTCCTTCTCTGATATCACTTCCTTGGTTTGCTTTTTATCTCTGGCCTTTCCTCAGTTTAGTTTGTTGCCTTTTTCTACCTTGATTTAAAATGTTGGAATTCTCTTCCTGTCTCACACTGTACTCTCTTCCTACCTGATCTCATTCATTCTCCTACCTTTGAACAGTATGTTTATTCTGGTGACTCCCATATCTATATCTCTAGTCTGAAGATCTCTCCTTAGCTCTACACCCATGTGTCCATTTGCCCACTTGATATTTCCATTTGGAGGTCTTACAACATCTCCTTCTTTCAGTGCTATAAAACTGTGTTCTTGATCGTATTACAAAGTGTGATCCTCCCCCAGTTATCCTATCCTAAGTAGTGGAATCTCTGATTCCCTACTTGTTCAAACCAGAAAGTTAACAGTCATCGTGGATATCTCCAACTCTCTTATCCTCTACGGCTATGCCACCACCAATCGTGTCAGTTTTCCTTTCTGTATATGTCTGGAATCCATGCACCTTTCTCCATGTGCTACCTCTAATCCAAGCCACCACCCTCACTCACGTGAACCACTGCAGAACTGTTTTAACTGAGCTTTTTGCTTGAAACTGTTAAAGGCTTTTTGTTTCATTTAAGAGAAAGTATAAAATCCTGTACATGATTTTAAAGTTCTGAATGGCCTGGCCCTTCTTCCTGTTTCTTTTGCTTTATTTTTGCCACTCTCCACTTCAATTGACTGCTTCATGCCCCGCCCCCCACAGAAGTTTGAGATAGTCTTTCTTGCCTAAGGCCTTCATACCTCTTGTTTCCCCTGGAATGCTCTTCCCTAATCCATTCTTCACAAGTCTGGTCCCTTTTTCTCCCTCCCTTCCTTTCTTCCTTTAGTCAACAATTATTGAATGTCTTCTGTGAGATAGGAGCTCCCTAATCTAAAGAAGAGTCCCTCTAATGGCAATTATATTGATTTATAATTCTTTATTTATTTGGCTGTTTGTTATATGCCTACATTTTTAAGCTCCATGGAGCTAATAGTCATGCCTCTTTTGTTTACCGTTGTGTTCCATCATCTAGCACAATGCCTGGAACATAGTGAGTGTTACAAATATTTGCTGAATGAATGAGCTCATGGTATTAATCCAATTATTATCAAGACTCAGCTTTATATCTGAAGTGTTTTTCTTATCTGTTTCTATTTCTCTATCTCTTCTGCTCTGGTTTAGACCACAATCATTTCCAACAAATGGTGGCTTACCCATATAGTGAAATACTTAGCAATAAAAAAGAAGAAAGCACTGAAACATGCAATAACATTTCCCTAGGCTTTCAACAACCTTTTAACTAGTGTCCTGGCTACTGTCTTTCTGCACTCTTATTCTTCATTATTCTGCCTGGAGTAATTTTCTGATCCTGTCACTATTCTACCCAAAAGCTGTCAGTGTGCCCCCATTGCTTGTAGGATAATATTTAAATTAGTTTGTCATTCAGGGACTTTATAGTTTGACTCCACCTACCTTTTCAGCTTCCATCTCTCATGACCCTACTCCAATCTCTCTCTCTCTAAAAAGAGACAAGAGTTTCATTCAATTTCATATCTCACTCTGTTCCCTCAGCCTAGAATTCCTTTCCTTTATGCTATTAAAACTCTTCATTCCTCAAGATCTGACTTGGATTAACATTTTTTTCAAGTAGGCTTCTATAGTTCCCACCCAGCCATTCATGATTATAAGTTCTTCAAGGATAGTAGTTTGTTTTGTTCCTTGCTAGATCCTCAGAACAGCTCCTGGATTATAGGAGGCCCAGTAAATATTTGTTGAATGATTGAATAAATTAATTTAATTATCTACTCAACAAATATTTATTAAGCTTCCTTGAATTTCCATAGCATTCTCCCCATCCTTCTTTGCATTATAATGAGATATATAGAATTTTATTTGTTATCCATAGGAAATGATTATTTATGAAATTAGTTCCCACTCAGACATCACCATTAGGGTCTGTCCTTATCACCCCATTTGTCAGTAAATGCCTTTCTAATGGTGGGATGATTAACATCTGACAATATGCTGCAAATAAATAAATTCTGAAATTAAAATTCTAGAATTAAAATAGAAATTTTATGAAGTCTAAATGACATAATATTGAAGAATGGCTTGAACTGCACACAAAGAAACCACTGACAAATGAGGATCAGTTAAAATTAGGCCAGTTAAAAATTGAAGGGAAGGTTAATGTGAGTAATGACATAATAGGGGATTCAAAGGACAATGATTTAAGTAACAAAGGATTAAGAGAGACCGATGGGAAAAATTGATGAAGCTCTGAATGTTTCTACAAAATTGATCCTCTGATCAATGTGTTACGAAAACCAAGCATAAAGTGACAGATGTTTTTGTTTTCAGTTACCTTATGGCAACTATAACCTAAATTTGTTAAATTAAGAATTATAAACAATTGTTTTATATTTATCTTTCTAAATTAAAGTCTCAATCAACATATATATATATTTGGAATTTACTATGAAATTTTGGTGCCTTGTCAGTTAACTTTTAAATGGCATTGTTGGGTACCAGTTATCCTCATATAACAAGAATCTCCTTTGTGTGTACCTGTTCCCTCATTAGATTGAGTTCTCCAAGGTTTGGGACCGTACTTTACTCATTATATTCCTGTTCTGCCTGGCTCAGAGTCTGGCACATAGGAGATGTCCAATAGTTGTTTGGATAGTTATTGAAAGTATTTGGAAAAGCTCCTTGAAAAGGTACAGTTTGGTTCAGAGCTTGTACGGTAGGTGAGTGAGTAGGATTTGACCATTATACTTTGTTAGATCAAAAGGAAAAAGCTCTCTTATTTTTCCTTTTGGCCAGATCCTACTTAGAGTGTACTTTAATATTCAGTGTTTGCTGCCCCAATAGCTCTCGTTCTCATTGTAATTCTTCCTGGAGATTGGGATGGAAATGAGGAAAGCCTTAGGCTGCTGCCTGGGTATCCACATTCATGAGAATTTAGAAATGCGGAAGGAGCAAATGTCATGCCTGACCTAGACAGATCCAGGTCAGCCAATCATTGTTTTCCTGCCTCTCTCTTTGTTCTCTGCCTCCAGCCTCCCTATTTGCTGTAGGTTTGTGTGGCAGCTGTTGTCCTGGAGGCCTTTATACTAATTAATAGAATGCTAATGTGCTCCTTAATGAAGTCATGGAAGCGCATGGTCCCAGCTGGTAAATAAGAACTGCGAAAGTCGCCTCCTTCGAAGTACTTTTCAGTGACAACAATTGGAGTTCAGGACTAGGTACCTGGATACCTTTTTGCATTGTTTTTGAAACCATGGAAACAGAAACTGAAACTGGCATAGAGAGTCTAACCCCTCATTTTGTGAGGCGAGAGAGGAAAAAAATAAAAAAACCTCAGGGAAATAAAGCTCATGCCAAATTAATAATTTGATACCTCTCATTTTAACCAAGCTCTATTTTATGTAAATATAATTTTATCCTTTAAATTGTGTATTAGTTAAAAACTTCTGTCCACTGACCTAACTTTGAATCCTGTGGTCCTGCCACTTTTTGACTATGGATTATTTAACCTCAGTAGCTTTAAATTCCTTATCAAAATGGTACTAATAACCTAGTGACCAACATGCTTTGGAGATTTGTTACTAGTATTACATAAGGTAATGATTGTTAGGCACTTAGCAGATTCTGGCACATAGCAAGTGCTCAATAAATGTTTGTTAATATTATTATTATGGGGTAGGGAAACTAATGACCCTAAGTGCTTGGTGCTTTACCTTAATTTACTTTAATTTACAATCCTGTCCTTAAAACTTTTATTCCTAATTCTCTGTTAATTGAAATGTAAATCTTGTTAAAGCAAGGACTTGGTCTGCTTGCCTCCCTGTATTCTCAGCACCTAGAACAGTTTTTAGCACATTGTAGATGCTTAGTAAGTGTTTGGTTGGTTAATGAATTTTCTTGGGACAATTTTCTCTGAATAACAGCTAAATTTAGATACTCGATCTGAATCCTTTATTCTTTACAGTTTTTTTTAATATAAATTTGCATTTATTTTCATGGTTTTTGTGTTGTGTCCTTGGTCTTTTCAGAAGTCTTTGTTTCCCTCTACATTGTAAGTCTTCAAGAGTGGGGACTGTGAGCTCTGCTGTGGGAATCTCCCTGTAGCTCCTAGTACGGTATTTTTGGTACATGATTACTTACTAGTAATTGACCATAAAGACACTTCTAATCAACATTAATTTATTGAGCAAAAACCAGTATATGTTATGGCATCATACCCAACTCCAAGAAGTTGTGAAGTTGTAGATGCAGTCCTTGGTGGCAGGAGATACCTTATTGACTTTGTGAATGCTGTTTTTTGCATGTGAAATGCCTCTCTCTTTCCTCTCTGTCCCTTCTCTGTCAAATGGCATACCGCTTATTCTTCTGGGCTCAGTCTTCTCTGTCAAGTCTTTTTTTTTTTTTTTTTCTTTCCTTTGTGCTTAACTCCTCCTTAAGTAAGGCTCTTCATGGAAGAAGTGGGTACTTTTGCACATGGGGTGATTTGGAGGGAGTACATTTGAGGCTGAGGGAAGAGTTTGTGCAAAGACAAGAAAAGAAAAAGTTGGGTATTAGGGGAGTATTATATGTTATCATTAGTGTAGGTCAGTTTATTCATTCTCATTAATAGTAGCAAGCAACAGAATCTATCCTGGCAAGTTCAAGCAAAAGGGAAATTTATTAAAATTACCAGAGAGATTCAAGAATTTTGGGGGGAGTTGAAAAAATGGACCCTAGGTTGAGCTTCCAGGAAAAACTACCCATACTATACTATAGAACTGAGCTCCCACTTATGCTGCTGCCTTTGCCATAATCGAGCAACTGCTGCTACAACTGCTAGATCTAGAACTATGCAGTTTATTCCAGCATAAGGGATGTCCTGTGCCCAGCCTCTCTCCTCCCCTAATTTAGTTACAAATCAGATGTGAGAGCATCTGATTGGCGGAACCTAAATCACATTTAGAGGGGAGTCTGGGAAATACAGTTCTTTGCCTTCCAACCTATGCCAATTCCCAAAGCTAACTTAGGAGGGTGTTGAGTGAGTCAGTATGTAGATTCTGCATATCCAAGTGGCTTGTAACCTCTTCTAGTACCAAATTCCATATCATTTGGAATTCTCACAGCTGCAAATAGAAATTCTGACTAGATTTTTGCTTAAATCATGTGGATATTTATATCAAGCTTGTGTTAGTTTTATCCCCAAAGTTGCTTCCTTCATGGTAGTAAATCAGCTGACAAGGAACATTTTGGGAGGAGTGCTTGTTTACCAGTGGACAAAAGAGACACAAATTGACAGACTGACTTCATCCAGTTGTACCAACTTTGGTCATTTGCCCATTTCTTTTGCTTTCCTTTGACTAAAAAAGGAAGAAAATAAAAGCAATCTACTTCATATTTATATATATTATTCATATATATATATAAATTGCCAAGGATATGGTAGGTGTTAAATGGTTAAGAATGGGATTACCATATTTGGTTGGATGTCTAATTAGGACCTACCTCTGGAGCTAAGGATCAGGTCAGCTTGCTTTTAGTACAGTGGTTCTCAAAGTGTGTTCACTTGGAAACGTGTTAAAAATGCAAATTCTCGGGCCTCATCCCAGACCTACTTAAAAACTCTGGGGCCCAGAAATCTTTGTTTTAACAGATTCTCCAGGTAATTCCAACTGCATGCTAAAATTAGAGAACCACTACCTTAGTAACAGGCTGATGAGGGATGAATACTGGATTAAAAAACAGGGCTCTGGTGGGAGGAGGAAGGGCAAGATTATGCCAGGTAGGGAGCCAACAGTGTCCATTTCAAAACTGTAAATATAGCTAGGGCTCAGGTCATGGGGGATCTTGAATGTTCGCCTATGGTTGCTGTGGGATATACAATTGGGTGATATATATTTGAGGTTTGTACAATGAAGGAGAGAGATTATAGTAGGGATGAAGTGGAAAGTACATTGAACTTGGAGTCAGAAGACTGGGTTCTCATCCTGGTTTCTCCTTCTCTGAGCTTCAGACTCCTCATCTATAAAACAGGGAATATAATTACTGGGGTTTGGGGAGAGTTAGATGAACAAATGTATATGAAAGTGCTTAGTACATCATTTAGCATATTAATAAGTAATATGTTTACTGAATCTGCTTGATGATGCTTGGCTAAAGTAGTATGCATTTATTCTGAGGATGTGGGGTGGCATGCTTTCTCGGGAGTGTTTATTCTCTTAAGACAATTTCCTGATTCTCAATGATTGTTTCAGGTATCAGATCCTTGATCATATTTCAGATCACCTCTAGCTTAACTGCATGAAGAAGGGTTTCTGCCTCTGCAGTCTTATCCCAGAACATTGCTTGAATTATTTACTTAAGCTGTTGCAGGGTTATAGAGGTTTCTTTTTGCTCTTATAACTAATAGGTGTTCAGGGTGATGTGATCATACATATTTTATGTTCTGCCTTGGCAGTATAACTCAGTCCTTTTAATTTTCTTCTGTGAGCTCGTTTTAATTTGTAACACTGTGCCCTCTTCCCTTAATTTTTGTTTTTTACACATTTCACATTTTAAAAATATCAAATACTTATAAATTCATATTAATTCAGATTGGCAAAGGTGTTTAAAATTGGTTGGACTCACTCCCTTAACTTTTATATGTATAAGGAAACTAAGACAGACAGGGAAAGTAATTTCTTTTTTTTTCCTCTTGGCAGGGGAAAACTTAAATCTGGGGTTAAATTTCATTTTTTCTATAATATTATTTAATTAAAAATCACTTGTAAATTGTTTATATGTGATGAGATTTAGTTAAAGTTATAAACCTGGTCTGCTGTTAAGTGAGGCAGAGCTGATGACTCAATCTAAGAAGAGAGATTAACTAATGAAAAGAGTGTTTTGAATTCAGCAGAGGGAAGAAGGGCTCTACTGTGAACACATTGTTCACTCCTAAGTATACATGGTGTGTTATTATATGTGCTAATTATTGGGTGTGCCAATGTTGTGTTATTAGGTGGCTTGTGGCCTTTTCTTAGGGTATTTGAGGAAGGAAAGGATGAAATTGAATGGGTGATTTCTACTCTACGGTGCTAAGCACTTCTTACCTTGTTTATACCACAAGTAATAGTACTTTTGTTTTGTTTTGTTTTAGAAATTTACTGTCGGGTGGCAAGGAAACCAGAGAAGTTGCTTCTTATAGACTTGTTGCTACTGATTAAAACCTGGATTGCCTGTTAAAGGGGATTTCAAGGGTTATCTACCAACACTCTTATTTTATGTATGAGAAAATGGAAGCCGAGTACATATTTACTAACTCAGCGTGATTTAATATTACACAGTAAGTTACAGAGTCAGGATTACATCTTAGCACATCTGACTCCAAGCTTATTTCCATTATATCCCTCTGCAGAGCACAGTGTGAGAGAAAATGTAGGGTAGTGGAGAGAACACAGATTTGAGGTCAAAGGATCTGGGTACAAACCATGGCTCTGTCACTTACTGACTTGTTCCTGAGAAAGTGATATCTTTCTGAAGAGCCAGTTTCCTAGTTTGTAAAATGAGATAATATTAATACCTCTTTTACCTGCCTCACAGGGTTATTATTAAAATAAAATGTGAGATGTAGTGGTAGATATGACGACTTTTAAAGTGGGCAGAGCTAATTTGCTTATGAATTTCAGGTCCATCACTTCTTAACTGTATAATTTGGGAACGTTACTTAATTTCTGTGAACCCAGTTTTTTTCCTTTGTGAAATAGGGACAACAGTAGTTTCTTTGCAGGGTTATTTTGTGTATGTAAAGCATCTAAAATGGTTCCTGGCACATAATAGGTGTTCAATAAATGTTTGCCATCCTCTTAGAAGACTTAGTTCCATCTTCTAAGAACAGTTCCTCTAAAGGCTTAAACTAGTATAGCAGAACTTGTTCTGTGGTTTTAAAACTACTTTGTAGAGTTTGTTTCTGGAAGCCAAAGGTGGGATAAGGTATGAGCTTTGCTGTTGATCGTGTTTCCATTCTAAACTCCACTGGCCCTTGGTCAGGCAGTTCTGCCTAGGGAAGGGCCTCTAGAGAAGGCAGGCTTTGTGGTGAACTGACTGAAGAAGAGGAGGAGGAGTTTGGTGGATGGGGAACTCTGGAGGGAAAATGGAAGTGGGAAAGGTGGTACAACTTCTGATCACCCCTACCTGCAGCCCACTGAACAGCAGTATGTCAGGGACCTTAGTAGCAAAACATATTCTCATTATGATCTCAGTCTCTGAGACTATATGTGTCTCAAAAACTGGGACCATGTCTAATTCCTCTGCTCTCTCATACACCTGACCCACAGCAATATATATTTTTATTGAAAGAATGACTATCTGAAGTGGAAAGCTACTGTGGCCTTTAGGGGGGTCCATAAATCCCTAGAGACCTGTAATATCCCCTCCCTTTTCCTTGCAGAGATATTCATATTTTACCAGGCTTCTCTAGTCTTTAACCTTAAGTATTTGCAGAATTTCAGGTCCTTAAATGTCTTGGGAGTTAGCCATTGCTCTGCTGCTGACTTCCTTTTGTAACCTTGGTCAGTTCAGACAGCTATTTCCTTCATTCCTAGTCATTGTGTGGGACTTACCAGGTTCCTCTTTCTGGTTTTTAATGTTGGGGTGGAATTTGTGGTTCTAATGCACAAAGAGCTGGAAACATGAAATCCACATTGTTAGGCAAAAAGCATTTCCTCAGAAGTTCCAGAATTATGGGAAAATGTGATCTTGGGATTGTACTCCCTGACCCCCCCCCCCCCAGCCTCATACTCTCATATAAACCATTAATTCAGTAAGTATATAATATATACTTGCATCAGACCTTCTGCTGGGTGCTATACATATATATTATATCATCAAATACAAATAGCCCTTTGAGTTAGGCTGAAGTTATTGTTCTCAGTTTCACAGGTAAGGAATCTGGAGTTTAGATAAGGGAAATGACTTATTTTAGCTAGTAAAGGGTATGTTCAGGGTTTGAACCCAGATCTTTATAACCAAAGATAATCACTGAATGCCCATATCTGCTACCTTACCAGAATAGCAGCTTCTTGAAGACAGGGATCTTGTTCTTTTCAAATCTGTGTTCCCTGTTCTTGGCATAGGGACTGATTCAGAATAATTTTTGTTGAATATTTAAAACACTGGAGAATCATAGATAGACTCACAGAGTAGGGCAAATGGCATGAGGATATGTTCTGGTTTGCTAATGATGCTATTATGCAAAATACCAGAAATGGATTGGCTTTTATAAAGGGGGTTTATTTGGTTACAAATTTACTTTCTGAACGCCATGAAAATGTCCAAAGTAGGCATCAACAAGAGTATACCTTCATTGAAAAACGGCCGATGGTGTCTAGAACACCTCTGTCAGCTAGGAAGACATGTTGCTGGCATCTGCTTTTCCTTGCTCCTGGGTTCTGGTTTCAAAATGGCTTCTCCAAAATGTCTCTGGGCTTGTCTCTCTTAGCTTCTCCAGAGTATCTCCAGAGCGTCAGCAAGCATCTCTTGGGGTGTTTCTTCCTCTCTTAACTTCTCTGGAACAAACTCTGGGCTAGCATCTCAAAGCATCACCTCCCAAGTGTCTCTCCAAAAGTCTCTCTCAGCTGCAGCACTGACCTCCTTCTGCCTGTGAGCCCTTATAGGACTCCAGTGATTTTATTAAGACCCACACTGAATTGGCAGGGTAACACCTCCATGGAAATAATCTAATCAAAGGTATTACCTACAGTTGGGTGCATCACATCTCCATGGAAACACTCAATCAAGAGGTCACACCCTAATCAGAAAGATTAATAAATCTGCCCCCACAGGATTGCATTAAAGAATGTGGCTTTTGGGGGGACATAATATATCCAAACTGGCACAGGGTTTCTTAGCTTACATTATTTGCCCAGGGGAATCCCAGTTCTCAAGGTGAATTTCTTATAACCCATGGGATCAAGAAAGAAAGCATTATTCACTCCAAAACTCCATAAAGGTAATTAACACAAACATTATTATAATGGTTAAAGACTTATGTGTCTCATTGGGAATATAACACTTCCTTCACTGTATTGTCTTGAGATAAAGTGAGATAATACAAGTAAAAGAGCCTGCCTGAACTGTAAAGTATAAGTTGTTTTTAGGCCTGGTTCTGTATGTACCATCCCCTCTTTGGGTTTCAGTTTCTTTGTATGTACAATGAGGTGTTGAAATGGATGACCTGTTTAGCCCCTGGCAGTTCAGACATTCAGATAATGGTCTTGCACTTGTTCTATTGCTTATTTCTCTCTCCCATCAACATGGTAACAGATAAATGATGCCCCTGATGTTCTATAGCCCTATAGCTCCTTTCTCTTTAAGTCCACTGCCTACTTTCCTTTAAATTCCAGTGCCTGCTTTAGTTTAGTTTCCTCTTTTTATGTATGGGCTAGTGTTCCCTTTTGAGGTTGAAATGAATGTGTAAGGTCTCAGGAAGTGGCAGAAGCACCTTCCTTAAACCTGATTGCACCAAAAGCCCATCAAGTCAAGTGCTGCCTCCGAAGAGGAAGAGAGAAAGCCTGGGTTCCTTAGCCAGGAAAGAGTTTCTGCTTTGAGCTCTCTGGGCTTATTTCACCACTTAAAGAAGTGACATTTCCTTTTAAATTCTAAACACCCCACTCCGTTTATGATTAATATCCGTAGGTCATTTTTGGGTCACTCCTCAGTTTCCATCCATCTTCCTAAGCCTATTCCTTGGGTTAGACAAAGTAAATTCAAGCTCTCCTCCACATTACAATGCTTTATAATTACAAAGGTGATTTTGTTTCTACTCTTCTCAAGCTAAATATTTTCTTCAAAATTTCTCAGATGTCTACCTCTCCTTGCCTCTCATACTGCTTTTCTCTTCACAGAAACTTCTTATGTGTCTGCCTTTCTCATGCTAATCTACTTCAGGTCCTTTGTGGCCCATCACTTCTACCACCCAAGTTTTTTCTCCATTTCTTGAATAAGGCCCACATTTTCTCTCTCTCTTTTTTTTTTTTCTCATCTTCATTTTATTGAGATATATTCACATATCACACAGTCATACAAAACAAATTGTACATTCGATTGTTCACAGTACCATTACATAGTTGTACATTCATCACCTAAATCAATCCCTGACACCTTCATTAGCACACACACAAAAATAACAAGAATCATAATTAAAGTGAAAAAGAGCAATTGAAGTAAAAAAGAACACTGGGTACCTTTGTCTGTTTGTTTGTTTCCTTCTCCTATTTTTCTACTCATCCATCCATAAACTAGACAAAGGGGAGTGTGGTCCTTATGGCTTTCCCAATCCCATTGTCACCCCTCATAAGCTACATTTTTATATAATTGTCTTCGAGATTCATGGGTTCTGGGTTGTAGTTTGATAGTTTCAGGTATCCACCACCAGCTACCCCAATTCTTTAGAACCTAAAACGGGTTGTCTAAATTGTGCATAAGAGTGCCCACCAGAGTGACCTCTCGGCTCCTTTTGGACTCTCTCTGCCACTGAAGCTTATTTCATTTCCTTTCACATCCCCCTTTTGGTCAAGAAGATGTTCTCCGTCCCACGATGCCAGGTCTACATTCCTCCCCGGGAGTCATATTACACGTTGCCAGGGAGATTCACTCCCCTGGGTGTCTGATCCCACGTAGAGGGGAGGGCAGTGATTTCACCTTTCAAGTTGGCTTAGCTAGAGAGAGAGGGCCACATCTGAGCAACAAAGAGGCATTCAGGAGGAGGCTCTTAGGCACAATTATAGGGAGGCCTAGCCTCTCCTTTGCAGCAACCATCTTCCCAAGGGTAAAACCTGTGGTAGAGGGCTCAACCCATCAAACCACCAGTTCCCCATGTCTGTGGTCATGTTAGCAACCATTGAGGTGGGGTAGGCCAATACCCCTGCATTCTCCACAGGCTCCTCAAGGAGGCACTACATATTTTTTTCTTTTTTCTTTTTTTTTTTTTTTTTTAAACTTTTTTTCCTTTTTAAATCAACTGTATGGAAAAAAAAAATTAAAAAAACAAAACAAAACAAAAAACATACAATAAAAGAACATTTCAAGGAGACCATAACAAGGGAGTAAGAAAAAGACAACTAACCTAAGATAACTGCTTTACTTCCAACCTGCTCCTACTTTACCCCAAGAAAGTTACATAATATAGCAACATTTCTGTGAACTTGCTCCTACTATATCCATCAGAAATTAACAGACCATAGTCATTCCTGGGCATCCCCAGAACATTAAATAGCATATCTGTTCTTCTTGGATTACTGTTCCCCCCTTCCTTAATTGCTCTCTATTGCTAGTTCCCCTACATTCTACATTATAAACCATTTGTTTTACATTTTTCAAAGTTCACATTAGTGGTAGCATATAATATTTCTCTTTTTGTGCCTGGCTTATTTCGCTCAGCATTATGTCTTCAAGGTTCATCCATGTTGTCATATGTTTCACGAGGTCGTTCGTTCTTACTGCCGTGTAGTATTCCATCGTGTGTATATACCACATTTTATTTATCCACTCATCTGTTGAAGGACATTTGGGTTGTTTCCATCTCTTGGCAATTGTGAATAATGCTGCTATGAACATTGGCGTGCAGATATCTGTTCGTGTCACTGCTTTCCGATCTTCCGGGTATACACTGAGAAGTGCAATCGCTGGATTGAATGGTAACTCTATATCTAGTTTTCTAAGGAACTGCCAGACTGACTTCCAGAGTGGCTGAACCATTATACAGTCCCACCAACACCACATTCTCTCTTATGTCCCCTTAACTTGGTTCTCATAGTTAGTTTCATTTAAGATGTTTTTCTTTTCTTGCTTTACTTCTACTCAACAACTTCAATGCCCAGTTCAAGTATTAACTTTCTCTGATGCCTCCCCTGACACTCTCCTCCTGTCCCAGACAGAATTAATATCCCTTCTTTCATTGTCTGTGTGGTACTTTGTTCCAGTGACAGCATTTATCATACTGTCTTGTATTACTTGTTAATCTATTCTATCTCACCCTAAACACTTCCTTGAAGCAATATAGCTCTTCCAAGGTTGGAAGTACCTAGCATTTGCTAGGTGATCAAAGAGGAAACTAACATTTATTGAGTGCTTTACTGCTATGCAAGTTGCCTTATAGATATTCTCCCTTTATTCTCTCAACAGGTCTGTGAGACAAGTATTATGCCCATTTTACATAGGAATTAATTGAGGCTCAGAGATACTACATGGTTTATTTATGATTTCATAGCTGGTAACTCAGAGAATGGGATTCAAATTCAAGTTTGCTAGCTCTAAAGCTTGAGCCATATTTAGAACTATTTCTAACTCTTAATTCAGTATTTCTGTGCACATCAGAAACTCACAAAGTGTGCAGATGTATTTAATGCAGTGATGGATAAGAGTTCAAATAGGGGTAGGGTAGAATGGGGAGCAAATCTCTGTGGCACTCACACAATTCCTGTGTATTAAGAATTGGCTCTAGAGTCATTAATGACTTATTTGGGACTATAGGCAAGCCTATAACTTGGCATTTAAAAATGAATCTGTTTCAGCTGGTTAACAGATGTAACAACACCTACCTTTGGGCATGTTCTGTTCTAAAAAAGGATGAAAAGCTGCTTCTCTCACACTACCACAGGCAAGGAGGATGAGCTCAGCTTTGACCTGAAACAGTGTTAGTACTTCTGAAATCTTTTGCCTCCAAGCTTTGTCATATTTTTGTCAGGTACTGGTAACCTGTTTTTTCAGAGCTATAGAATCAGGCAATTGGAATATGGGGTTCTTATCCCAAACTGTTTGAATAGCCTCGGCTTTCACCAAGAGAGCCTAAACCCAAAGGACGTTTTTGGAGTTGGTAAAGGAGATCAAAAGGTAGACCTTGGAAAACACCTCTGCTCCTTGTTTTGTGGCTTGGGCTGTTGATTGATCCTATATCCGCTTATGTCAGTTAATAGTGATGTGTTATAGAAAGGTAACAAAAATAAGAATACCTGGGTTCAAACTTCTGTTTGCTTTATGTGATCTTGTGGAAGTGATTTTTACTTCCTAGGCCTATTTTTTTTTTTTTTTTTTTTTTTTTAAATGTGTTTTAATCCAGTGGTTCTTTCTAGATGATGTGACTCTTCCATCCAGGTATCACACATCTGTGCTGCCCAGAGACCATGCCGGGCTCTAGGTTTCAGCTTCTTTTGCCTCTCCCCACACCTCCCCCCACCCCACCCCTTTTTTAAACTCACAACTTCTTTGAATTCATTATCTGTAGTCAATTTTTGGAAATCTCGTATCCTCTGATGTCCCCTATCCATTCTTTCATTGTTGAGATTCATACATTTTTTAATATCTTTACCGTCATTTAGTGTGATTTTAAGGACCATTGGTAAATGTGTGTTTTTAATCTGCCAACTTTAACTAGAAGCAAACTTAAAAGGATTTTAAAAGTACAGAAAGGTGAAGTTGCATTTATAACTGCAGTTGCAAAAACTTCACCATGAGAGACAGTTTAGTATAGTAAGTGAGAGGATAGACCTTCCATCCAGATCTCCTGGGTTCAAATATTGAATCCATTACCTACTAGCTGTATGGCCCTGGACAAGTTACCTTACCTCCCTAAACCTCATTTTTGAGATAGAAATTAAAAAAAGAAATACCCAGAAGTAAGAAAAGATTAGAAATTGCTCTGAACTAGGAATCAAAACCTGAGTTTGCTTAGAGTTGACTCTGTATCCTTGGTCAAATCCTTTCCCCTTTTGGGGCCTCTGTTTCCCTTTGTGTAAATGAGGAAGTTGGTTTCGATGCACTTTAAGTTTTTTACCTTTAATAGTCTAAGGAGTCTGAGATTTTCCTGATTCCTGAAGAGTACCAGTTCTTTAATGCTACGTTTCATCTCCTTGTTCAGGATGATTTTGGCATAGAACTCAGCCAGACAGGTGTACTGAAGTCTCTGTGTATCTGCCTACCATACAGAATGGAGCCTGGTACCTGAAAAGAAAGATGAATCGTGGTGCACGAATCCATGGCTCTTAGACAATACAGGGTAAACAGGCAGCTATTTGAAAACATTTCACCCTTTTTACTTGTCTTCCTGGGAATAAGATAAGCCAGGGTGCTAGAAGTCTTAGCATGGGAAGAAGCAGCTGTTTGTAGCTTATCCGTGATAATTGTGTGTCTGCTCTTGCAGGAGAGAGAGGCACACACACTAGACTTATTACAACATCCAGTGCTGAGTGCCATAATAGAGGGATGTATAAAATGTTACCTAAACAAGAAACACGAAAGACTCCAGAGACGTGACATTTGAGTATGGAAGAATGAGCAGCTCACCAGTTTGAGAATGTGTTGATGTCTTTTAGAGTAGCTTTGCCCTTCCTCTGGGCTTCAGCACAGTCTTGAGGACTCCTTTGTTAAAAGAGCAAGTCACTGGAGCTTTTTGGGAACTGAGGAGTTCTTTGGAAGTCTGGGTTAGTGTTTTTCTTTTGCTGGCTTGGGCTTCTCTTTATATTAGTGAGGGCCTGGAACAATAAGATACCTGACCAGACTGGAGTTCTTAGTCTGTTTGAGGTTTTGAGTACTGTTGATAGATGTATGTCAGTTAACAAGCAGAAATTTATGCCTGCTCTTTTAGTGAATTTCTGAAAGAGAACTATTTGGAATCTCTCTACTTCCTGTCATCCCAGTCAGCCTTGTGGTCTCTAGGACCTAACCTGTTTCAAGGATCCTCAATGTTTAATTCTCTTAAAGTATCATATCACACCTATATATTTTTCGTTTTAGACTCAAAGCTGGCTGTATTTTGACATTGCTACTTTTTGCTTGCTGGGGGTGTGAACCTCTCAGTAAACACAGACTAGCACAGCCTAGCACAGATGCAATGAGTAAAACGTTTGTATTACGTGAACAACAAATATTATTGTGTATATTATACTATGTACCTTGCTAAATCCTAGGGGATACAAAGATGGGTAAGATCTGGTTCCTCTTGTGGAGAAGCCCACAGCGTAGTGGCAAAGAGAATACTTTAGGAGCTGCTGGTTGAGCACATACTATGAACTGTGATAAGCACTGAGAATGTAAAGACTGAAGTCTCAGCCCCAGATGTGCTCATGGTCTAGTGGGGGTTAGGGTGCAGAGGTGAGAAGGAGCCCTGTAAACCAATTAGCATATTGTAACTTAAACAACATACAAGGGAGAATGTGGCATTTACCATAAAAGAGGGAGAATTGGTATCAACGTGAGTTGATAAAAAGAACACTTCAGGATTGCACAAGATGCCTGTAAGCTTGTGCCCAGTCCCAAACATTCCATGATTCTATGGTTTTGTGAATTTTTCATTTATGGGTACCAGAACATATGCTGTATTATCTGTATAAAAAGCTCATGAGGCCTCCTGGCATGGAGGGGTTGAGAATGCCTTTTTGACCAAAAAAGGGGAAAAGAAAGGCAACAAAATAAGGTTTCAGTGTCTAAGAGATTTCAGATAGAGTCAAGAGGCTGTCCTGGAGGTAACTCCTATGCAAGCTTCAGCTGGATATTCCAAATGGCCACAGCATGATAAGCCCAAGTCAACAGTAGTTCCCCAAACCCTAAAGAATACCCACATCCCTATCTGAGACTATAAAAGTTTCACTCAATAAGTTTAATGTTCAGAAACTTAAATCCCCCAGAGAGCTCCTATGCCAGCTAAGTCCCCAAACCCAGAGGCAACAGTCTCTTCAAGAACAGTTGTGTTCCCTTTTCCCATAACGTCAACACCCCTTTTCAACATGAACAAGTTAGGGTGGTCACGGCCTAGATATCCCTGAAGATCGGGAAAGTGATTAAACTAGAAAAAGGGGTAGCAACAGACAAGATAGATTTTAACAAAGGATTGTCAATACTGAATCTCTAAATAATTTTCTCTTTCTAATTGCTAGGGTATTAGAATAACTAGAAGGAAATAACTGAAATGGTGGAACAGTAACCCATAACATTCTTTGAAATTTGCTATATAACTACTTGTTAAATTGTAATTTGAAAGTTATCACCTTTTTGTATATATGCTATATTTCACAATAAGGAAATAACTGCAACTATGGTACTATAATCCATAGCATTCTTAGAAATTTCCTATGTAACTACTTGTTAAATTGTACTTTGAAAGCTATCACCTTTTTTGCATATAGGTTATATTTTACAATAAGGAAATAATTGAAACTGTGAAACTGTAAGTCATAACGTTCTTTGAAATTTGCTCTCTAACTACTTGTTAAATTGCATTTGGAAAATTATCACTTCAATGTAAGTATGTTATCTTCCACAATAAAAAATAACAGCTCACGAGGAAGTATGTTGATTCCAAATAGCTAACCCCAGCGTGCAATAGAATTATAGAAGTAGGAAAAATGATTTTCTGGTTGTCAAATTGTAAAACAACAGTTACTTTGGTGGTTGAAGATTTTCCAGAAGGTGACCAAGGCAGCAAGTGTTTCCTGAATGCATTTTATGGACTCAGTTCTAACCTAAGAATGGCAGATGATACAAAAGAAGTATAAAATGGTGATCCTGCCCTGGAGAACCTTTGATCTCATTAGGAATGTAGGATATATATGCTAAACAAATTGAATAATTCCACCAATGAACTGGGTATAAACTTTAGAAGTTTAGAGAAAGGTGGTCTTGACAGTAAGGGAAAGAACTTGGTCAAGTAAGATTTGGACTAACAGCAGTGGAGATATTGTGAGATAAGTCATTGCAGTATTTGAACCTTCATGAAAAGATGCTCCAGGCAAATTCATCTTGGTGGAATCAAGGAGTTCTGAGATTCCCCAAGCAGGGACATTTGGAGAAAAAAGAAAACTTCAATTTTTTTCTTGGTTGTTTTTGTTCATAGTATGCTATTGTGGGCAGTTTTTCTTTTTTTTATAAGCAATTTTCTTGCTGTGTGCCACATACCCAGTCTTGACCATTAAGATACCAATTGCATACTGCATAAAAATTTATGCTGAGGTAGCAGAAATTAAATTCTTTTAACTTACATGGTTATTTATATTATTAGAAAATGTTTTGCTTTGTAAATATGATGAAGATAGAAAAAACTTGATGGCTTCACTCAGAGAATTACAAATTAGAAAATGAGACATTTTCTTAATCTCTGGCTTTGAGGGTTAGGGCAATATTTCTCAAGCTTGGCTTCATCTAAGGAGCTTAAAATATATGTTAATACTCAGGTCCTACATTGGACAAATAAAACAGGAGTGGGGATGAGGTGGGGCCCAGCCATCAGTGTTTTTTAAAAACTTCCACGGTTTGCATATGTGGTTGCAGCTCATTGCTTTAGGAGAATAAGGAGGAAACTGGGAACTTGTCTCCGCTGTGATCTTTTGTCACTCCCTAAAACTTTTGAGTCTCAGGTACCTCTTTTCTGAGAATAAGGAGATTTAGGTGTGAGTATTATCTCTATCCTGTACCAGCTGTTTAATAGCCATGGGCCAGCTACTCAAGTTGTGTTTGAGTCTCAATTTTGTTCACTTTTTGAGTGGAGATAATTAAAACTACCTTCAAGAGTTGTTGTGGCAGTCAAATATTTGCAGGTACTTCAGAATGCTTTGTAGATTCCCAAAATAATATATAAGTGGAGCAGTTTTTTATTTACACTGACAGATAACATGGCTAGGATATTACAGCTGCGTGGTGCCCTAGAAGTCCTCTGCATCTTTTTATTTTCCCACTAACCTGAAGGGTGATTTCTCTTCCTTTCTCTGTTTTTTTCAGTAAGTCATTCTCGAACGCCTTCTGTTTTGGATACTTCAGGCTTCTTGGTATAGTGAAAGGCCTGTTGGCTTGGTGGAGAGAGCATGGTCTTTGAAGTTACATAGATCTGTATTTCAATCCTAGCTCCATTACTAACCAAATCATTTGAACAACTCTCTTAAGTTTTGGTTTCCCTGTTAAATGCAGTTTTAAATGAGAAAATAATGTGAATTAGCACTATGCTTGGTAGTTAATAAGCACTGGTAATTATTGGTTATTGTTGTGAGGGACATTGATAGGTGGAAATAATGATGATGCTATTGGATAGGTGTTATAATAGAGACCTTTCCATTCTTTCCATTTGACTTCAGTGAGCAGAATTATCTCCTTTTGGTGGCAGTGCCAATTGGATATATTATATCCCCCAGAAAATCCATATCCTTTAATGCAGTCTTCTGGAGGCAGACTGATTAGTCTGTTGATTAGGGTGGAACCTCTGATTAAATTATTTCCATGGAGGTGTGGACCCTCCCATTCAGGGTGGGTCTTGATTAGTTCACTGGAGTATTTAAGAGAGAAGCTAAGAGCTGACACAGACCAGATGCTCACTGATGTTTAGAGATGCTTGAAGATGCAGACAGAAGGACATTTGGAGATGCTAAGCTAAGAGACGAAGCCCAGAGTTTGCCCTGGAGAAGCTAAGAGAGGGCCCCCAGAAGCTTAGAGAGAAATGCCTTGGGAGAAAGAAGCAAGGATGCATAGGAGCTGAGAGACAGAGGAGCCCAGAGACATTTTGGAGAAAGCCATTTTGAAACACAACCCAGGAGCAAAGGACCAGAAGACACCAGCCACGAGCCTTCCCAGCTGACAATGGTGTTCTAGATGCCATGGGCTGTTCTTCAGTGAAGGTATCATCTTGTTGATGCCTTAGTGTGTACACTTCTATGGCCTTAGAACTGTAGTTTTGTAACTGAATAAATCCCCTTTATAAAAGCCAATCCATTTGTGGTATTTTGCATAATGGCAGCATTAGCAATTGGAACAGTGGCTGTTTAGAGTGGGCTGGAAGGGGAACCTTTTCAGAGTCTTTCTTATAACTAAGAATAACAATCTTCATTTGTATAGTTCCATATGTTTTAAAGATGCTATCACAAACTATTTTTATTTAATCCTTGCAATAATCTGCAAGGAAGGTGACACCTCCATATCTCCAATAGGCAAACCAAGGCTAAGAAAGATTAAGTGACTTGCACAAAGTCATCTTGTGAACAAGGAGTGAAAGCAGTTATTGTTTAAGGGAAAGCCCCAACCCTCAAGGCATTGGGTTTCCTTTCAGACTGGCTTTTGGTTTCATAACAGGGGCTTTCCTATGTAATCCAAGGAAACTTTAGTTTTGTGGTTGTGTTAGTTATCTATTGCTGTGTAACAAATACCTGTAAAACTTAGTGGCTTAAAAAATAAACATTTATTATTGCATATGAGGGTCAGGAATTTTGGACTGGCTATGCTGGGTGGTTCTGGCTCAGGGTCTTTAATGAGATTGCCGTCAAGCTGTTACCGGGGGCTCCAGTCATCTGGAGGCTTAACTGAGCCTGGAGGATCCCCTTCCAAGCTCACTCATGTTAGCCAGACTCAATTTCTTGCTGACTGTTGGCTGGAGACCTCAGTTCTTGCCATGTGAGCCTCTTCATAGGGCAGCTCACAACATGGTGCCTGGCTTCCCCCAGCTCAAGTAATCCAAGATGAAGCAGTAAAGCAACCAAAACAAAAGCTGCAGTGTCTTTTATAATCTATTCTAATCTAAGAAGTGATGTAGCATCACTTCTGCTGTATTCTTTTGATCACACAGACCAACTCTTAGACCAGTGGGAGAGTCAACACAAGGGTGCTAATACCAGAAGGCAGGGATCATTGGGTACCATCTTGAAAGCCAGCTATCACAGTGGTTGAGAAACTTGAAGTCCCAGGCTATACACATTATTGTTAAGGAGTTAAGCTTAATAAAGAGGTTCTGTTCTACATACTAGGCATGGTGGATCCTGGGAAATTTCCATATGTCTTTAAGGTATGGCTTATAGGGAGCAGGGAAGAGGGAATCTTTTAGAAGCCTCCAGTATCACAATTATCTACTGTCAGTCTAAATTGGTGACATAAGCGTGCCTGTTTTTACAAAGAACCAGACCCTTTATTGAGGGATTGGGGGCACCAGAGGGTTTCTTTGCCATTGGATGCTACCTGGTAAGATTGTTCTTGGAAGTCTGAGCATTTTGATTCTTTTACCTGTAGAGAAAATTAGCTGAGGGAATAGTGCATACTTCCAGCACTTAGTGCTTTTAAAAATTCTTTCACATTCATTTTTATGTGATTGTCTCAAAGGAGTAGTGTGATGAGATGAGAAATTGATTGGCCTCGAAGTCAGTAGATCTGGGTTTGAGTTCCAGCTTTCGCTCTATCTGGCTCTGTGTTCCTGATTAAGTCATGTTCTCACTCTGCGCTCCAGTTTCCTTCAGTCCAACAGGAAGGGTTTAAACTAGAGTCCCAAGGGTCTGAAATGGAGCTTTATGGGCTACTGGGGTGAGATTGGGAGGTGTAAAGAGGCTGAAGAAGTAGAACTTCCCCATCCAGGGTAGCTCTACTTTTTATTGTTTATATATTGCTGTTTCTGTAAAATTTGTTTGGAAAAAGATGTTCAGAGGCTTAAAAAAAGCTTGGAAATCACTGGATTTTCAGTGATCTCAAAGGACTTTTTCTTGGTGGCATGGAATGGCCTAAGGGGTGCTAGGGTACCTTTCTTCTTACAGCAGTGGGCCTAGGTCTTATAAGAAACCTAGGGATTTTTTTTCCCTCTCTCCTCCTTAGAAAAAAAATTTTTTTTAAGCCATTGTTGGGAGAGGTGGGCATTAGTTGCTGATGGCTGCATCTCCCATCTCTAAATGGTATAGTTTCAGGAATCAGGATCCAGGTCTGTTGTGGTGTGGGCCTTTCTTGGAGAGGCAGAGGCATGGAACAGACCCATGGGGGAGAGGACTGGGTAGTAGTGAGAAGGCCTCTGCCTCCTTTGGGTTATTTAGATGTAAACGTACTTTGCTGGCCTGTTAACTGCCCCAAGTGTTTTTCTAATGGGGCAGGTGGAAGTGGGAAGAATTCAGATGTATCTTGCTTCTAGCAGCTTGAGAAGCCTGGTGGCCCCAACACTTAGTGTTATTTCCCTCTTAACTGTAGCAAGCAGGTCTTTGCCACTGTTTGAAGCTAGTATCTAGTGGTCTTTTCCCTATTTTCTGTTCTTTTACTCTTCAGGGAAATATTCCATTTTGGAATAGAACCCTGGAAATTAATGGTTTAGTGAAAAGAGGACTGGATTTAGAATCAGTAGGTTGGGTCAAGTTTCTAGCTTTCCTACTTAACTGTATGACTTTGAGCAAGTTTCTTAGTCTTTCTCAGTTTATCTCATTTGTAAAATAGGATTGGTGTGAAGATTAAGAGATGAACGTGTAAAGTACTGCACCTGCCAACTAGTTAACTAGGTGTTAACTATTTATTACTATTTTTATTCTTATATCTTTGAGAATTTAGGATAGATGTTAATTAAATTCTTAAAAAACTTTTTATTTTGAAATAATTTCAAACTTACAGGTCAGTTGCAAAACATAATACAAATCCCATACAGAGAACTCCACCATATACTAATTAAATTTTTAAAATATCATTTTATATTAGAGTAACAAAAATCAATGTTGGAAGAAATTTTATGGATTATCTTGTCTGATATATTCATTTTATAATTGGAATTATTCATACTCAGAGTGAAGCAGTGACTGGCCCAGGGTCACCCAGAGGAGGAACCAGGGACTAAGCTTTTTTTTTTTAAATTCAGTTTTATTGAGATACATTCACATACCATACAGTAATCCTTGATGTACAATCAACTGTTCACAGTACTATCTTATAGTTGTGCATTCATCACCCCAATCTATTTCTGAACATTTTCCTTATAACAGAAAGAATCAGAATCAGAATAAAAAATAAAAATAAAAAAGAACACCCAAATCACCCCCCCCCATCCCACCCTGTTTTTCATTTAGTTTTTGTCCCCATTTTTCTACTCAATATTATGCTTTTGGGGCCATTAATTTGTGTGTTCTGAGAAGCCAATGGCCATTTTTCAGTTTGGATATTGCTGGGTACAGCCCATCTCATATCTTCCCATTCTCCTGAGTTTTCCTTGGTTTAGACCTCAGTCCTATAGATATAGCTGGTGGTTCTTTCCTTGATAAGTTAACTCCTTCTTCCCTCTCCATAAGTTAAAATAAAATCCTGAAAAGAGCAGGCAGTCATAGCCCAGATCTCTCTGAGGGTCGGTGAGCCAGTGTGCTGGGGTAGAAACAATAGAAAGGAGGGAAGGAGATTGGAGAGGATCAGAAAATTACTTGGGTGTCTGCTAAGGGCTAATCTTTTTGTTATGGTGTGAAAGAGAATTGTAGAAATTTAAGAGTGAAATAGCTCATAAAAAGTCATCTCACAAAGCCTTTACCCCATGCTTGAATTCCCTCTCCAAAATTCCTGCCAGTTCTCCAATATCTACTTGCATGCCCCCGAGATAGAGAGCTCTCTACTGCTAGAGGCAGCCATATTCATGGTTGGGCATCAGAAGCTCCTCTGTGGCTTCTAATCACTGGCCTCTCACATGAGGAAACTGAAGCTCAGGCAGATGAAATGGTAGTATGTCAGGCCATTGGGTGTGAATGTTCCATTTCACTTCTAACTAAGGCAAGACAGAGACCCAGGAGCTCAGTTCTAGAGCCTCAAATTCATTATCACATCCTTTTTGTTTTTTGTGGGTGTACTGGTTTGTATATATTATGTCCCCCAGAAAAAACCATGTTCTTTGATGCAGTCTTGTGGAGGCAGACATATTAGTGGGGATTAAGTTGGAATGTTTGGATTAGGTTGTTTCCATGGAAATGTGCCCCACTCAACTGTAGTTGATAACTCTAATTGGATAATTTCCATGGAGATATGGCCCCACCCATTCAGGGTGGGCCTTGATTGGTTTACTGGAGCACTATATAATCTCAGACAGAAGAAGTGGGCTTGCTACAGTCAAGAGGGACACGTTGAAGAATACACAGGAGTTGAGAGAACTGTAGTTTGCAGAGACATTTTGGAAATGGCCTTTGAAAGCAGACTTCTGCTCGGGAGAAGCTAAGAGAGGACAAATGCCCCAAGAGCAACTAAGAGTGACATTTTGGAGAGAAGCTGAAGCCTGGAGAGGAATGTCCTGGGAGAAAGCCATTTTGAAACCAGAACTCTAGAGTAGACGCCAGCCATGTGCCTTCCCAGCTAACAGATGTTTTCTGGACACCATTGGCCATCCTCCAGTGAAGGTACCCAATTGTTGATGACTTGCCTTGGACACTTTATGGCCTGAAGACTGTAACTTTGTAACCAAATAAAACCCCTTTTTAAAAACCAATCCATTTCTGATGTTTTGCTTTCCGGGAACATTAGCAAACTAGAATAGTGGGTGAGTAGCTTTTATTAAAATTATTCATTCCTTTTCATGGACTTGCTGAGTTTATTAGCACTAGAAAGAAGCATATTGATCGTATGGTCTATTGTCATCACCAATTTGTAGGTTAGTAACTGAGTCCCAATGAGATAAAGCCATCTGCCCAAGGTCACACGCAGAGATTCTTTATAGAACTGGGATTAGGACCGTGGTCTCCTGATAGCCAGGCCTGGATGTATTTTCACAAGTAGCTCTTCTAGAAAGAAGCTATCACCAAGCACTAAAACATTTTTTTTTGAAGTGCCATGTGGCCTGTGTACCTTGAGATTTCTATTGGGAGAGACAATATCAGTTAAAAATTATATAGATTTCTATCTAAAAATGTCAAGCTGTTTTTCAGAATTGCAAAAGGTAAAGGGTTCTATCCACAAACATTTATGGAGCACCTGTAGGTGCTCATGGTCTGTTTGGGAGGAAAGTGTTTAAGGAAAATGCTTTATTCTAACCTGCCCCAAAGCTGAAAAATTTCTACTACAAAACGCAACTTGGAAACCTTCACTTTCGTGAAGCTTCCTGACTGTTCCTTTCCACCATTCACCCCTTGTCAAGGAAGTGTTCCTTATTATAGAACTTCCCGTGCTGTTCTGGCAGTATGGCGTAGTGAAAACAATATGGATATTGGATTCAGACAGGCAGACTTGGATTGGATTTTGGCTCCAAATAATACATGTAAAGTGAATTATCAGAGTGCTAGACACACAGTAAGAGTTCCTGAAATGTTAGCTACTGTTGTTAGAATTATTTTCATTGTTACTCATTTATTATCTCTTAACCTGGGATGTTCTCTAGGGCAGTGTTTTTTCTTTTAAACTAAATCATAATTCATGTGTTGTGGGTTTAATATAGTAAGTTGGACCACTATTTATAAGAAGTCAAATAAAATATACCAGAGAAAATATCGGAATACATTACATTATAAAAAGAGTAAAGATTGTTTTGTGAAATTTTTGTTTCAGTATTTCATTTATATGTTTGTGTTTGTGTATGCGTGTGATTGGGTCTCAATGTAAAATGTATTCTTATTGTAGGTCGTAGTCAAAACAATTCCTATGTTAAGGAAGAAACTGCTTGCTATTTATTGCTTTCATTCACAGGCGCTAGCACAGGGTCTAGAAGAAATCTTTTGATGCATGTGTAATTAACAAGACAAAGCATCCTGTATATGTTACAGCAAGTGCAATATAGATGCAAAGAAGCGGGAAATTGTTTTCAGAAACAGTTCGTTAAAGTAGTTGAGAGCTTAGTTTTCTGGTGTTTCAAAGATCTGGAAATAAATTGCTGGTCTGCTATTTCTTGGCTGTGTATCCTAAGGCAAGTTACTTAACCTCTCTAATCTTCACTTTCTTTATCTCTAAAATGAGGATAATTACCTCAGAACATGGTTCTGAAGATTAAATGAGATAAAGTAATTACAGTGGCTGGTACAGAATGAGTATTTACTCGCTTAATATTTTCATTGGCTGAAGTGGTCAGGGAGGCTTTTTTTGTGAGGCAGGGATTTGTCCTTGAAGTACTAGTAAAATTAGATCTGGGGAATGTTTGGGATGTCTTGTATGTAGCTGGGTATTCTATCAAAGCCCTCAATGTCTTTTGTGTATTCTTTCTCCGTGTTTTTTCTTACGAATATACCCACTCTTTTTTTCTCTTCAAAGCCACTTCCTGGGGAGAAAGTCCAAGGGAGACTGTTACAACTTGCTTTTGGCCCCTCCCTGGATGCCAGTTCATTCCCATAGGCAGGGAAGAGGAAATTAATCCAGGTTGTAATTTTCAGGCAGAACGCCTGCCCTAACCTCAGGAGAGAGAAGCAGCAGAAGCAGCTCAGGTATGGCCCCAGTAGGAAAGGGACTCCCTGGCAAAATAAATAGGAAGGGCTCTTGGTCTTGGGTCCAAAGCTCAGAATGGAACCCGAGGGGGCAGGTCTTTGGAAAGGTAGGCAGTTGGGAGGGCCGGTACAGAGATCAGCCCTGTCTCTGACCTCTGATGATGCTAGAGAGGAAGTAGATCTTGTTTTCAGCTTGTGTGTGTATGTATGTGGGGTGGTGGTGGTGTTGTGGGGGATGGAGAGGGAGGAGAGAAGGATTGGAGGGAGGGAGGAAGTGTGTGAAGGTACCTGAGACATATCACTGGGTTAGATCATGGAAGGAGAACTAGTCTGGGAATCAGGAGGCTTGGGTTCCTTCCAGTCCTGGCTTTTTAGTGGAATTGCTGTGCTTTTGTAAATTATTTGCTGTGCCTAGGCAAAATAAGGGGCTCTCTAAAACCTGTTTCAGATCTAAAACTCTTATACCTGTCTAATAAAGTCTAGAAGGATCAAATAAAATACTCTTAGGAGTTTAGAGGAGGAGGAAGAGAGAACTTTGGTTAGTTTGTTTTGTTTATTTTGTATTACGGTTTCTCAATATCAGAGCTATTGACAATTTGGACTGGCTTGTTCTTTGTTGTGGGGAGCTGTCCTGTGCATTATAGGATTTTAGCAGCACCCTGCCCTCTACACTAGATGCCAGTAACACCAACCCCCCTTCCCACAATCAAAAATGTGCCTAGACATTGCCAGATGTCCCCTGGGAAGCAGGATTGCCCCTTCCCTGTATTGAGAACCTTTGGTATATATCTGTGTAAATTGTGGGGACAGCCAGAATATAAAACTAATAGTGAAAATAATGATGGTGATAATGATCATAATCTCACCCTTATATAGCGCTTGTGCCAGGCACTGTTCTAAGCCTTTAAATACATTAGTTTATTTAATCCCTATAATAATTCTATGTTTTAGGTGTTATTTTTATCATCCCCTGTTTTAATGAGGAAACTGAGGCAAAGAAAGGTTAAGTGAATTAATAGCTATGTGTCAGGGACTGGACTAAATTACATTACCTTTATGTTATCTCATTTAATCCTCACAGTTACCATGTGAGGTTGGTATAGTGCTATCTCAGTTTTATAGATGGGGAATCTATTGTGTGTCTAGCCCTGTGCTGGGCAGTCAGGAATGGATGCTTTATCTCTTTCCCTTATTGATTTATTGTTGTCTCCCCCAAAAGAAAAATGCTTGATTTTTTGTTTTTAATTTATATGATGATTAAGTTTCCAGTATACTTTTTTTCTATCTTCAGAACAGTATTGTGAAGTGGCTAGTATTATCCCCATTTTATAGATGAAGAAACTGAAACTGAGAGAGAGAGACTTGTTGAAGGCCACACAGTAACTGGTGAAGCTAGCTGGTATTTGTTGTACATTTTATGATTTTTGTAGTTGCCCATGATAGTTCCAACCATACAAAGTAGCAGGCAGTCAGGTAACAGTGTTTGGTAAAGAAATACTGAGTCTGTGATGGAGGAAGAGCTGAGAGGTCCCGATTTACAATTTGGGTATTTGTTGGTGAGGCTTTCTTCTGCATATGTGATCTACCCACCTCTTAACTCCTGATTGGCACTGACTGTGTATCACAAGTTGTAATTATGTTATGATTAGCTTGTTTATTTCTTTAATATCTGACTTTTGCAGTATTCTATCCAGTAAGCTCCATGAATTTAGAGACTGTTTTGTTCACCACCAAATCCCAGCACGGCACATTGCATTCTTCAGGCATTTTGTAAAATTTCTGAATTGATAGGAAAATGGAAAGGGAACTGAAAGTCAGAGAGCTTGATATGTTAAGGATTATACAGCAATTTGGTAGCAATTTTGAGAGTAGATCTGATTTCTCTTATCCTCAAGCCCAGAATTCTTTGTACAGTATCTGCTTGCTAGAAACCTATCATATGAGTGGGGCTGTATGATCTTGCTGTGTGGCCTTAGGCAGACCCTTCATTTCTCCCTTCTATAAGCAAAAGGATTAAACAGCTGTTCTTTTCCCCTTTCTACACTTTTATGCCTTAGCGGCTTCCAACCACAGTGTATGTTTCTACTGAGAACCAGGGAAGCCTCACTCTTCGTGTGAGCCCAGAACCAGTGTTTATGTGGTGGTCATGGTATACTGGTTGAAGCAGAAAGTAGGGTTTGGATTCTAGGAGAAGACAATTAGAGTATCTACTTGTACCCCTTCTTTATTCAGGACAGTAGTTTTCACAAACCCTAGAGCTTTCTTACTCTTCATTGTAATTTTGGAGTTTGCTCATTTTTCTTTTAGCTTGTGGGAAAAAGCCATAGGCCTACTTCAATTAGATGAGAAAAATGTCCTAGTTTCAGTGATTATAGTCAGTGATAGTAGTGATAAAGTTTGTCTATTAGGAGAAAATAAATGTTTCAGTAAATTAGCTGTATGCAAGGTACTTTTGTTTTTTAATACAATTTTATTGAGTTATATTCATGCACCACATAATCCATTCAAAGTATACATCAGTGGCTTACAGTATCATCATATAGTTGTGCATTCATCACCACAATCAATTTTGGAACATTTTCATTACTCCAAAATAAAGAATAAAAATAAAAAAGAACACCCAAAACATCCCATACCCCTTATCTCCCCCTATTATATATATATATATATATATATAGTCTTTATTTTATTAACAAGGTACTTTTATGTCTAATTTCTTACCTAGTCTCTCAGCCATTTTGCAAGTTAGGCATTTTTATTCTAATTTTACAGAAAAAGAAACCAAAGTTCAGTGAGAAGTCATGGTCCTGCAAGTAGTGATTGGTAGAACCAGGATTTAGACTCTGTCTTTGGCTTTTAAGACCAGTGGGTATTCTTGCCACTCTACCATATTGTACATGTGTGTGTGTTACAGTTTTCCCCGTGTGTGTGCGTTACAGTTTTCTTGAGATAGAATTCACATACCATAAAATTAACCTACTTGAAGTATACAATTCAGTGTTTTTTATAGTGTTTGTACTTGGTTGTACAACCATCACCACAATCTACTTTTAGAACATTTTCGCCCTCTCAAAAGAAACCCTGTACCCATTAGCAGTCACTCACCCCACCTCCCAGCCCAAGGCTGTCACTAATCTACTTTCTGTTTCTATAGATTTGCTTATTTTGAATATTTCACGTAAAAGGGATCGTACAATATGCGTTCTTTTGCAGCTGGTTTCTTTCACTTAACATAATGCTTTCAGGGTTCATCCATGTTGTAGTATGGATCAGGACTTCATTTCTTTTTATTGCTAATAATATTACATTGAATAGATATGCCACATTTTATTTATCCATTCATCAATTGAGGGATGTTTAGGTTGTTTCCATGTTTTGGCTATTAGGAATAATGCTGCTATGAACATTCATGTACAAGTTTTTGTGTGGACATATATTTTCATTTCTGTTGGATATATACCTTGGAATGGAATTGCTGGATCATATGGTAGTAACTCTGTGTTTAACCTTTTGAAGAACTGCTGGATTATTTTCCACAGTGGCTGTACCATTTTACAAACCCATGAGTTACGTGCAAAAGGTAGAGTTGGAGTAATAAAAGCTACCTTTTAAGCCCCTATGTGTTCTTGGCTTGTTTGGTAGGTGATTTAAACTTTGTTTTCCCAATACTTGCCAAGAACAACTTTATCCCCATTTGATAGATGAGGAGAATCCAGTTTGTAGAGATTAAATAGCCAATTTAAGTCAGGAATCAAAACTAGGCCAAACTCCAGAATCCCTATTCTTTCTATTATATTTTGCCGTCTTTTGGTAAATTCCCTTTGCTTTGATAGGATTTGGGTAGTGTGGGTCTCATTGGTCCATTTTAAGAAAGATAAAATTTGTTCTTGTTCGCAGTCACAGCTTGTCCCCCTGTCTAAACAGTACTAAATTTGGAGGAGACACTAGATCTGAGACTAATTTAGTCACTGGTTATTTGGACACTCATAGAACTGGACCAAAATGGGAGCAAGGAATCTTAGAATAACAGAGTTATTATGTCAGTGTTGAAGGAACCTTTGAGGTATTGAGTTTTGTCCACACCGCATGGGGCATCTCTCAATATGCTCTTCCAAAAAGACTGGTATCTTCTAAACCTCATTATGGTTCACTCAAAGACTTATCATTTTCTGTCTCTTCCTCCATAACCCCCACATTTACTTTTTACCAGATACATAAGCTTCTAATTCTCAGATGAGTATTTTCCTTAGCATTACCTGAGCTAATTTAATCAATAGAAAGGGAGTACTAGACTGAGAGTTTAGTCTCAGCTTTATCTTGAACATCATTGTGTGTCCCTGGAAAGATACCTTTCTTCTCCACTCCCACTTATTCCAGATCCTTATCTCTTTTTTTCCTTTTCATATTTAAATTTTGAAACAATTACAAATTTCATTTCTCAGGATCGTTTGGGAATTAACTGCTGACATAGTGTTCTATTAGCCCCAAAGACTTAAGTGTGTACAGGCATACCTCCAAGATATTGGGGGTTTGGTTCCAGACCAATGCAACAAAGCTAATATCACAATAAAGTGAGTCACAAGGATTTTTGGTTTCTTAGTGCATATAAAAGTTATGTTTACACTATACTGTAGTCTCTTAACTGTGCAATAGCATTATGTAAAAAACAAAAGCAAAAGCAACCCACAATGTACATACCTTAATTAAAAATACTTTATTGCTAAAAAGTGCTAACTGTAATCTGAGCTTTCAGCAAGTCATAATCTTTTTGCTGGTGGAGGGACTTGCCTTGATGTTGATGGTTACTGATTGCTCAGGGTGGTGGCTGCTGAAGATGGGGATGGTGGTGGCAATTTCTTAAAATAAGTCAGCAATGAAGTTTACTGCATCAGTGGATTCTTCCTTTGGCAAAAGATTTCTCTGTAGCACACGAGATACAGTTTGGTAGCATTTTATCCACAGTAGAACTTCTTTCAAAACTGGAATCACTCTTCTCAAACCCTGCCACTGCTTTATCAACTAAGTTTGTGGAATATTTTAAATCTTTGATGCCAACAATTTTCATAGCATCTTTACCAGGAGTGGATTCCATCTGAAAAAACCACTATCTTTGCTCATCCATAAGAAGCAACTCTTCATTTGGTAAAGTTTTATCATGAGACGGCAACTGTCCAGTTACATATTCAGCCTCCACTTCTAATTCTAGTTCTCTTGCTATTGCCACCACATTTCTAGTTACTTCCTCCACTGAAATCTTCAACCCCTCAAAGTCAACCATGAGAGTTGGAATCAATTTCTTCCAAACTTCCTGGGAATGTTGATATTTGACCTCCTCCCATGAATCATGAATGTTCTTAATGGCATCTAGAATGGTAAGTCCTTTCCAGATGGTTTTCAATTTACCTTGCCCAGCTCTATCAGAGGAATCACTACTTATGGCAGCTATAGCTTTATGAAATGTATTTCTTAAATAATAAGACTGAAAGTCGAAATGACTCCTTGATCCATGGGCTGCAGAATGGATCTTGTGTTAGCAGGCATGAAAACAACATTCATCTTGGGTGCATTGTCACTGAGCAGTGTGCTGGTTTGAAGGTATTATGTCCCCCAAAATGCCATTATCTCTGATGTAATTTTGTGTGGGCAGATGTATCAGTGTTGATTAGATTGTAATTCTTTGTTTCTGTGGAGATGCGACCCACCCAACTGTGGGTGATGATTCTGATTGGATAATTTCCATGGAGGTGTTACCCCACCCATTCAGGGTGGGTCTAAATTAAATCACTGGAGCCATAAAAATGAGCTGACAAACAGAAGGAACTCAATGCAGCTGAGAGTGGCATTTTGAAGAGGAGCTACAGCCAAGAGGGACACTGAAGAATGCACAGAAGATGAGAAGGTAGTGCAGATGAGAGACAGTTTGAAGATGGCCATTGAAAGCAGACTTTTGCTCTGGAGAAGCTAAGAGGGGACAGATGCCCCAAGAGCAACTGAGAGTGACATTTTTGAGGAACTGCAGCCTAGAGAGGAACGTCCTGGGGAAAGCCATTTTGAATCCAGAACTTTGGAGCAGATGCCAGCCATGTGCTTTCCCAGCTAGCAGAGGTTTTCCGGACACCACTGGCCATCCTCCAGTGAAGGTACCTGATTGCTGATGTGTTACCTTGGACACTTTATGGCCTTAAGACTGTAGCTGTGTAACCAAATAAACCCCCTTTTATAAAAGCCAATCCCATCTCTGGTGTTTTGCATTCTGGCAGCGTTAGCAAACTAGAACAAGCAGTAATATTTTGAAAGGAATCTTTTTTTTTTTTTTTTTTTGAGTAGTAGGTCTCAACAGTGGGCTTAAAATATTCAGTAACCATGTTGTAAACAGATGTGCTGTCATCCAGGCTTTGTTTTTCCATTTATATAGTGCAGGCAGAGTAAATTTAGCATTATTCTTAAGGGCCCTAGGATTTTAAGAATGGTAAATTAGCATTGGCTTCAACTTCGTGTTACCAGCTACATTAACCCCTAACAAGAGAGTCAGTCTGTTCTTTGAAGCTTTGAAACCGGGCATTGACTTCTCTTCCCTATCTAAGAAAGTCCTAGATGGCATCTTCTTCCAATATAGTATAAGGTTGTTTCATCTAATTGAAAATTTGTTGTTTAGTGTAGTCCTCTTCATCAATTATCTTAGCTAGATCTTCTGGATAACTTTTTGTAGCGTCTGTATCAGCACTTGCTGCTTCAGCTTGTACTTTTATGTTATGGAGATGGTTTCTGTCCTTAAGCCTCATGAACTAACCTCTGCTAGCTTCAAACTTTTCTTCTGTGCCTTCCTCACTTCTCTCAGCCTTCAGAGAATTGAAGAGAGTTAGGACCTTGCTCTGGATTATTTTTGGCTTAAGGGAATGCTGTGGCTGGTTTGATCTTCTATCCAGACTTCCTTCATATCATTTGTGTGTTCACTGGAGTAGCACTTTTAATTTTCTTTTTAGAATTTTTCCTTTTTATTCACAACTTGGCTAACTGGCCCAAGAGGCCTAACTTTCAGCCTATCTTGGCTTTCAACATGCCTTCCTCACCGAGCTTAATCATCTCTAGCTTTTGATTTATAGTGAGAATTGTGGGACTCTTCTTTTCATTTGAACATTTAGAGGCCATTGTAGGGTTATTAATTGGCCTAATTTCAATATTATTGTGTCCAGGGAATAGGGAGGCCCAAAGAGAGGGAGATTGATGGGAACAGCCAGTTGTTGGAACCGTTAGAACGCACATAACATTTTAATATGGGTGTGGTTTTATGGATGTGGCTTGTGGTGCCCCCAAACAATTACAATAGCAACATCAAAGATCACTGATCACAGATCACCATAACAGATATAATAACAATGAAAAAGTTTGAGATATTGTAGGAATTACCAAAATGTGACACAGAGACATGAAATGAGCACATGCTTTTGGAAAAATGGCACCAATAGACTTGCTTGATGCAGAGTTGCCACAAACCTTCAATTTGTTAAAAAATGCAGTATCTGTGAAGCACAATAAAGTGAAGCATAATAAAATGAGATATGCCTGTATTTCCTACCTAATAAGGACATTCTTTTAGGTAAGCATAACACAACCACCAAAATCAGGAAATTAACATTAATCTCTTACTACCATATAATTAATCCTCAGACCATTCAAGTATCAGCAATTGTTCCAGTGTCTTTTTTTTTTTTTTTTTTTTTCCAGGTTTATATATATTTTTTTTTTATCATCATTTTATTGAGATATATTCACATACCACGCAGTCATACAAAACAAATTGTACTTTCGATTGTTTACAGTACCATTACATAGTTGTACATTCATCACCTAAATCAATCCCTGACACCTTCATTAGCACACACACAAAAATAACAAGAATAATAATTAGAGTGAAAAAGAGCAATTGAAGTAAAAAAGAACACTAGGTACCTTTGTCTGTTTGTTTGCTTCCCCTACTTTTCTACACATCCATCCATAAACTAGACAAAGTGGAGTTTGGTCCTTATGGCATTCCCAATCCCACTGTCACCCCTCATAAGCTACATTTTTATACAACTGTCTTCGAGATTCATGGGTTCTGGGTTGTAGTTTAATAGTTTCAGGTATCCACCATCAGCTACCCCAATTCTTTAGAACCTAAAAAAGGTTGTCTAAAGTGTGCGTAAGAGTGCCCACCAGAGTGATCTCTCGGCTCGTTTTGGAATCTCTCTGCCACTGAAGCTTATCTCATTTCCTTTCACATCCCCCTTTTGGTCAAGAAGATGTTCTCCATCCCACGATGCCGGGTCTACATTCCTCCCCGGGAGTCATATTCCACGTTGCCAGGGAGATTCACTTCCCTGGGTGTCTGATCCCACGTAGGGGGGAGGGCAGTGATTTCACCTTTCAAGTTGGCTTAGCCAGAGAGAGAGGGACACATCTGAGCAACAAAGAGGCATTCAGGAGGAGACTCTTAGGCACAAATACAGGGAGGCCTAGCCTCTCCTTTGCAGCAACCGTCTTCCCAAGGGTAAAACTTATGGTAGAGGGCTCAACCCATCAAACCACCAGTCCCCTATGTCTGTGGTCATGTTAGCAACCATGGAGGTGGGATAGGCGAATACCCCTGCATTCTCCACAGGCTCCTCAAGGGGGCACTACATCTTTTTTTTTTTTTTTTTCCTTGTTTGTCTTTTTTCTTTCTCTTTTTTTTTTTTTTTAACTTTCCCTTCTTTTTTCAAATCAACTGTATGAAAAAAAAAAGTTAAAAAGAAAACAAACATACAATAAAAGAACATTTCTAAGAGACCATAGCAAGGGAGTAAGAAAAAGACAACTAACCTAAGATAACTGCTTAACTTCCAACATGTTCCTACTTTACCCCAAGAAAGTTACATAATATAGCAAGATTTCAGTGAACTTGTTCCTACTACATCCATCAGAAATTAACAGACCATAGTCATTTCTGGGCATCCCCAGAACGTTAAATAGCTTATCTGTTCTTCTTGGATTCTTGTTCCCCCTTCCTTAATTGCTCTCTACTGCTAGTTCCCCTACATTCTACATTATAAACCATTTGTTTTACATTTTTCAAAGTTCACATTAGTGGTAGCATATAATATTTCTCTTTTTGTGCCTGGCTTATTTCGCTCAGCATTATGTCTTCAAGGTTCATCCATGTTGTCATATGTTTCACCAGATCGTTCCTTCTTACTGCCGCGTAGTATTCCATCGTGTGTATATACCACATTTTATTTATCCACTCATCTGTTGAAGGACATTTGGGTTGTTTCCATCTCTTGGCAATTGTGAATAATGCTGCTATGAACATTGGCGTGCAGATATCTGTTCGTGTCACTGCTTTCCGATCTTCCGGGTATATACCGAGAAGTGCAATCGCTGGATCGAATGGTAGCTCTGTATCTAGTTTTCTAAGGAACCGCCAGACTGACTTCCAGAGTGGCTGAACCATTATACAGTCCCACCAACAATGAATAAGAGTTCCAATTTCTCCACATCCCCTCCAGCATTTGTAGTTTCCTGTTTGTTTAATGGCAGCCATTCTAACCGGTGTTAGATGGTATCTCATTGTGGTCTTAATTTGCATCTCTCTAATAGCTAGTGAAGCTGAACATTTTTTCATGTGTTTCTTGGCCATTTGTATTTCCTCTTCAGAGAACTGTCTTTTCATATCTTTTGCCCATTTTATAATTGGGCTGTCTGTACTATTGTCATTGAGTTGTAGGATTTCTTTGTATATGCAAGATATCAGTCTTTTGTCAGATACATGGTTTCCAAAAATTTTTTCCCATTGAGTTGGCTGCCTCTTTACCTTTTTGAGAAATTCCTTTGAGGTGCAGAAACTTCTAAGCTTGAGGAGTTCCCATTTATCTATTTTCTCTTTTGTTGCTTGTGCTTTGGGTGTAAAGTCTAGGAAGTGGCCTCCTAATACAAGGTCTTGAAGATGTTTTCCTACATTATCTTCTAGGAGTTTTATGGTACTTTCTTTTATATTGAGATCTTTGGTCCATTTTGAGTTAATTTTTGTGTAGGGGGTGAGGTAGGGGTCCTCTTTCATTCTTTTGGATATGGATATCCAACTCTCCCAGCCCCATTTGTTGAAAAGACCATTATGGCTCAGTTCGGTGACTTTGGGGGCCTTATCAAAGATCAGTCGGCCATAGATCTGAGGGTCTATCTCTGAATTCTCAATTCGATTCCATTGATCTATATGTCTATCTTTGTGCCAGTACCATGCTGTTTTGGCAACTGTGGCTTTATAATAAGCTTCAAAGTCAGGGAGTGTAAGTCCTCCCACTTCGTTTTTCTTTTTTAGAGTGTCTTTAGCAATTCGAGGCATCTTCCCTTTCCAAATAAATTTGATAACTAGCTTTTCCAAGTCTGCAAAGTAGGTTGTTGGAATTTTGATTGGGATTGCATTGAATCTGTAGATGAGTTTGGGTAGAATTGACATCTTAATGACATTTAGCCTTCCTATCCATGAACATGGAATATTTTTCCATCTTTTAAGGTCCCCTTCTATTTCTTTTAGTAGAGTTATGTAGTTTTCTTTGTATAGGTCTTTTACATCTTTGGTTAAGTTTATTCCTAGGTACTTGATTTTTTTAGTTGCTATTGAAAATGGTATCTTTTTCTTGAGTGTCTCTTCAGTTTGTTCATTTCTAGCATATAGAAACATTACTGACTTATGTGCATTAATCTTGTATCCCGCTACTTTGCTAAATTTGTTTATTAGCTCTAGTAGGTGTATCGTTGATTTCTCAGGGTTTTCTAGATATAAGATCATATCATCTGCAAACAATGACAGTTTTACTTCTTCTTTTCCAATTTGGATGCCTTTTATTTCTTTGTCTTGCCGGATTGCCCTGGCTAGCACTTCCAGCACAATGTTGAATAACAGTGGTGACAGCGGGCATCCTTGTCTTGTTCCTGATCTTAGAGGGAAGGCTTTCAGTCTCTCACCATTGAGTACTATGCTGGCTGTGGGTTTTTCATATATGCTCTTTATCATGTTGAGGAAGTTTCCTTCAATTCCTACCTTTTGAAGTGTTTTTATCAAAAAGGGATGTTGGATTTTGTCAAATACTTTTTCAGCATCTATTGAGATGATCAATTGATTTTTCCCTTTCGAGTTTTTAATGTGTTGTAATACATTGATTGTTTTTCTTATGTTGAACCATCCTTGCATGCCTGGAATGAACCCCACTTGGTCATGGTGTATGATTTTTTTAATGTGTCTTTGGATTCGATTTGCAAGTATTTTGTTGAGGATTTTTGCATCTATATTCATTAGGGAGATTGGCCGGTAGTTTTCCTTTTTTGTAGCATCTTTGCCTGGTTTTGGTATTAGATTGATGTTAGCTTCATAAAATGAGTTAGGTAGTGTTCCATTTTTTTCAATGTTTTGAAAGAGTTTGAGTAAGATTGGTGTCAGTTCTTTCTGGAAAGTTTGGTAGAATTCCCCTGTGAAGCCATCTGGCCCTGGGCATTTATTTGTGGGAAGATTTTTGATGACTGATTGGATCTCTTTGCTTGTGATGGGTTGGTTGAGGTCTTCTATTTCTTCTCTGGTCAGTCTAGGTTGTTCATATGTTTCCAGGAAATTGTCCATTTCTTCTACATTATCCAGTTTGTTGCCATACAGTTGTTCATAATATCCTCTTATAATTTTTTTAATTTCTTCAGGATCTGCAGTTATGTCACCTTTTTCATTCATTATTTTGTTTCTATGGGTCTTCTCTCTTTTTGATTTTGTCAGTCTAGCTAGGGGCTTGTCAATCTTGTTGATCTTCTCAAAGAACCAACTTTTGGTGATATTTATCCTTTCTATTGTTTTTTTGTTCTCTATGTCATTTATTTCTGCTTTAATCCTTGTTATTTCTTTTCTTGTACTTGGTTTAGGATTGGTTTGCTGTTCATTTTCTAGCTTCTTCAGTTGATCCATTAGTTCTTTGATTTTGGCTCTTTCTTCCTTTTTAATATATGCATTTAGTGCTATAAATTTCCCCCTTAGCACTGCTTTTGCTGCATCCCATAGGTTTTGGTATGTTGTGTTCTCATTTTCATTCGTCTCTATATATTTAGCAATTTCTCTTGCTATTTCTTCTTTAACCCACTGATTGTTTAGGAGTGTGTTGTTTAACCTCCAGGTATTTGTGAATTTTCTAAGTCTCTGATGGTTATTGACTTCTAATTGTATTCCATTGTGGTCAGAGAATGTGCTTTGAATAATGTCAATCTTTTTAAATTTATTGAGGCTTGTTTTATGTCCCAGCATATGATCTATTCTGGAGAAAGTTCCGTGAGCACTAGAAAAGTATGTGTATCCTGGTGATTTGGGATGTAATGTCCTGTAGATGTCTGTTAAATCTAATTCATTTATCAGATTGTTTAGGTTTTCAATTTCCTTATTGGTCTTCTGTCTGGTTGATCTATCTATAGGAGAGAGTGATGTGTTGAAGTCTCCCACAATTATTGTGGAAACATCAATTGCTTCCTTTAGTTTTGCCAATGTTTCTCTCATGTATTTTGTGGCACCTTGATTGGGTGCATAGACATTTACGATTGTTATTTCTTCTTGCTGAATTGCCCCTTTTATTAGTATGTAGTGGCCTTCTTTGTCTCTCAAAACATCCCTGCATTTGAAGTCTATTTTATCTGAGATTAATATTGCTACACCTGCTTTCTTTTGGCTGTAGCTTGCATGAAATATTTTTTTCCATCCTTTCACTTTCAGTTTCTTTGTGTCCCTGTGTCTAAGATGAGTCTCTTGTATGCAACATATTGATGGTTCATTTTTTTTGATCCATTCTGCGAATCTATATCTTTTAATTGGGGAGTTTAATCCATTTACATTCAACGTTAAAACCGTGAAGGCATTTCTTGAATCGGCCATCTTATCCTTTGGATTATGTTTGCCATATTTTTCCCTCTCTCTATTAATATCCTTTATTGTACCCATACCGAATCTCTTTAGTACTGAACCTTTCTCCAAGTCTCTCTGTCCTGTCTTTGTTTCTCTGTCTGTAGGGCTCCCTTTACTATCTCCAGTAGGGCAGGTCTCTTGTTAGCAAATTCTCTCAGCATTTCTTTGTCTGTGAAAAATTTAAGCTCTCCCTCAAATTTGAAGGAGAGCTTTGCTGGATAAAGTATTCTTGGCTGGAAATTCCTCTCACTCAGAATTTTAAATATATCGTGCCACTGCCTTCTCGCCTCCATGGTGGCTGCTGAGTAGTCACTACTTAGTCTTATGCTGTTTCCTTTGTATGTGGTGAATTGCTTTTCTCTTGCTGCTTTCAGAACTTACTCCTTCTCTTCTATGTTTGACAGTGTGATCAGTATATGTCTCGGAGTGGGTTTTTTTGGATTTATTCTATTTGGAGTTCGCTGAGCATTTATGATTTGTGTATTTATGTTGTTTAGAAGATTTGGGAAGTTTTCCCCAACAATTTCTTTGAATACTCTTCCTAGACCTTTACCCTTTTCTTCCCCTTCTGGAACACCAATGAGTCTTATATTAGGACGTTTTATATTATCTATCATATCCCTGAGGTCCGTTTCGATTTTTTCAATTTTTTTCCCCATTCTTTCTTTTATGCTTTCATTTTCCATTCTGTCATCTTCCAGGTCACTGATTCGTTGTTCAACTTCCTCTAGTCTTGTACTATGAGTATCCAGAATCTTTTTAATTTGGTCAACAGTTTCTTTAATTTCCATAAGATCATCCATTTTTTTATTTAGTCTTGCAATGTCTTCTTTATGCTCTTCTAGGGTCTTCTTGATTTCCTTCATATCCCGTACTATGGTCTCATTGTTCATCTTTAGTTCTTTGAGTAGCTGCTCTAGGTGTGTCTCTTCTGGTCTTTTGATTTGGGTGCTTGGGCTTGGGTTATCCATATCGTCTGGTTTTTTCATATGCTTTATAATTTTCTGTTGTTTTTGGCCTCGTGGCATTTGCTGAACTTGATAGGGTTCTTTTAGGGTTTGTAGACCAGTTGAAGTCCTTATCTCTAATTTATCAGATCTACAGCTTCGTGGAGTACACTTTCTCTAACTAACCAGCAGGTGGCGTCCACGAGCCACCTGTTCTCCACAAGCCAGATCTCCCCTGCTTAGCCTTTTTGGTGAGTGGGGGAGTGAGTCTTGTGGGGCCCAATTGGTGTACCAAGCTTGCGTGTGTAGTTGGTGTTGCCTGCCCTGTATGTGGGGCGTGTTTCTGGGCAGTCGGGGAGGGGGGGTGGCCCTAACAATCAAATCTCCCTGATGATCCTAGAGTTTTAAAGCTACTGCAATAGTCTAATCCTTCAGTTCAGTCCTGCCACAGTTTGTCTCTGCCACTGACCCACAAGTCCTTGGTATTGGCGTATGGCTCCTGAGACTTGCAAGTGGGCCCCTCTTCCAGGCTGTGCACCCCGGGTCCTCTGTTGAGGGATGACTGTGCTATGTCACAGGTGAGTGCCATCCCCCCAGGGCAGTTCTGGGCTGCTGGGCTGTGTTGGGAGGCTCCCAGTCTGCTCAAATGATGGCTGAATGGGGCTCTGTTAATTCACACTGCTCCCCCTTCCCAGCTCTGGGACATTCAGCTGAGGTTGCAGGGAAGGCTAATGTCCACGCCCTGTTTTGTGGTGTGTGCCTGTTATTTGAAGCACTTCCGTCACACTGGGTTGTCTGGGGCAGCTCTGGGCTATGGGGCTGGCGATGGGCAGGAGTGTTTCCTGTCCACCAGGATGGTGGCTGTGAGCGGACACCCCCCTTTTCTTGGGAAGTTGTGTTGTTTAGTGAATTTTCTCAGCCACTGGATTATTGCCTTTTGTCTCAGAGCTCTCTTAGTTCTGCTCTTGACTTGACGTGCCCAAATTTCAATTCTTTGAAGGTTTCTGTATTGAGCTTCTTAGAGTAATTGTTTTAGAAAAAGCAAAAAGGATTTAAAAAAAAAAAAAAAAAAAAAAAAAAAACGGCCCTCCTCAGAGATCTAATGGGTTATTGAAATGCTAATAGACAAAGCAACCAGGGCCATTAAGGAAAGGTCCACAGGGCAGAGAGATCAGCCTTGCTTCGGGATTTGCATATGCGCCTCAAGGCCTGATCTCCGCCCTTCCCCTTTCTGTGTTCACCAGAACTCCAAAAATCCTCTGCTTTTATTTTGGAGTTTTTCGTGTTGTTTTTTTTCTATGCCTGTCTCCTCTCTGCTGGGCTGGCTGCTCTCAGAGTCTCTGGTGTCTGGTCTCAGTCTATCTATGGTTGGAGTTTGAATCAGTAGAATGAGTTTCCGATAAGAGCAGCCACTGCCATTCTCCCTTCTCCTTCCTGGAGCTGACAGCCCCTCCTCCCCCGGGACTGAGCCTGGCAGGGAGGGGCGCGGGTCCCCTGGCCGCAAAACTTACAGATTTCGCTGATCTCAGCAGTTCCACGTTTTCATGAGTGTTGTATGAAGTATGCCCAAAGTCAGATTGCTCTGTGGTGTCCAGTCCACGCAGTTCCTGGCTTTCTACCTACTTTCCTGGAGGAGTAACTAAAACATACAGCTCACCAGTCTGCCATCTTCTCCAGTGTCTTTTATAGCAAAAGGATTCAGTTCACACTAGTCACACATTGTACTCAGTTGTCATGTCTCTTTAGTCTCCTCAGTCTTTCCTTGACTTTGATGATCTTGACACTTTTGAAGATTATAGGCCACTTATTTTGTAGAATGTCTAATGTTTCCTCATGACTAGTTTCAGGTTATGCATCTTTGGTAGGAAGTATTACAAAATTAATGCTACGTTCTTCTCATTGCATCCTTTGAAGTGGTGATAATTTCAATTTTTCCCATTACTGTTTGTATTTGCCAGGCTTTTCCACTGTGAAGTTAATCTTTTCTCCTTTATAATTGATGACTATTTTGTAGGGGGTTACTATGAAACTATATAAATATTCCCTTCCTTGTCAAGCTTTCAGTATATTTAATTATTTATATCTGTAAGGACTCATGGTTTCCTATTTTGTTCAGTGGATAATAATCTGTTGCTAGCATTATTTATTTATTTATTTTTTTAAATTCAGTTTTATTGAGATATATTCACATACCATCCAGTCATCCATGGTGTATAATCAACTGTTTACTAGCATTATTTATTTTGATGTCAGTTATTCCTGATTTGGCCAGTGGGAGTCCAATTCATGTTGGTTTCTGTCTACTTTTGATATGTCTCCATCATTCTTTGAGCATTTCTTAGCTTTCTGGTCCAACAAAATGTTCTAGGGTCATCATGTACTTTTTCTGCCCTAGTCCTGGAGTCAGCCATTTCACTGGTTTCTTTCATATTAAATGGTTTTAGAAGTCAAGATCTGGCTTCTAGGTTGGCTTATTGCTATTGGGCCATTGTTGCTCCCAGGCTCTCACTAGACATAGGGAGAAAATGAAGTTGCAGCTCCCTACTGTATACTGTCCTTCCTGTGTAGATACTCTCTTTCCCCTGCCTGGGTGCCAACTCCCCACAGCAGTCTGCTGCTTCATGGGGACTCCTTCTTCACTATGCTTGGACTCTGAAACACTGCACCAGGCCACACACCCTCTTCCCATATGGATGTCCTCCTCACTGTACTTGGGCTCTGACATGATATACTGAGCCTCCCCCATGTGTGGATGCCTTCTCACCACACTTGGTCTCTGATTCTCCTCGCCAGGCTACACTCCCGTCCCCTCACACCCCCCATGTGGACTCTACTCAGCCTGCTTAGGCTCTGGAACCCAATGTTGGGCGTCCTCATCATTTCTAATCTGGACTATTATAACGCCGTAGCCTACTAACTGGACTTTATTTTTCCATTCTTCCTCCATCTTCCACACTTGGCCCAAGCTGCCGAAATGATCTTTCTACAGTATAAGTCAAATCATGCCACTGGTTTGCTTACAAACTTTAATTGTTAATTCCCTTCTGCTTATAGAATAAATTTCAAGTTTCTTAGTCTGGCATTCAAGTCCCTCTAGAATCTGATCCAAATGTGCCTTTCCTGCCTCATCTCTTATTAATTCCCCTGAGTATCCAACCATATAAGAATGGTTATAATTCCCCTGAGTATCCAACCATATAAGAATGGTCACTGGCCATTCCTTAGTTGTATTCCAGCACATTTACTCCTCCAGATTTTTGGCCTCTCTTCCATCTCACTTAGCCAGTTCGTTTCTTTACTATCTAACAAAATTCCTCTGGGTCCTAGATCGGATGTCTGATATGAGATGTCAGAGTCCAAGTACAGTGAGGAGGGCATGCATATAGGGAGAGAGTGGCCTGGTGAAGCCTTCTTTGACTTCCATAGTCAGATTAATCCTTTTTTTCCTATTTCTGATGGAATATGTCTTTTCATTTTTAACTATGTGTATCTGGTGTCCCTGATTGACTGTTCCTTGTATGCTCAGGGCATTGTGTTCAGTAGATAGGCAAGGCTGATAGCACTTGTCAAGGGAATAAATTCTGGCTGGTTGAGGTTACTGCAGTGATGAATCTGTTGTTTTAATTTGAAGTCCATTCACAGGCCCCACTGAGGTCTGAGAGGAAAGGGTTTAGATCTCGGCATTGCTGAGTCTAGATGACTGCCCTATGCCAGACCTCTTTCTGAGAATATTGTATATATTCACAATACTCTCCTTCTGTTTTGTAAATTCCAAATATGTCATTTTAAAATTTCTTTGCACTCTCATCCCAAATAAAAGAATTCTTGGCTACAGGCATATGGGTATTTAAAGCTGCAAATAATAGCAGCTACATCACTCTACCAAAAAAGCCTGGCCCAAGCTGTCTGAAGTCCAGCCTCATGACAGCATGTGTCTTCTGACAGCCTGTTGGCCACTCAGTCTGTCTCTGGAGAAGCATTTAGGCTGAAGTGTCAGCAAAGGAGTGTTTCAGGCTTTCTCAGTGACTTACAGCTCTGCACTGTTCAGCGCTGCGTAGGTGAGTAGGAAGAAAGGAAGCATCACAAACTAGGCTTCTTGGAGGATTTGGGTTATCTGGGAAGGAAGAAAAAGATATGGAACTTACATTTTTAGGTCCCACTACCAACCCCACTTGTCGCAGCCATAGTAGCATCTTGATCCTCTCTTGTTCTGCTCATTCCCTCCTCCAGTCCTTTTGTCCAGGCTTTTCTTTCTGCCTTAAGTTTGAATTGTCTGACTTCAAAGCCTATGCACTTTTCTATGTTTCATAGTCATAGCAGTGAAATGGTAAGAATGGACCATTCACTTTTGCTTTTTCTGTCAGGTGTTCAGTCTAGTTTAAAATAATTTCAAAATTGAGGTCAGGACATTTTCTAATACACGTTTTCAGTTTTTGGCTCCTCATATTGAGGTGTGGCACCACAGGAGTTGGAATCAAGCTGTACTTACCTACAAGGCTAACTGTTTGATTTGGCCTGAGAGACAATAGGAATGCTCCCAACTCAAGATTAGCATTCTTCCATCTGCCTAGTAGTAATTGAAATTAAAGAGGAATGAAGGCTTTTACAGATGTGTGGGAAGCAGCATGGAAAGAAAGAGCTTTAGAGTATGATAGACTTGAGTTCTAATTCCAGTCCTAATATTTACTAGATTTGCAGTCTTTGGCAAGTGTTAAGCTTTCTGTGCCTCAGTTTCTCATCTGTAAGATGAAGGTAATAAAGTTGCCCTTAGGGTTGTCTTGACAATAAATGATAATGATTCTCAGCATAGACTCTGGTTTTGACTTTGCACCAGCAGTGGTTGAGAGGCTTCCATCAGAACTTAATTGTCTCTGGCCTAGTACATCATTTCATACTTTTCAAGCCACTTACATTAGCTTATGTAATCTTCACAGTGTGCTCAAAGAGGGAAAGATAGTGTGATTATTCCTGTTTGACAAATGAGGAAATTGATGCTCAGAGAACTTTTCTTTTGTCTGGGGACTAGGGACCTCTGACTCCTAGTTCAGGACTCGTCTTGTACACCAAGCAGTCCTTCTAGGTGAGGCAGCACAGAATTCTTCCTATGTCTTCTTTTAGAATTAAAGCAACAGTTTTCCCAGAATTCTTATAAACTTCTCTCTATGACTCACTGGCCCAAGGGGAGGCTGGGAAAATGAGTATTTAGGTGTCTCATTGCCTTCCTATATAAAATTGGAGTTTATTTGGCTAGGATGAAGGGAAGAATGGGGGTATTGGTTAGGCATTTGAAAGTGTTTGCCACGCTGTTAATAGTGAAAATAACGCAACTCATCACCTTTCTTTTTTTATTTGGCTGCTCTGAGGCGCAAAGCTAATTTTGTGTTTTGTGTTCAATTACAGTAACTGGTGGACTTTTCTGATAAAATTGCCACCTGATGTTAATGACTTTTTAATATGGCTTTTAAAAAATGAATTTGTACTCTGTACAATTCCACAAAAATTTGTGATGGTGCTTGTGTCTTACTGAAGCTGTCTTATTCTGACTGGGGATATAGTGAGAAATAAGGAGATTTCCGTTCTAGAGGTGAAAATATACATTGACAAATACTTTTAGTCAATTTGGATAAGTGTTTGGGCAGACTGCTCTGTGGGCCCATAAGTAGGAGTGACTAATTCTGTTTGGGGATTTTAGGAAGTCTTCATAGAGGTGGTGATGTTTGAGTTGAATCCTAAAGGATAGACAGGAGAAAATTATGGGAGAGTAGTTTGTTACTGCATCTTCCTTTGAAAGGTTGTTTGGTAATTTTAATACCTCAAAGATCATCCATTTCATTATTAGACATGTCTGATTATTACAATGTTCTTATATTAATCTAAAATAGAATCCCTTATTTCTCATCTTTTTTATCTCTTTCCTTTCTTCCTCCTTCCCTCCCTCCCTCCCTTCCTTTTTTTCTTTCTTCCTTCCTTCCTGGCAGTCACAAAGTGATTTATATGACTCCTACTGTGTATAAGGCATAGTTCTGAGGTCTGGAGATAAAGACAAAGTCTCTACCCCTGTGGAACATATGTTTTATTGGGAGGGGTCAACCAATAAGAAAATAAATATAAAATATGCCAGTTAATGATAAATGCTATGGATATAAATAAAGCAGGGTAAGGGGGAATAAAGAGTGCTGAGATGGTGGGGAGAGATTTTTGCCATTTTATAAAGAGTGATCAGGGAAGATCTCTCTGATAAAGTGACATTTGAGCAGAAACCTCAAAGAAGTGAGGAACCAACCCATGTGGATATCTGGAGGGAGACAGGGTGACGGCTAAGAACAAAGACCAGAGATGGGAGTGTACATAGCATGATGAAAGAAGCTATTGTGCCTGGAGCAGTGTAAGTGAAGGAGCAAGAAGTAGAAGCAGGGTGAGATGGGGTGGGAGAAGGGAGAGGTAAGATTGTGTAAGGCCTGATAGGTCTTTGTAAGGACTTTGGCTCTTACACTGAGTGATTGGGAAGCCACTGGAAGATTTTGAGCAGAAGAGTGATATGATCAGAGACTTAACGTTTCTTCTTCTCTGTGCTTCCTTGCTTTCTCTGAACTTCAAGCCTATTTTGATTTATGGTTATATAATTAGTTGCTTTGTGACTGACTGCCACTAAGCAGATTCTACCTTTTTTTTTTTTTTTTTGGCATTTTTGTCCCTCCTTAGCTTATTTCCTTAATTACAGTAATTTTATAATTTTTATAATTACAGTATTTTTGTAATTTTTGTAATACAATATACTGTTATTTTTAAAATATGCTATCTCATTTCATAGCGTAGCCTTAATAGGCAACTGGCCTTGCCAACTACAAGAATGACTGGCATATTAGATGACTATTCTACAACTCAGATCATCATTGTTGCCTGACTTCTTCCTACATTTAACTGACAATATCAGAAGATTGTAATTTTCATTCATTTAGTAAATGTATTGCACTTAAAATTTTTTGTGGTTGCAAAAGAGTAAAATAAAAACAATAATTTTCAGATCGTAAGGCACTATAATCACATAGTCATCATTTAAATACATAGCCATTAGGTTAAAAGCTGTAGGGTCTAAACAAAACCAAATTTGCTAATTCTTACTGATTATTAGCTTTTATATTAGTGTTTCCAGGGGTTGCAAACTCATATGCCTACAGAGGTCAGGTGAGTGTCCTCAAAGGGCCTCGTCAGGCCTAAGATGACTGCATCAGCAAAAACTTGCTGACCAAGAGCCACAGCTTGGCAGAGTAATTTGTGAATTATTTACTTTGTAAACCAAAGAACTATACAAATGCAAGGCGTTATTGTACGTAAAACAAGTTAACTGCTAATTTGTGTAAGGTTGGGTAAGTCATTTGACTTCTGTAGGATTTAATTTTTCTTTGGATGTACAGCTTGGTCTCCAAGATCCCTTCTACCTCATTTGATTTTGCTTTTTCATTAATTTAGCTAATAGTTTCTTCTTCGATTATAAGCTATCTTCTATCATTAATATATAAAACTGCTGGCATTTTGCCAGTATGTCTAAATTTCATCAGTCTTCTCTTACCTCAGTGGGAGCCAAGCTTAGCCAAGCTTTCTATAGGAGCACCAGCCATTAAAAGAGAGTATGTAGGATTGAGAATGCCTTCTTGACCAAAAGGGGGAAAAGAAATGGAACAGAATAAGGTTTCAGTGGCTGAGAGATTGAGACAGAGTTGAGAGGTTATTCTGGAGGTTATTCTTATGCAATATATGATATTCCTTTTTAGTTTTGAGTGTATTAGAATAGATGAAAGAAATACCTGGAACAATTGAACTGTAATCCAGTAGCCTTGATTCTTGATGATGATAATATAACTGTATAGCATGGATGACTGTTTGATTTCAAAACCCTTGTGACTGACACTCCCCTTTTCCAGTGTATGGGCAGATGACTAATAAATTAAAGACAGATAAATAAATAAATAATAGGGAGGTATGAGGGGTATGGGATGCTTTGGGTGTTCTTTATTATCGTTATCTTTTTTTTTTTTTTTTTTTTGGAGTGATGAGAATATCCTAAAATTGATTGTGGTGATGAATGCACAGCTATGTGGTGATACTGTGAGCCATTGATTGTATTCCTTGGATGGATTATATGGGGTATTAATATATCTCAATAAAATTGCATTAAAAAAAAAAGAGAGGGAGAGAGTATGTAAGCCAGATTGTTAGCCTTTTATAACCAAACTGGCATTTGATTTTTTTGAGAACTGAAGTAGAAAATAAAAGATGTCTGAATTTGATCATTCATGCTGAAGATGTTAAGGCTTTTACCTAACACTGCAAGATAGATGTTTTGTTGTTCTTCTGTCTTATGCTGTTTATTTTGTTTATTCAGTTTTCAGCACTTTTTTTTTTTTAACAGTTTTATATATGCCAATATTCTCTATTAGTGGTGAACTTGAGATACAGGCCATTTCTAGGTCATCTTTAATCCCTGAAACCCAGTACAGGCAACATGTTTGATAAATGTTTGATAAATGTTTGAAGAGATAAATGTATGTCCTGTATACACATTAGATTTGCAAGTGACAAGGACTGGAAGGGAAAACCAATATGTTAGATTGCAGAGAGAGAGAGAGATTGAAAGGATAGGCTGAAACCAGTAAGATGAAATTTAATGCGGATGGCAGTGAAGTCCTGCATTTTAACTTCCAAAGAAATGGCAACATATGGATGGGCTGGAGGAGACCTAGCATGATGCTATTCTTATGAATAGGATGGGTGGTTTTGGCTGCCTGAGCTCAATGTCAGTCAAAGGTTTGTAGTGGTTAAAAAGCTAATGCAGCTTTTAGACTGAATTATTATAAGTATTAAGTAAAGGAGGTGAAAGTCACACTGTTTTACTGGACAGACTGCACTTAGAATATCATGTTTCTCTCAGGGTACCAGGTACAAACAGGACTATGTTTAGTGGAGGGTGCCCTAGATCACTGCTACTCCATGTATGCTCTGAACTGTTGCCAGTCTGCAATGAGGTAAGCATAGAAGCTGAGTGTGTTTAGAAACTTTTATAGCAATTTGACAAGAGTAATTTTACACCTAATAAATCTAATAAAAAAGGTGATGAGCTTTATTTTCCATGTGTGTTTCTTTTTTATTTCACTTTTCTAGTAATTAATTTTTATTCTATTTTACAAAAGTCTCGGTCCATGACAGATGGTGAGAAACTGGCTTTCCAGTTTGAGAAGAACTTTCCTATATAATAAAAAGGCCTAAAATCTCCTATCATCATAGTAGCTGATCTCCCTCCACACCCCCAAGATTATGTTAAGTGCCTTTGTATATATGTTCCTTTTCCAGTTTGCTAATGCTGCCAGAATGCAAAACACCAGAAATGGATTGGCTCTTATAAAAGGGGGTTTATTTGGTTACACAGTTACAGTCTTAAGGCCGTAAAGTGTCCAAGGTAACGCATCAACAATCGGGTACCTTCACTGGAGGATGGCCAGTGGCGTCTGGAAAACCTCTGTTAGCTGGGAAGGCATGTGGCCAGTGTCTGCTCCAGAGTTCTGGTTTCAAAATGACTTTCTCCTAGGACATTCCTCTGTAGGCTTCAGCACCCCAAAAATGTCACTCTTAGTTGCTCTTGGGGTGTTTGTCCTCTCTCTCTTAGCTTCTCCGGAGCAAGAGTCTGCTTTCAAAGGCCATCTCCAAAATGTCTCTGCAAGCTGAAGCTCCTCTCTCAGTTCCAGTGCATTCTTTAAAGTGTCCCTCTTGGCTGTAGCAAGCTCGCTCCTTCTGTCTGAACTTATATAGTGCTCCAGTAACTAATCAAGGCCCATGCTGAATGGGCGGGGCCACTCCTCCCTGGAAGTGATCTAATCAGAGTTATCACCTACAATTGGGTGGGTTACATCTCCATGGAAACATGCAATCAAAAGGTCACACCCTAATCAGAAAGATTAATCAATCTGCCGCACAAGATTGCGTCAAAGAATATGGCTTTTTCTGGGGGACATAATACATTCAAACTGGCACAGTTCTTTAGCACCCTGTGCATATGCCTAGCATTATACTTCATATCATATTCTCTCTTATTTACTTCTCCAAGATGTTCAGTAGTTCTCAATTTTGGCTGATCATTAGAATTACCTAGGTATTTCTGGGGTTACCTAGGTATTTCTAATACATGCACATATATGATTTAAATTTAAAAATTATATAATTACCTACATTACACATAGATATCTATATAGCCATAGTTATAGCATAAAGATATAATGCCTAGGCCACATCCCAGTCCAATTGAATAAAAATTCGTGCTGGAACTCCAGCATAGTTATATATTTTTTAAAGCTTCCCAGGTGACTTTGATGCATAGGGAAAGTTGAAAAACACCTTACTAGACCATATGACCATAAGCCCCTTGAAGGTATGGTCCTGTTCACTGATGTGTCTATCCCCAGTGTCTTGCACAAGATATTTAAATGGTTATTGAATGAAGAAATGAATAAAAGAACTGGGGGTATTTATCCTGCAGAAGAGAAAAAAAATGGTGGGACTAGATGGCTCACTATATATACATATCTGAAAGCCTTTAATTTGACTTGCCCTGAAGGACATTTTCTGAGTTGCCTCAGGAGGCAAAATTGGAAGTTTATAGAGAGGCACATGGTTGAATATGAGGGAGCACTGTCTAATAGTTCCAGGAGAAACTGAGCCTCTTCTTCCTGCATATATGCCGGTAGAGCCTGGAAGACCCTCTACAAAAAGTTGCTGCATGGAATGGGTAGATGGATAAGATCAGATAATATGGTTCTTGGCCATAGTTTGAAAAGCTCTGTTTAAGGCAGCTGTTATCTACCCTATAAATTAGAATGAAGGACAAGGAGGTGGGGTCCAAAGAACATTTTGAAACTGAGTTCTTACAGTGCAGGAGATCCTCCAGTCTGTATTTTTGACCAATTCTCTCTATAATGTGGGTGTCTTCAAGAGATTCCTTGTTTCCTCCCCACCTCCAACACCACCAAATTTGAGACCTCTGGTCATTGAAACAGCATGAGCAGTCAGGGCGTAAAGGGCCTCATGTCGTCATGGAGTTCTTCCTCTACCTCCTTCTGCCATTAGACTAATTTGTGTACATTAAATGGATGGTTCAGATGTCTGTCAGGGAGGATGGGTCAATACCATGAAATTTCTCTGTAGCACACTTCATTCATCAAGCATAATACTGGTTACTTACTCTTTTCCAAGTGCTAGGGAGAGGGATCAGCCATTGATACACAGATGACTAATATTGATCTCTTATAAATAGCATGGCAGGGAGAAGTAAAGCAGAGGCTAGAAGTCAGTCCAGGGTTCGGACGACTCAGCCATTTACCAGCTGTTTGGTCTTGGGAAATCATGCTGCAGTTTCTCACTGATCAAGTTCTTTCATCAAGTTCTAAGAGGTAGCTTCTCTTTCTAGCTGTATCTTTCATTTCATCTCTTGCCTATTTCTGAAAAAATCTACTAACTTGCTTTCCTTTTTCCATCCACCCTGTCCCCCCGTTCCTCATTCAGCAGTCGGTGATCTTTTAAAAATGTAAATTAGATCTTGTCATTCTGCTTAGCCTTCCAAAACTTTCCCATTGTACTTAGAACAAGATCCAAACTCCTGGATTATGACCTGGAAGAGATTCTGCATAATCTGACTTCCGTCATATCTCTTGGCTCTGGAGGTGGGGGAGGTGGGGGTGGGGTGGGGTTAGGGTGGGGATGGGAGGGGGAAGGAGTCTGGTAGCAAGGTAATACTACCTCAGAGGGAGCATTTGGAAATTGTGTGAAGGCGTTTTTTATTATCTCAATGTTGGGGGCACCACTCGCATTTAGGCAGTCTGGGCCACTTGGTAAATGTCCTATAGTGTGTTCAGCTCAGGGTCCATCACAGTGCCTGATACACAGTAGGTGCTTAAGATTATTTTATGACCCCCCCACCTCAGTTTTGTCATAAGTGAATTGTTATAGTATTTCCTTCATATGTTTGTTATGAGATAGACATAACATTTGTAAAGCACCTGGTACACAATAGCACTTAATAAATGGTAGTGACTGCTGAGCTTTCTTTGCTTTAAGCAACCATAAGTGCCTACTTCATGTTTTCGCTGGGGCATTAGAATCAGAACGTGACCCCTTTGGGGAGGGGTTGGCAAATTGCTTCTCTTTCCCTAAAGCCTAATCTGAGAGAATTCTAGGAGTCCTGGAAAAGGATTAGTCCAGACCCAGCCGCAGAAACTAAAGCGCAGAGGAGCTCCTGGTTCTCTTTCTTGACTCGAGCTCACCCCGAAATCTGGCAGGCCCTGAAATGTCAATTACCTCCTGTTGGAGACAGTGGGGGAGAGTAGCTGAGAGGATGGGGAGGTAGTCTCCCCGCCCTTAGCTCTTCTACTCAGAAAGGAGAAGCGTTCGGCTTCCTCCCGTCTCCTTTCCTCCTTTTTTCCCCCGCCCCTTCTGCTTCGCCAACCCAGCGGCGCCTTCGCTGCCGCCCTGCGAGGGCGCGAGCGTGCTGCACCTCGGGAGCTGCTGCGGCTGAGCTGCCGGGATCCCGGCCCAGCAGAGTCGGGCGGAGCTGGTGGAACCAGGCTGTTGCTTGGGCCGGCAGGCCCGGGAGAGGTGCGGCTTTGCAACAGAAGCAATCGTTAGGGATGCCGGGGCCGGCTCCCCGCGCCAGGTAATGCTGATCCTGCTTGTGGCGCGCTCAGTTGGGCGGTGTTCTGGGGGTCCCTGCCGGCTTCCGGGGAGTGGTGACGCGGGGTCCGGGGGATTTTTTAGGGCGCCCTACCTTGTCTTTCTTTTAAGGGACCCTAAATGAGAGAAGGGGCTGAGAGTGAAACCCTTGGATGAGCCCGCCCGGGGCTAGGCCTGCACTGGAAACTGCTCTCTGGCTGGGGAAGGGTGTGAAGGGGAAGCTGCGCTTTTGGGGGACTGCTCTGTCGCGGGAGCCGTTCTCCGTTGCTAGCACCCTTCCGCTTGGTGGTCAGGGGTGATACCTTGGCTTAGCTGCTGGCCTGCACGGACCATGGGGCTTTTTCCCCTTCGGAGAGCTGGCGGTGTTGGGGGGCTTATTAGTGACTGTTACCAGGTGGAGTGAACTGGGAGATAGCAAACCTGAGGACTGGTCCTTCCTGAGTTTCCTTATCTGTGGAATGAAGGACATTTTGCTTGCAACTCTAGCTTTCCCAGGGTGTCAAACTGTCTTTTGTAAAGGTGAGCTGGAATAGGTTGCAGAGATGGCCCCTTGACACTGGGAGACAGGCAAAACTGGGAAGCAGATCTTGGTATTCTGTCTTCCAGCCAGTTTTTGGATGGCATCTTGTTAGTTTGCTCAGGGCAAGGCAGAGGCTGAGAATGTTGATGTTTATTTTAGTGCTGCTGGGTGTAGAGTAGAGGTATGTTGCATGTAGGGAGGTGGGATTGGGAAGAAGTAAGTGAAGGTGTATTAATGGTTTTTCTCTGAACTGGCTACTTCTTTGATAGTTGAGTATCAAAGCTGCTTTAAACTAGGCTGTCTTCTTTGCAGCCTACTCCTTTCTCTGACAAGATAATATGAAGCCTTGGCACTGTGTAATGCCTTAATCACTTTAATTCCTTCTTTCCTTGATTATCTGAAACCAAGAAATACATGTTAGGCCTGATACTAAACCTACCTTGATTATTTTGGACCTTCCTCTTCCCCTAGTTTTTCTATGATCCCACCACCTCTGCTTCCTCTTCTTTTCTTTCCAATTCCTCCTCCTGATCATTTTTCCTGCTCTGCCCCCTACCCACTTACCTCCGCCCCCTCCCCCGACTTCCTGCCCCAACTTTCTCTCTTCTTCCAGTTCTGCTCATGGCTCCCCTTTTTTATCTCTCCTCCTCCATAGCCAGTTTTTCCTTCTCTCTCTTGGATCCTTCTCTTCTTGTAAGGATTCTTCTCTTTTCTCTTAGAATATCTTGTTAAACTTTCTCATATTTGTTAGGTTATGGTTTGTAGGGACCATTGTTGTTGTTTTTATGAGGTCTGAACACTGTTTTCTACCTAACTCCTTTTGCTTAGAGTTTTACCTCCAAATTCCATCTTCCCTAAGTGCCAGACTCTGTCTTTACTGCCTGCCAAGAAGCAATCCTTCTTCCTGGATTTGTCTCCCATTTTCCTGGAGAGCCAGCAGGCAGGCAGTAGGGAGTATGCAAGATGGAAAGTGGGGAGCTTCAAGGCTAGAGTGGGAGGAGAGCATGAGTATCCAGAAGAGCTGGGTAGAGGCTCAAACACCCTTTAGTGAGATGAGTGACTGAGGGAGGGCCAAAGACTCTGACATCTCTGAGGTATTGCTGACCTGGAGGAAAGGAGTTTGACCAATGAGCCCAGGAAGAAGAGGGGGAGCCTAGAAGAGGATTAGTAGGTGGGGGGGAGGGGAAAGGAGAAGGAGGAGCCCTGGCGCAGAAGAACAGTGGCCTTTTGAAGAAGGTGCCTAAACAATATAGGGGGAATTTAGGGGTAAGGGTCAATATGGAGTGAGTGGTAATGGAAGGACTACAATTTGAAAAAGGGGACCATAGAGATTAATTCTGTTCCCCTCTGAAGGCTTTTCTTTTCTGTTCCCCTCTGAAGGCTTACCCACCCAAGAGGGTGTACAGGGACAAGAATGACAAGATTACTGTTTTCCTGGAGCTCTCTGTCTAGACTAGAATGTGAAATGTATATACAAAAATCTTTGAGTAGGCATCCAACTGTCATCTGACATTCTCTTAATCTGGTTATGGTGCCAGAAGCTGGGGATAAAAAAATGGAAATTGAACTCTGTCACTGCTTTCCATCTACTGCAGATTAAGGAGTGTGGATACCTTTAACCTCATGTGGAAAATATTGTAGAGGGAAGCATAAGAGGCTGTGGTCATACAGTGGAAGGAACTTTTGATTCAGCAAGTCAGTGGCCAAGCTGGGACCTAAACTCAAGTCTTCTCTAAAGGTGGTATCTATTCTCTTTTGCCATGTTAGCTCCTGACCCTGTGTGAACGTAAAGTGTACAAAGAGTTTTCTTATGTTCGCTTTTCTGCCCACCTTTTGAACCCACTGTAGGTACTGCTGGGTTCAAAAAAGAACAGTTCCGTGTGTTAATTCACTGTGCCATGGCCAAATACACACTCTTCATCTTGGAAAGGAAACAGACTTGGTCCCTGTTAACTTCTCCTGGCTCCCGGCCACTTGAATGGCTGGGTGCTGAGCTCCCTCTATGAGTCATTTGATCTCTTCTTCCCCTTCCTCCCTACTCCATTTTCTTAAATTCAATTTTAGGTGGCGGTAAGGTCCAGAGATCAGATGGAGCTAGGCTAGGCATTTTGCTCCCATTGGTCTCTGTAAAATGACGATTTAATGCCTCATAGGGTTGGTGGGTATCAAATGAAATAATGAGTGTGAAATGCTATGTAAACTGTAGGGTGCTGAACAGATGTTACTCTGGTTATTCCCGAATGCATTTTCCAGCCTTGAAAAATGTGCAGATGCTGCAGCCTGAAAGGAATGCCTAGGATTGCTCACTGACTAGTTTAAATATTTACCCAGTATTTCTCAGGTCAAACCAAAAATTTTGGCATCGTCTTGGCATCATCTTTTTTTCTCATACCCTATATCCAATCTCTGAATAATTCATTTGGCTCTACCTTCAAAATATATCTACTTTTGAAATATATCTGACTAATTCTCTGTTCCTACTCTCATCCATCCAAGCCAACATCGGTTTCCACTTTAATTATTGCAAAACTTCCTAATGGTTTCTCTGCTGCTTCTTTGTCCCTCTGCTGTCTATTCTGTGCAGTCAGAGTGGCCTATTTAAAACATAAGTCAGCTAATGTTGCTCCTGCTCAGAACCGTTCAGTATCTTCCCACATGGGGTACAAAATCTGAACTATAAGTTCCTGCACAATCTGACCTCTGGCTACATCTCTGATCTCCATCTCCTACCACATTTCTTCTTGTTCATGCAACTCTAGTCTAACTAGCCTTTTTGCTTTTCTTTGAATATGCCCAGTGTATTCTTATCCAGGATATTTGTACTTGCTGCTCACTTTGCTTCAAATGCCCTCCTTCCAGATAGTACTCTAATTTGCTATCATTTTATTCAGGGTTAAATTGTCTCTTCCTCAGAGAAATCTTTCCTGATTACCTTATCTTACATACCACCACTGCCTTCCTGCCTCCCCCCACCCAATATTCACACAAACAGCTACTCTAATTTTCATTATGGATTTGACAGTGTATATGTATTTGCATCTTTCTCTTTTTAAAAATTTTATTGTGGTAACATGTATATAACAAAATTTACCATTTTAACCATTATTAAGTGTACAATTCAGTGGCATTAATTTACAGTGTTGTGCTACCATCACTACCATCTGTTGTTAAAATTTTTTCATACTCCAAACAGAAACTCTGTACCCATCAAGCAGTAACTCCCCATTCTCCAGCCCCTGGTAAACTCTACTTTACTTTCTGTGTCTATGAATTGGCTTATTCTAGATATTTCATGTAGGTGGAATCATACAGTATTTGTCCTTTTGTGTCTGGCTTCATTCACATAATGATTTCAAGGTTCATCCATATTGTAGCATGTATCAGAATTCATTCCTTTTTATGACTAAGTAATACTCCACTGTATTTGTATACTACATTTTGTTTGTCCAATATCTGTTGATGGACACTTGAATTGTTTCTACCTTTTGGCTATTGTGACTATCACTGTTATGAAATTGATGTACAAGTATCTGTTTGAGTCCCTGTTTTCAATTCTTTTAAGAATATACTTAGGAGTAGAATTCTGGGTCATATGATAATTCTATATTTAACTTTTTGAGGAACCTATTTGTTTATTTCTTTATCTGGTTCCTCTACTAGACCATAAACTCCAAGAGAGCAGAGACTTTGTTTTATTCAGTTAGATTATACTAGTACATTGTAAAGGCACAATAAATATTTGTTGAATGACTGAATATATCTAATAGAGAGGAAAGATTGTGTAGTTGGAAGAGATCATTCCAGGTTAGAAGAAATAACTGAAGGAGTAGAGGGAGAAGAGAGATTGGTTTCTGATGGGAGAGGGACCCTTCATTGTAACTGAAGGGAAGAAGGAGAAGGTGGGTGCAGATGCATGTAGACTTATTGATTTGGGATTGGGAAGATGAAATTCTCCTGAAAAGATTTCAGTTTTTTCATTGAAGGGAGAGAGGTAGGTGAGAAGTTTAAGGGAGAGAAAGTATGACTGGGAAAGCGAACTCACTGGAGGAATATAGTATGCTTTGTGGGTTCAGTTGAAGGCCCATTTGAGAAAGGTGCCATAACTTTCAAGTGAAAGCAACCAGTTGGATTTATAATGTTTTCTTCAACATTCGGCAGCATTTTTATAGAGACAGTTCGGAGATGGTTGTGTTCAACTGTCTCAAAGCTGAGGCTATACCAATTGAATATTGGAAAGGGAGAGAAGAGCAAGAGAATTGATAGTTTTTGATGTTTCAGTGATTTTGTTGGACAATAGTTAGGTAAAGAAAGAATTGAAGGTAGTAGAGGCTGATGGGTGGTGAAAATTGTAGTGAAAGCTCTTGAGCAAGTGAGCTGCATGGAGAGGAGATTGTGTTTGGAGTGTGTATGATTCATTCCAGATACAGCAATTGATGCAGATTTTGGTTGTAAGGTCCAGGGTGTGACCATAGAGTAGTGGCTAACTTGGACTGGAGGTCAGAAAATGGAGTGGTCAAGATGTTGGAAGGGTCATCATTGTGGCTGTTGAAGTCACCTAGAGTGATAACTGGAGGGGTGTAGAAGACTGTAGCAGGATCTAAAGCCTTTCAGTGTGAGTGACCAGGACGTGGGTAGGTGGTAGTAAGGAAATGTGGTAGCAACCAGTGGAGACTACTCAAAGGAATAGAGGTTTTTACAAGAGGAATGGAGAGAAATGGTCTAGATTTCTCACTGAAATCTTAGAACAACACTTATAGGTTGGCTGTGTGAGAGAAACACCCTCCAGTTGAGAGGGCTGCAGGAGAAGTCACTTCTTCAGGTGATAACCAGGTTTCCTTTAATGCAAGTAGGCAAAGGGGAGTGAACTCATGACATATGGGAAGGTGCAGAGGAAACAGTGGGAGGGCTCCAGAGTCAGGAGAGGAGTGGGGAATTTGGTCAGATTAAATGGTGTACAGAAGAGTTTGGAGATGAGAGTTTGGGTGATGACAAATGAATGAAGTAAATGGACATTGGAGGTTTCCTTTGAGGCAGCATGTGGGGGAAATTACAGGATATGTTCAGGCAGAAACTGACTGGAAGGCCATCCATCTAGGGGACAGTAGAGTAGATTCTACTGTTTCCTGGGAGGTTGAACCAGTTGGCCTTTGTTGTTCCTTCCAGCTCTAAGATTGTAAGGTTCTCAGGTTTTAGTGATCATTTTTTCAGTGCAAGCCATCCAATGGGAGGTCTTGAGGTTTGGAGCTTAAATTTGAATTTTTCCCTTAACTGTTGGGAAGAGCTCTATAGGAACTGCAGGTCAGGAATTTCCCAGGACTATAGGAAGAAAACTATAATACTTATAAATACTGGTTTCTGCTACTAATCCTAGTGACTGTCTGCAGGGATTGTAGGAATGAGGAAGATGTGTATGTTTGGGGATTAGGGGTGGCAGGGAGTGTTGTAGGAGAACTTCAGGGCCAGCCTAATTTCAGGAAGCCTTCCAGGTACATACAGCCCTTGTTCATTCTGCCTTAAATTATACTTAGTGTAGAAAGAGTACTTTTGAGAGAAGCAGAATAATCAGAGGCTAGTCATGACTTTATCACTATTTCATTGAATGATTGTAGGTAAATTGCATAGTCCTGTGGGTTTCAAGTTCCTAACAGTAAAATTAAGGTTTGGAACTGGCTGATTTTTCAGGAGCCTTCCAGCTCCTGCGTTTTTTTTTTTTCCCCCCCTTTCTAAAGCAAGCTTCCTTCATCAGTGAATCTTTACTAATTACCTAGTATGTGTTAGACCTGTACTGGGTGGTCCCAAGGATATGGAAATTAATCTGACTCAATTTCATCCCTTGGGTTTCTCATGGTCTGGTGAGGACAACAAGCATGGATTGCAGTTTATATGATGAAATATGGAAACTGCTGAATAGAACCATGTATAAAATGCTATTAAATTTTGGGGAAAGGAACTACTAATATTGGGTGCAAGTAGAGGGACTTCTGTGAAGATTCCATAGAGGAAGTGATTCAAGCTGGGTCTTGAAGGATGAGTAGGAGTTTCCTTGGCAGACAAGTTGGGGCAGAGAGAACAGTGTGGGCAAAGGCAGGGATATGAAAGCATATTGAGCTGGAATGACAAAATTAGTGAACAGTAGAGATAAAACTGGAAAGCTAGATGGGGGATTGGAACAAATATTTTTGGACATCTATTTTGTTCCAGGCAGCATGCTAGGTGCTTTTATATATGTTTTTTAAATTCCCATGATAACTCATAAGTAGATAGTCTTATTTCTATTTTACAAAAGAAGAAACTGAGGGTCAGAAATTAAAGTAGCTTTCTTAACAGCCCACAAAAAGCTAGAAGTTTTCTCAAACACCCCCTCTAGTTTTCAACTCTTTGCTGTCCAGTGGTTGCTTTCTTGTTGCTAAACCAGAGCAAGTGGCTGGAGGCTGCGTAGCAGGAGTGTCTTTGGTCAGAAGGACATCCCTAAGCACATTTAATACTGCAGCATTCCGGGCCCCTGCCAAAGAAAACCTCCTGGCACGATTTAATTAAAGGTCAGATTCGCATAACCAGGGCCTCAGGGGCATACAGGACTCCCCAGTCCTGGGTGGAGTGTTGGTCATGCCAGTCTCAGCGTCACTGGGTTGTTTCAACTGAGAAATGTGTTTAATATGTATGTATGGGTTTGTATATATTATGTCCCCCAGAAAAAGCCATGTTCTTTGATGTAATCTTGTGTGGGCAGAGTATCAGTGTTGGTTAGATTGTAATTCTTTGAGTGTTTCCGTGGAGATGCGACCCACCCAACTGTGGGTGATGACTCTGACTGGATAATTTCCATGGAGGTGTTACCCCACCCATTCAGTGAGTCTAAATTAAATCATTGGAGCCATATAAATGAGCTGACAACAGAAGGAACTTAGTGCAGCTGAGAGTGACATTTTGAAGAGAAGCTACAGCCAAGAGGGACACTTTGAAGAATGCACTGGAACTGAGAGAGGAGCTTCAGCTTACAGAGACATTTTGGAGACGGCCTTTGAAAGCAAACTTTTGCTCCGGAGAAGCTAAGAGAGGACAAATGCCCTGAGAGCAACTAAGAGTGACATTTTTGAGGAGCTGAAGCCTAGAGAGGAACGTCCTGGGAGAAAGCCATTTTGAAACCAGAACTTGGAGCAGATATTGGCCACATGCCTTCCCAGCTAACAGAGGTTTTCTGGATGCCATCGACCATCCTCCAGTGAAGGTACCCGATTGTTGGACACTTTATGGCCTTAAGACTGTAACTGTGTAACCAAATAAACCCCCTTTTATAAGAGCCAATCCATTTCTGGTGTTTTGCATTCCGGCAGCATTAGCAAACTAGAACAATATGGAATAAGATTTTTTCCCTTCTTCCTTTTCCTCCTTCATGTTAAATAATGGCCTCTGATGGGTTATTAGATGTTATCTAATCCCTTTCTCTGCCTCCAGAGTGAACAGTGAAATGTGGTATAGTTGAAAGAGTAGTGGTTCTAGAGTCACACAGACATCATTTCAGGCTCCTGCCTCTGCTGCCCATTAGCTCTGGTGACTTCGGGTCTCTGAGAGTTTGCTTCTTCTGACTTGCTTGCTGTTTTATCCCCAGTACCTAGCATAGCCTGGCAAAGAGTGGGTGATCAGTAAATGTTTGCATGAATGAATGAGGAAAATGATTCCTACCAAATGGTTTTCCAAATTTTCTGTGAACTCGAAAGTGCTATCCAATGTTAGTTGTTATTAAAATATCAGTCCAAATGACGGCTGAAATCTGATTTGTAAAGATGGTTAGTCCAGGGAGTTCCCCAGGGAAACCATTTTTAGCATCTTAGCAACTCTGTTAAGCAGTTTAGAGGAATCTCCTAAACTCCAGGCCCCATTGTATGGCGTTAATGGCATCACAGAGTCCTCTGTGCCGCAGAATTGCAGTTTGTATCTTCCCCCAGGTAACATCTCTTTTCTCATTGTCATCTCTCCACAACCTTGTTTTTTTAATCAACAGCATCGTCTTTTATTTTTAACAGGGGTCATTCATGGCCCAGCTCTAGAGCTGCTTAGAAGGGACCATTTTCTGATTAGTGGTATATGTGGTGCAGAACATTAGAGGATCTGCTTTGTGCTGCCTTTTCAGTCTCCCACTTTAGTTCTTCATGTTGCATTCTACCACTCTGTACTCTTACACTTTGTTATTCCTATGGTTTAGGATGCATTTGCCATCCTCTTTCTCCATCAAAATCATTCATTTATTTATCATCTGTTTGCTTTGGGCCGAATACTAATGCCTGGGCCTACCCCCTACGTATTTAATCAGAGACTGGGAGTAAAGCTCAGACATTGGTGTTTTTTTCCTGAGGATTTTATTAGGGAAAATTTCAAACATAAAGCAAAGTTGAAAGAAGTTTACAGTGAATACTTGTAAATCCACCACCTAGGTTCTACCATGAGCACTTTCATATACTTGCTTTATTACACCCATTATGTATTGTATATTGACATGTATATTATATATTGACATGTATATTATATCACACTTCTATGCCCATCCATTAATCTAATTTTTTTAAATGTGTTTCAAAGTAAATTGCAGACATTAGTACTCTTTCCCTTAAGTACTTCAGCACTGGTGTTTTAAAAAGCTCACAAGTGATTCTAACAGTCCAGGGTTAAAGACTACTAGTCTGACTTATTAATCTTCATGACTCTTCTCTTCAAACCACCTCATCTGTGAAGCTTCACTGATCGCCCCAATTCAATTTAGTCTTTCCTCCCTGTTTTCTGACATTTTACTGCTTGTTCTGTTCTACAGCACTGTTCACAGTTGGCCTGGTATTGTGGTTTTCCAGGCTTATCCATCTTGCTTACTAGACAGTAAAAGCCTTTAGTCAAGATCATATTGTAATTATTTATCTCTGTATCCCCGGTTTCTAGCATAGCACCTTATATATAAGTACTTAGTAGAGGTTTATTGATTTGAATTGTATTTGGATGAAGAACCTGCAACTGCAGCAAAAAGTTTATGTAATTTTCACATGGCTTTATTTACATACTGATTATCTGCACCCTCCCCTCTATGTGTTTATGCTATATCTTCTTGACTTGAAGACTTGGAATTAGGAATTCATTTATCTTCTCCAGCATTTAGCACAGGATCTGGCATGTGCAGATTTTTAGTAAATATCAATCAAGTTCAGCCCAAACATGCTTATATATTTCTAAATTTGCCATTGGCTAGGTTTGACTGACCTAAATATAAATCAGAAGTAGCAGAATTCAGGTCAGAAAAGGTACAAAGAGAAATACTCAAGTACAGTATATTTAGAAAATCCTTTGGCAGAGAGTCTGAAGACATCGGTTCTAGGTCCCTATACTACCTTTGAATCTTAGGCAAGGCCCTTCTGCTCTTTGGACATCAGTTTCCTACTTGTGATATGAGGGAGTCATATTAGATGACCTCTAAGGTTACTTTGGCTTTCATGTTATGTGCATCTTAAAAATCTTTCGTTGTCTTAGTTCTTTTTCATACTGCGGCTGTGGAATCCAAGGATAATGAAGTGGAGAGAGGTAGTTCTTGGTAAGCATACTCCTTCCCTGTACAGTTTCATTTAGTATGTAAAGTATCTTACACATAGTAGCTTCTTGAAAAGTGTTTTCTTTCCCTTCTTTCTATTCTAGAACTATATCTGTGCTTTTTATAGCTCCAAAAAGGGCACAAATCATTTTTCCTCCTTGGTTGCTTCTTGACTAGTATAAGTCTGGAGACTGCATAGTGGCATAACTAGACGTGCTACTCCAGGACACATCAGATTGCAGTTCAGAAGTAAAGGGGCCAAAAGGACCACAGCAAATAGCTAGTAAATAGAATATCTAGGTCTTAAATGCAGGTCTCCCGACTTTAACTCTAGTCATCTTTTGCTATATCATCCTATCAGTGGCCCTTGTGAAACCTCAACCTCCTGCATTTATTAAAGAGCCATTCAATTGATTCATAATTAATATTTCAATATAATTAGTTGCTCATAAATTATTAAGCTAAGTCTTTGTGGTATTGGTAAGATGTGGTCAGTCTGTCTTTCTCTCTGTCTGTTGTATCAGTTTGCTGTCCAGGTAGATTAGAAGGGTGCCATCTGAACCATCATTTAAAATGTTGGCCTCAGGTCTAGCTTTACAGTGTAGCATGTCAGAAGGCACTGGTTTCTCATCCTCCAGAATCTTAAGCCTGAAGAGACTACTAGATTTAAGAGCAATCCTGAAAAGGGAAAGAAGAAACACACTCAAGAGTCAAGTATATTTCTTCTTTTCCCTCATGGGATTGATGTTTTGGACCTTTTTCCTATAAAGTTTAAAATAGTGTGGGTTGTAAAATGCACTAACTCTAAGTATAGACTCACAGAGTGGTGAGGAGATCTATGAAGGAAGGAAGAGAAAAAAGACTTGTGGAGAAACTAAAGGAAAGGACTGGTTGGAGGGCTGTTGGGAAGTTGAAAAGTATAGAAACTCTTAAATCCAGTAAGTTCAGAGGGAAGTGATTAAGAGGAAACAAAACTGTGTTCTGTGAGTATAGTTGAAGGTACTGGCCTTGAAAAGATTTGGGGGACCTTGAAAAATAATTTCAAGTATCTGAAGTTCTGTCTGGGGAAGAGGTAATAGACTTTTCCAGATAGCCCATAGATAGGATTTAGGACTAACAGATGGAAGGTTTTTCTTCTTTATTTGTTTGTTAATTTATTTGTTCACTGATTTCTTCATTTGTTTGTTCATTTGTTCAATAGATCTTTATTGATTACCTAGTCTGTGCCAGGCCTAGCATTGGGGATCAAGAAATAAAAAAAAGTCCAAGTCCAGCACTCTATGAGGGGGTGTAGAGTGAGGGAAATATGTCAACAAATAATTTCAGTGCAGTGTGAGATAGAACTTAATATAAGTAAAAACTCTCTAAATGAGGTGACCAAAGATAGAATAGGCTATCTTTTCGGATTATAGAATTCCTAGCACTGCAGATTTTTAAGCATAGGCTGGATGACCTAGGCTGGAATGTCGTATAGAGAATTCAAACATTAGATTCAGCAACAGATTTTAGGTTTTAAGTAATTTAGAATATCTTTGGAAGTGGAAGTCTACCACTGTGAATTTCTCCAAACATAGTGAAAGAATTGAGAAATGTACAAAAGCCTTTATCAGAAAGGTTGGTGAAGCCCGTCTTGGTACAATCCCGGGCTGTGGGCCTGAAAGGGAGTTACATACAATGAAGCTGTTGGTTAAAGGACCCAGGAGGCATAGAAGGACCTGATTAGAGTATCAGATGACTAAAGGGAGTGTAATTTTGGAACTGGCAGCCTGGAGTGGGAAGGAACACTCGGTACACTTGAGAATTGAGCAAGCAGAAGCTCTGGGAAGCCGAGGGACTTGAGTTGGGGTAGGGAGAAAAAGCAAATGCAAAACTGGGAAATGAAATGGGAAGCAATGGATAAAAAGCACACCACCCAGATAGATAAACAAAATTCCCTTTGATTGCTTGATTTATTTTGTTCAAAAAGAAAAGTAAGGAGTAGTTGGTTTACCAAACGTAAGGACAGGATGAGTTTTACAAAGAGATAAGGTTTGATCTTGGCCTTGTAGGATAAATAAGATTTTTATCCGTCAGAGAAGGGAGCAATCATTGACAGAAGCATAGAGTGAGGTGGGGGTGGGGGAGTAAGAGAAAGCCTGGCAAATTCAGGGAAACTGAGATTTCTGAGGCATAGCTTGAATATAGGCTGGTGTCCAGATATGGTGGCTTAGTTCGTAAGGCAGTTTGATGCCAGGTTGAGAAGGACCTTGAATTTCACCTGAACTAAAGACTTTTTCCTGACATAAATTATTATTATACAAAGCTGTATTCTAAATTCCAAGGATATTTTTAAAAGAGAAACTTTTAGTACCCTAGATGATGACTGAAAGTTGGCTGTTTGCAAGGCTTTTGACTTGGTAGTTGACTCTCCACTCTTACTGTCTTAGAGTCAGGATTTGGATCTTAATCATTAGAAATGCAAGAAGGAATTGTGATAGACCATGGCAGGAAGCTTTATTGGAAAACTGCATCTCAGTGTTGAAGGGGCAGGGCATCTCCACCCTTTTGGTTTTGCTCCATCTCCATCTTTTAAAGCAATGTGTTCTTGTTGAATTCCCATTCATCTTTTGTATCCTTAGCATTCCTACCATATATTATGTCCATAACTTATTATCCTTACTATAAATTCCTTAAAAGCAAGATATGTATATCTCTGTGCATACTTTTGATTAATTCAAATATTTATTGAATCCACTGTGAGTCAGTTACATTCTAGACACCTGTTGGAATGCAAAGGTGACAAAATCACACCCAATGTTTGAGAAACATTGTGGCTCTTGGAGAAGATGTAACTGTAAGTAAACAATTACAATGCAGTAGAAATAAACTTGATGATCTGGGAATATATCCATTGCCTTGGAGGCATGGAGGAGGGAACAGATAACTTCTTGGAGCCATTTTCAAAGGATTTCAGGAAAGAAGTGATAGTTGAATTAAGCCTTGAAGCATAAGTGAATTCACAATTTGAGAATAGGGATATTGGCAAAGGAATGGAGGTGTGAAAGCCATGGTATATTTGAGAAAGTTGGGGAGGTTGGATGCGGCTAGAGTATAAGGGGCCATGGAGGGAGTGGTAGCGGTGGGAGATGAGGATGGAGTAGGTCTGATAGTGGAGGACCTCCAAAAGCAAGCTAAGCAACTTAGCTTTTATTCTAGGATGTTAATGAAAGGTCTTAAGTAGAGAAGTGGCTTTAAGATCACTGATGGCACGTGGAGAAAGGACTGAGGAGGAAACTGCATGTAGGTGATCAGTGAGTTCTTCATTTTTTAGAAAATGTTCATAGGCACTTCTAAAGTCTCTAAGGCATTGTTATGTTTGACTCTAAGGAGCTTACATTCTAAATAGTTATCGTTAAAGATATCATCTCCACTGTAGCTTGGAAGAATAATGAGAAACTTTATTATAAACTCGATCCATTCATCTCTATCCATTGTCAAGGATATGTAATTTATTTTAATGTAATAAAATCTGTCTTCATTAAAGCTATTGGTACATGTGCTAGGAGTTTCTTTCCTTTCTATTAAATTTTTATTACTTCTATTTCCCAAAAGCATTTAAGATGGCCAGTAAATTCAATACTATGTAGGACCAGGATAGTTTCTGTATTAACCATCATATTTTTTAGAACAAAACAGAATTTTAGAGCAGAGAGATACTGGGGAAATGACAAAGTCCAGGGGTCAACAAACTTTTATGGTAAAGGGCCAGATAGTAAATGTTTGAGGCTTTCTAGGTGTGGCAGCTACTCCACACTGCCCTTGTGGTGTGAAAGAAGCCATAGACAGTAAGTAAATGAATGGGTTGGGTGTGCTGTTTTCCATGAAACTATTTACAAAAGCAGATAGCTTTGCTGACCCTTGATAATAGTCCATCCCAGGGAGGGAAAGTGACTTGCCTAAGGTTAAAAAGTTAGAGGTTGGCAGACAACTCACTATGCCTGGAATGCAGTTAGCAGCTTTATTTAACCTTCATATGGATGAATAAATGGAACCCTAACAGGTTAAGGAGTTTCTCTAAAGCTAGTAGGTGGCACAAGGATTCAGATTCCATTTTTCTTTTTCTTTCCTTCTTTCTGTTTTTTTTGTGTTTTTTGTTTTTGAGACTATTTTTTAGAGAACTTGTAGGTTTACAGAAGAATCATGCAGAAAGTATAGTGTTTCCATATACCATTCTTTACATACACGATTTTCTCTATTAACATTTTTCACTAGTGTGGTATATATGTTACAATTGATGAACCAATATTATTGTAGCTACATTATTAACTAAAGATCATAGTTTACATTTGGGTCCACTCTTTGTGTTTTACAGTTCTGTGGGTTTTTTTTTTTTGTCCCAAATAGAAACTTTGTACGTTTCAAGCCTTAACTCCCTATGCCCTACCCTGACCCTGTCCCCTGGTAACTTATATTCTAGATTCTGTCTCTGTGAGTTTGCTTGTTCTAATTATTTCATATCAGTGAGATTATATAATATTTGTCTTTTTGTGTCTGATTTATTTCACTCAACATGATATCTTCAAGATTCATCCATGTTGTTACGTTTCAGAATTTTATTCCTTTTTGTGGTCGAATATTATTTCATTGTGTGTATATACCGCATTTTGTTTATCTGTTTATTGGTTGATTGACGCTTGGGTTGCTTCCATCTTTTGACAATTGTGAATAATGCTGCTTTGAACATCGGTGTGCAAATTGAAATCGAGTCCCTGATTTCAATTCCTTTGAAATGGGATGATTGGGTCACATGATAATTCTATACTTAACTTTCTGAGAAACTGCCAAACTGTCTTCTGTAGCGGCTGCACCATTTCGTTCCCATCAGCAATGAATGAGTGTCCCTGTTTCTCCACATCCTCTCCAACACTTGTAATTTTTCATTTTTTCAATAGAAGCTGTTCTAGTGGGTAGGATGAAGTGGTAGCTCATGGTTTTGATCTTCATTTCCCTAATGGCTAATGTATTTGAGGATCTATCCCTGTGTTTATTGGCCATTTGTAAATCTTCTCTGGAGAAATGTCTCCTCAAGTCCATCACTCATTTTTTAATTCGGTTGCTTATCTTTTTGACATTGAGTTGTAGGAGTTCTTTATACATTCAGGATATTAAACCCTTATCGTATATGTTGTTTCCAAATATTTTCTCCCATTTTGTAGGTTTTCTTTTCACTTTCTTTATAATGTTCTTTGATACACAAAGGTTTTTAACTTTGATGAAGACCAATTTATATATTTTTTCTTTTGTTGCTCATGCATTTTGTGTCAAGTCTGAGAAACCATTGGCTAATACAAGGTCTGAAGTTATTTCACCATATTTTCTTCTTTGAATTTTATTATTTTAGTCTTCTATTTAGGTCTTTGGTCCATTTTGTGTTAATTTTCATATACTGTGTGAGATAGGGTCTGCTTTCATTCTTTTGCATTTGGATATTGCGTTTCCCCAGCACCGTTAATTGAAAAGACTATTTTTTCCCTATTGATTGAACTTAGCTTCCTTGTTAAAAATCAGTTTGTGAAACAAAACAACAACAAAAAAAAGCAGAAAGAAATCAATTTGCCATAAATGTGAAGGTTTATTTCTTAACTCTCAATTCAATTCCATTAGTCTGTATGCACTGGTACTAGTACCAAGAGGTTTTGATTATTGTAGCTTTGTAATAAGTTTAAAATCAGGAATTGTGAATCCTTCAACTTGTTTTTACTTTTTCAAGATAGTTTTAGATATTTGGGGTCCCTTATCCTTCCATAAGAATTTGGTAATTGGCTTTACCATTTCTGCAAAGAAATCTGTTAGGATTTTGACTAGGATTGTGTTGTATTTCTACATTGCTTTGGGTAGAGATTCTACCCAAAGACAATATTTAGTCTTCAAATTATTTTAATTTAGTCTTCAAAATATTTAGTCTTCAAAATATTTAGTTCTACCCAAAGACAATGTTTAGTCTTCAAATTTGTGAATGTGGAATGTCCTTCCATTTATTTAGGTCTTTTTTAATTTCTTTCAGCAATGTTTTGTAGTTTTCATGTACAAGTCCTTTACTTACATCTTTGGTTAAATTTATTCTTAGGTATTTTATTCTTTTAGTTGCTGTTATAAATGGATTTTTTTTTCTTGATTTCCTGTTCTGATTGTTCATTACTAGCATATAGAAACCCTATTGATTTTTGTGTGTTGATCTTGTGTCCCATCCCTTGACTGAATGTGTTTGTTAGCTCTAATAGCTTTGTTGGGGATTTTTGGCATCTTCTCTATATAGGGAAAGTTTTACTTCTTCCTTTCCGATTTGGATGCCTTTTATTTCTTTTTATTCCCTATCAAGACCATTAAAAAATGTACGTCTGGTATGACAAAATCTTTTGGTATTTGTTGATGTATTCTGATGTTTTTGTCTCACTCCTTTGAAAGGGGCATTGGTTCCTGTTTCATCGTATACTTTGTAATCTCATGTGGCACACTGGACATTTTTATATTTTAATGTGGAATTTAGTCCCTGTAGTGTCTGTTCCTTAAGTTTTTTTTCACCTAGTGTTGACAGAGATGTCCTTGAATGCAAGGAGTTAACAAAAACAAACAAAAATACCATTCACAGTCTTTGCCAATGGACTGTGGTGGCGGGTGCTTTCCTTCATAACTTAGCCATCCTAGCAGTGAACCTGAAGAACAACCCAAAGCAAAAGTGTTAGGGTTCTCTCTGGTCTTTTTTGAACATGTGTGTTGTCTTGGATTTGTGTTATAGACATAGGAATTCCCCCATTTATGCAGATCTTCATGGTACCTCCCTTCTCCCTAGGAAGTAGTCTTTTTCTGGTCCTGGTAGCTCTATTCTATGTCTTAAAGCCAGTAATCCTTTGTCCCAGGCCATTGCCATTTGCTTGTTTCTTGTTCTGATTTTGCTAGCTGCTTCTGCATATAGGACATGTTCTGGGATGGCAAGCCAGAGATGTGTGTACTGGTTCAGTCCTTCATGCTGCCTCCAGTTAGAGTGGCACATACATATATATACCCTAGTATATGCACAAAGTTTGTTCTATTCCTTCTGAAACTGGTCGTAGGGACTGCACTGAGAACATGAGCTGGTGGGTGAAGGGTCAGCAATGCTACCATGAGGTTTTTCCACAGTTTTAAAGTTGCCTTTTTCTTGATTTAGGACTTGACCAGTTACTACAGCCCTTTTAAAGTTTTCTGGAGTTTTGAAAAAGACGGTTCTGCCAGTTTTTGCTGTTGTTTAAAACTTCTGTGGGGGAGTATTCCAGTTTGCTATACTACCGTTATGCAAAATACCAGAAATGGATTGGCTTTTATAAAGGGGATTTATTAAGTTGCAAATTTACCATTCTGAGGCCATAAAAGTGTCCAAACTAAGGCATCAACAAGATGATACCTTCACCGAAGAATGGCCTATGGCATCCAGAACACCTTTGTCGGCTGGGAAGACTCGTGGCTGGCATCTGCTGTTACTTTGTTCCCAGATTGCATTTCAAAATGGCTTTCTCCAAAATGTCTCTAGGTCTCTCTTAGCTTTTTCAGCTCCTGTTCATCTAAGCATCTGGGTCCTTCTCACAGCTTCTCTGGAGCAAACTCTGGGCTAGCATCTCCAAACATCTCCAGGCATCTCCAAGTGTCAGCATCAGTGTCAGCTCTTGGCTTCTCTCCAAAATGTCCCTCTCAGCTGCTCTGAGCTCCTTCTATTTGTGAACTCTTTTATAGAACTCTAGTGATTAAATCAAGAGCCATCCTGAATGAGCGAGGTCTATATCTCCATGGAAATAATTTAATCAAATGTTTTGCCCACAGTTGATTGAGTCACATCTCCATGGAAACATTCTATCAAAAGATTCTAACCTAATCAACACTAATACATCTGCCCCCACAAGACTGCATTAAAGAATATGGCTTTTCGGGGGACATATATCCAAACTGGCACAGGGAGAAGGGCATAATCCTAGAGCATCTCACTCACCATCTTGGTAATATTGCATACTCCCTTTTGCTGTATCAAATTTCTGCTTTAAATCACATCTTTGCAGGTCTTCCGTGCTCTCCAGTCCCTTGAATTCATAGAAAAACATGATAGTTGTGAATTTTCAGTGGTTCTTGGCACAGAGTAGGCATTTATATCTTTGAGTATTATTGACTAAATATGCTAGCATTAGCCATGGTATTCAGTGGAAGAGATTGATCTGGGCTCTGATGGAAGGGCTGCATAATTTGGGTTCTTTTAAAATTTTTAACACGTATTTCCCTTTGTTAAAATATAATAAAAGAATTATGTTCTTTCTGATTTCAGTAGCTGCTGCTGGTGGTGACAATGTCAAATAACGGCCTAGACATTCAAGACAAGCCCCCAGCCCCTCCGATGAGAAACACCAGCACTATGATTGGAGCTGGCAGCAAAGATACTGGAACCCTAAACCATGGTTCCAAACCTCTGCCTCCAAACCCAGAGGAGAAGAAAAAGAAGGACCGATTTTACCGATCCATCTTACCTGGAGATAAAAGTACAATTTTTCATTTCTTTCTCAACATCATAATGTTTAAAAAATTTTTTTTGTAACCTAGATAAAGTATCTGTCCTTCCTTGAGTGTTTCTTTATTTTCCTTTAATAACTTTTTTTCCCCTGCTAGGTAGCCTCCTTTTGTTTTCTTCCTAATGTGGCTGAAGCCAGATGGAAGATAAACCCACTTTTGTGGTCTATTTATTATATCTGTGTAAAATTCTTGAGGAATAATTGTGGTGTTCCTGCCAGATTTTAAACAATCTAAAGCCATTTATTTACTTCTAAAATTCTTAAACATTAGAAAGTGTTCATTTGGAAAATGTTCATTTAAAAATAGTTTTAATAGGAATATCTTCTTTCCAAATTCTTGACTGCCTCTTCTTTATTTCAATCTCCTGGTCCCACCTCCAGATAAGGAGATTAAGTGTTACTGAGAAACTCAAGTAATAGCTGAGAAAGCGAATGATAGATAACTAGGCTTCAGCATGTGTTCACTAAGTATAAGTCATATCAGGATACCTCATTTCCTTTTTAATGATAAAACTTATAGAAAAGTAATCAGGGGATTTTAACAATGCATCTGATGAAAATACTGAAATCCTTATGGGCAAGATGGTGAAAAATAGAGATTGGGTGTCCATGTGGATAGATAACTTCTTATTTGACCAAAAAATGTTACTATAAGTGGCTTTTGATCTGATGAAAAGTATTCAGTCATGCTTGTATGGTCCTGTTCTTAAGACAAGCTGAAGAAATTGGCTTTATGTCTGTAAATAATTACCATGAGCTTTTGATATAGATGGACCTTAATCAAATCATAGATTCACCACTTACCAGCTCTGTGGTCTTAGGCATGTTACTTAACCCCTCTGACCTTTGTTTTTTTAATACGTTTTTTTTTATTGTGAACTTTAACATTTATACATAACATTGATAACCTTCAAAATATGAATTAACAAGTAGTTAGCAAATTTCAAAGAATGTTATAGGTTACAGTTCCACAACTTCAGTTATTTCCATTATTGTAAAATATAACATATATATAGAAAGGTGTTAACTTTCAAAATTCAGCTCAACAAGCAGTTATAGAGGTAATTTCAAAAAATGTTATGGGTTACAGTCCCACAGTTTCAGTTCTTTCCTTATTGTGAAATGTAGGATGTATACAGAAAGGTGAGAACTTTCAAAGCACAATTCAATGAATAGCTATAGAGCAAATTTCTAAGAATGTTAAAGGTTATAGTTTCACCATTTCAGTTATTTCCTTCTAGCTATTCTAATACTCCAGCATCTAATATATATATATATATATATATGTAATATATAATACTCCAGCATCTAAAATATATATATATATTTATGTAGAGTTTCAGTATTTGTAATCCTTTGTTAAATCCTATCTTGTTGGTTGCTACCCTTTCCTCTTATTTAATCATTTTCTTGATCTTCAGGGGGTTCGAGGCAGAGACCACCTTAACTTGTTCTTATTGAAATGGGGTGTTGACATTGTGGGGAAGGGGGCTGCATCTCATTGTTGTTCTTAAAGAGGCTGTTGCCTCTGGGTTTTACGACTTGTCTTTCATAGGAACACTGTGGGGTAATTAAGTTTCTGAGAGATAAAACTTAGTGAGTGAATCTTTTATAGAATCTCTGGTAGGGACCTAGATATTTGGGAACTACTTTTGGTAAGGGTATGGAATACTTTGGCCATTTGGCATATCTAGCTGGAGCTTGCATAAGAGAAACCTCCAGGAAAGCCTCTCAACTCTATTTGATATCTCTTGGCCACTGTAACCTTATTTTGTAACCTTTCCTTTTCCCCCTTTTGGTCAAGTAGGCATTTTCAATCTCTCACTGTCAGGGCCAGGTTCATTCCTGGGGATTGTGTCCTATGTCACCAGGGAGATTGATTCCACTGGGAGTCACAACCCACAATGGGGGGAGGTTGATGAATTTATTTGCCAAGTCAGGCTTAGAGGGAGAAAGGCCATATCTGAGCAACAAAAGAGGTTTTCTGGTGGTGTCTCTTAGGCATAATTATAGAAAGACTTAGCCTCCCATTCACAGCCCTAAGTTTGAGCATACCTCAAGATCGAGGGCCTGATTTATTAAGTAGTGGGTTCTTGATTTCACATAACATATATTCTGTCCCAAGATAAACGGTTAGTTTCTCACATTATCTTCACTTAGTTGTATAATTATCATCAGTCTCAATTTTAAACAATTACTGTAACATAAAACGTCCCAGAGCTCTTAGCAGCTACTAATTATTCATCCCTAGTATTAGCGTAGTGCTGGTAGGATATTTCTATTAAATATTGTCTATAGTATGTAATGGGTAGTTTTTCTGTATACCACTCTGTTGTTGACTCTTTGTACCAGTGTCATACCTTATAAATATATCATGCTAACATTTATGTTTGTAGTGCTACTATGTGGGCTATATGCCTTTAAACAATGACTTTTGAACATGTTCTCATCTTCAATGTGGCACTGATACTTATAATCTGGTTAATGAATCATAATCACACCTGTCCATTCCCATACCATTCAGTTCACCTTCATTACCACAGCTGTACATATTAGATTATCATTCCCTTTTCACTAGCTTCTGTCTATCTCTAGGTCCCCTATATTCTAAATTATAATATACTTATTTTACTTTGTTCACAGAGTTCACATTAGTGGTAACATACAATATTTCTCCTTTTGTGTCTGGCTTATTTCATTCAGCATTATGTCTTCAAGGTTCATCCATGTTGTCATATGTTTCATGACCTCGTTCCCTCTTACTGCTGTGTGGTATTCCTTCGTATGTATATACCACACTTTGTTTATCCACTTATCTGTTGAAGGACACTTGGATTGTTTCCATCTCTTGGCAATTGTGAACAATACTGCTATGAACATTGGTGTGCAAATGTCTGTTCGTGTCACTGCTATCAGATCTTCTGGGTATACACCGAGAAGTGAAATTGCTGGATCATAGGGTAACTCGATATCTAGTTTTCTAAGGAACCAACAGACTGTCTTCCAGAGTGTCTGTACCATTATACAGTCCTACTAGCAATGAATAAGAGTTCCAATTTCTCCACATCCTCTCCAGCATTTGTAGTTTCCTGTTGGTTTAATGGCAGCCATTCTAATTGGTGTGAGATGATTTCTCATTATGGTTTTGATTTGCATTTCCCTAATAGCTACTGAGTATGAACACTTTTCTCATGTGTTTTTGAGCCATTTGTATTTCCTCTTTGGAGCAATGTCTTTTCATATCTTTTGCCCATTTTATAATTGGGCTGTTTGTGCTATTGTCATTGAGTTGTAGGATTTCTTTATGTATATAAGATATTAATCTCTTATCAAATATGTGGTTTCCAAATATTTTCTCCCATTGTGTTGACTGCTTCTTCACCTTTCTGACAAATTCCTTTGAGGTATAAAAGCTTTTGATTTTGAGGAGTTCCCATTTATTGTTTTTTCTTTTGTTGCTTGTGCTTCGGGTATAAGGTCTGAGAAGCTACCTCCTAATACTAGGTCTTGAAGATGTTTCCCTACATTATCTTCTAGGAGTTTTATGATACTGTCTCTTATATTGAGGTCTTTGATCCACTTTGAGTTAATTTTTGTGTAAGGTGTGAGGTAGGCAGAACACTCACCTGTTCTAAACACAGTCCCTCAGCTTCTCCAGCTATGTCCTCACTCTGTGCCAGCTGTTGCACGTTGGAACCACTGTTCTGGAGCACTTTCTGTCCGTTATCTAATATTTTTCTTGGAGGAGAATTTTGCTTTGTCTCTTAATCCACCATCTTCTCAGTAGTCTGACCTTTGTTTTTGTTATCTCTAAAATTAGGATAATATCTCACAGGGTTACTGAGAAGATTACATGTAAAGTTTCTAATACAGTATCTTCCACATAGAAGGTAATCAAAATTTTCTCTTAGCTTTTTTGTTGATGAGTAGAAGCTGGAGGCATAAGTATTAGACCATGTGATAAAGTCATAATTGGATTTAAAAGAACTTGAAATAATAGAACAAATATAATAAGCAAAATGGTGAAGTGTAGAAAATATCTTACATTGCAGAAAAATATAGCTGCAGAACTATAGAGTAGCGGAGATGGCAGATGATGGTATCATTAACCTAATAGGGAATTGCAGAAGAGGAGTGAGTCAGGAAGATTGGTGGTTGGAGTACAGGAAAGACAATGACTTTAGACATACTGCGTTTGAAGTGTCTTCATGCAGAGGTGTCTTACAGTAAGTGATATCACATATAGTGAATGCTGAATAATTGAAATGAGAGCGATTTTGGACTTTTAGGGAGTATTTGGGCTTATATTTTTTTGTTTAGGGGTACTCTTCCTTCATTATGAGCTCTTTGGGTTCTGGACAGAAGAAATATGGGTTGTTTTGCTTTAACTTTGATTTTCTCACTAATCCACTTATATAGTGGTTGCCAATTCCTTAGGTACATTGGCTGTGATCTAGGTGGTATATGTCACTCTGCCCTGGAACCTTTTCCCACATATATAGCCAACTTTGTTTATCCCTCAATTTTGTTTTAGGTTTGTTTGTTTTTTGTTTGTTTTTTAATATTGTACTTTACCAGCCATAATTCTTGAACTTTATAAATAAGTAGGCTTTCAGGCCAAGTGTCTACATGTGGTGAAAGTGGTGAAACTTTTAAAATTAAAAAGTTCAAATTGTTCTTGCTGAGTCATACTAGGGATACCTTGTGCTTCAAGGGATACCATCAAGAAATGGAAACACAACCCCCAGAATGGGAGAAAATATTTGCAAATCATAAAACTGATAAGGGACTTGTATCTAGATATATAAAGAACTATTACAACTCAGTAATGAAAAGATAGCCAATCAAAAAACTGGCAAAGGACTTGAATAGACATTTCTCTAAAGAAGATATACAAATGGCTAATAAGCACACGAAAAGATGCTCAACATCCTTAGCTATCAGGGAAATGCAAATCAAAACCACAATGAAATACCACTTCACATCCACTAGGATGGATAGAATAAAAAAGACAGATAATATCAAGTGATAGTGAGGATATAGGGAAACCCTCATACACTCACTGCTGGTGGGCATGTAAAATGGTGCAGGCACTTTGGAAAGTGCAGCCTGACATTTCCTCAAAAGTTTAAATGTGGTATTTACCATATGACTCAGTAATTCCACCCCAAGTATATATCTAAGGAAAGTGAAAATCTGTGGTCACACACGAATGTTGTACATGAATGTTCATAACAGCATTATTCACAATAGCCAAAAAGTGGATACAACCTCAACCGATGAAAAGATATATAAAATGTGATGTAGTAATACAATGAAAAATTATTTGGCAATGAAAGCAAAAGAAGTACTGATGCTTGCTACAACATGGATGAACCCTGAAACCATTATGCTAAGTTTAAGAAACTAGTCACAAAGGACCACTTATTATTTGATTCCATTTATATGAAATGTCTAGATAGGCAAATCCATAATACAAAAAATAGATTAGTGGTTGCCTGGGACTGATGGGATTCATGAGTGACAGCTTAAGGGTGTGGGGTTTCTTTTTTGGGGTGATGAAATGTTCTAAAATTGATTGTAAGTAATGTTTGCACAACTCTGTGAATATCCTAAAAGCTATTGAATTATATACTATTAGTAGGTGAATTGTATATTATGTAAATTATATCTTAATAAATAAAATGGTTGGGAAAAAAAAGATTCCTGCTTAAAATAGCAGGTGGAACCAAAAACCTTCAGATATCGTTGGGAAGTGAAGGGACACTCTGGTATGCTGCATGGGGACGTGGGATAGTCCAGAGCTGGGGTTGGGTTATTTGGATTGTTGTCTTGGTTTTCCTATAAATTGGCTGCCTGATTTGGGTCAATTACTTCTTTGTAGACTTCTCTGCCTTCATCTGAAAAATGAGAATCAGATCAGTAGACAGGTATTGATTGTCTCTTATAACTTTGAAATGCAATAATTGCATAAGTGAGGTATTGTAAAGATAAGATTGAATCAGTCTTGGACATCTAGGTGAAAAGAACTAAGCCATTGTAAAGTATTTTAGTCAGTGATCAAGTTGTAGATCCAGAGGAACTCCTTGAAATCCTGAGTAGCCATAGGCCAAATCTGGTCTGAAAACAAATCTTATAGCCTCGAGATCAAAGCTGCATCTTTACAGGTTGGAAGCATAGAGATAGAAAACAGAGTTTTAAGGTCAACTGAAATGATTTAATAACTTCCCTTTCATTTCCTAGTTATAGATTCTCTACAAACACCCTAAGCACATAGGTATAATAGCCCTTAATGGCTGTAATTAATGCATACATCAAAATGAAATTGTAGTGAGGTTTTTTCTTTTTGCCTGGAGCCTTTGTTCTTAACTTTGTGCCATTGATATTATTCAACCAGTGAACATTTGTTGACCTACTTTGTGCTTGATTTGGTCCTGGCAGACTACATGACAGTGTTGGGCAGTCTTTGAAGCAGTATGCCTTGCATATCGTATTTGAAAATTTATACCAGCTGCATAGAGAAATAAATGGTCTAGAACTAGAGTTAGAGAATGTAGATTGAGTCCTGCCTCTGCCATTTACTAAAGCTGTGATTTTTTTCACCTCTTATCTGCCTGTTACCAGTATCCTCATTTGTAAAGTGGAACTAGTATAATTCCCATCCAGCCTATTTCATTAATAGGCTTTTGTCATTTGATATAATGGATCTATAAAGCACTTGCTGAACTGTAAAGCATTATGCAAATCTTAATTTGTTTTTACTTTTTAAGGAAACCTCCTTTATTGTTTTATTTGACATCCACAACAACCCATTTTCATTTGGGGAGACTGAGGCTTAGGGAAAAGTAAATTAAGTCTTAGTTGGAAAGTGGCTGGGATGAGCATGGAACCAACTCTTCCTGAAGTATCTGTTCCATCATACCATACTATCTCTGTTAGTTGTTCTCAACCCTGGTTACACATCTGACTTGCATGTTTGCTTTTAAAATATACAGATGCCTAGGTTCTATCCATGCTTTTGGAGCCAGAATTTCCAGAAGGATACTAAGTAGATTTGGGAGATCAGAGAGGAGTTCTCTGTGGGCTGCAGTAGTGGTTGAGATTTGAGCTAGTTGTGGGTAGAATGTCTGTGGATACTGCCTAATGCTGACCTTAAGAGTGCCTTTAGTTTGTGCATACCTAATTGGAAGGAGAAACTGTAATTGAGAGCCTGTAATAGGTGGTGCTGAGTTGCAAAATTCCATGTGAGAAAGCCTGGTTCCTGTGGTTAGGATCTGGAGCCTTTGGTTTATTCTAAGAAGTTCTGCAGTATTTAGTTTGGACTCTTTTTCTGGCTGCATTTTCACAACCAAAGTGGAATTCTCCCAGCTTGGGAAGAGATTAGCCAAGTTAATTTTAAAACTGGACTATGTCAGTGTTTATCTCACTGAGTTTGGAACGTTTATTGCTTTGAGCTCAGATTAGCTCGGGTGAACCAATGAGAGGTGCTGCTTAAAAATAAATTTTTTAAAAAAATTAAATAAGGCCAGCGATTTGTGTTGAAACTTTGAAAGCTATACTGAAACATGGGATTTTGCAGTGTCAACCTCATTTCCCATGCTGTCAGAAGTCCAAAATGGAGTAGACCAAAAATAGTTAGGAAAAGTTGGAATGGGGTTGGGTTGCAAACTTCTTTTCCCACTTTATCTCCTCAACTCTAAGATCTGGTGAATGTGGACTCAGGGTGATTCTTCCTTCTCTCTTCTCAACCAGTTCCACTGTCTTAATGAGTGGGTTGCAAAAAACTCTTTAGTTTACAAAGCATGTTTATTTCCTTTACCTTAGTTGATCCTCAAAATAGTAATAAAAATAATAAATAGTAAAAGTGTGTATAACAAATAGTAATAACAAAAAAATAATAGCAACAATAATTCAACCATTTTTTATTGAATGCCTATTAGATACCACACACTGTATTAGGAGCTTCCCTGTGTTTGGAAATACATCAGTCCTTTGAGGTAGATAATTATTTTATTTTATAGACAGTAAACTGAGATTCACATTGATTAAGTAATGGCCCCAAGGTCATCTAGGTGGGATGTGGCAAAGCTGGGATTAGAGTTCTGTCTGATTTTAAGGACCTATCTACTAAACAAAACTGACACTCTAGGGCTCAGAAAGACAGTAACCTGACAAGGCCACATGGTTGCATAGTTACAGAGCATGGAGTCTGAATTTGAACCAGTATCTAGACATCTGGACTGTGTTCTTTCATTCTTCTAAGCCCTCAGATACCTTAAAATGTTTGAAGTCTCCCAGCCTAGAGAAGTTCAGACTAGTGCTTTTAGTAGAACTGATTTGGCTGGTTCTTTTACTTTAAAGCAAATTTGCATTTAATTGACATTCACTCTATCACTCACTGGCATATTGTGTATTCTGCACTATGGGGAAGGCACGATGCATATAGAAGTAGCTGTGTTGGAGTTGGAGCACTTGAGACTACCATCATTCCCCTTTCTTGACTTTGTGACCTTTAGCAAGTCATTCTACTGTTCTTAGTCTCAGTTATTGTATCTTTAATATGAGTACATAGTAATATTTATCTTAGAGAGTTGTTGAAAGGATTATAACAGAAGACTAAAGATGTGAAAAGTGACATGTAAATTGAGCAGCCTTTTTGAGAGTTGGTAGTAATTTTTGTGGCCACTACTGTATTATTATTGTTTCTAATCATGATTTTCCTTGGATTCTGTGATTAAATTAACACTTCAGAATGTTATATGATTTACAAATTAATTACTCTTAACAGCGTTTCTGTAAAATGGCATTAATGAATGATCCCAGGCTAAAATCCCTTTCTCCGTAAGTATAGACAAATAGACCAATGGTATAGAATTGAGAGTTCAGAAATAAACTCACACATTGGGTTTTTGATTTGTAACAAAGGTGCCAAGTCCACTCAATGGGGAGAGAATAGTCTCTTCAACAAATGGTACTGGGAAAACTGCAAAAGAATGAAATTGGACTTATATTATACACAATATGTTCAAATTAACTCAATATAAGTCAAGAACCTAAATGTAAGAGTTAAAACCATGCAAGTGAACTTGCTGCCCTCTCCCACTATGTGGGACATGACTCCCAGGGATGAGCCTGGACGCGACATTGTGGGATTAAAAAAGCCTTCTTGACCAAAAGGGGAAGAGAAATGAAGCAAAATACAGTTTCAGTGGCTGAGTGATTTCAAATGGAGTCGAGAGGCCATTCTGGAGGTTATTCTTATGCATTATATACATATCCGTTTTTAGTTTTTAGTATATTAGAATAACTAGAAGGAAATACCTGAAACTATTGAACTGCAATCCAGTAGCCTGGATTCTTGAAGATGATTGTATAACTAAATAACTTACACGGTGTGAACATGTGATTGTGAAAACCTTTGGCTCACACTCCCTTTATCCAGTGTATCAACAGATGAGTAGAAAAATGAGGACAAAAAAGTAAATGAATAATGGGGAATGTTTTAGGTGTTCTTTTTTACTTTTAATTTTTATTCTTGTTCTTACTTTTTTTTGGAGTAAGGAAAATGTTCAAAAATTGTGGTGATAAAGGCATAACTATATGATGATACTGTGGACAATTATTGTACATTTTGGATGACTGTAGGTTATGTGAATATATCTCAATAAAGTTGCATAAAAAAGCATTTCATCCTAGACATATAGTTGGTCTTTCACTATTTTGTTAAGAAAGAAAATTGATCATTTACAATTAAATAAATTTAAAAAAAAAAAGAGTTAAAGCCATAAAACTCTTAGTTGATAACATAGGAGTAAATCTTTAAGACCTTGGATTCAGCAATGGATTCTTAGATATGACACCAAAAGCTTGAGAAACAAAAGAATAATTAGATAAATTGGACTTCATCAAAATTAATAGTTTTTTTTTGTTTTTTGTTTGTTTTTCCATCATAGAACATAATCAGGAAAGTAAAAGGACAACCTGCAGAATGGGAGAAAATGTTTGGAAACCATATATCTGATAAGGGTTTAATATCCACAATGTATAAACAGCTACTACACTTACCAACCGAAAGACAAGCAACCCAATTTAAAAATTGGCAAAGGTCTTGAAGAGACATTTCTCCAAAGAAGATACACAAATGGCCAATAAACACAAGTAAAAATGCTCAACATCATTAGTCATTAGAGAAATGCAAATTAAAAACCACATTGTTTTTGAAACCACGATATTTTAAAAGAAAAGCTATAAAATAAAAAATAAAATCCCTTTCTCTCCCTACAAAGGCACTCAGTTTCCTGTTGGTTTAGACAGGGTTAGTGGGAAGGACAGATCAAATAATTCTGTGCTGAAACCAGGCAGATCCAAGGCCAGGTTTCCCAAGAAGTTCTTAAGAGTTCTTTGTAATGTCAGAAGTAGGATTCTAAGCTCTGGATATTGACCTGGGCTTCTGGAATAAATAAAATGTTTGAAACTGAGTCCAAGAAGGTAAGCTCAACCTCTTAAAACTACAAATCTCAGATACATTTTAATTTCTTTCTCCTACTCTAACCTCCCCTTTCCCTTTCCTTTCCCTTTTTCCCATCTTCCTTTTCTTTTTCTGTGTTCTTCTAATTCACTTACATTGTTGTTGTCAATATATGTCAAGATTTTCTAAGCAAATAATACTTTAAAAAATCTGCTTGAGATTTGGAGTCTATTGAAGTATTCCTGTTTACTTGCTGTGTGACCTTGGAATAACTCACCAAACTTCTCTGGGCTTCAATTTCTCATCCATAAAATGAGTGGGTTGAATTAAGTGACTGGAACAACACATATAGCTCATGAACAATAATTTTTGTAGGTTCTTACACTGAATTTTTAAATGTTTATATAGAAAAATGCACAATTCAGAGATATATATCTCAATGAATTATCACAGTGACTTCACCTGTGTGACTACTACCCTGGCCATATTTTTCTAATCTGAATTTTCTATGTACATGATTATATTACCTGTAAATTGTGGTTTTTAAATTTGTATTTTTTATTAGGGGAGGTTAGGTTTACAGAAAAATCATGCATAAAATACAGAGTTCTCTTATACTACCCTATTATTAACACCTTGCATTAGTGTGGTATATTTGTTGCAATTGATGAACAAACATTTTTGTAATTGTACTATTAACTGTAGACTGTGATTTACTGTAGGGTTCACTGCTGTACAGTCGTTTGGATTTTTTTTTTAATTTATTCTGATAACACATATATAACCTGAAATTTCCCCTTTTAACCACATTCAAATATACATTTCAGTGCTATTAATTATGTTCACACTATTGTATTACCATCACCACCATCCATTACCAAAACTTTTCTATCATCCCCAATAGGAACGCTGTACAATTTAAGCCTTAATTTCCCATTCCCTATCCCCACTCCGGCCCCTGGTAACCTGTATTCTAGTTTTTGACTCTATGAAGTGGCCTATTCTAATTATTTCATAACAGTGAGATCATACAATATTTGTCCCTTTGTTTCTGGCTTATTTCACTCATCATGATGCCTTTGAGGTTCATCCATGTTGTTGCACGTATCAAAACTTCATTCCTTTTTATGGCTGAATAATGTTCCATTGTGTGTATTTATACCATGTTTTGTTTATCCATTCATCTCTTGGTGGACATTTGGGTTGGTTCCATCTTTTAGCAAGTGTACATAATGCTGATATGAACATATGTGGTTTTTTTTTTTTTTTTTTTTTTTTTATCATCATTTTATTGAGATATATTCACATACCACGCAGTCATACAAAACAAATTGTACTTTCGATTGTTTACAGTACCATTACATAGTTGTACATTCATCACCTAAATCAATCCCTGACACCTTCATTAGCACACACACAAAAATAACAAGAATAATAATTAGAGTGAAAAAGAGCAATTGAAGTAAAAAAGAACACTATGTACCTTTGTCTGTTTGTTTGCTTCCCCTACTTTTCTACACATCCATCCATAAACTAGACAAAGTGGAGTTTGGTCCTTATGGCATTCCCAATCCCACTGTCACCCCTCATAAGCTACATTTTTATACAACTGTCTTCGAGATTCATGGGTTCTGGGTTGTAGTTTAATAGTTTCAGGTATCCACCACCAGCTACCCCAATTCTTTAGAACCTAAAAAAGGTTGTCTAAAGTGTGCGTAAGAGTGCCCACCAGAGTGATCTCTCGGCTCGTTTTGGAATCTCTCTGCCACTGAAGCTTATTTCATTTCCTTTCACATCCCCCTTTTGGTCAAGAAGATGTTCTCCATCCCACGATGCCGGGTCTACATTCCTCCCCGGGAGTCATATTCCACGTTGCCAGGGAGATTCACTTCCCTGGGTGTCTGATCCCACGTAGGGGGGAGGGCAGTGATTTCACCTTTCAAGTTGGCTTAGCCAGAGAGAGAGGGCCACATCTGAGCAACAAAGAGGCATTCAGGAGGAGACTCTTAGGCACAAATACAGGGAGGCCTAGCCTCTCCTTTGCAGCAACCGTCTTCCCAAGGGTAAAACTTATGGTAGAGGGCTCAACCCATCAAACCACCAGTCCCCTATGTCTGTGGTCATGTTAGCAACCATGGAGGTGGGGTAGGCGAATACCCCTGCATTCTCCACAGGCTCCTCAAGGGGACACTACATCTTTTTTTTTTTTTTTTTTTTTTTCCCTTGTTTGTCTTTTTTCTTTTTTTTTTTTTTTTTTTTTTTTTAACTTTCCCTTCTTTTTTCAAATCACCTGTATGGAAAAAAAAGTTAAAAAGAAAACAAACATACAATAAAAGAACATTTCAAAGAGACCATAGCAAGGGAGTAAGAAAAAGACAACTAACCTAAGATAACTGCTTAACTTCCAACATGTTCCTACTTTACCCCAAGAAAGTTACATAATATAGCAACATTTCAGTGAACTTGTTCCTACTACATCCATCAGAAATTAACAGACCATAGTCATTTCTGGGCATCCCCAGAACGTTAAATAGCTTATCTGTTCTTCTTGGATTATTGTTCCCCCTTCCTTAATTGCTCTCTACTGCTAGTTCCCCTACATTCTACATTATAAACCATTTGTTTTACATTTTTCAAAGTTCACATTAGTGGTAGCATATAATATTTCTCTTTTTGTGCCTGGCTTATTTCGCTCAGCATTATGTCTTCAAGGTTCATCCATGTTGTCATATGTTTCACCAGATCGTTCCTTCTTACTGCCGCGTAGTATTCCATCGTGTGTATATACCACATTTTATTTATCCACTCATCTGTTGAAGGACATTTGGGTTGTTTCCATCTCTTGGCAATTGTGAATAATGCTGCTATGAACATTGGCGTGCAGATATCTGTTCGTGTCACTGCTTTCCGATCTTCCGGGTATATACCGAGGAGTGCAATCGCTGGATCGAATGGTAGCTCTATATCTAGTTTTCTAAGGAACTGCCAGACTGACTTCCAGAGTGGCTGAACCATTATACAGTCCCACCAACAATGAATAAGAGTTCCAATTTCTCCACATCCCCTCCAGCATTTGTAGTTTCCTGTTTGTTTAATGGCAGCCATTCTAACCGGTGTTAGATGGTATCTCATTGTGGTCTTAATTTGCATCTCTCTAATAGCTAGTGAAGCTGAACATTTTTTCATGTGTTTCTTGGCCATTTGTATTTCCTCTTCAGAGAACTGTCTTTTTATATCTTTTGCCCATCTTATAATTGGGCTGTCTGTACTATTGTCATTGAGTTGTAGGATTTCTTTGTATATGCAAGATATCAGTCTTTTGTCAGATACATGGTTTCCAAAAATTTTTTCCCATTGAGTTGGCTGCCTCTTTACCTTTTTGACAAATTCCTTTGAGGTGCAGAAACTTCTAAGCTTGAGGAGTTCCCATTTATCTATTTTCTCTTTTGTTGCTTGTGCTTTGGGTGTAAAGTCTAGGAAGTGGCCTCCTAATACAAGGTCTTGAAGATGTTTTCCTACATTATCTTCTAGGAGTTTTATGGTACTTTCTTTTATATTGAGATCTTTGGTCCATTTTGAGTTAATTTTTGTGTAGGGGGTGAGGTAGGGGTCCTCTTTCATTCTTTTGGATATGGATATCCAACTCTCCCAGCCCCATTTGTTGAAAAGACCATTATGGCTCAGTTCGGTGACTTTGGGGGGCCTTATCAAAGATCAGTCGGCCATAGATCTGAGGGTCTATCTCTGAATTCTCAATTCGATTCCATTGATCTATATGTCTATCTTTGTGCCAGTACCATGCTGTTTTGGCAACTGTGGCTTTATAATAAGCTTCAAAGTCAGGGAGTGTAAGTCCTCCCACTTCGTTTTTCTTTTTTAGAGTGTCTTTAGCAATTCGAGGCATCTTCCCTTTCCAAATAAATTTGATAACTAGCTTTTCCAAGTCTGCAAAGTAGGTTGTTGGAATTTTGATTGGGATTGCATTGAATCTGTAGATGAGTTTGGGTAGAATTGACATCTTAATGACATTTAGCCTTCCTATCCATGAACATGGAATATTTTTCCATCTTTTAAGGTCCCTTTCTATTTCTTTTAGTAGAGTTATGTAGTTTTCTTTGTATAGGTCTTTTACATCTTTGGTTAAGTTTATTCCTAGGTACTTGATTTTTTTAGTTGCTATTGAAAATGGTATCTTTTTCTTGAGTGTCTCTTCAGTTTGTTCATTTCTAGCATATAGAAACATTACTGACTTATGTGCATTAATCTTGTATCCCGCTACTTTGCTAAATTTGTTTATTAGCTCTAGTAGGTGTATCGTTGATTTCTCAGGGTTTTCTAGATATAAGATCATATCATCTGCAAACAATGACAGTTTTACTTCTTCTTTTCCAATTTGGATGCCTTTTATTTCTTTGTCTTGCCGGATTGCCCTGGCTAGCACTTCCAGCACAATGTTGAATAACAGTGGTGACAGCGGGCATCCTTGTCTTGTTCCTGATCTTAGAGGGAAGGCTTTCAGTCTCTCACCATTGAGTACTATGCTGGCTGTGGGTTTTTCATATATGCTCTTTATCATGTTGAGGAAGTTTCCTTCAATTCCTACCTTTTGAAGTGTTTTTATCAAAAAGGGATGTTGGATTTTGTCAAATGCTTTTTCAGCATCTATTGAGATGATCAATTGATTTTTCCCTTTCGAGTTTTTAATGTGTTGTAATACATTGATTGTTTTTCTTATGTTGAACCAGCCTTGCATGCCTGGAATGAACCCCACTTGGTCATGGTGTATGATTTTTTTAATGTGTCTTTGGATTCGATTTGCAAGTATTTTGTTGAGGATTTTTGCATCTATATTCATTAGGGAAATTGGCCGGTAGTTTTCCTTTTTTGTAGCATCTTTGCCTGGTTTTGGTATTAGATTGATGTTAGCTTCATAAAATGAGTTAGGTAGTGTTCCATTTTTTTCAATGTTTTGAAAGAGTTTGAGTAAGATTGGTGTCAGTTCTTTCTGGAAAGTTTGGTAGAATTCCCCTGTGAAGCGATCTGGCCCTGGGCATTTATTTGTGGGAAGATTTTTGATGACTGATTGGATCTCTTTGCTTGTGATGGGTTGGTTGAGGTCTTCTATTTCTTCTCTGGTCAGTCTAGGTTGTTCATATGTTTCCAGGAAATTGTCCATTTCTTCTACATTATCCAGTTTGTTGCCATACAGTTGTTCATAATATCCTCTTATAATTTTTTTAATTTCTTCAGGATCTGCAGTTATGTCACCTTTTTCATTCATTATTTTGTTTCTATGGGTCTTCTCTCTTTTTGATTTTGTCAGTCTAGCTAGGGGCTTGTCAATCTTGTTGATCTTCTCAAAGAACCAACTTTTGGTGATATTTATCCTTTCTATTGTTTTTTTGTTCTCTATGTCATTTATTTCTGCTTTAATCCTTGTTATTTCTTTTCTTGTACTTGGTTTAGGACTGGTTTGCTGTTCATTTTCTAGCTTCTTCAGTTGATCCATTAGTTCTTTGATTTTGGCTCTTTCTTCCTTTTTAATATATGCGTTTAGTGCTATAAATTTCCCCCTTAGCACTGCTTTTGCTGCATCCCATAGGTTTTGGTATGTTGTGTTCTCATTTTCATTCGTCTCTATATATTTAGCAATTTCTCTTGCTATTTCTTCTTTAACCCACTGATTGTTTAGGAGTGTGTTGTTTAACCTCCAGGTATTTGTGAATTTTCTAAGTCTCTGATGGTTATTGACTTCTAATTGTATTCCATTGTGGTCAGAGAATGTGCTTTGAATAATTTCAATCTTTTTAAATTTATTGAGGCTTGTTTTATGTCCCAGCATATGATCTATTCTGGAGAAAGTTCCGTGAGCACTAGAAAAGTATGTGTATCCTGGTGATTTGGGATGTAATGTCCTGTAGATGTCTGTTAAATCTAATTCATTTATCAGATTGTTTAGGTTTTCAATTTCCTTATTGGTCTTCTGTCTGGTTGATCTATCTATAGGAGAGAGTGATGTGTTGAAGTCTCCCACAATTATTGTGGAAACATCAATTGCTTCCTTTAGTTTTGCCAATGTTTCTCTCATGTATTTTGTGGCACCTTGATTGGGTGCATAGACATTTACGATTGTTATTTCTTCTTGCTGAATTGCCCCTTTTATTAGTATGTAGTGGCCTTCTTTGTCTCTCAAAACATCCCTGCATTTGAAGTCTATTTTATCTGAGATTAATATTGCTACACCTGCTTTCTTTTGGCTGTAGCTTGCATGAAATATTTTTTTCCATCCTTTCACTTTCAGTTTCTTTGTGTCCCTGTGTCTAAGATGAGTCTCTTGTATGCAACATATTGATGGTTCATTTTTTTTGATCCATTCTGCGAATCTATATCTTTTAATTGGGGAGTTTAATCCATTTACATTCAATGTTAAAACCGTGAAGGCATTTCTTGAATCGGCCATCTTATCCTTTGGATTATGTTTGCCATATTTTTCCCTCTCTCTATTAATATCCTTTATTGTACCCATACCGAATCTCTTTAGTACTGAACCTTTCTCCAAGTCTCTCTGTCCTGTCTTTGTTTCTCTGTCTGTAGGGCTCCCTTTAGTATCTCCAGTAGGGCAGGTCTCTTGTTAGCAAATTCTCTCAGCATTTGTTTGTCTGTGAAAAATTTAAGCTCTCCCTCAAATTTGAAGGAGAGCTTTGCTGGATAAAGTATTCTTGGCTGGAAATTCCTCTCTCTCAGAATTTTAAATATATCGTGCCACTGCCTTCTTGCCTCCATGGTGGCTGCTGAGTAGTCACTACTTAGTCTTATGCTGTTTCCTTTGTATGTGGTGAATTGCTTTTCTCTTGCTGCTTTCAGAACTTGCTCCTTCTCTTCTATGTTTGACAGTGTGATCAGTATATGTCTCGGAGTGGGTTTTTTTGGATTTATTCTATTTGGAGTTCGCTGAGCATTTATGATTTGTGTATTTATGTTGTTTAGAAGATTTGGGAAGTTTTCCCCAACAATTTCTTTGAATACTCTTCCTAGACCTTTACCCTTTTCTTCCCCTTCTGGGACACCAATGAGTCTTATATTCAGACGTTTCATATTATCTATCATATCCCTGAGGTCCATTTCGAGTTTTTCAATTTTTTTCCCCATTCTTTCTTTTATGCTTTCATTTTCCATTCTGTCATCTTCCAGGTCACTGATTCGTTGTTCAACTTCCTCTAGTCTTGTACTATGAGTGTCCAGAATCTTTTTAATTTGGTCAACAGTTTCTTTAATTTCCATAAGATCATCCATTTTTTTATTTAGTCTTGCAATGTCTTCTTTATGCTCTTCTAGGGTCTTCTTGATTTCCTTCATATCCCGTACTAGGGTCTCATTGTTCATCTTTAGTTCTTTGAGTAGCTGCTCTAGGTGTGTCTCTTCTGGTCTTTTGATTTGGGTGCTTGGGCTTGGGTTATCCATATCGTCTGGTTTTTTCATATGCTTTATAATTTTCTGTTGTTTTTGGCCTCGTGGCATTTGCTGACCTTGATAGGGTTCTTTTAGGGTTTGTAGACCAGTTGAAGTCCTTATCTCTAATTTATCAGATCTACAGCTTCGTGGAGTACACTTTCTCTAACTAACCAGCAGGTGGCGACCACGAGCCACCTCTTCTCCACAAGCCAGATCTCCCCTGCTTAGCCTTTTTGGTGAGTGGGGGAGTGAGTCTTGTGGGGCCCAATTGGTGTACCAAGCTTGCGTGTGTAGTTGGTATTGCCTGCCCTGTATGTGGGGCGTGTTTCTGGGCAGTCGGGGAGGGGGGGTGGCCCTGACAATCAAATCTCCCTGATGATCCTAGAGTTTTAAAGCTACTGCAATAGTCTAATCCTTCAGTTCAGTCCTGCCACAGTTTGTCTCTGCCACTGACCCACAAGTCTTTGGTATTGGCGTATGGCTCCTGAGACTTGCAAGTGGGCCCCTCTTCCAGGCTGTGCACCCCAGGTCCTCTGTTGAGGGATGACTGTGCTATGTCACAGGTGAGTGCCGTCCCCCCAGGGCAGTTCTGGGCTGCTGGGCTGTGTTGGGAGGCTCCCAGTCTGCTCAAATGATGGCTGAATGGGGCTCTGTTAATTCACACTGCTCCCCCTTCCCAGCTCTGGGACATTCAGCTGAGGTTGCAGGGAAGGCTAATGTCCACGCCCAGTTTTGTGGTGTGTGCCTGTTATTTGAAGCACTTCCGTCACACTGGGTTGTCTGGGGCAGCTCTGGGCTATGGGGCTGGCGATGGGCAGGAGTGTTTCCTGTCCACCAGGATGGTGGCTGTGAGCGGACACCCCCCTTTTCTTGGGAAGTTGTGTTGTTTAGTGAATTTTCTCAGCCACTGGATTATTGCCTTTTGTCTCAGAGCTCTCTTAGTTCTGCTCTTGATTTGACGTGCCCAAATTTCAATTCTTTGAAGCTTTCTGTATTGAGCTTCTTAGAGTAATTGTTTTAGAAAAAGCAAAAAGGATTTAAAAAAAAAAACAAAAAAAAAACCGGCCCTCCTCAGAGATCTAATGGGTTATTGAAATGCTAATAGACAAAGCAACCAGGGTCATTAAGGAAAGGTCCACAGGGCAGAGAGATCAGCCTTGCTTCGGGATTTGCATATGCGCCTCAAGGCCTGATCTCCGCCCTTCCCCTTTCTGTGTTCACCAGAACTCCAAAAATCCTCTGCTTTTACTTTAGAGCTTCTCGTGTTGTTTTCCTTCTATGCCCGTCTCCTCTCTGCTGGGCTGGCTGCTCTCAGAGTCTCTGGTGTCTGGCCTCAGTCTATCTATGGTTGGAGTTTGAATCAGTAGAATGAGTTTCCGATAAGAGCAGCCACTGCAATTCTCCCTTCTCCTTCCTGGAGCTGACAGCCCCTCCTCCCCCGGGACTGAGCCTGGCAGGGAGGGGCGCGGGTCCCCTGGCCGCAAAAACTTACAGATTTCGCTGATCTCAGCAGTTCCACGTTTTCATGAGTGTTGTATGAAGTATGCCCAAAGACAGATTGCTCTGTGGTGTCCTGTCCACGCAGTTCCTGGCTTTTTACCTACTTTCCTGGAGGAGTAACTACAACATACAGCTCACCAGTCTGCCATCTTGCCCCGCCTCTCAATAAACTTTTCCATATGTGGTTTTAAAATGCTTTCTCCTTTGTGTAGTTTGCCTTTTTACTTTCATAATAAAGTGCTTTGATACACAAAAGCTGTTAATTCTGATGTTGTCCCATTTATCTATTTGTTCTTTTGTTGCTTGTGCTTTGGGTATAAAGTCTAAGAGACCATTGCCTAATACAAGGTCCTAAAGATGCTTCCCTACATTTTCTTCTAGAAGTTTTTTTGGTTCTGATTCTTATATTTAGGTCTTTAATCCATTTTGAGTTGATCTTGTATATGATGTAAGGCAGGGGTCCACCTTCATGCTTCTGAAAGTGGACATCTGGTTTTCCCACAATCATTTGTTGAAGAGACTGTTGTTTCCCCACAGAGTGAAGGTGACACCCTTGTCAAAAATCAGTTGGCCATAAACATGAGGGTTGAATTCTGGACTCTAAATTCAATTACATTGGTCTCTATGTGTGTTCTTGTGCCACTACCATGCTCCTTTGATTAGTGTGGCTTTGTAGTAAGTTTTAACATTGGGAAATGTGAGTCCTCCAACTGCATTCTTCTTTTTCAAGATGGCTTTAGCTACTTGGGGTCCCTACCCTTCCATATAAATTTGGTGATTGGCTTTTCCATTTCTGGAAAGACGACTCTTGGAATTTGGTTGGGATTGCTCTGAGTCTGTAAATTGCTATGGGTAGAATTGACAACAATACTTAGTCTTCTAATCTGTGAACATGGAATGTCTTTCCATTTACTTAGGACTTCTTTGATTTCATTTAGCAGTATTATGCAGTTTTCTGTGTACAAGTCCTTTACATTCTTGGTTAAATTTATTCCTAGACACTTGATTCTTTTAATTGCTGTTGTAAATGGAATTGTTTTTGTTTGATTTCTTCTTCCCATTCTTAATTACTAGTGTCTACAAATGCTACTGGTTTTTTGGGTGTTGATCTTGTACTTCACCACTTTGCTGAATTCATTTGTTAGCTCTAGGGCTTTTTTGTGGTTTTATCAGGATTTTCTTTATGTAGGATCAGGTCATCTATAAACAGTGAAAGTTTTACTTCTTCCTTTCCAGTTTGGATGCCTTCTGTTTCTTTTCTTGCCTAGTTGCTCTGCCAAGAACTTCCATTACAATGTTGAATAACAGTGGTAAAAGTGAGCATCTTTGTCTTGTTCCTGATCTTAGGGGGAAAGCTTCCAGTCTTTCCCCACTGAATATGATGTTAGCTGTGAGGTTTTTCATATACACCCTTTATCATGTTGAGGAAACTTCCATCTATTCCTAGTTTTCTAAGTGTTTTATCAAGAGGGTGTGTGGGATTTTGTCAAATGCCTTTTCTTCATGAATGGAGATGATCATACCCTTTTTTTCCTTTGTTCATTGATTTTCTTATGTGAACCATCCTTGCATACATGGGATAAATCCTACTTGATCATAATGCATAATTATTTTAATGTGTTTGATTTGATTTGCTAGTATTTTGTTGTTCATTTCTGCAGCTATGTTCGTAAGAGATATTGGTCTGTACTTTTCTTGTATCTTTATCTGCCTTTGGTATGAGGGTGATGTTGGCCTTCTAGAATGAATTAGGGAGCGTTCCCTCCTTTTCTTAGAATGTTTGGTAAAATTCCTCTGTGAAGTCATCTGGTTTTGTTTTTTTCTTTCTTTGGAAGTTTTGGATTTCTGATTCACTCTCTTTACTAGTTATTGGTTGTTAAGAATTTCTGTTTCTTCTTGTAGGTAGTTTGTGTGTTTCTAGGAATTTGTCCCTTTTATCTGGGTTATCTAATTTGTGGCATATATCCTCTTTCAGTCCTTTTTATTTCTGTAGGATTGTTAGTCATGTCCCCTTTTCATTGATTTTAGTTATTTGCATCTTCTCTTTTTTTTCTATGTCAGTCTAACTAAAGCTTTGTCATTTTATTGATATTTTCAAAGAACAAACTTTTGTTTTTATTGAGTCTCTCTCTTTGGGTTTAGTTTGCTTTTCTTTTTCTAGATCCTTAGTTTTGAGGTTAGGTCTGTGATTTGAAATCAATCTTTCTTTCTTTTTTTTTTTTTTTTTAAAGGTAAACATTTACAGTTATAAACTTCCCTCTCAGCACTGCCTTTGCTGCATCCCATGTGTTGGTATGTTGTATTTTCATTTTCATTTTCATCAAGATATTTCCTAATTTCCCTTGTGATGGCTTCTTTGACTCATTGATTGTTTAAGAGTATGTTGTTCAATTTCCAGATATTTGTTAATTTTTCATTTCACCCTCTGTTAATTTTTCTAGCTTCATTCCCATTGTGGTCACAGAAGATACTTTTTTTGAAGTTAGTGAGACTTGTTTTGTAACCTAACATGTGGCCTGTTGGAGAATGCTCCATATGCACTAGAGAAGACTGTGTAGTCAGTCTGCTGCTGTTCTGAATATGTCTGTTAGGTCTTGTTGGTTTAGAATATCATTCAATTCTTCTATCTCTTTATTGCTTTTCTGTCTAGATGTTCTATACGTTATTGAAAGTGGTTTATTAAAGTCTCCTACTATTAATGTAGAACCATATATTTCTCCCTTCAAGTCTGTTAATATTTGCTTCATGTATTTAGGGGCTCTGCTGTTAGGTTCATATATATTTGTATTTGTTATGTCTTCTTGTTGAAATGACCCCTTTATCAGTTTATAGTGACCTTCTTTTTCCATTGTATTAGTTTTTACTTATAGTCTATTTTATCTGATTTTAGTATATCATTATAGTTAGTATATTAGTAACCATCTGTCTTTTGGTTATGACTTGCATGGTATATTTTTTCCATCCTTTTATTTTTACCTGTTGTATGTCTTTGAATTTAAGGTGACTCTTGTAAACAATCTCTGGCCAATCTCTGCCTTTTGCCTGGAGAGTTTAACTCATTTACAGTTAAAGTAGTTACTGGTAATGCATTTTACTATTTAGTCTTTGCAAATCTTACACCTTTTTTGATCTTCATTTCTCCCATTAATGCCTACTTTTATATGTCTTTAATTTTTTTTTAATAATGTACCATAGTAAGTCCCTTCTCATTTCTTTCTGGATATATTGTTCAGGTATTTTCTTTGTGGTTACCATGGGATTAAAATTTAACATCCTAAATATATAACAATCCTTTTTGTTTTGATGCCAACTTAACTTTAGTAGCATATATATACACTGTTTCTTTACTCCTCTGCCCCTATCTTTTTTTTAAACTTGATACAAATGATATGTTTTTACATTGTATGTCTAAAACCATAGATTTATCATTACTTTTTATGCATTTGGATTTTAGCACCTGTTAGAAGAAGTGGAAGAACATTCTTTTATTTGTACTATTAACCACCTTCATCATCCACAACAGGTTTCATTATCTTATAAAATCCCACGTTTCCTCATCTAGCTTTTCTTCTAGTGACATACAGGACCCTAATTTCCTGTTTCAGCTGCAATCACACATGATTCAGTGCTATTTATACTCACCATAAAATGCTGGCATCACCTCTGTCCATTTCCAAACATCTATAATCAACCATAATAAAAATTGTGTATGAATTATGTATCAGCTCCCCATTTGCTACCCTCATTCTATCGTCTAGTAATCTGTATTCTAGATATTAACTCCATGAGTTGTTCATTATATTTGGTTCATATTAGTGAGAGCATACAATATTTGTCCTTTTCTGTCTGGCTTATTTCACTCACTGTAATGTCCTCAAGGTTCATCCATGTTGTCACATGCATCAGGATTTCATTTCTTCTTACAGGTGAATAATATTCCATTGTATATATATACACTACATCTTGTTTATCCATTCATCAGTTGATGGATGCTTGAGTTGCTTCCATCTTTTGGCAATTGTGAATAATGCCACCATGAGCATCAATGTGCAAGTGTCAGCTTGTATCCCTGTTTTCAGTTCTTCTGGGTATATATACCTAGTAGCCGGATTGACAAATCATATGACAGTTCTATACTTAGCTTCACGAGGAACTGCCAAACTGGCTTCCACAGAGGCTGTACCATTTTACATTCCCAAGAGCAGTGAATAAATCTTCCTATTTCTCCACATTCTCTCCAACACATAGTTTCCTGTTTGTTTGATAGCAGCCATTCTAGTGGTGCGAAGAGATATCTCATTGTGGTTTTGATTTGCCCTTTCTCTAATAGCTAGTGATGTTGAGCATCTTTTCATGTGCTTGTTAGTTGTTTGTATTTTCTCTTTGGAAAGATGTCTGTGTGAGACTTTTGCCAGTTTTTAATTGGGTGATCTTTTTATCATTGAGTTGTAGGATTTCTTTATATATACTGGATATTAAACCCTTATTGAATATATGGTTTCCAAATATTTTCTCCTATTGAGTAAGCTGCCTTTTCACCCTTTTGGCAAAGTCCTTTGAAGCACCAAAGTCTTCAACTTTGAGGACGTCCTATTTATCTATGACTTCTTTCATTGCTTTTGCTTTGGTTGTAAGGCCTAGAAACCACTGCCTACTACATGATCTTTTTCCTTTTTTTTTTTTAACTTTGCTGTTTTTTTTCAAATATAGTTTTATTGAGATATATTCACATACCCTACAATCATCATATTGTACAATCGGTTATTCACAGTACCGTCATAAAGTTGTGCATCCATCACCAGAATCAATTTTTGAAACTTTTCCTTACTCCAAATAAACAAATTAATTAATTAATTAAAAACAAACAAACAAAAAGTATACTATTATTGTATATAGTGGACCTAGAGATAGATAGCAGTTAGTGAAGGGGGAGCGATAATCTAATAAGAACAGATAAGATATTGAGGGTAATCTTAATGATATGGGAATGTTCAAGAATGACTATGGTTTGTTAATTTTTTTGTGGTATGATAGGAGCATATTGGAAGCAATGAAGTTGTATCAGGATATTTGTTCTTCCTGTTCCTTTGTTTTATTTTATCTGAAAATGTTTTGTGTTTTGTTTTGTTTTATTTTTTGTTTTTAATTTTTTGATAAATAAAGTTAATTAAATTTTTAAAAAAGTGAAAAAGAACACCCAAAACATTCCATTCCCCCCAATCCCACCCTATTTTTAATTTTATTTTTGTCCCCATTTTTCTACTCATCTGTCCATACACTAGGTAAAGGGAGTGTGAGCCACAAGGTTTTCACAATCACACAGTCACACTGTGTAAGCTTCATAGTTATACAATCATCTTCAAGAGTCAAGACTACTGGGTTGCAGTTCGACAGCTTCAGGTATTTCCCTCTAGCCATTCCAACACTCTAAAAACTAAAAAGAGATATCTATATAGTGCATAAGAATATCCTCCAGAGTGACCTCTCGACTCCATTTGAAATCTTTCAGCCACTGAAACTTTATTTTGTTTCATTTTACTTCCCCCTTTTGGTTAAGAAGACTTTCTCAGTTCCATGATGTTGGTTCCAGGCTTATCCCCGGGAGTCATGTCCCATATTGCCAGGAAGATTTCCACCCCTGGGAGTCATGTCCCACATAGAGGGGAGGGCAGTGAGTTCAGCTGCCTCATGGACTTAGAGCGAGAGAGAGAGAAGGCCACATCTGAGCAACAAAGAGATTCTCTGGGGGAGACTCTTAGGCACAATTATATGTAGGCTTAGCCTCTCTTTTGTAGCAACAAGTTTCATAAGGGCAAGCCCCAGGATTGAGGGCTCATCCTACTGAATTGTTAGTCCTCAATGTTTGTGAGAATATCAGTAATAATCTATGTGGGGAAGTCCAACATTTCCACATTTTCCCCCAGTTCCTCAGGGGGACCCTGCAAATATATTTTTATTCTCTGCCCAAATTACTTTGGGATGTATTGGGATCTCACACTTATCCTGTACAAACCTACCAGAACTCACTTCCAATTCAGATTCATGTAATTATAGTGTTTGAATAAACTGACCATACAAGTTAAATTATTTAGTGTACCGGAGAGAGTATAGATCCTGCATCAAATAAACATCTCTTCCACTTGGACTCACACAGAATTTTTTTAAAATTCAATTTTATTGAGATATTCAAATACCATGCAGTTATACAAAGCGTACAATCAGTTGTTCACAGTACCATTATATAGTTGTGCGTTCATCACCAAAATTAATTTTTGAACATTTTCATTACCACACACACAAAAGTAATATGAATAAAAATTAAACTCACACAGAATTTTAAGTTTTAAAACACAGTCAATATTGTCCTTTACCCTTTGGCCTGATTTGCCTTAGTCCTAACCAGATCTGTGTCATTCATATCTCTAATTTGAAGTCTGAACTCTTTCTTTTTAGCTTTTCTAACAGTTGCTGTATGAGGTAATACTGACATTCATAGCTCCCAAGCTCTAGCTTTGAGTTTCATGTGTCACACAGATACCCAAAGTTCCAGAGACTGACCAGGTTATACTCAAAGGACTCAGCATCTCAGAATTTAGAGATTACCATTACAATTTAGGAATAGATGTGATTGCCCTAAGAGCTTACAATCTAGGGACCATTACAATAAGCATTCCCCTGATAAGCTCTGCTCTAAGATTCAATTCTCAGAGTTTACATATTATAGTTCATCCATATTAGTGAGGCATTATAATGTTTGTCTTTTCATTTCTGGTGTATTTCACTCAAAATGCTTTCCTCAAGATCCATTCACATAGTTGCATGTCTCACAGCTTCATTTCTTCTTGCAGCTGCTCAATATTCTATTGTATGCATACACCACAGTTCACCATTCTGTTCATCAGTTGATGGTACCCTTAGGCTACCTCCATCCATTGCAAATCACCACCGCAAGATCTTGAAGATGCTTCCCTACATTTACTTCTAAGAATTTTATCGTCCTGGCTCTTACATTTATGTCTTTGATCCATTTTGAGTTAATTTTTGTATAAGGTGTGAGATAGGGGACCTCATTTATTGTTTTGGATATGGATAACCAATTCTCCCAGCACCATTTATTGAAGAGACTATTCTGCTTCAGTTGATTGGCTTGGAAGCCTTGTCAAAAATCAATTGACCATAAATGTGCAGATCTATTTCTGAACTCTCAATTTTATTTCATTGGCCAATGTATCTATCCTTATGCCAGTACCATGCTGTCATAACCACTGTAGCTTTGTACTATGCTTTAATGTCAGTGTTTTGCTTTGCTAAAGCTGCCTGAATGCAATATACCAGAAATGGGTTGGCTTTTACAATGGAGATTTATTAACTTACAATGTACAGTTTTTAGGCCACGAAAATGCCCAATTCAAGGCACCAGCAGGATGGTACTTGGCCTCTAAAGGTAGGCTGCTGGCATCCAGGACACTTCTGTCACATGGGAAGGCACATGGCCAGAGTATACTGGTTTGTCGCTCTCGAGTTTCCTTGCTTTCCGCATCTGGTACCAGTGGCTTCCTCTCTGAGCTTCTTTGGATCCTCTCTTAGCTTTTCAGCGTCTTTTTCTCTGAGCTCTCATTTTTTTTCCTATGTCCTTTATCTTCTCATAAAGGACACCAATAAAAGGATTAATACATGCCTTGAATGGGATAGGTCACATCTCAATTGAAATAACCTAACGAAAAGTTACCATCAACAATAGATCTGCACCCACAGGAATGGATTAAAAGAACTTGACGTTTTCTTGGGTACATAACAGCTCCAAACTACCACAGTCAGGAATTGTAAGTTCCTCAAATTTGTCCTTCTTTTTCAAGATGTTTTTGGCTATTGGGGGGGCCCCTTGCCCTTCCAAATAAATTTGGTAATTGGCTTTTCCATTTCTTCAAAGTAGGCCATTGGAATTTTGATCGGGATTGCATTGATGCTGTTAATCAAATTGGGTAGAATTGACATCTTAATGATGTTTGGTCTTCCAATTCATGAATATGAAATGCCCTTCCTATTATTTATGTCTTGTTTGATTTCTTTCTTTCTTTTTTTTTAATTCGATTTTATTGAGATTGTTCACATACCATACAATCATCCAAAGATCTAAAGTGCACAATCAGTTGCCCATGGTACCATCATACAGCTGTGCATCCATCACCACAATTTTTTTTTTTTTCAATTTTTAGAACATTTTCATCACTCCAGAAAAGAAATAAAGACAAAAAAAGAAAACTCAAATCCTTCCATACCCCTAACCACTCCCTCCATTATTGATTCGTAGTATTGGTATACTACATTTGTTACCGTTGATGAATGAATGTTAAAATACTACTAACTGTAGTGCATAGTTTGCAATAGACATATTTTCCCCCATATACCCCTCTATTATTAACTTATAGTGTCATACATTTGTTCTAGTTCATGAAAGAGATTTCTAATATTTGTACAGTTAATCGTGGAGATTGTCGATCACAAGATTAACTGTTTTTTACATTCCTGTCTTTTAACCTCTAACTTTCCTTCTGGTGACATAAGTGACTCTAAGCTTCCCCTTTCCACCACATTCACACACTTATTCAGCACTGTTAGTTATTCTCACAAAAACACGCTACCATCACCTCTATCCATTTCCAAACACTTAAGTTCAACCTAGTTGAATATTCTGCTCATAATAAGCAACTGCTCCCCATTCTTTAGCCTTGTTCTATATCCTGGTAACTTATATTTCATATCTGTGAGTTTACATATTATAATTAGTTCATATCAGTGAGACCATACAATATTTGTCCTTATGTGTCTGACTTATTTTACTCAATATAGTGCCTCAAGGTTTCTTCATCAACGCATTTTTTTTCTAAGATGGTTTTGTTCACCCACCATACATTCCATCCAAGTAAACATTTGATGGTTCCCTGTATAATCATGTATTTATGCATTCACCACCATCACCACTTTCTATATAAAGACATCTCCATTTCTTCCACAAAGAAGGAGGAAAAGTCAAAGAAGGTAGAGAGACAAAAGAAAAGAAAGAAAGAAAGAAAGAAAGAAAGAAATGACAGCTAAAAAGCAACAAAAGGAATGACAGAATTAAACTAAAGTAGAATAAAAGAGCCAGACAGCATCATCAGTGCCAAGAATCCCATACACTTCCCTTAGGTCCCCCTCTTATGGGCATTTAGCTTTGGTATATTGCCTTTGTTACTTTAAAAGAAGCATAATACAATGTTTCTGTTAACTGTTGTCTCTAGTTTGCATTGATGGCATTTTTCCCCCAATATAACTCCATGTTTAACACCTTGCAAGATTGACATTCATTTGTTCGCCATCATATAAAAACATATTTGCGGAAGAGACGGAAGAAGATGGCAGCATAGAGAGGAGTGGAAGCTAGTTTGTCCCTCGGGAACAACTAATAAACAACCAGGAACAACTAGTGAATAATCTGGAATAACTGCAGGGGGACAAGTGTGACTGTCCACTCATCATATACCAACATGAATTGGAAGGAATGCCCAAGATCACAGCATAAAATCTGTAAGTAAAAACTGCAGATCCAAGCTGGGAGCCCCCTCCCACCACGGCCTGAACTGCAAAGCCTCATGGTGCTAGAGAGCAGCACTCTCTGAGCAAATGAATAGCTCAGCTGAACTCCAGCTGGGGTTTTAATTAACAAACGTGGACTGCTCAATACAAGATACGAATCCCTAACAAGCAGACAGAGGCTTTTGATGATGACTGACCTTGGAGAAACAGAGGGTGGCTGCGGACTGGCCCTGAAGGGGGGCTTTCTGCCCCTGTTTTGGCGCAGTGGAGAAAGCTTCAGCCATTTTCAGTTCCCAGTGCTCTAACCAGACAAAGGTGGAGAGAGCACAGGCAGAGAGTCCATTCAAATGTAAATGACCTCGCCCAAGGGGTGTATTTTCCCTAAATGGAAAAAGGTGGTGCCAAGCTCTACTACTCACCTTCCATTCAGAACCAGACCCCAGAGCCTGGGGGAAAAGAGCCACAGGCCACACCTGCTTACACCAGTCTGGAGCTACAGGCTGACAGGCACCACCTGCTGGGCAGAAAAGAACAGTGACTTGAGGCCTCACAGGGTGTACCAATCTTTTAAGACAAACCATCAGGGAGACGTGACACTGTTGCCTCCTACTGAGACCTGAGCCTTTTTTGGTCTGGGGAAACCTGATTGGGGTAACCAAGGAAACCAGATGCCTAGACAACAGAAAACTACAACCTGCAATAAGAAAAACGAAGTTACACTTCAGCGGAGATACAGGAATTTAAACAACTAATACTAAATCAATTAAAAAAGTTTAGGGAAGATATGGCAAAAGAGATGAAACGTATAATGAAAACACTGGGCATACATAAGGAAGAAATCGAAAGTTCGAAAACAAAACTGGTAAAAACTATGGAAATGAAAGGCACAACACAAGAGATGAAAGACTCAATGGAAACATACAACAGCAGATCTCAAGAGGTGGAAGAAAACACTCAGGAGCTGGGGAACAATGCACCTCAAAGCTTACACACAAAAGAACACATAGGGAAAAGAATGGAGAAATATCAGCGATGTCTCTAGGAACTTAAGGACAAAATGAAATGCAGGAATGTATGTGTCATTGGTGTCCCAGAAGGAGAAGAGAAGGGAAAAGGGGCAGAAGTAATAATAGAGGAAATAATCAATGAAAATTTCCCATCTCTTACGAAAGACATAAAATTACGGATCTAAGAAGTGCAGCGTACCCCAAACAAAATAGATCTGAATAGGCCTACGCCAAGACACTTAATAATCAGATTATCAAACATCAAAGACAAAGAGAGAATCCTGAAAGCAGCAAGAGAAAAACGATCCATCACATACAAAGGAAGCTTGATAAGACTATGTGCGGATTTCTCAATAGAAACCATGCAGGCAAGAAGAAAGTGGGGTGATATATTTAGGATACTGAAAGACAAAAACCACCAACCAAGAATCCTATATCTGGCAAAACTGTCCTTCAAATATGAGTGGGAGCTTAAAATATTCTCTGACAAACAGACAGAGTTTGTGAACAAGATACCTGCTCTACAGGAAACACTAAAGGAAGCACTGCGGACAGAAAGGAAAAGACAGGAGTGAGAGGTCTGGAACACAATTTGGGAGGAGAGTAGCACAGCAATGTAAGTACACTGAACAAATATGACTGTGAGTACAGTTGAAAGAGGAAGGTTAGGAGCATGTAGGACACCAGAACGAAAGAGGAAAGATAAAGACTGGGACTGTATAACTCAGTTAAACCTAAGGCGCTCAACAATTGGTACAAATTGTTGTACTCAATAAAAGGTACAAATATGTTTTTACCTGAGGTAAAACAAATGAATGTCAACATTGCAAGGTGTTAAAAATAGGTTGGGATTGAGGGCAAAATACAATCAGTGCAAGCTAGAGACTGTAATTAACAGGAACATTATATTATGCTTCCTTTAGTATAACAAAGTCAATATACCAAAGCTGAATGCATATGGGGTGGGTGGCATTGGTGATGTTGTCTGACTCTTTATTCTACTTTAGTTTAATGCTTTTGTTGCTTTCTAGCTGTCATTTTTTTTCTCTTTTTTTCTTTTTCTTTTGTCTCTCTACCTTCTTTGACTCTTCCTCCTTCTTTGTGGAAGAAATGGAGATGTCCTTATATAGATAGTGGTGATGGTGCTGAATATGTAAATATGTGACTATACAGGGAGCCAGCGATGGTTTACTTAGGATGGAATGAATGGTATGTACTTACATTGCTGTGCTACCATCACCCAAAATTGTATTCCAGACCTCTCACTCCTGTCTTTTCCTGTCTGTTTGTACTGCTCCCTTTAGTATTTCCTGTAGAGCAGGTATCTTATTCACAAACTCTGTCCTTGTCTGTTTGTCAGAGAATATTTTAAGCTCTCCCTCAGATTTGAAGGGCATTTTTTTTTAAATTCAGTTTTATTGAGATATAGTCACATACCATGCAGTCATCCATGGTATACAATCAACTGTTCACAGTACCATCTTATAGTTGTGCATTCATCACCCCAATCTATTTTTTGAACATTTTCCTTACACCAGAAAGAACCAGAATCAGAATAAAAAATAAAAATAAAAAAAGAACACCCAAATCACACCCCCCCCATCACACCCTATTTTTCATTTAGGTTTTATCCCCATTTTTCTACTCATCCATCCATACACTGGATAAGGAGAGTGCAATCCACAGGGTTTTCACAATCACTCTGTCACCCCTTGTTAGCTACATTGTTATACAATTGTCTTTAAGATTCAAGGCTACTGGGTTAGAGTTTGGTAGTTTCAGGTATTTCCTTCTAGCTATTCCAATATATTAAAACCTAAAAAGTATTATCTATATAGTGCATAAGAATGTCCACAGGAGTGACCTCTCGACTCCATTTGAAATCTCTCAGCTGTTGAAGCTTCATTTTGTTTCATTTCGCATCCCCATTTTGGTCAAGAAGATGTTTTCAATCCCATGATGCCGGATCCAGATTCATCCCCGGGAGTCATGTCCTGCGTTTCCAGGGAGATTTACACCCCTGGGAGTCAGGTCCCACATAGAGGGGAGGGCAGCGAGATCACCTGCCAGGGTGGCTTAGTTCGAGAGAGAGGGCCACATCTGAGCAACAAAGAGGTACTCAGGGGGAGACTCTTAGGCACAATTATAAGCAGGTTAAGCCTCTCCTTGCAGCAACAAGCTTCATAGGGGCCAGCCCCAAGACAGAGGTCTCAATGCATCAAGCCATCAGTCCCCAATGTTTGTGAGAACATCAGAAACAATCCAGATGAGGAAGTCCAACACCTCTGCATTCTCCCCCAGCTCTTCAGGGGACCTCGAATATATATTTTTATTCTCCACCCAAATTACTTTAGGCTGTGTTGCTATTTCATTCTAATTTATACAGACTTACCATAGCTCACTTCCTATTCAAAGTTCCATGTAATTGTCATGTTTGAACAAGCTGACTGTAGGGGTTATATTGTTTAGAAAATATAGATTCTACCAAATAAACATCTCTTCTTGAAGGGCATTTTTGCCAGATATAGGATTCTTGGTTGGTGGTTTTTCTCTTTCAGTATCTTAAATATATCACCCCACTTCCTTCTTTCCTCCATGGTTTCTACTGAGAGATCTGCACATAGTCTTATCAAGCTTCCTTTGTATGTGATGAATTGCTTTCTTCTTGCTGCTTTCAGGATTCTCTCTTTGTCTTTGATGTTTGATAATCTGATTATTACGTGTCTTGGCGTAGGCCTATTCAGATCTATTCTGTTTGGGGTACACTTGCGCTTCTTGGATCCGTAATTTTATGTCTTTCATAAGAGATGGGGAATTTTCATTATTTCCTCTATTATTGCTTCTGCCTCTTTTTCCTTCTGTTCTCCTTCTGGGACACACATGACCTGTACATTCATGTGCGTCATGTTGTCATTCAGTTCCCTGAGACATTGCTGATATTTCTCCATTCTTTTCCCTGTGTGTTCTTTTGTGTGTAGAATTTCAGGTGTCTTGATCTCCAGTTCCTGAGTGTTTTCTTCTGACTCTTGAGATCTCCTGTTGTGTCTCCAGTGTGTTTCTCATCTCTTGTGTTGTGTCTTCCATTTCCGTAGATTCTGCAAGTTGTTTTTTCAAAGTTTCGATCTTCACCTTATGTTCGCCCAGTGTTTTCTTTATATACTTTATCTCTTTTGCCGCATCTTCCCTGAACTCATTGTTTTGGTTTTTTATTTGATATAGCATATTTCTTTGAAAATCTTTAATTGATTTTTTTCATTTAAGTGAAACAATATCTCAACTGTATCTTAATTGAGGTAAAAGTTTTTCCATTTGACTGGGGCATATCTTCCTTTTTCTTAGTGTAGTTTTTAGTTTTCTGTTTTCTAGGCATCTGGTTTCCTTAGTTACCCAATCAGATTTTCCCAGACCAGAACGGGTTCAGCTCTCAGAATGGGGTTATAGTCAGTGTCAGCTTTCCCTGAGGGTGTGTCTTAGAAGATCAACAGACTTTCCTTTGAGGGTTCTAGCTGCTGTGCTTTTTCTTACAGGGAGGTGGTGCCTCTCAGCCTGTCACTCCTGACTGGTGTAAGGAGGTGTGGCCCCTTTAGTTTCTGTTTTGGCTGTTTTTCTCCTGGGCCCTGGGGTCTGAATTCTGAAGGGAGGGCTGGCACTATAGCTGGGCCCCAGCTCTTTCCTCTTAGGGCAGATACACCCCCTAGGGAGTTATCTTCTGCATTTGAATAGCTCCTTTGTCTCTCTGACTCTGTTATCTCTACCCCTGTCTGGGTCAGAACACTGCAAACTGAAAATGGCTGAGGCTCTCTCCACTGAGCCACTCAGGCTGAGAGAGAGAAAAAAGGAAAGAATCCCCCTTTCAGAGCTAGTCCATGGCCCCCCAGTTTCACCTGTTGGCCAGAGATAGCACCTGGTCTTCTGGGCTCCCTTTCCTGGGAGACAGAAGTTTTCTGGCTCTTTAAGGTCAGTAGTCACTAAAAGCCTCTCTGCTTGTTAAGGGCTTGTCTATGTTTGTAGGTTGCATTTAGCAGTGAACATTTGTTAATTAAAACCCCAGTTGGAGCTGGGCTGAGCTATATTTGATTGCTCTGGGAATGTTGCTTTCTCCCAAGATGAGGGCTTGCAGCTCAGCCTGCTGTGGGGGTTGGGTGCTCCTGTCATGGTTCTGCAGCTTTTTCTTACAGATTTTATGCTGAAATCTCAGCCATTTAACCCAGTCCTGATTGGTGTTTGATGTGTAGACAGTCACAGTTGTCCCCCAGGAGTTATTCCAGATTATTTACTAGTTGTTCCTGGTTGTTTATTAGTTTCTCCAGGGGACTCACTAAATTCTACTCCTCTCTATGCCCCCGTCTTGCCCCTCCCCTCTTCTTTGATTTCTTTTAACAAAGCTTTTTAATTTTTTTAATACAGGTCCTTTACATCCTTCATAAAATTTACTCCTAGATGTTCTTTTAAATGCTATTGTAAATGCATTTTTTTCTTGATTTCTTCCTCAGATTCCTCATTAACTAGTGTATAGAAACACAACTGATTTTTGTGTGCTGAGCTTGTACACTGCCACTTTGCTGAACTCATTTATAAGCTCTAGTAGCTTTGTTGTAGATTTTTAGGAACTTTCTACATATAGGATCATGTCATCTGCAAGTTATAAAAACATTACTTCTTCCTTTCCAATTCAAATGCCTTTTATTTGTTTTTCTTGCCTAATTGCCCTGGCTAGAACTTCCAATACAATGGTTAATAACAGTGGTGACAGTGGGCATCTTTGTCTTGTTCCAGATCTTAGTGGGAAAGCTTTCAGTCTTTCACCATTGAGTACAGTGTTGGTTGTGAGCTTCTCATATATGCCCTTTATTATCTTGAGGAAGTTTCCTTCTTGTTTCTGTTTACTAAAGCTGCCAGAATGCAATATACCAGTAATGGGTTGGCTTTTACCAATGGGGACTTATTGGCTTGCAAATTTACAGTTCTAAAGCTGTGAAAATGTCCAAATTAAGGCACCATTAGGATGATACCTTCTCTGAGAAAAGGCTGCTACATCTGGGACTCCTCTGTCACATGGAAAGGCACATGGCCGGCGTCTGCTGATCATTCTCTCCCGGGTTTCATTGCCTTCAGTTTCTGGCTTCAGTAGCTTCTTCTCTCAACTTCTTTGGTGTGTCCTTATATCTCAGCTTCTCTGGGGCTTTTCTGAGTTCTCTGGGCTTTTTCTGTGTGTCCTTTATTCTCTTGTAAAGGATCCCAGTTAAGGGGATTAGGACCCACCTTGAATAGGGTAGATCGTATCTCAATTGAAATAACCTAATCAAAAGGTTCTACCCATAATAGGTCTGCACCCACAGGAATGGATTAAAAGAACATGGCCTTTTCTGGGGTACATAACAGCTTCAAACTAATATACTTCTACTCCTATCTTTCAAAGCGTTTTTATCAAGAAAGCATGCTGGATTTTGTCACATGCCTTTTCTGCGTCTATCAATATAATCATGGTTTTTCTCCTTCGATTTGATAATGTGGTATATTGCATTAGTTGATTTTCTTGTGCTGAACCACCCTTGCATACCTGGAAAATACCTGCTTGATAATGGTGTATAATTCTTTTAATGTCCTTTTGGATTCCATTTACATGCATTTTGTTGAGGATTTTTGCATCCATATTCGTTAGAGAAATTGGTCTGTAATTTTCGATTTTTGTAGTATCTTTTTCTGGCTTTGGTGTTAAGGAGATGTTCGCTTCACAGAATGAGTTAGATAGCATTCTCTCCTCTTCAATTCTTTGAAAGAGACTGAGCAAGATTGGTGTTAATTCTTCTTGGAATGATTGGTAGAATTCACCTGTGAAGCCCTCTGGTCCTCGGCATTTCGTTGCTGGAGACTTTTGATGACTGATTCAATCTCTTTTGTGATTAGTTTGTTAAAGTTTTTGATTTCTGCCCGAGTCAATGTAGGTTGTTTCTTGGGTTTCTATGAAATTGCCCTTTTCATCTGAGTTGCATAATTTGTTGGCATACAGTTGTTCATAGTATCGTCTTAGGAACTTTTTTTTATTTCTATGGGGTCAATGTAATGATCCCCCTCTCATTTCTGATTTTCATTTTCTCTTTTTTTTCTTTTTCAATCTAGCTAAGGGTTTGTCAATTTTATTGATCTTCTCAAAGAAGAAACTTTTGTTTTTGTTGATTCTCCCTGTTGTCTTTGGGTTCTCAGTTTCATTTTTTTTCTGCTCTAATCTTTGTTATTTCTTTCCTTCTGCTCACTTTGGGATTAGTTTGCTGTTCCTCCAGGTGTTAATTAGGTCTTTTATTTTAGCTCTTTCTTCCTTTTTAATGTAGGCATTTAGGGCTGTGAATTTCCCACTCAACACTGCCTTCATTGCAGAACACAAGGTTTGAAATATTTTGTTCTCATTTTCATTTGCCTTGAGCTATTTACTGATTTCTCTTGGAATTTCTGCCTTGAACCACTGATTGTTTAAGAGTGTGTCGTTTAACCTCCATATATTTTTGAATTTTCTGTTTCTCCATTTGTTATTTATTTCCAGCTTCATTCCAGTATGATCAGCAAAGGTGCTTTGTGTAACTTCATCTTCCTGTGTTCGTAGACTCATGGAATGTAGGAGCTAGAAGGGTCATCTAGTCTGTCCCTCCCATTGTTCAGATGGGAAAGCTGAGATCCTGGATTACACAATGTGGTGAGGCAGAGGCAGAACTGGCCTGGACTCAGTCCTTGCTTTTTCCTCCATTTTGCTTCCTTTCCTTACAATTATGCTGGGGATGTAATGGCATTAGAACTTCAGAATCCAGGATATAGAGCTCCTAGAAAGCAGGGTTTTAAAACAGGATAATAAAGTTTGTGAAAGTCAGGCCAAAGCTGGTGAATTGAACCATATATTCTTGCTCTGGAGAGAGTTTGCATGTTTTAGGCAGATTCCTTAGAGTTCTTTCCTGGTTGAGGTTAAGCATCTTGTCATTTCTTCCTTTCTTCACTCACTGTATGAGCACCTATTTATGCCAGGCGTGTGCTAGCCTCTGAGGATCAGTGAAGAATTGGACATGGTCCCTGCACTTGGAATTCAGTCTGGTAGGAAAGATAAGCACATTTTAAAAATAAGCAATTATTGTATTGGTGCTGTGGCAATGGAGGAGAGGTGAGGAACTGCCCAACTTAGAAATCAGGAAGAACTTCATAGAAGAGATGACTTTTAAGCTGAACCCTTAAATAAAAGCCTTTGTGTGGTGAGAGGGCAAGGAAGGGGAAGGGAGGTATAGTGTAGGACTAAAATTCCTTTTAGTGGAGGCTTTTTCTGTCATAGCAGCAGGACCTTAATGAACATACTTTATGCAAGACCCTTGATGGGAGGGAGATGACTACAGGTATTTGGATTTTATGATTCTTTAAGGTCCTAGTCCAGGAGGCAGCATAGCATGGTGATTTAGAACTCAAGCTCCAGACCAGACTGCCTGGATTTGGATCTGGGCTCTGCCACCTACTAGCCCTATGATCTGGGCAACTGTGCTTTCAGTTTCTTTATATGCAAAATAAAGATGAGAGTACCCAACTGATAGGGATTCTGTGAGGTTTAAGTGAATTAATACATGTAAAGAAGTTGAACCAGTGCCTGGTACATAGTAAGCATCCAATAAATATTACTGATTACTTGTTTAGTATTAAAGCAACTTCCAAATCTAAAATTCTGCAATTTAGAGAACTTTAAAGCAGTCTGTGATCAAGGACCAAACAGGTGGAATGCAGGTTAGAGAAGCTCAAGGAATACAGGATGCCAGATCTGGAAGGGTCTTTAGAGGCCGTCCACTCTAGACTTCTCAGATGGGGAAACCAAGGTTCCTAAAAGGGAAATGACTTTTCATGGATCAACTGGCTCATTAATGGTAGAACCAGGACTATTAACTGTGATGAATGTTTTTTCTCCTCCTCCCTTAATTAGTTTAATAAAAAATTAAGTCTTTAAACATGAATTGATCAACTACTCCAATCCAGGCCTGGTGTTGAGCTCTGTAAATATGTATGTGAAAAAAACAGTCCTTCCCTCTAAGGGAGCTTACAGCTCAATAAAGAGCTAGAATAAGCCTAAAAACTTAATGTTCCTGTTTTTTAGTTCCTTTTCTCTGTTTCTTTTGCAGCAAATAAAAAGAAGGAGAAGGAACGGCCAGAGATTTCTCTTCCTTCAGATTTTGAGCACACAATTCATGTTGGTTTTGATGCTGTCACAGGGGAGTTCACGGTTAGTCCTGGATCACAAAAAGGCCTTTGGTCTTTGAGAGTTCTGGCTGTACACTGTTAGATTCAGTCCTTTCCTGATGCCTCTGTCTTTGCCTGAGACCCTCATTACTATCTCCTTACATGCATGACAGGGATACTTTCCTCATTGGCAACTTGTTCCCAGAGAAGCCATTGACTCTCCATTCGTTGAATAGACCTCTGTTAAGAGGCCTCTCGGAAGCAAACTCTGTACTGGACGCTGATGATATAGAAACAAATTGACATGATCCCTTTTCTAAAAGAGTTATAGTCTGTTGAGGGAGGAAACATCTCAAGAAATGACTAATAAAATGAGAATAGGGATTATAACGGAAACTTGTGTAAAGCTCTGAGGGCATAGAGAGAAGTGAGTGACTAACAAACCCATCTTTAGCTACTGGCAGGTATTTTCTGATTTTCCTGCAAGGTTTCTTGTGACTATGTCTTCTTGACAGCCTTACATTGTCTCTCTTTTAGGGGATGCCAGAGCAGTGGGCCCGTTTGCTTCAGACGTCAAATATCACCAAGTCAGAGCAGAAGAAAAATCCTCAGGCTGTTCTGGATGTGTTAGAATTTTACAACTCAAAGAAGACCTCCAACAGCCAGAAGTACATGAGCTTTACAGGTAAGGGGATTGTGTCTAGTGTAGTCTAGGGAAGGGATTTCAGTGGAAAAGCTCTCCATGAATCTTGGCTAAGGTGAGAAAGGGAAGTATTGAAAGGAGTGGCGGTGATACTTTCACTAAGATTGGATTGTGGAATTTGAAGGTCAAGATATAATGGGTTTTTGCATCAAACTTGAGCATTCTAAAGCTGCAAGTGTTTTTTGTTTGTTTGTTTCTTCTTTTTTTAAAAATAGCATGCTATTATATATAAAGATCATAGGCTTTACGTTTAAAAGATCTGGGTTCTGACACTCACTAGATGTGATACTTAAGTTCATGTGTCAACTTGGCCAGTTTATAGTGCCCAGTAGTTTGGTCAAGCAAGCTCTGGCCTGATCGTTACTGTGAGGATATTTTTTGGACTTAAATCATCAGTAAGTTGAAGATTGCATCTATGGCAGATTACATCTACAATCAACTGAGGAGATTAGCTTCAACAATGAGAGAAGTCTCATCCAATCAGTTGAAGGCTTTAAAAGGAAAAGTGATGATTTCAGCAGTCAGAAAAGAGAATTTCCATCTCTTACTTCAGCCAGCCAGCTTCTCCTGGGGAATTCATCAGAAACCTTCATCGGAGTTCCCAGCTTGTGGCCTGCCCTAAGGAGTCTGGAGTTTCCTATCCCCACAGACACATGAGACAATTCTTATAACAGTTTCATAACATTTATAGATATCTCCTATTCATTCTGTTCTCTAAAGAACCTTAACTAATATGCTAGGTTTAAAAATCATTTCATTTCTTTGAACCTCATAAAATGACGATAATAATTCCTATCTCAGGAGGTTGTGGTGAGAAATAAATGAGCTAATTGATGTGAAGTACTTTATAGGTTATCAAACAGCAGCATGGAAATGTAAGCTATTGTTATTGCTAATATCATTAGTTATTTAATAACATTGCTGTCTCTTTTAAGTAAGCAAGCCCAGTTTTTTCCTCAGGGGACTAATCTTTATCAGTCCATTAAAAACAGTTCAGTATATAAATATTCTTTAAATGTACCTTCCATATCAGGGACGGTTGTTTTTCAGGGTGTATATAATGGCAGAGTTAGCATTAGAATTGAGGTCTCCTAATTCCTACACCAGCATATTTTGAATTTACTACTTGTTTCTAGTAACTCTCTTTAGATCACTGCTATCCATAGCATTGAGGTTTATCTTTTCCTGGGATAAGTTATCAAAATGCCTACATTTCAGGAAACCTGCCTTTTAGAATGTTAGAATAAGAAGTATCCTTAGTGTATACCATTTCCAGCCTCCCCTTGTTTTGCGGAGATTAAAGCCAGGAAAGGCCTTTCTAAAGGGGCTAAATTAATGGTAGTGTTGGTCTCTTAACTCCCAGTTCAGTGTTTTTTCCAGGGCACTCATGCTGTTTCCTTTAAAGGGCAGTATTGATGGAGAAGGTGAGAATCATTAACTAGCTAATTTTGAAGGATGCTTTCTTCAGCCGGTATCTGGCATGTATCAGAGGGCACAGATGGTAGGGATAGCAGGCTGCAGCTTTGCTCATGCTGCCATGGTAGTGCCCAGGAAAGAGAGCTATGCATGTTCTCAGCAGTATTCTTTCCTTCCGTCTGGTTCCCATAGGTCTGCTCACTTCTCCTGTTGAGGAATTGGGTCATTCCAAGGAGAAGTTGGGGTGGAGAGTGCCGGATGGGAAAGTTTTCTAGCCAGGAAATTAGAGCTTGCATTTTAAGGAGTTTGTCATTGGGACATCAGATTAAGACCTGGCTTTTAAAGTACCAGTCTTTGGAAGAACCTCTGTGCATTTAGCTAGATGTGTACAGTGTCGTGTACACATCTAGATAAATAGATGTGTGGCAGAACATATGGTGGCAGAACTCTGTGGGTTTGCATATGTTGGGAATTAAACTCCAAATTAAGTATTCATGAATGAATATGTGTGAAGATAGATATACACATTCAGATAATTGTGTGTCTGTTCATCTGTGCATGCATGCATGTATAATATTGAAGAGTATTTGTATAGAAAACATTTGCATACATATACTTTTTTTCCCACTTGTACTTGTCTTTTTTTAAACGCATTTTTTTGTGTGAACTTTAACATATATACATAACAGTGATAACTTTCCAAGTACAATTTAACAAGTAGTTAGAGAGCAAACTTCAAAGAATGTCATGGGTCACAGTTCCACAACTTCAGCTATTTCCATCATTGTAAAAAATGACATATATAAAGAAAGGTGTTAACTTTTGATGTACAGCGCAACAAGCAGTTATATAGGTAATTTCAAAGATTGTTATGGGTTACAGTTCCACAGTTTCAGTTCTTTCCTTATTATGCAACATAGGGTATACACAGAAAGGTGAAGATTTGCAAAGCAATTTAATGAGTAGCTATAGAGCAAATTTCAAAGGATATTATAGGTTACAGTTCCCCCATGTTATTTACCTCCTTCCAGCTGTTTCAACACCCTGGCATCTAAAAAATGTATAAAGTTTCAGTATTCATGGACCTTTGTTAAATCTTGTCTTTTTGTCACTACTACTTCCTCTCACTTAATCCCTTTCTCCATCTTCAGGGCTGTCTAGGCAGTGAGCACTCTTAAGTTGTACGTATTGAAAGAGGGTGTGAACAGTATGGGGAAGGGGGCTACACCTGATTGCTGTTTTTAAAGAGGCTGTTGCCTCTGGGTTTTAGGACTTGTCTGGCATAGGAACAGTCTTGTGAATTTAAGTTTCTGAGAGATAAAGCTTAGTGAGTGAATCTTTTATAGAATCTCAGGTAGGGACCTAGGTATTTGGGAACTACTTTTGGTAAGGGCATGCCTTACTGTGGCCATTTGGGATGTCTAGCTGGAGCTTGCATAAGAGAAACCTCCAGGATAGCCTCTCAACTCTTTTTGGGATCTCTCAGCCACTGTGACCTTAGTTTGTTGCCTTTCTTTTTTCCCCCTTTTGGTCAAGTAGGCATTTTCAATTCCTTGCTGCCAGGGCTAGGTCATTCCTGGGAGTCATGTCCTACGTTGCCAGGGACATTCATTCCCCTGGGAGTCATATCCCTCGTCAGGAAGAGGTTAATGAATTTATTTGCCAAGTTGGGCTTAGAGAGAGAAAGGCCACATCTGAGCAAGAAAAGAGGTTCCCTGGAGGTGCCTCTTAGGCATAATTACAGGAGGGCTCAGCCTCCCATTTATAACCCTAAGTTTCACAAGAGCATGCCTCAAGTTGAGGGCTTGATTTATTAAGTAGTGGGTTCCTAATTTCACTTAATATGTATTCTATCCCAAGATAAAGGGTCAGTTTCTTACATTCTCTTCACTTAGTTGTGCAATCATCATCACTCTCAACTTAACAATTATCATAACATAATACATCCCGGAGCTTGTATCAGCGGCTAATTATTCAACCCTCGTATTAGACTGGTGTTAGTAAGATATTCCTATTAACTATAGTCTTTAATATGTAATGGGTGGTTTTTTCATTTACCACTCTGTTGTTAACCCTCTGCACCAGTGTCATACCTTATAAGTATATCACGCTAACACTTATTTAGGTTTGTGGTGCTACTCTGTGGGTTACATGCCTTTAAACAACCATTTACGAACATATTCACCTTCAATGCATCACTGATACTTATAATCCCATTAATGAATGGTAGTCATACCTTGTGCTTTGGGTGTAAGATCTAAGAAGTGACCTCCTAATTCTAGGTCTTGAAGATATTTCCCTACATTATCTTCTAGGAGTTTTATGGTGCTGTCCCTTATATTGAGGTCTTTGTTCTACTTTGAGTTAATTTTTGTATAGGGTATGAGGTAGGGGTCCTCTTTGATTCTTTTGGATATGGATATCCAGTTCTCCTAGTCCTATTTGTTGAAGAGACTGTTCTGTCCCAGTTCAGTGGATTTGGGGTCAACTGTAGATCTGAGGGTCTGTTTCTGAATTCTCTATTCCATTGATCAATATGTCTATCTTTGTGCCAATACCATGCTGTTTTGACCACTGAAGCTTTATAGTAAGCTTCAAAGTCACAGAAAGTCTAAGTCCTCCCCCTTCGTTTTTCTTTTTTAGAACGTTTTTAGCAATTTGAGTCCCCTTTCCTTTCCAAATAAGTTTGATAACTAGCCTTTCCAGGTCTGCAAAGTAGGTTGTTGGAATTTTGATTGGAATTGCATTGAATCTGTAGATCAGTTTGGGTAGGATTGACATCTTAATGATGTTTAGCCTTCTTATCCATGAACATAGAATATCTTTCCATTTCTTTAGATTCCCTTTTATTTCTTTTAGTAAAGTTATGTAATTTTCTGTGTTGAGGTCTTTTACATTGTTGGTTAAGTTTATTCCTAGGTACTTGATTTTTTTTAATTGCTATTGTAAATGGAATCTTTTTCTTGAGTGTCTCTTCAGTTAGGTCATTTCTATTGTATAGGTACATTACTGACTTATGTGCATTAATCTTGTATCCTGCCACTTTGCTGAATTTGTTTTTAGCTCAAGTAGTTGTGTCATCAATTTCTCATGGTTTTCCAAATATAAGAACATATCATCTGGAAATAATGACAGTTTTACTTCTTCCTTTCCAATTAGATGCCTTTTATTTCATTGTGTTGCCAGATTGCTTTGGCTAGAACTTCTAGCACAATGTTGAATAACAGTGGTGACAGCGGGCATCCTTGTCTTGTTCCTAATCTTAGAGGGAAGGCTTTCAGTCTCTCACCATTGAGTACTATGCTGATTGTAGGTTTTTCATATATGCTCTTTATCATATTGAGGAAATTTCCTTCAATTCCTACCTTTTGAAGTGTTTTTATCAAAAAAGGATGCTGAATTTTGTTGAATGCTTTTTCAGCATCTATTGAGATGATTGTTTGATTTTTCCCTTTTAATATATTAATGTATTGTATTACATTGATTGATTTTCTTACATTGAACCACCCTTGCATGCCTGGTGGTCATGGTGTATGATTTTTTTAATGTGTATTTGGATTCAATTTGCTAGTATGTTGTTGAGAATTTTTCATCTGTATTTATTAGGGAGATTGGCCTGTAGTTTTCCTTTCTTGCAGCATCTTTATCTGGTTTTGGTCTTAGAGTGATGTTGGCTTCATAAAATGAGTTAGGTAATGTCCTATTTTCTTCAATGTTTTGAAAGAGTTTGAGTAGGAGTGGTGTCAGTTGTTTTTGGAAAGTTTGGTAAAATTCCCCTGTGAAGCCATCTGGCCCTGAGCTTTTATTTGTAGGAAGCTTTTTGATGACTAATTGGATATCTTTACTTGTGATTGGTTTGTTGAGATCTTCTGTTTCTTCTCTGGTCAGTCTAGGTTGTTCATGTGTTTCCAGAAAGTTATCCATTTCCTCTAAATTGTCTAGTTTGTTGGCAAACAGTCATTCATAGTATCTTCTTATGATTTTTTAAATTTCTTCATGATCTGCAGTATTATCCCCCTTCTCACTTATTATTTTGTTTATTTGGGTCATCTCTCTTTACTTTTCCAGTCTAGATATGGATTTGTCAATCTTGTTGATCTTCTCGAAGAACCAACTTTTGGTTTTATTTATTCTCTCTATTGTTTTTTTGTTGTCCGTATCATTTATTTCTGCTTTACTCCTTGTTATTTCTTTTCTTCTACTTGCTTTAGGATTAGTTTGCTGACCATTTACTAGCTTCTTCAGTTGTTCCATTGGTTCTTTGATTTTAGCTCCTTTTTCCTTTTTAATGTGTGCACTTAGAGCTATAAATTTCCCCCTTCAATACTGCCTTCGCTGCATCCTGTAAGTTTTTATATGTTGTTTCTTGTTTTCACTCATCTCTAGATATTTAGCAATTTCTCTTGCAATTTCTTCTTTGATCCATTGATTCTTTAGGAGTGTGTTGTTTAGCCTCCAGATGTTTGTGGATGTTCTTGATCTTTGATGGTTATTGACTTCTAGTTGCATTCTATTGTGGTCTTGCCTAGAGGCAAGGCAGTGCACACCGCCGGCTTCCGTGGAGGAAGAGTGGACGCCATCACAAGCCTGCCAAATTCTAAATTCCCTCAAGGATGCTCTTGGTTGCAGAGCTGTGAAGGGTCATCTCCCCAGCCAACTGCAAAGATGGCTGCACAGGGTGTGGAAAACTGCCCTGTTCCACGCTTGTCTGCCTGCTCCAATTGCCAGTCCCTGGCATGGGAGGACTTGGCTGCGGGTCTGTGAAGGGTTGTCACCCGAGCCATGTGCTGAGGAGGGTACCTGGGGCATGAAAGGCTGTTCCCCTTCACAGTTCTTAGCTGGCTCCAACCGCCAGTTCCCCAGATGCGTTCTAGGCCGAACACTCGCCAATCTTAAATGCAGTCTCTCAGCTTCTCCAAGTACACACTGACTATGGGTGTAGAAGTCCCTGTCCAGCTGGTGGAATCCTGGAACTGCTGTTCTGGAGCACTTTCTGTCCTTTATTTAGTGTTTTTCATGGAGGAGAATTTTGCTCTGTCTCTCCTAATCTGCCATCTTCCTGGAAGTCCTCCATACATATACTTCTGTGTGTATAAATTTGTACACATGTGTATATATGTATGTGCAGGTGTTTAAATTTTCTGTGAGTTGAAGAACATGGTCAATTGTAGGCACAATTGTATATTTGGGACATTTTATTTTTAATGTCACATCTCTCCTTTATGTGTTTCCCTTTCTTTCATAATATTACTTATGTTAACATTACCCCACTTCGTATATGCTTACACATGAATTATTTGAATCTCATGAAGGCCTTGAGAGACAGCGTGGGAAGGACTGTTATCCCCATTTTATAGACTCAGAAATTAATTAGGCTTAGTGAAATTAAGTGACTTAACCAAAGCAGGTGTGATGGAAGTATGTTTTAAATCCAGGCCTTTAAACTTTACTGTCTATAACCCAAGCACAATCCTCCATGCCATTTTTTTGGTCAAGTTTCCTATTTTTTCAGCACTTTATTTTCTACACCAATTTTCAACTAATGTGACAGGAAAAAAAGTAGACTAGATTGACAACCAAAGTTCAGGGCTTTTGATCTACTTTTCCACTGATTTACATGACCTTAAACAGGTCTCTTTCTTATTTGAACCTCAGTTTCCTCATTTGAAAATGAAAGGCTTGGAAGTACTTTCTGTTCTGTCATTCTGTGCTTTGTAATTTGATTTTGATATATAATAATTGTATATCGCCTTTAAACAGAGCAATGGTTACTTGTTTTTTATATGGTATAAGAGGTACATTTAATTATAGATTACCCAGTCCTCAGAAATTCTAGCTGTGCCTAAGGTTAGGAGTGGTGCAATGAATGCATAGTGTTGTTCTTTTCTCTGCCTAAGCTGATACTCTATTGTTAAAGAAAAACGAGTGAATTATTTTTAAAGTATATCCTGAGTTGATTTCTCTAGGGTACAGCTGGCTATTCAGGGTTTGTTTTAGAACATGTTGTTACAACATGCCTGTGTCCTTGCCATAGGAGCAGAGAAGCCTTACTTGGCTCTTTCTTATATGATGGAATTGGGAGCTTTGGACATTCTTTGGGCTTGGTTCTTGATGAGGCATATGTTGGGTCTGGTAGAATATTTCTTCTCATTAATTCCTTTGGTGGTGAACTGGGGAGGCCAATTTCTTCTTGGACCCTTAGGAATTAAAGAATAAAATCAAACACAGTACCTTCTTTTCATGCTAAGGTCTCCACTGTGTCTACATTTCATATTTCATACAGTCTAAGACACCATTATTTTGTGTACCACTAAGGAGAAAAAGCTGCCAATTAAACTGTGAAATGCCTTTTATTTTAGGAGACATTTCTATTTCAGAGAGGTTATTGTGAAAAAAAAATGTACGTATTAGAATCAGTGAAATATGGTAGTTGCCTCACTGACAGAGTTTGTGTTCTTAGAAAACAAGATCCTCCCTTTAATTAGAGTTGTTGTGATTAATGCCTTTAGTTTCCTATGCCTTAGTCCTTGTCTCTCTGCAGGGAAGAGATATGGAGGTGGAAGGATCATTTCAGAAAGCTGAAACTGCTGGCTGGTCATGATTTGTCGTGGATAGCTCAGGAGGATGCCAGCCATGAATTATTTCTTTTCTCTCCAAACACAGGAAATTTGCTGGGCCCTTGAGGCCTGAAGATGATATAACTGATGATGTGAATACGGTTCTAGTGTAGTATTTGGAATCAGACCAAGATTCAAATCTTGACTCCACTATTTAACCTATGTGTAAACCTGGGCAAATTACTTAACTTCTCTGAATCTCAGTTTCCAAGTCTATAAAAATGGATATAATAATAGTACTCAGAGCTGTAATAAGGATTAAATGAGGTGATGTGTAGAATGTGCTTAGTACAGTGTCTAGTCCATTGCACTAATACTGTTATTGCTCTCTGAGCCTGACAAGTGCTTGATTGGATAGGCCTCTTCAGCTCTCAGGAGCAGTTTAACTGTACTGACTGAGTCCCCTGTCTTTATTTCTTTGCAGATAAATCAGCTGAGGATTATAATTCTTCGAACACTTTGGTAAGTCTTTATTTCCTCTATTCTGATATGAGGAGGTGTGGTGGTTAGTGATCAAGACGGTGTGGTAGAAGCAGAGCCTGGGCTGCGAGGTAGTCATCTTGGTCACTCCTCCAACCCAGCACCTCAGACTCCCTATGTATATAATAAAGAAATTGGACTTAATAAGCAGTGGGTATCCCTTCTAGCTTCAATGTTACATGAACCCTAACCTTGGAACCACAAGACCTGGGATCTAGGCTCAATTTTTTTCCTTTTAGCTTTGAAATTTAGGGAAGTTACTTCACCTTTCTAAGCTTCGGTTTCTTCATTAATAAACTAAGGATGATACCCTCTGCCTTACATGGGTATATCTTCAGATACTGATTTTTGGAAGAGAATTCCCTCTCTTTGGTCAGTATGGTCTACAAAGCCAGGATAAGGCTAATTGTTGAAGGGAGAAGATTCTATTCATCTAAAATTGATCATTCTGTCCTCTGAAATTATAATGAATGCCCAGTCACTGGAAAGGATGTCAGAGGAATCATTGAAGAATTGGCTGGGAAGTAAAACTAGATGACCTCAACTTGCAAATTCTATTTTCCATGGTAGTTATGATGATAAAATGAGATGTTAATGTGTTTTGAAGGGTTTTATAAATAGTAAACTGTGATACATATAGGAGAATACTAGTCTTGTACAAAGGTGGTTATGACATGTTGATTCATGTATTAAACATTGAAAAGTCCCTACTCTATGCCAGGTTCTCTGGAGAAGTGGCTATACAGAGATGAATCAGACATTTCCCAACTCCTACGAGCCTCTCAATCTTGTTGGGAACGTAAAGGTACAAACAGAATGTTTCAGTACAGCATACTAAACTTCATGAGGTCAATTGCTGTATCCATGGCATCTAGCAAGTATCTGGCATTCAGTAAACATTTACTGAATCAAAGGTTGGATGGGTTAGAGAAAACTTCCTAATGGTAAAAGTCAGAGCTGTAAATGAGTTGGTTAGCTAAGGCAAGAATTAAGGAGATGTGAAGATTTTCCAGATATAGGGAGAAGAGCATGTGCAAAGGTAAGGAGATATGCAAAGTATGCTTGTACAAGAACTGCAAGTAGTTTGATATGACTGGAATGTGAAGCATGAAGGGAGTAGAGGTGAGTAATGAGGAGTGGTAGGCAGGCCAGATCATTTAGGAGTTTTGACTCTACCTTAAAGGTAATGGGAAGCTATTGAAGAATTTTAAGCCAGGGTGTAGTAAGTTCTAACATAATGTGAAGTCACCCTCAAAATACCTTGAACCATGGGGGAATTTGTTTATTCTTAGATATTTATGCTCTTATTGATTATTAAAAAAAAATGTTCACATATCCAACACCTTGCAGCATAGTGGATCCTTTCTTACCCGTCTCTTTTAATTCTCACAGGAGCTCATTCAGATGGGTTAGTATCCCTGTTGTATAGATGATAAAATTGAAACAGAGATTGATTAATTTCAGTAGGCATCTGATTCCCAGTCTACACTGCTTTCCCTTGATTTTTGAAGCCTTTCATCAAATGAAAGAGAAGTGATTAAGAGATGGAGATGAATTTTCAAATATGAGATCTTTAGGGGTTTCTCCCCATTATTGAGCAGTAAGAAATTGTTGAAGAAGAGGCCTAAATAAAAGCTGAGCTGTGCTTTTTGGCTCAAATGTCTTTATGTTTTTGTGGGAAGTGTGATAGCTATCATTTATGGAGTGCCTAATGTATTTCTTAGCATAATTATCTTGTGAAGGAAGTTATTAGCATTCTAATTTCACTGGTAGAAAAACAGTCTTTCTTGAAAAAAAGGGGGATGTGAAAGGAAATGAAATAAGCTTCAGTGGCAGAGAGAGTCCAAAAGGAGCCGAGAGGCCACTCTGGTGGGCACTCTTACGCACACTTTAGACAACCCTTTTTAGGTTCTAAAGAATTGGGATAGCTGATGGTGGATACCTGAAACTATCAAACTACAACCCAGAACCCATGAATCTCGAAGACAGTTGTATAAAAACGTAGCTTATGAGGGGTGACAATGGGATTGGGAAAGCCATAAGGACCACACTCCACTTTGTCTAGTTTATGGATGGATGAGTAGAAAAATAGGGAAAGGAAACTAACAGACAAAGGTACCCAGTGTTCTTTTTTACTTCAATTGCTCTTTTTCACTCTAATTATTATTCTTGTTATTTTTGTGTGTGTGCTAATGAAGGTGTCAGGGATTGATTTAGGTGATGAATGTACAACTATGTAATGGTACTGTGAACAATCGAATGTACGATTTGTTTTGTATGACTGCATGGTATGTGAATATATCTCAATAAAATGAAGATTTTTTTTTTAAAAAAAAAGAAAGAAAAAAGAAAAACAGGCTTTCCTGAAGAGGTATACCCAGCTAGCGTGGCAGAACCCGATTAGAACTGGGTCTTCTGAATCCCAGTCCAGGATTCTTTTCGCTGTGGCAGGAAACAGAAAGAAAATTTCAGAGGTCTTATAAAGGAGACTGCAGTAGAGCTATAGCTATGTTGTTTGTTAGTGAGGAGAAGCCCTAGGGCTCATGCCATATGGCAAAGAGGATAACACCTGCTTGGTAAAAACCTGTACTAGTTTAGTGTCTACAATTAGAACTACTCAGGCTGTCAAGGGCATTTTTCTCCCCCAATTCGGAACATTTTTTCCCGTGGCTCAGTGTTGTATATTTCTTACTAGTTTTACTTAGGGGACATGGTTTGCATTACAGTAGCATGTCATTGTTTTCCATGTTGGTTTCACACTGAAGATTCCACTTGATTTGTGAATACATTGGACAGGATTGTTATCCCCATAATACAGAGGAAGAGAAATGAGACTCAGATCAAGTGACTTATTCCATATCCATGAGTTCTGATTGTTATTTGCTAATATATGGAAATGGAATTGATTTTAGTCTATTGATCTTGTATCCTAGTAGTAGAAACTGATATAAAATTCAGTTCTACTGAGCATTCATTTATTCATTCATACCATAAATATTTATTTAGCACCTTATTTGTGCCAAGGTGTTAGCTATACAACAATGAGTATGCATTCTCTTAACCCTTGAGGAAATAAGTAACAGCTTAGGGAGATAAGGGCTACTATAGAGGTATGACTAATGAACAGTGGGACCATATTTGCCAGAGTCGTTTATTCTGCCTAGCAGTACAGGGAATTTTTTACTCCATTTCATTTAACGAAAATGATCCTTAAGGTTTCTTCCAGCTCTAACATTGTGTTATTTGTGGCTTATTGGTCTGAGATCTTTCTCTAAGAATCTGTAGGCATTTTAGTGCCTGAATTCTCATTTATAAAACGAACACCTAATTTGTGATAGAGTCTTTGGGTAGTGAGGAGTGAAGGACAGGCAAGTTCCTTGCTCTTGATCTTACAGTTAAGTGAGAAGTCAGACACATAAATAGAGATTTACCATAATAGTGTTAGGTAAACACAGATAATGATAACTAGGCAGAGAAAAAGGGCAATGCTTTCCTGTCTGAGCAATAGTATGACCAAAGACCAGGTTGTTAGGTATCCACCATGTTAGGCTAAATTACTTGGACTTTGTACTGGAGCTAAGGAGCTATTTTTAATAGGAGATTATTATAGTTAGGTGTGCATTTTAGTTTACAACTAGCTTCTCAGAATCCTCTGGAAATTGAATCAGGCTAGTAAACTGAATCCACCTGCCATCTTTCTTGCAATTCCAAATTTATTAATTTCAGGAAAAATATATTAAAAATTGGTTTCAAAACAGTGCTCCAAAACAAAAACATGGCATAGATGGACCATTGTGAGAAATTTATGGAAGCTATCAAGCAGTTAAGATCAAACTGACCAGAGCACAAGAAGCTATAGCCTAATACATATACAAGAGGATACTCCTAGGAAGATAAGAGTAGCTACAGACAAAATTGTAGCTCAGAGAATATATACAAGAAGCAGGAGTCCTGGGTCATCTTCAAGGGTAAATTAATTAAAATTCTGCATTTGAGACAGCAGGAATGGCCTCCTTCTTACAGTGAGCAAAAGGCAGCAAGTATATTTGATTCTAGGCTAAAACCGTATAATTTTCTAAAGAAAGTAAACTGCCTACTTGAGGAGAGCTTCTAGTGAGGGCATGGGGACCTGAGAGAGAAGTAGAGCTGAATCTGCTTTAACTATAGATCTCTACAACAGATATAAAAAAGGGGAAGAAGGAAAAGTAGCTTTGCAGTGAAAGAAAATACATTAAAATTCTCTACTCGAGGAGTCAAGTTCTTATATTTTGGGTAACTGGGGGTTCTTACCTGAAGTGAAGCGTGCTAGTATCCACATCCCCATAACTTACATTCAGACATCATCAGACCTCCCAGTCAAAGCAGAAGGACAGTGGGAAAACATTTAAACAACTGCAGAAAAAAACTCATGCTAATTGCATACACTAATCAATCTATTCCTTCACTTAAAAATTTTGAATGGATGGCCAAGGATCTCCAGACATTTGAAGAAAACAAAGCATTAAAGAGAAGGACAAAGATAAAGAAATAAAACGGGTAATTCAGGAAAGAGCATTTAAAAAAAAAAAAAATCTAGTATGTCCAAAGAAATTCTGTAGATGTTACTTCTATAAGAACATGCTGTTATTAGAGCAGTCAGAGAATAAGAGTTTTTAGAAATAAAAAATATGATTAAAGAAATAAATTTGTATGGATTAAAGAACAAATGCATACAAGTGAAGAGCATGTTAATGATATAAAAAACAAAACAGGTGAACAAAAACATCAAGGAGATTCTAAAAGAATAATTGAGGAAGAGAACAGAAGCAGTGTAATGGGAAGCATGATCAAAGGAGTAATAGGTAAAAAATTCCCCAGGTAAAGAAAAGAATGAATCTTCAGAAGAAAGGGCCTACTAATTATCAAGTCAGATAATTGAAGAGAGACCCACACTTAGGGAAATGTCAGGACTCCAAGGATAAAGGTAAATATCTTGAAAGTTCCCAGAGAGAGTATACAGATGATGTCCAAAGGAACAGTAGCATCAGACTTCTCATTAGTAATAGTCAACAATGGAGCAGTATCTTCAGAGGTATGAGGAAAATTGTTTAGAACCAAAAATTCTATACCTAATCAAACTAGCATTCAAGTGTATGTCAAAATAATGACATGTTTTGACACGTGAAGAGCGAGGTTTACCACCTACACTGATTGTTATTTGGCTGAGTATAGAATTCTATATAGGAAATAATTTTTCATCAGAATTTGGAAAATATTTTACTTTTTTCCATCTAGCTTTCATTGTCGCTTTTGAAGTCCAAAGCCATTTTCCCCTACTTCTTTTTCACTTGGAAAACTTGTAGGATCTTATTTGTGACCATTTGTTTAAATTTCATACGTATATACTATTTTCATCTTTTGTGCAAGGAACTTTGTGAGCTCTTTCAACCCGGAAACTCAAGCCTTCTAGTTCAAGGAAATTTGCTTGAATTATTTCATTGATGATTTTGTCCCCTCAATTTTCTCTCTTTCTGAAACTCCTTTGTTAGATTTTGGACTTCCAGACTAATCCTCCATTTTTCTTATGTTTTCTCTAATTTCCTTGCTTTAATTTTTGTTCTGATTTTTGGGAGATTTTCTCAACTTCTTTCAATTTGTCTATTACATTTTTCATTTCTGTTTCTTATGTTTAATTTCCAAGAGCTCTTTTATTTTTTCAAAAATTGTAGTATCCTATTGTTGTTTCTAGAATTGCTGTCTTATCTCCGAGATTAATAATAGGCTTTCTTTTGATGTTTTCTTCTCCCTGCCTAGTCTGTTTTTTTCTGGGTAGCCTTTTCCCCCTTTGTTTTGGTTTCTCTCTTTTACATTCGAGGGAGATTTTGGTCATTTGGTAATGCCTGGAGGTCTGCTTATATTTATGATTGAAGTACAAAAAACTTACTAGAACTTTACTCATTGGTGGCGCAACTTTTTATTTGTGAGTATAGCTATGAGATAATCTAGCTGGACCATTTGGGAAAGCCCACGTATTAATATCTTTATTTTCCCACTTATTAATGTCTTTAGAGTTTTTCTATTAGACTGGCCAGACATGGAGAAGAATCTTCTAATCTCCTGCTTTGAGAATGAAGGTCTAATAACTAGTATTCTAGGAGCCTAGAAAGGGAAGAGAAGTTTAGGGGTCTCAGCATTCAGTATGCATGTATTCACTTAAATTACCCTGTCTTTCATATGCTACTCTTATATTTAACTGTATCTGACATCCCTAATCCAGAAATCCCCTGGAACTTCTCTCGTCAGAAAATAAACCTCCAGTCTAATGCTAAGAAAGGGAAGGGCAATCACCCAGTGATGTAAACAAATCCTCCTTTAGCACTTTATCCTTCCTCTATACTTCATCTCCAGTTTCCAAGGTGTATCGTGGTACTAATTCTGGAGACTTCAAAAGATTCTATAGTGTGGAAATATAGATTGGTTTTCATGTTTCTCCACTGCCAGTTTAAGATTCAGCTCCCTTGAGTCATAAGTCTGTTACACCTCATCCATGTACTGTCACCTTCTTTTTTGCTGTTTTTCCTTCCTTTCCTATTGTCCCCATTTTTGTGCCATCCATATGCCTTTAAAAGACTATTTATTCTAGTTTCAGTGGGATTTCAAGAAGAGTGAAAATAGATGCCTATGTTCCATCTGACATCTTTACCTGGCATTCCTGAGGAATGTTTACTTTTTACTCCATATATTTTTGTGTAATTTAAAATTTATAGTGAAAAAACTTACTGATTTAAAATTCTACCTTTTAAACTCTTTATAGAGGTATAATTTACTTACCACAGAATTCATCCATTGTAAATGTACAATTCATTTATTTTATTAAATTTATAGAGTTGTAGAACCATCACCACAATCTAGTCTTAGAACATTTCCATCACCGCAAAAAGTTCTTTTGAGCCCTTTTACTGTTAATTCACACTCCCTTGCCCAGCCCTAGGAAATCACTGAGCTGCTTTCTGTCTCTATAAATTTCCCTTTTCTGGACATTAATATATAAATGGATTCATACAACATGCAGTCTTTTGTGTCTACCTTCTTTTGGTTAGCATGTTTTTGAGGTTCATTCATGTTATAGAATGTATCAGTTGTTTATTCCTCTTAATTGCTAGATCATATTCCATTGTAAGGATATATACCACATTTTGTTTATCCATTCACCAATTGTTGAACATTTGTATTGTTTCAGGTTTTTGGCAATTATGAATAATGCTGCTATGAAATTTATATGTGTATATGTCCTTGTGTAGACATATATATATATATATATATATATATATATTTATATTTTTAAATGCAATTTTATAAGAAATCACACTGTCTCTTGATTCTTTAAACATGGTTTCCTTTAGTTCTTTGAATATATTTATAATATCTGATTAGAAGTCTTTAGTTTCTAAATCCATTATCTGGGGACACTTAGAGAGTTTCTTTTGACTAATTTTCCTCCTGAGTATGGTCACACTTTCCTATTTGTCTTGTAATTTCTTGTTGAAAACTCAACAGTTTAGATAATACTCTATGCCAGATTTGACATTTTGCCTCTAAAGGTTGCTTGTTTTTTTTGTTTTGTTTTGTTTGCTATTAACTTACTAGAGATAAATCTGTGAATAGATCTCCAGTATTTTGTGGCCATAAATATCTCTGCCCAGTTTTTCGCTTTTAATATTCTTGTTTTAATTTTTTATCCTGGTTTTCTAGGCGTTGTCTTGGGTTTGCATAGTTTAATAAGTATCCAGTGATTAGACAGATATTGTGGTCTAAGACCTCATGTCAGTAAGGCTTTTTACCTCTGCTGATGGAGCTATTTGTGGGTAAAGGAGTACTTGACAATGCTGCTAGGCCTAGGCTACCCACTGCTCCAATCACAGTGGGCCCTCTTGGACCATGGCAGCTCATAGCCTGCTCTGCTCTGGCAGAACCACCACTCTGACAGAGCTGGGGGTGGGATGGATGGGACCCATATCAGAATGTCAGATTCCCACTGTTCTTTCCCAAAGTTCAGCAGTTTTTCAATCATAAGCACTTTTTAGAATTTTATATGCCTTTGGTAGATTTCCAGAGTGCTGAAATGTTGTTTTGTCAATTTTGTCCAGATTTATAGTTGCTTTTTGGGAAGAGGATTTGCCAATCTCCTTTCTCTGCTATACCTGGCAGTCTGCTTATAATTTTTTTTTTAATGAAAAGAACAAATATTACTCTGGGGCTATTGTGAAAGATGGATTGGAGAGGGCACAATTGGAGGTCCAGAGAGCAATGGAAGACTTATAAAGGATCAGTGAAAAAGAGATCATGAAACCTAAGTGAGAGCAGTGACAAAGGGGGTTAGAGAAGAGACAGTAGAATGGAGAGAATTTTTGAATCCTGAATTTAGTTTTTTTCCAATTTTACCACACTGATTCTCACAGCATGGTAAAAGAATTTTCTGTTCAGTCTGTTACTGCCCTTAGTCTCTCTATCCCAAGAAAAAAGATCCGGTTTTCTTTGTTTCAGAGTGGGCCCAGTCTTCCTGCTGGGACAAAACACCCTGGCTGTCATCTCTCTGGGATGGGTTGTCAGATTTCAGTGGCATTTTCAGTCTGTTTGCATTATATCCTTCCTAGCTGCCTGAGAGCTTGAGTCACAATTCTACTATCTAATTATTTTCTTTTTCGTTCTTTGCCTTGAACTCGAAACTATTATTTGATCAGGCAGCAGCAGCCAAAAAGTGTTTTGAGTGTCTAGACTTGTCTTGACCATATTAGCTGAGCCTTGGAGTCTTCCCAAATTAGCCTATCTATAATGACAGCTTAAGAATATACTAAACCAAAGAAGTTTTTAGAGTATAAGACCATCAGAACTACTTATTTCTACTGCAAAATGTAGGCAAATGGTTTAAGTCAGTTAATAGTGTAATCCTTAGCCATATTGGTCTCTTCCTTCACAATCCTGTTCTCATTATCTCCACTCCCTCCACCCTACTCAGTATCCTGCTGTTTAGATATTTCATTCTAGTTTATCCTGCTATTGGATAAGTTACAGTCATTGAGCAATCCTGTATTGAGTACCTTCTAATTGCGTGGCTGATAACATTATCCTAGCTAATATTTTAGTGATTTTTAAACTGAATTTTACATGGATTATCTCATTTAACCTCACACAGACACTGTAGTAAGTACTGTTCCTGGCTCTCTTTTACAGATGAGATAGAGCATTTAATATCTTCTACAAAACTCAGTTTGTAAGTGGTAGAGCCAGGATTTGAACTCAAGCTGGTTGATACCAGAACACCAGATTTTACTACTATTATCTACTGCCTGGTGAAACATACAGCCCAAAACAGAATCTCAACAATTGGAGCGAATTATAAAATTGTCAGAAATATTGTGTCAGCACCTCTAATGAAGAGAAAGACAAACTGAAAATTGATATCAATAGAAAAGCACATAAAATATATTCCAACAGAGGGTGTTCCAGGTCTGTCACTAGAACAGTTGAGGAAATTGCAAGAAGAAAGAACTTACAAGATTTCTTTAAACTTCTTTGGACAAATAAGTTTCTATTATAGGCATACCTCAATTCACTGCACTTTGCTTTATTGCACTTTGCAGATATTGTGGGTTTTTTGTTTTTTTTTTTCTTTTACAAATTGAAGGTTTGTGGCAACCTTGCCTAGAGCAGGTCTATCGGCACCATTTTCCCAGCAACATGTGCTCACTTCATGTCTCTGTGTCACATTTTAATTAAGGTATGTGCATTGTTTTTTTAGACACAATGCTACTGCACACTTAATGAACTATAGTGGAGTGTAAACATAACTTTTATATGCACTGGTAAATTGAAAAATTCATGTGACTTGCTTTATTGTGGTGTTCTGGAACCAAACCTGCAATATCTCAGAGGTATGCCCGTATATTTATTCTTTGTGGTATCAAGTACTATGTCAAGAATATACCTCTTCTTCAAGCAAATGCCCTTTTCATAAAAGAATAATCAAGGGTATGCTTCATTCATTTATTTAATAAAGAAAATCCATACTTGTGATGGTTAAGTTCATATGTCAGCTTGGCTAGGTTATAGTGTCCGGTTGTTGGTCAGGCAAACACTGGCCTTATTGTTAGTGTGAGGATATTTCATGGATTTGAATCATTAGAAAGTTGTGGCATCTATGGCGATTACATCTATGATCAACAAAGGAGACTGCTTTCAGCAATGAGAGAAGTCTCATCCAATGAGTTGAAGGCCTTAAAGGGAGAACTAATGAGTTCAGCAATTGGAAGGAAGGATTTCTATCTCGACTAAAGCCAGCCAGCTTTTCCTGCAGAATTCATCAAAACCTTCATCAGAGTTCTAGCTTGTGACTTGCCCTACAGAATTCAGACTTGCCAATCCCTCATAGTCACCTGAGCCAATTCTTACAATAAATTCCTGTATAATAAATTTCATAATATTCGTGTGTGTGTGTGTGTGTGTGTGTGTGTGTGTGTGTGTGTGTATCCTGTCAGTTTTGTTTCCCTGGAGACACCTGCCTAATACAGTTATGAATGGGCTTATATAGAAAAGTCTTTAAAATATTGCTGAACAGTTGAAGCCATCTAAGGTAAGAAGAATATAGATTCTTTAGTAACATTTGTGTTCTACTCTGCTTTGCTAGTAGTATCTTGTTTTCAAAAAAAGATAACATATTGTATTTAATATTCTTTACCTATTTGCACTAGAAAATTTGCATGCTGTGAATATTTTTGTATTTCAGTCATGGCAGGTGGTACATTAGTGTATATTTATGAATATATGAGGAATAAAAGTGCTGCTGCTCATATACTATTTCAGGAGTTAGTAGATTTGGTATTGTTTCTGAAAGTTTTAAATACTCTATCAGTCTGTAGTTTAAAAGAACTGAAAACCTGGAACTCTTGAGTTCATCAGCACTGTGGTCCCAAATTTCCTTTGGTTCTTTTCACTATTGTGGTATAAAATAAGAATTTTTATTTTATTGGCCATGTTAAAGATTTTTTTAATCTAATTCTTGGAAACAGTAAAGCACTTTAAAAAGAAAATAATATAGACATCACTCCCACTAGCTTCTTATTCTAGGTATAAACTCCAAAATTTTTCCTGTGCCCTCCATGGCCTTACATAATCTGGCTCCTGGTTAACCTTCTGACCCTGTTTCTTACCCCATTTCTCCTTGCTCTCTTTGTTACAGCCACTCAGACCTCCTGGAGGTTGTTGGAACATACCAAACATATCCCCACCTAGGGCATTTGTACTTTCATTTGCCAGGAATGTCTTTTGTCAGGTAGCCACATGGCTTGCTCCCTGGCTACTGCCTGTAAGTCTTCTTATTAGAGAAACCTTCCTACGACTATCCTATATAAAAGGGTATTGCCACCCCCAACTGATCTCTACTTCCGTATGTTTATTTTATTACTACTTGATACTTTGGCATTGTTTTCGATTGTATCCTCTTCTAAAATGTAAGCCATAGGATGGAGACTTTATCTATTTTGTTCTTCAATATAGTCCCAGAGCCTAGAACAGAGCCTGACACACAGTGAATGAATAAATGAATGAATGAATGAGTTGGAGTATCCTTTTTTTAAATGGAGGTTTGTGATTATTAGACATAATGATAATTTAATAACTCCTGTTCCACTTTGCTAATGCTGCCATTATGCAAATACCAGAAATGGATTGGTTTTTATAAAGGGGGTTCCAAAATGTCTCTCTTAGCTGCAGCAGGGAGCTCTTTCTGTCTGTAAGCTCTTTTATAGGACTCCAGTGATTAAGTCAAGACCCACACTGAGTGGGCGGGGCCACACTTCCATGGAAATAATCTAATCAAAAGATATTACCCACAGTTGGGTGGATCACGTCTCCATGGAAACAACCTAATCCAAATATCCCATGAGACTAGATTAAAAGATCATGGCTTTTTTTAGGGGGACATCCAAACTGGCACAATTCCTTATATCTTTGTAGCCCTTTACCATTTAAAAAGTGTTTTTTGTCCACATCACTTCGTTTCTTTCGCTCAGTGGCCCTCTGAGGTAGGTGGAGAGTGCTGTCGTATCCCCATTTTATAAATAAGAAACTTGAAGTTTAGGGTGGTAAGGCTTGCCCAAAGACACAGCGTGAAGAAGTAGAAATCTGGTCCCAAAACCTAGATCTCTTGACTCTGACAGTTGTTAATACAAACACCCCAAGACATCACCTAGGGAAAACAGAATGTGTTGCTGAGGAAGATGATGAAATTTCCTTCTCTAGAGTTTTAGGAAGCAAACAAACTAGTGTTTATTGTATACATCAGGGGAGCCCCAGGGCCACCTGATGATAAGTAAGAGGCTGCTGAGTCAACTTAATTCCTATTTTGGGTTCCTAGTTAGATTTTGTTGAGTGGATAGTGGGGAGAAAAGAAGTTAGAGCAAAGAGTATTGAAAGATGTTTTGACAGGGAAAGAACCTCTTGAATTTTAGTGCTGAAACGATCTGAAGTCACCCCTCAATTTATACTATGCCTCCTTCTCTCCATTCTTCATTTAATGAAACTTGAGACCAAGGGGATAGCTGTCTCACCACAGCTAGTTATTTACATATGTCAGCACTGTGAGTTTTAAAGTTATTCTCTACTCGTAACTGGAGGCCCTTTTAGAGTCTACGAGATTGCCAGTTTTCCTTACCTTAATTTGTCGAGTATGGTAAAGACCAGTCCTCCACAATCAGTAGCTCTAGTCTATTATTCCTCAGTTCCTCCACTCAGACCCCATCATTCTGACTCCTGACTTTCCTCTCAGGCGTGAGGGGACCTTGCCCTCTGTGACCTATACAAGATGGCACGTGGTTTCAGGGCATGGACCATCCTTTTCATCTTTGTACCTTTGTGTTAAAAACAATCATCATGGTATCTTACCGAGCACAAAGTAGGTGCCCTGAAAGTATCTGAAAACTGTTGGATTATTTTAGAGTACATATAAGAATATCCCTGTGGCTCTTCTAGTCCTTAGCTGTAATCATTTAATCTCTATCCAAAATCTCATGTTTTGGAGCCACTTTGTCTCTTCCATTTATGTTGTAAGCAATAATATTATGGTACTTTTTCTGGATCTGCCCTAAAACCTGCTACTCTTGATCTGGCTTTGTTACAGATTACATGGGAAAGTCAAGTTGCCATAGATTATAGTAGATCTAATTAGTGGGACTGGTAAATTTCATTCCAGGACAGGACAGAAGCTTAGTGAAATGGATAGCACCCAGTCTGGGAGAAATTAATTGTCTTCTTTAGACTAGGGGCTTCTGATTTTCAAACTGAGATGTGGGGCCCTGATGACAGAATGGGTCCAATAGGTTTTGGGAAAGAGAGGAAAAAGAGAGGGCTAAAGCCTGTCTGGACTTCCATTTACCATATCAGAAAGGAGTAAGGAGTTAAAATGATAAATTTTGAAAATTCCAAACTTTTGATCCCTTCCTTACATTTCTTAATTTATTACCCTTTCATACAGTAAGAATGAACTATGAACTTGTCTTCCAAGGTGGGATTGGAATAGAGAAGCTGGTGGCTGGCTTCCCAATTCACCATTAGGATTTGGGTAGAAGAAGAAAGCCCCAAAGGACTGAGTGGATAGTGGTGGCTAAAAGAGGAGAGCACACCTCCGAGGCGGGGCAAGATGGTGGCATAGAGAGGAGTGGAAGCTAAGTAGTCCCCTTGGAACAACTACAAAAAACCAGAAACAACTAGTAAATAATCCAGAATAACTGCAGGGGGACAAACAAGACCATCCACTCATCATACACCAACCTGAATTGGGAGGAATGCCCAAGATCACAGCATAAAATCTGTAAGTAAAACCTGCAGATCCAAGTCGTGAGACCCCCTCTCCCATAGCCCGAGCTGCAAAGCCTCGTGGTGCCAGAGAGAAGCTCTCTCCCAGCAAGTGAATATAGCTCAGCTGAGCTCCAACTGGGGTTTTAAGTAGCGAGTGTGAACTGCTCACTACAGGTACGAATCCCCAAAAAACAGAGGCTTTGGGTGACGACTGACCTTGGAGAGCCGGAGGGTCGCCTTGACTGGGTCTGAAGGGGACTATCTGTTTCTTTTTTGGCTCAGTGGAGAAAGCCCCAGTCATATTCAGTTTCCAGGGCTGTGACTTGGGGAAGGGTGGAGACAGTACAAGCAGAGAGCGAGACCATTGAAATGCTAATGACCTCCACCTGGGGGGTCTGTCTTCTCTAGGAGGAAAGGGTTGGGGCCCTTTCCATTCAGGGCCAGACCCCAGAGCCTGGGGGAACACGGCCATACCTCCTCACACCAGTCAAGAATTATAGGCTAACAGGCATCACCTGCTGGGCAGAAAAGCACAGTGACCTGAGGCATCAAAGGGTGGAGCAATTTTCTAAGACACACCCACAGGGAAACCAGACACTGAATATTTCTTCCCTCTGGGACCTGAGCCTGTTCTGGTCTGGGAAAACCTGATTTGGATAACCAAGGAAACCATGCCTAGACAACAGAAAATTACAACCTACACTAAGAAAAACAACGTTATGGCCCAGTCAAAGGAACAAATGTACACTTCAACTGAGATACAGGAATTTAAACTAATGCTAAATCAAATCAAAAAATTTCGAGAAGATATTGCAAAAGAGATAGAGGCTGTAAAGGAAACACTGGGCATATATACGGCAGAAATCAAAAGTTCAAAAAACAAGTAGTAGAATCTATGGAAATGAAAGACACAACACAAGAGATGAAAGACACAATGGAAACATACAACAGCAGATCTCAAGAGGCAGAAGAAAACACTCAGGAACTGGGGAACAAAACACCTGAAAGCCTACATGCAAAGGAGCAGATGGAGAAAAGAATGAAAAAAATATGAGCAATGCCTCCGGAGATTCAAGGATGAAACAAAGTACAATAATGTACGTATCATTGGTGTCGCAGAAGGAGAAGAGAAGGGAAAGGGGGCAGAAGCAATAATAGAGGAAATAATTAATGAAAATTTCCCATCTCTTATGAAAGACATAAAATTACAGATCCAAGAAGCGCAGCGTACTCCAAACAGAAGAGATCTGAATAGGCCTACGCCAAGACACTTAATAATCAGATTATCAAATGTCAAAGACAAAGAGAGAATCCTGAAAGCAGCAAGAGAAAAGCGATCCATTACATACAAAGGAAGCTTAATAAGACTATGTGTGGATCTCTCAGCAGAAACCATGGAGGCAAGAAGGAAGTGGTATGATATATTTAAGATAGTGAAAGAGAAAAACCACCAACCAAGAATCCTGTTATCCAGCAAAACTGTCCTTCAAATATGAGGGAGAGCTCAAAATATTTTCTGACAAACAGACAATGAGAGACTTTGTGAACAAGACACCTGCCCTACAGGAAATACTAAAGGGAGCACTACAGGGTGATAGAAGACAGGAGTGCGTGGTTTGGAACACAGTTTTGGGAGATGGTAGCACAACAATGTAAGTACACTGAACAAAGATAACTATGAATATGGATGAGAGAGGAAGGTGGGGAGCATGTGAGACACCACAAGAAAGGATGAAAGATAAAAACTGGGAATGTGTAACTTGGTGAAATCTAAATTGTGATAAAATGTACAAATATGTTGTTTTACGAGGGAGAACAAGCAAATGTCCACCTTGCAAGGTGTTAAAAATGGGGAGGCATTGGGGGAGGGATGCAATCAGCATAAACTAGAGACTGTAACTAATAGAATCATTGTATTATGCTTCCTTTAATGTAACAAAGGTGATATACCAAGGTAAATACAGATAAGAGGGGAGGATAGGGGAGGCATGTTAGACACTTGACATTGGTGGTATTGTCTGATTCTTTATTCTACTTTGATTTAAAGTTATTTTTCCTTTTGCTGCTTCCTAGCTGTCATTTTTTTTTCCTCTTTCTTTTGCCTCTCTACCTTCTTTGACTCTCCCTCCTGCCTTGTGGAAGAAATGTAGATGTCCTTATATAGATAGTGGTGAAGGTGGTGAACACATAAATGTATGACCATGCAGAGAACCATCGATTATTTACTTGGTATGGAATGTATGGTGAGTGAACAAAACCATATTAAAAAAAAAATGGGTTGATGACAAAACCTCGAGGGCAATATACTGAGTGAAATAAGCCAGGCACATAAGGACAATTATGGCAGGGTCTCACTGATAGGAATTAATTATAATATGTAAACTCATAGACATGAAATATAAGGTACCAAGATATAGGATGAGGTTTAAGAATGGGCAGTGGTTGCTTAGTATGAGCAGAATGTTCAACTAGGATGAACTTAAATGTTTGGAAATGAACAGGGGTGTTGGTAGCAAGATGTGAGAATAACTAACAGTGCCGAATGGTGTGTGAATGAGGTGGAAAGGGAAAGCTCAGAGTCATATATGTCACCAGAAGGAAAGTTGAAGGTCAAAAGATGGGAATGTATAAAACTGAATCCTATGGTGGGCAATGTCCATGATCAACTGTACAAATACTAGAAATCACTTCCATGAAGCAGAACAAATGTATGACAATACAATTAGAAGTTAATAATAGAGGGGCATATAGGGAAGAACTATATACCTATTACAAACTATATACTACAGTTGTAGTATTTCATTTTTTCATTCATAACAGTAACAAATGTACTTATCAATACTAGGAGTCAACAATTGAGGGGGTTGGTTAGGGATAGGGGAGGATTAGAGTTTCCTTTTCTTTTTTTCTTTTTTCATCTTTCACTTTATTTCTTGTCTGGAGTAATGAAAAGTTTCTAAAAATTGAACAAAAATTAAGTGTGATGGATGCACAGCTGTATGAGGGTACCCAGGGGCAAGTGATTGTACACTTTGGATCTTTGGATAATTGTATGGTATCTGAACAATCTCAATAAAAATGAAAAGAAAAAAACTAAAAAATAAAATAAAATAAAAAATAAATAATAAAATTAAAAAAAAAAAAAAGAGGAGAGCAAAGCTGACTGACTTTCTGAGGCTGGCTTGGAGGCTGCTGTGAGTTTCAGAAGGGATGTCAGGATGAGTTTTCTTTCGAAGGATTGGCAATTTCAGTAGTTTAAGTTCCATGTCAGCTGTGTAAGGTGAATATGGTTTTTCTTCCCTGCACAGAATGTGAAGACTGTATCTGAGACACCTGCAGTGCCACCAGTTTCAGAAGATGAAGATGATGATGATGATGCTACCCCTCCTCCAGTGATTGCTCCACGCCCAGAGCACACAAAATCTGTGAGTCTTTGGGGACCCTGACAGCTTTGTGATTTGTGGTAGATATGTGGTTGAATTTATTAGAATTGGGAGGGTTTGGCTGAGGCCTAGAGGCTGAAAGCTCTGGTAGAGGTCCTTAGGTTTTAGAGCTGGTGAAATCACAGAGCCACCTTGATTGAAAGGTACTTCCTGTATTATTAAAAGCAAGAAGTGGTATATTTATTTATCATTGGTTTGCAGGTAATCCCAAAGTATCCAATCAGTGTTTCTACAAGCCCAGCTATAGTTTACATAGCTTGTTCTCTACAGATAGGATAGAAAGATATGCAGAATTGATGTTACTCGGTGCAGGACTGACAAAATTATCCCAATGTCTTGGGAAGCAACAAATTATCCTGCCACGGATCTTTTCCTCTCTGTTAAGTGTGCAGCATTCGGCCTCTTATAGCATCATTGATGATACTGAAATACCCAAGAGAGTTTATAAATACATTAGTGCTATTAATATGCTGGACATCAGGAGTGCATTTTGATGCTGGATATTGGCATTGATTTTTATTTTAACTTCCTTTGAGGTTCCTGCATCTCAGAATAGCCACAGTTCCTCTTCCCTCTCTTTGTACAATCTAGTTCCCATGCTTTTTAGTTTATTTAGCATAATTGAGCACTGCCCTAAGATCAAGTGATACCTTACTAGTGTTTCTTTGTTTGAGCTTTTTATTTTGGCGAGAGCTTCATAAGGAAAGAACCATTACAGGGTTTATACTCTGATAATGCCTCTGAGTATTTAGGGAAGTGTTCAGACAGAAGTTGATTGATGAACTGTGGGAGAGGCTGTGGAAGAAATTCAAGGGATTAGATGACTTCTTAGGGTGAGAATTTATAAACAGAATCTGTGGTATCACCCTCTCTGTAGGTCACAAGGTCACCTTAAGGAAAACGGGCTTCAAAATTGGAGGTTTGTCACAATATATCACATTGATATGGCCCTTTTCAGTTACCAAGTATGTTCATTTTTAAAATTATTTCCCACTAAACCCTTAACTGCTCATATGGAGTTAGTTATTGGCAGGTATCAGAAAGGCAGTGAATATTAGAATGAATGGACAAATTTGATCTTCATAGCATTCCTTTCAAAAAGGCATTATTAATTACTAATTTATAGAAAAGAAGCTGGGATTTGGAGTGGTAAATTGATCTATCTAAAGTCTCTTAGTAAGCAGATGAGCCAGGATTTGAAAGCAGACAATTGACCCAAGTCCAGGTTGCTTTCCACTATAGTACCAGTAGCCTTTATATGTGTGTGGACTGTTTTGGGAGCCAGAGAAGGAGCAGAATATTAGTCTGAATCTCAGTAGGATATAGACTGCTCATTTCTTAGGACATTTATCTCTTTCTGCCTTGTAGCTATTTGACTTTCTTATCTCCTTCACAAGAATGAGAGGATGGGGCACCATTTAGTCTAGGGTGAGACATACAATCGATTCTCAGTAAATGTTTGTTAAATAAATGAATAGAGAATGAATAGAGAATATTATTAATATTATTTAATTATATTTAACTAAATTTTAAGTGCTTAATATGTACCAAGCATAATTCTAAACATTTCACACATATTAACTAATTTACTCCTAATCCCATGAGATATGTATCATTGTTATTATTATTATTACCATTCTACAGATGAGGAAACTAAAGCATAGAGAAGTTAAGTAACCTGCCCATAGTTATACAGACAGTAAGAATAAGAGTTGAGATTTAAGCCAAGGCAGTCAGTTTCAAGAGTCTGTGTTTTAAATCACTATACCATACTGCTTTTTGAGGATGAATAATAGATAGTCCCTTTTCTGCAAGTGTTCAGGATTTAAAGGGGGAGTTACTCAATAGACAATAATGTTAAATGCTGTATTAGTGCAAAGGGCTGTGGGAATGCAGAATATTCATTTCAACTTGGGAAAGCATAGAATTTTAGAGATGAAAGGGATTCCCAAATAATGATAGAATCTCCTTTAAATTATTTCTATTGAATATCGCCAGTGATGAGGCTCTCACCAATCCCTTTTGTAGACAGTGAGAGCAAGGAAGTCCATTTCACTCAGAGGATGGGCCTGAGCACAGAGGAGGAGGAATATAGATTTGACCTAGGAGAGGGGGTGAGTTTATTGGGATTTGTTCTTCTGTGGAAGTTCTAACCCCACATCTAGGAGAGGCTTCTGAGCTTCCCCAATGCTAACAAAGGCTGGCCTTGCCAAATTCTTGCACTAACAATGCAGGTGTACACACGGTCTGTGATTGAACCACTTCCTATTACTCCAACCCGGGACGTGGCTACATCTCCCATTTCACCTACTGAGAGTAACACCACTCCGCCAGATGCTCTGACCCGGAATACTGAGAAGCAGAAGAAGAAGCCTAAAATGTCTGATGAGGAGATCTTGGAGAAATTACGTAAGCCCTTTGTAGCTTTCTGAACCCTCCTCTGGTCTGTGATTGGTCAAGTGCAGAGATAAAATTCCACAGTTATAAAGATCCTGGTCCGAGGTTCAGGCCACGTGGCTGTCTGGCCGTGCTTGTTACCACAGCCACAGACTGTGCTTGTCCCCACCCTGCCCTTGCACCCAATCACTTCTCTGTCCCATCAGCCCTGACTAAATACCATGTGGTGATAGGATTGTGGTGAGAGAAAGTGTGGATAGCTCAGTTGGAGGGCTGAGACATCCCCCACCCTGATGCATGGATTATGATGACAAATAGCTTTTATCTAGTGAATAGTCTGGAATCTTGTGTTGAGAAAGATTGAGGGCTTGTCTACACCTGTTGGGTCAGAGTGCTGTGATTGATTGTTGATGTTTGCCATTGACCTAGGATGAAAGAAATCTGCCATTTTTGTTGTAGGAAGAGAGGGAAGGTAAACTATCATTTTGAGAGACTGTACTATGTACCAAATGACAAGCAAGGTATTTTCTTGATTTTTTTTCATTTAATTCTCATATTAACCCTGTGAAGACAGGCATTATAATCCTCATTTTTGCAATTAAGGTATTTGAGGCTCAAAGATGCTAAATACCTTGCGTAAAATCACACAGGCAGTAAGTGGTGGGGCTGGGGTTAGAACATAAACTTGTGCTCCTGTCCAGTGAAAACTTCCATTTTATTTCTTTTGGCAGCTAGAAATGGGGTATTATTAGGGTAGTGTGTTTCTGTGTTTTAGAAAGCTGCAGAAAAATTCATATTAGAAGGGAGGACTGGGTTGATCTGCGGGCTGGGAAAAATTATTTTGACAAAGCCTTTGATTTATTCTTTGTACCTACTTACTTCAAAAGAGGATTTGAGAGGGCTGATTTTGCCAAGCTTGCAAATGAGCTTTGCTTTTTGAAGCTGAGGTTTCTGATTCTCTAGTTTTGCAGCTCTCAATTTCTTCCTGGTAATTCTTGTTTGACTATTTTTTTTTTTTAACTCTTTTAAAAATTGCATGGTAGTGATTGTTATAGGAATCCAGTGTGTTGAAGAAATGGCATATTGCTCATATTTTGGGAGCAGAAAGGAAAAGCCACTTATGATAGAATGAGGTAATCTAAATTTCTATGTCATTTGCCAAATCCTTTCAGTTTCACCAAGCCAAAATATAGTGTAAGGCTGCCAGGATCCCAATTTTAATTGGAGAGCTAAATAAGTAAAGGTTACAAGTATTAGATTTCTTAATGATCATATTTTACCATTTTAGAAAAAGTTAAATATTGTCACACATTTATTAAATATATTTCCCCCTTAAAACAAAAAGGTTAGTTTTCCTAAATGTCTAAGTTGAAATTATTTTATGGATACTGTGTCTGTCCATGCATTGGACAAGATGGAAGGAATTGTGTTTTAAAAGGTTTAAGTACCACAGGTAGTCTAGTTTAGGGAAATAATAAGTTAAAAAGTGTTGGCTTTTCTAATTTGTACTCTAATATCCTTACACTTTCTATTTTAAGTATACAACTTAGATACTTCTCCACATTTCAGTTTTTTTCTGATGCTGAGTTCAGGTTAATTAATATTTTACTGCATCTGATTATATGTTCAAAGCCTAGTGACTTTTCATTTTTACATTCTTGTGCTTTCATATGCTGTATTCTCCAAACAATAAAATTCTGGTGTGTGTGTATGTGTGTGTGTATGTGTGTGTGTGTGTTTTAAATTGCCCCTGTCTGGCATCCTTATGAATTGAGGAAGAAAAAAAAGCCACTCACCTAGCCATCTGCTTACCCTCACTGACCTGTATGCACTTTCCTTGAACCAGATATATTTTTCACAGTAATACTTACAACATAGAATTGTAGAAATCAGACTGGCCTGGGAGTTAGGCGACTTGGGTTGAAGCCTCAGCCCTGCCACTGATTTGTGTCCTGGGCAATTTCCTGTTCTCTAGGTCTCTAGGTTTTTCTCATCTTTTAAATAGAGACGTTAATACCTGCCTCATTTGCAAATCAAATAAGATAATGTTTGTGAAAAGTGCCAAATCCTGGTAATTGGTATTAGTGGAAAGCATAATAGACCAGGAGACCAAAAACCAAACTCCTAATATCAGTGCTGACACCAATTTGCTATGTGATCCTAGGGAATAAATCTTCCCTTCTGTAGGCCTGTTTCCCGATCTCTAGAATATATATTGTGAAACCCAGTGTGCTCTCTCAGGCTCTGTATTTTTGCATTTGAAGTGTTCTCTGCTGTAAACCCCTTCCCTACTTTTTCTCCCTGGCTCCCTCCTACTTACCCTGTAAAAGTCAGTCCAGATATCACCTTCTTTCTGGAGCCTTCTGTACTGCATTCTGTAACTCCTTGGCATCTATCACAGCGATTATATATTCATGGAACTCAGTGCTTACTTGTCTGTCTCCTCCATAAGATAGAGCTGCTTGAAAACAGGAACCACATTAACTGTGTGTCATCTATCTTTCTGTTCGTAGCATTCACTGTAGGGCTTGGTACATAATAAGTGAGCATAGTAAATAAGTAAATGTCTATTGAATGAATGAATGAATGAATTTTTTAAAAAATGAATGAATGGCTTCTAGGAGTTTAGAAATAAGATAGAGTAATATGAATACAAGAAGTTTCATGGAGATGAAATTTTTGGTTGGGTCTTATGGGGTGGGGGTGGGGGAGCTAAAAATCTGCTTAGTGTAATATTTGGGTACCAAAGGTAGTTCTTTAATCCATGCCAATGCCAGATTTTTGGGGAACATGGGGCATGTTTTGTATCTTTCTGGGAGAAAATGATTCATGGTCTCTGTTTCTTTCAAAGGGAGCATAGTGAGTGTGGGTGATCCTAAGAAGAAATATACACGGTTTGAGAAGATTGGACAAGGGTTAGTAGGCATTTGCATTTCCTAGAAAAATGATTTAAAACTGTGTGTGCTGGAATATACAGATTTCACTGTTGTTTTGCCTTTCATAAACTTGTTCTTTCTCCTCCTCACCCCTCACCCATCTAGAGGTGTTATATTAGGCTGACTTTAGGTTTGGCAGAATTATGCTTAATATGAGAGATGTGCCGTAAGCTGACCATGTTGCTAAAAATACCCTTGCAGTGAGAGTGAGAGAAACTTTATTTTCTTAACATAAAACCAGCTTCCCAAATTACGTCTCTTCCTTTCCATATTAACCTTATTTGCCCTAGCACTGACACCTACCAACTTTAATATGGAATGGGAGGCCCAGAACTACAGCCCCCTCTGCTAGTGAAATAGGGCCTATTTTCTAGGTAGATGCCAAAATTTGTGTTTTCTGTTCTCTACTTTCTTCTTTCCATCTTGCATGTTGTCCTCAGTATACTGAACCCAGCAAATCTAAACTGAGTTTCTGTTGTGTCCTAGGCACTGTGAATACAGCTATGATTCAAACAGTTTCTGCCCTCAAGGACTTCAAGTCTGCAGAAGGAGATAGATAGGCAAACAGCAAATCATAATATACTATGATAAGTCTTAAAACAGTGTTTGGCCATTATTTTGAGCAAAGGAAGCCAAATGTAAAGGAGCAGATATTGTATGATTCTATTTATATAAAGTTCAAGAACAGGCAGAACTAATATATAGTTATAGAAATCATAGCAGTAGTTACGGGGGCATGAGGAAACCTTCGGGGATGATACAAATGTTCTATATCTTGCTCTTGGTGGTGAGCACATGGGTGTGTCCAAATTGTCAAGTTGTATACTTAAGATATATGCAAATTATGTGAGTTATGCCTTCATATAAAAAAAGGAAAATAATGAGATTTCTATAGACTTACCATAGAGCTAAAATTTAAAAGAAACTGAAATATTATATATATATATATATGTATGTATCTGGCTTGTAATATGCTCTCTGTAAGCTGGATGAAAGCATTGTTGCTAATGAAGCCATTGGAGTTTTCTTTCAGTTTTCTTTCTTATGCTTCAAGTACTTCTCAATATAAAATAGGAAAATATTATTGAATAGTATAATGTCATATTTATATGGCATTTCACTGTTTGCACCTATTATTTGCATCTATTATTTAATTTAATACTCAGAACAACTCTGGATTTGAGTGGAACTCATTTTTTCCTGATCCAGTGCTTTTCCTACTAGGGATGCTTTTGTGAGTCTGAACTGGTATAATGTAGTTAACCCCTTGAAAAGAAACTATTTTGCTTGGCTCAGTGTAATTTGGAGTAGCATTTCTATTAGCTAGTTACTTTGAGACTTTAAGAATGTGGCAGAAAGACATACAAGTCTGGACAGGTTAAGTCCCTTCTCTGGACTTCAGTTTCTTTATCAGTATATGTAAAGGAGGGTTATAGATTGAGGGCCTTTCACCTCCAGAAATTCTTTTTTTTTTTTTTTTTTTTTTTTTTTAATGGATGTATGAGGCCTATAAGTAGGCAACATCTGTAAAATATTCTTTCCTTGCTTACTTCACAGATCTGTTAATATGATGGTAGTGATGAAATATTTGTTAGGAACCTACAGTGATGTTTTCACATTCCATGCTTTTAAAAGTATAAATGCCACACAATTATGATGAACTGGTACTATTATGATTTTTGCTTGCTTTTTTTTTAAACCTGAAGTTTTGTTTTTTTTTTTAATACCTGGAGTTCATAGAAGTCTATTCAAGGTAGAAAAAATCAAGTACTAATTGTGGGCCTGAGTAGCCTTCTAGACCTTTGTAATCATGGAAACATACTCCAAAATGTCTGGTCCTCTGAGGCTTGGGCATTTTTGCCCTTTAAGAATGGACATGGCATGTGGGAGAAGTGGGGAATAGGAAATAGCCACCAATTTTATGAAAGCAAAGAATAGGGTTATGGTGATGACCTATTTGTGGGGAAGAATTTGTCAAGAATAGGGTTATGGTGATGACCTGTAGTGGGGAAGAATTTGTCAATGTGAATAATCCAGTCCTTTTTGATTGCCAGTGTCTTATGATCATGGTTTCCTGGCATGTAGCTAGGGGTCCCAGTTAAAGAGTCATGGTTAAGGAGCCTAAATGCATTTTGCAGTGAATCAGGATTTTAAATTTCTTCAAATTGCATCATATCAACGTGACTTATGGCAGGTACAGTAGCAAATAATGTGTTAGTTCATCCTCCTATCACCCACCCCAAATACACGGGGTTTATAATTATAAGCATAAATGAGGGCTTTAGTTATTTCATATGTACATGATTACTTTCCTAGCATTATGGGTGTTTTCTTTCTCTCTCTGTATGTGTACATGTTTATATACATACATATGTGCATATATGTACATATGTGTATACAAAGTAGGTTATTCTTACCTCAGGGCTGTGGTAGAAGTATATCAGATTTTCTGGGAGTATATGTGTTTTATAAAGCTTATTTAATATTTTATGTTTGAAATAATGAAAAATAAAAACCTATTTTATAATATAAACTACAGAAAATAAAATTCACATATTCTTACAACAGAATCAATGATTAAAAAGCACTGTTATAAAGAGTCAGAGGGCCCTTTATTGTCAGAGAAGGAAGGGCACTTTGTGATTATTTTAGATTATTTAGTATGGTTCTTCAAGTTATATTTTTTAACATAATTTTTAATCTAATATAACATAGATAAGTGTGTAACTCAATGAACTTTCAAAAGGTGAATGTACCTATGTAGCCAAAAGCACCCAGATTAAGAATATACCACCACCACCCCCCCACCCACCCCGCTACATACACCTCATTCTGAAATTCTCCCTAGGACCTCTTTCCCCTCACCCTCCATGCCCCAGTTGAGAATCACAAAGTAATCTTATCCCTGTTTACAGGTGAACAGTTTAAGGACACAAGAGGTTAAAGCAACTTGCCAAGGTGGTGGAGGAGAGGAGAGGAGAAAACAGGAGAAGGGAACTAGTGTATATTGAATACCTACTGTATTTTGGACATTTGGCTAGGTGCTTTACGTGAACTACTTCATTTTAATTCTCTTACTCTCTTTACATACTCTTATTTTTACTTTGCAAATGAGGAATGTGAAGCTCAGAGAAGTTAAATAACTTGCTCAAGATCAAATAGCCTGTATGTATTTGGTAGAAGATCTAAATGGGAACTCGAGTCTGTTGGCCACTAGAACCTATATTCTCTTTTTTAGCACATACTGCCTCAAAGATGAGACTGTAGGGGCAGGAGGGAGGATTATTATTGCTGCTATTATTGTTAACAATTGCACTGCCTGATTGTGTTTAGAGCTCCATTTGACAAAGATCACTTATTGAACACCTGTTACTATTGTTGTTCTTTCTCTCCCCCACCTGTTGTTGTTCAGTGCTTCAGGTACTGTGTACACTGCAATGGATGTAGCCACAGGACAGGAGGTGAGTATCTGCCACCAACTATTGCTCTTTCAGTTCTACTGTTTCTTTTTATTTTTGGTTAACTTTTAGCCTTTCTTAGCTCAATAGGACGTTTCTTCTAGTTTCTTATTACAGCAGACTAGAACTAAACAGGGGCATAATATGATGAGATTTATCACTTTTAGAAAAGTTGCTGTGGCTACACTGTGGAGAACAGATGGGAGGAGTAAGAGTGGACTCAGGTGAGTAAGGAGGTTATTTTGTAAGTCTAGGTGAGCGATAATTGTTTGAACTAAGGTTGTGGAATAAGTACAGAGGGAGAGAAGTAGATGGATTTGAGAGAGATTTAGGAAGTAGATTTGACAGGATTTGGAAATTGACTGAATGTCAGGGTGGCTCGTAAGTGAGGTTTATTATTCAAGGAGAAAGAAAACAGGTGGAGGTGTAGATATGAAGAATTTGGATACTGCCTGAAAGACCTTCTTGTGGAACTGCCTAGTAGATAATTGTTTACATGGGTTTGGTCCTTGGGAGAAAAACCTGATATAGAAATAAGAGATTGAAGCCTGTGTCTCCTGACTCCCAGTCCAGTGTTCTTCCCATTACTTTGTTCTAAGGATTCCATTAAACATGGAAGCCCTCATCTATTTGGAGGGACCTCTTTGTCCCTATCATTTCATTAAGATAGAGGAGCTCTAAGTTTATTTCTAAGGCCTGCTGACCCAAGATCTTGTCTTCAGTAGGCAGGAGACATGAAGGGAATATAGAGCACTTGGGTTTCCTTGCATTCTATCCTTTAGTTGCAATAGGGGAATGTTGGCAGGTTGGCTGTGGATGGCAGCTGCCTGTGACAGTTTTTAGTTCAAAGAGTACTGGGGCTCAGAGGTTGCGAGAGGCACCTCCTGTTCCAGTGAAAATGAAGTTGGGATCCACTGAAGGAGGCTGCTAGGAACCTGCTTGTGTGTGTTTGTTTAGTAGTTGAATCCTGGAGAAATCATGATTAATAGGGATAGCATATATCTCACTGTGCTCTTTGGTGAGTCTTTTATAAGTGTCTAAACGAAGTATTGAGACTCTACCTAGGGTTAGTCAAATTTTTAAAAAATTATAATATAGTTATGGATTTTTAAATTGTTCATTGAAGGGGGAATGCAAAGACCTACATGCTTACTTCTTAGCTACTTATATAAACTTAAGCAAACCACTTAACCTCTCTGAGCCTGAATTTTATTTATTTATAATCTGTGCATGATAACATATACCTCACAAAAGTGTTGGAAGGGTTCAATAAAGCAATGTATGTGAAAATGCTTCAGAACTTTATGAATTATATAAGAGCCCAAAAGCTTCATTGTGTACATATAAAGTCTTGCAGTGCTGATAAGAACCTGCCTAAAGTAAAAATAGTGGTGAGAAAGGCAGGAGAGTCTTACAGATGGGGAATTGGAGGCAGAGATAAAAAAAAAAAAAAAAAAAAGAGGTTATACATACTAAAATGAACCCTATGAGGTAGGTAATATTATTTCCTTTTTATTTATGACGAATTTGAGGTTCAGGGAGTTTAAATAACTTTTCTACATGATTGTACTACCAGAAATTAGCAGGGAGTGGGTTAGAACTTCTGGCTCCTAATCACATGCTTTCTGGGCTGCAGGGCCACAGCAGAGCTGAGGTTAGGCACTAGGACCCCTTCTTGTCATGCTTCTGCCTCTTGAGCCTGATAGCCCTTGGTGGAATGAAGGTTGATGGTGGACGATTCCTGGAAGGCCTGAAGGTTGCATATATAAGAAGCTGGCTACAGGAAAGGGAAACATAACTTCACTGTGTGCCTGCCTTGTGGTTACAAAACTATGAATGGAAGTGAGTCCATTAAAGTGGCTAATGCACTGTGGTCAAGAAGGCCTCATTTCCTGCTCCAGGGCTGGCAGGATGCTATCAGCCTTTGTGAATGAGTGCATAATAAGGGTTATCCAAGTGGGAGGAGTTGAGCTTGTCACATATTATATGTTGTCTGTCACATATAGAAAAATTAACATGTTAGTGCTGGGAATTTTTCTGTTTACAGATCTAGTAATCGTTTGTCCAGTGCCCTTTTAGAGGGAATGTGTAAATAGAAAAATAATAGGCTTTGGAAGTTATCGGGACTTGTGGGCCACTTACCGATTATGGTTTTGGGAAGTTAATTTACTTAAAAGTTTTAGCTTCAATTCTTTACTGAAAATGCAGGTAATGATTTCTACTGTGCAGAGTTGTTAGGTTTTACTGAGTTAATGTAAATAGAGCACCCAGTATCCAGCACACAGTGGGCACTCAATACACTGATTTTTTTTTAAAGTATTTAACATTGTTTTAATCAAGTAATGTAGCTGTTACAGGATACTTTTATGACCAATGAATAGAGAAAAGTAAAGAATTACTCTATTAGGATAACCTCTGGAAATAAAATTCGGGTTACATGAATTTGAATTTCATTGAAGTTTGGCACCATACTGAAAATTGGTGTAAGCCATTATTTTCTTAGTGTTTTGAAGTCCTATATATTTTTTCCTTCAGATTAAAAAAAAGCTTTATAACAGAACTCATGAGCTTGGCCCTGAGTATTTTGAGGGCAACTTAGTTTAGGCCACCAGTATATCCTATAGAATTTTAGTTAATGAAAGCAAACTGGCATTGCAGCAAAGAATTTGAAACCTATGTGAGATGTGAATTTGCAAAAACTTAATCTTTGGTGTGACAGCACACATTCCCTCCAGGTTCAGCCCCCAGTCTAGTCTCGCTAGATTCTATCGAAAGGCAGCTGGAGACCAGTTAGTTCTTCAGTAGGATTGCTACATTTCAATTCCTTAAAATATCAGACTATCAAAAGTTTGTATAATTTCAATGTGAAAATGTTTTTACATACATCTTTTATTAAGGTCTCATTAAAATCTGTGATAGGTCAACAAAGATTAAGAGTCAAGAGAGGTGATCGATAGAACCTAGTGCTCCAGACAACAAAATTAGCTTTCTTGATTCCCACAATGCACTTCTTATGGAAAGCGATAAATGCAGTAAGTTTTTACCTTGAAAATGATGATAACTAAGATATAGTCAGAACCCATACCCAGTGAATTTAGCTATTTGGGCAACGGAGTCACAAAGGAAGTTGTCAACTCATCTTGTGTCCAAATCTAAAGTTGTTAGGTTTTTCTGAGTTAATGTAAGTAGAGCACCTAGCACAGTACCCAGCACACAGTGGGTACTCAGTACACTGATTTTTGAGTTTGTTGTTGCTGTCTGCTGACATTCTTGCTGCTCTGTGCTAGGTGCTCATGAAATTCAATTATTACTATGATTAGCATTTTCATTGTTGTCTTACTCTATTAAATCCCTTATTTGTATATGAGTAACACATTGGCCACTATCTCACTTAGTCCTCAAAACAATCCTGTGAGGAGAGTCAGAGTTGGAGTTATTATCCTCAATGTATTGAAGAAGACACTGAAGCTCTGAGAGCTTGTGATTAGTCAAGGTCAGTAAGTGACAGAGTCAAATACAGAGGTTAGGTCCTCAGAGTACAGATCCGATTCTTTTTCTGTTACAGGAAAATGCTGTCTCTTGGCCTGAATAGATGGGGTCTGATGAGGTGAAGGGCATTAACATGTCCCATAGTCAGTCAGCAGCTATTGATAAGGACCCCCAGTATCCTGCTGCAGCCTCCATGTTAGAGCTCTGCCTGCCTCTCTTCTCCCTTGCTGCTGCCGGCAGTGATCTCTGTGGGGTTCACAGACACTGTCCCACTTTCTAGGATGTCATGAGGAACTCCAAAAGCAGTATCTAGGGTCTAGCCCCTAAAATGTATTATAAGGACATAATATACTTAATGCCATGTATCTTTAGGTCAACATTGTTGCTTTTCAGACATTAGGAAAAGGTAATCCTCAGCTGTAGTTATAGAAAGCTGCAGCCAAACCACAGTAGGACCTGATTGGGGACCCCAAACCAAAGCAGTTTTCTCTCACTTGGGGTAGTGAATAGAGGTGCACAGGATGTTTAAAACATCATTTCTATTCCTTATGAATAATTGGGTCTCTGCAGAAGACTGCCCATACTTGACTTAGTTGAATTATTCATCCTTTATACTTCTTGCTGCTTCTGGAAAGACCAAATTTAGTTCTTCTCTTAAATGTTCATGTTCTTGTCTACTAAGCAGGAAGAAGGGAAAATATCTCTAGGGAATGAGCATTTAGCAAATCATTTAAAGTTTACTCCTGTGGGATAGGCAGCCTATTGCTAATGCTTTTTATAGTTTAAAAGCAAAGCACTCATCAACCCACTGAATTCTGTTTACCCCCTATCTTTCCACAAGCATTTGCTGAGCACCAACTGTGTATCAGGCCCTCTGCTTGGTACTGCGGGTTCTGAGGTTTCAAAAGATCTCTCAAGCTTCCTTTCTTATGTGTTCACACAGAAACACACATATGTACATACATATTCACATATGCACACACACCCCCTAACTAATTATAATGCAGGGTAGTATGTAGTAAGTTCTAGAAGAGAGGTAAAAATATGGTCTTATGAGGCTTCAAAAAAGGAAAAAGCATATCTGGTTTGGAAAATGTTTCTTTTAGCCTGATACAAAACATGAATAGCTTTTGAACAGAAAATGATGTAAAAAGTTCCAGATAGAGAGAAGATCCTGAACAAAGACAAGGAGACTGGATAGCAGGGAGAATATGGAGTATCTGAGGGAATACAGTGAGAAGTAAGATAGGGGTCAAATCATGAGTGTTGGGCAGAGGAGCATTCCTAGGCAACCAGGAGCCCCTGATATTACTGAGCAGGGGAGAGTGTCATCAAATGTGCTCTATGAGAAAGACTAATCTGATCATGTGTACAGGTTAAATTGGCATCATTTTTGTGGGTTCTAACCCTGACTTTGCCACTTAATAGTGTGTATGTAAGTTACGTATCTTCTCTGAATCATAATTTCCTCAACTATCAAAACAGGTTGACGGTAATGCTTAACTCATAGTGTCTTTCTGAGGATAAAATGAAATAACATCTTTGAGAATACCTAACATAGTACCTGACACATAGAAGAAATGGATGCAAAAATGTCTTGGAAATGATAATAAACCTTATATTTGTAAGGGATTTTGATTACTTATATGGAAACTTGTTTAATTGCTATAGACAAAAAGGCAATCAATTTCTTTTTCGTGCATAAACATTAGGGAGTTCTTCCCCTTTGTCTTTTCTCTGTTAACCTAGCTTGGGTTTATCTTTGTACACCCAAGTTTAAAGTCACCTTCCCCACCAAATTTGAAATATATTTGAAAGTGGGTAAAATGGACAATTTTAGATTGTACACACATTACAAGAATAAAATTTTTTAACAACTCACAGAACTGTACAACACAAAGAGTATACCCCAATGTAGACTACAGATTATAGTTAATAGTATAATTATATTAATATTGTTTCATTAGTTGTAACAAAGGCACCACACTAATGCAAAATGTTAATAATAGAGAAAACTGTGGGGGGTGTTTATATGGGAATTTGGTACTCTCTGCATATTTTTCTGAAAAACTACAATGCTCTAATTAAAAAGAAATGAAAAAAAAAAGAAAACAAAAAATGGACATATGGAGGGAGAAAGTCACCTTCTCCTCTATGAAGCCTCTCTAGATTGCCAGACTGAGAAAGTTCTTACCCTAAATAGTGCTTCTTTGGCACTTTGTATGAACTTCTTATTTTTCAAGTTCAAAGTTTGAGTTTCAGACTTTGGTGTGTGCATCAGAATCTCTTGGAGGGCTTACTAAAGCACAGAGCTTCTGATTCAGTAGTTCTGGAGTGGGGTCTGAGAATTTAATTGTCCGTGCGTTTCCAGATGATCTTGATACTGCTGGTCTGGGGACTCCACTTGAAGAACCACTGGTCTGCATTGATAAATTGTGAATTCCTCGAGGGCTAAGATGGTATCTTATTCATCTTTGTCTCCCTATTTATGCTTAAGGTCTGGTGTTTAGTAGGTGCTCCATAAATGAATGACTCAGGTTGCACATCATCTGTACTCTGATTTCAGGTGGCCATTAAGCAGATGAACCTTCAGCAGCAGCCGAAGAAAGAGCTGATTATTAACGAAATTCTGGTCATGAGGGAAAACAAGAACCCAAATATTGTGAACTACTTGGACAGGTATAGAATGGTGGGTCTGGTCATAGGTTTAGGGCCTTTAGGACTGATGAGTGGAGAGGCTGTTAAAGGAGAGAGCAATACCAGCACTTAGAACTGCCTTCATTTAAGAGTCTTCTGTGATGCTGAGCTCTCTGCCTCTGCCTCTTCATACTGCTGCACACCTCTGGTTGCTAGAACATTCTGTGTTAGGCTGAATACTCCATTGCTTCTAATAGCTAGTCTTAGTACTGTTTTCTGCCTCATGAACACCCTTCAGCTCATCTGCCTGAGTTAGACATCAGGTCCTTAAATTGCTCTTCATCCAAAATCTTTCCTTATCTTGCTTACCCTCCTGGTCTTTCTGTCTTCTCTTAAAATGTGATGGTCAGTACTAGATATTTCATTTGAAATCTGACCAATATGGAGACAGTGGGATGCCTCTTTTGTTCTAAACTCAACACAACCTAATGATTTCATCTGGTATTGGTTTTGCTGTTTAGCAGTCTTGTTTCATTGTTGACTCCTAATAGGTTTGTGGTCAACTACAATCTCCATTCTATTTTTACATGAGTTTGCGTTAATTTGGAGTTGTAGATAGAACTTTTTAGTTATCTTCATTAAATCCTATCTTGATTATTGTCAGCCCATCAGAATTATGTTCTTTAACATAGCACTGTAAGAGTGGTTGTAGCTAGCATTTGTGGTGTAATTTACTTTGTACCAAGCACATTCATGAACATTATCTCATTTTGAGGTAGGGTTTATTATACGTATTTTACAGATGAAGAAATTGAGGGTCATAGAATTTAGTAACTTGTCCAAGACTACTAAGCAAGTAAGTAGCAAACCAGGGTTTTGAACTCAAATATTCCTAGTATCAGGAGACTTCTGGGGAAGATGGTGAAGTGGGGAGCTTCAGGGATCACTCCTCCTCTAAGGACAGCTAACAGAGAGGCAGAAACTGTCTGAAACAACTGCTCTGGGGCTCTGGAGGCCAGGGGAGCATTGTGCAGCATCCAGGGAAGAGTGGGATGAAGAGACTGAGAAACTATGGTGAAAAATTGTGAGTAACTTGCACCACTGTGGCTATTAGCACCCAACCTCCACTCTCAAGGCAAGCAGCCTCAGATCTAGTCCCTGGCTGACTGGCTGCTACAGAACAAGAGGGACATGGAAACCCTCCTCCCCAAGAACTGGTGCATGGCTGAGTCCAGATCACAGCTTCTGGTCCATGAATTTAGACCACTGGATCCCACTGTTCTAGCCTGCCCCCAACTGGGGTCTCCATACCGTTGTTTTGACCCCCCAGGGACAGAGCTAGCAGACTTTACAAACACACTGCCTTCCTAGGGATGTGGAAAATAGCTTGCTGAGGAGTGCAATCTGCTGGGGAGGCCAGGAAAGTGCAGCTTCGGGGAGCTGACAAAAAGGCTTTTTTGGCATCTTCCTGATCCTCTCCCCATGGCCCTTTGGAACTGGTCTGTGCCCCCCTTAATAGGTTCCTGGCTCTGTGTTGGCTGGGAAATACTGATGAACCAAGTGTCAAGAAGAGCCTTAACACAAAGCCAATCAATAACAAAACCCTGCACAAGAGAGAGAAGCTGACCTTCAAAGTAAAGTCATCAAGATAATTAGATGCCTAGACATCAGCAAAAAATTAAAAGCCATTTAAGAAAGAGGAAGACATGGCCCAGTCAAAGGAACAAATTAAAAATTCGGAGGAGATACAGAATATGGAACAGCTAATCAAAGATGTTCAAGCAGATCTCTTAAATCAACTCCTGGAGATGAAGGAAAATATGGCTAAAGAGATAAAGGATATTGTGAAGACACTGGGTGAACATAGAGAATAATTTGAAAGTATGAAAAGAAGCATAACAGAACTTATGGGAATGAAAGGCACAATAGAAGAGATTAAAAATACTCTAGAGGCATACAACAGCAGATCTGAACAGGCAGAAGAAAGAAGCAGTGAACTGGAAGATAGGGTATTTGAAATTTCACAGACAGAAGAATAAATAGAGAAAAGAATGGAAAAAAATTGAACAGGGTCTCAAAGAATTGAATGACAGCACAAAGTACACAAATATACATGTAATGGGAGTCCCATAAGGAGGAGAGAAGGGAAAAGGGGCAGAAAGATTATCTGAGGAAATAATGACTGAAAATTTCCCAACTCTTAGGAAAGACATAAATATCCATGCCCAAGAAGTGCATTGTACTCCAAACAGAATAAATCCTAATAGACCTACTCTGAGACACATACAAATCAGAATGTCAGATGCCAAAGATAAAGACAGAATCCTGAAAGCAGCAAGAGAAAAGCAATTTGTCACATAGAAGAGAATAGCAATAAGTTAAGTGCTGATTTCTCAGCAGAAATGGAGGCAGGAAGGCAGTGGTATGATATATTTAAGGTACTGAAAGAAAAAAAATGCCAGCCAAGAATTCTTTATCCAGGCAAATCCATCTCTGCTGAGAAATCAGCACTTCAAAAAGGATGAAGAATTTAAGATATTCACAGAGAAATAGAAGCTGAGAGAGTTTGTAAATGAAGAGCCCCATCCTACAAGAGATACAAAAGGGAGTTCGGCAAGCTGAAAGGAAAAGACAAGAGAAAGAGGCTTGGAGTGTAGAAATGAAGATTATCAGTAAGGGTAACTAAGAGGGTAAAAAGAGAGACAAAAATAAGATATGGCATATAAAAACCAAAGGATAAAATGGCTGAAGAAAGTACTGCCTTTACACTAATAACATCAAATGATTATGGATTAAACTCTCCAATCAAGACACAGATTGGCAGAATGGATAAAAAGGTATGATCCATCTATATGCTGTCTACAAGAGACTCATCTTAGATTCAGGTTGCAAATAGGTTGAAAATGAAAGGTTGGAAAAAGATATTCCATGCAAAAAAGAGCTGGGATCGTTATACTAATATCAGACAAAATAGACTTTAAATGCAAGTATTTCTAGCACCAAAATCCATGCTCTTTTCATTATATCATGCTATTTTCTCTCATAGCTCATAGCTGAAAAAAAAAAATTAAGCTTCTTGCCAGGTTTCAGACATACCACAAATGGAGGTGATATTGTACCTAGTCTTGACTTTAAATCTTTTACTATATCTGTTGCACTACCAGCTACCTCTTCCTCTAGATTGCTGGAAGAGTTCATTAGTGTGTTTTTGTTCCCTATATAAAACATTGATAAGCTTCAGTTTCTTGAAAGAGGAAAGGAATTGGACTCTGACCTTCCCAGAACATGACATTGATAGCTATAGAGAGCAAAGCTTTCTCCCTTTGGGGATGGTTATGTCTCTTTGATGTGGGTGCTGAGTAGCTCTGAAGAAACCTCTGAAAGTTATTGCTCACCATCCCAACTCTTTTAAGGACTTACTAATCAGAGAATAATAAAAGGATGGCCTGTCTCAGAATGGCGAATTCCTCATCACTGGAGGAAACAGTAAAATGGAAGACTGTTCTTTAAGGAATTTGTATACTAGAGTGGAATTGGAGGGTTTATGCATTTATTTCTTGATCATGCCTTTATTGATGTTTCCAGAGGCCTATACTGTGAACTCAGTAGCTCCTAGTTGGGTGGAGGAAAAATAAACCTCTGTGGGAGCACAGAGAGGGTGTCCTTAGCCTAGGCCTTCCGTAAAAGTGTTGCGAATGAGGTGCTTGATTTTTGTTACTTGTCCCCGAGGAGAACTCCATCTATATTTGTTCTTCTACAAATATGTGATGCTCTGGGGCTTTACCTTTGAAATGTGATTTTTTTTAAAGGTTGTTTTGGCACAATGTGTAACCACAAAATGTTTGAGACAACCTTACTCTGTCTTTTATTATCTTAGGTTTTACAGCAACATGCTGAACCCAGAAAAGGAGATTTTGCTTTGCCAGTGCCCAAAGAGAGCCCTCATATTTCTTCCCCCAACCAGTCCAGATTGACAGGTGTCTTCTCAGTATGCCGGATGGGAGCCCATAACTGTACATTCTTTGTCAGGGAGGGAATATGTTTGTGTCACTGGAGGGCTTTTTACTCAGTTCTGAATTCTGTCTTGGTCCAAGTACCCCATACTCTTCTCTCTCAAAGGAGATTTTTGAGGAAGGACTTAATCATTCATATTATTCTTCATAGACATTAAAAAATGACAGGACTTTTAATTACAAAAATAGCAGGGTCTTCTGGAAAGAGCACTAGATTAATAGCCAAGAGAATAGGATTCAAATCTTACCGTTTGCTTGTGACTGTCTGGTAAAAGCCTTCAACAGTCTGCCCAGCAGTAGCCCCAATATAAGGATGCAAATATAATGACATACCATACAGCTCTAGCTTATCCAAGAAATGTTTTCTCCAGTCTAGCTTCTTTGTCCAAGACTAGCAGCATAGTTTGTAGGACTTTGGCTAGCCTTTTTTTTTTTTTTGGTGGTTAGAATTTTTTAAAAAAAAATTTTGTTCAATTTTATTGAGCTATATTAATATACCATAAAATCATCCAAAGTATACAATCAGTTGTTCACAGTATCACATAGTCATGCATTCATCACCATAATTAATTTTTGAACATTTTCATTACTCCAAAAAAATAAATAAATAAAAATAAGACTAAAAATAAAAGTAAAAAAAAAAAACACCCAAAACATCCCATCCTCCCTATTATTCATTTTTTTAATCTTTTTAATTTTTTTATATTTTAAATTCAGTTTTATTGAGATATATTCACATACCATGTAGTCATCCACAGTATACAATCAACTGTTCACAGTACCGTCATACAGTTGTGCATTCATCATCCCAATTTTTGAACATTTCCCATATTCCAAAAAGAAAAAAATAAGAATAAAAATAAAAGTAAAAAAGAACACCCAAAGCATTCCAGCCCCCCTTCCCACTCTATTTTTCACTTAGTTTTTGTCCCCATTTTTTCTACTCATCTGTGCATATACTGGATAAAGGGAGTGTGAGCCACAAGGTTTTCACAATCACACAGTCACACTATGTAAGCTACGTAGTTATGCAGTCATCTTTAAGAATCAAGTGGCTAGCCTTGTTTTTATTTGTCCTTTTTTACAGCCTAGGAAACATTGACCAGACAGACTAAGTAACCTATTAACTACATAAAAGGGCCGAATAATCCAACTTTTGAGTAATCCAACTTTTGAATGAACCTAGGGGTTCTAACTCATGTCAGCCCCATAATTTCTGCAGATGGTAGCCCTTGGCTTATCAAAAGAGGCCTTGTCTTTGCAGTCCTTGGTGAATTAATTCCATTCCTAGAACCACAGACACCCAACCTGCAGGTCATTGTCAGCATAATGACTATTTGTACAACACTTCATAGTTTTTTAAAGACTTTTACAATCACTATTTCATTTAACATTTTCAATTTTCTTTTATTTTACACGTTAATTTATTCAGTTGGACACTGGGGTTCCAGTCATGAACAAGACTCAGCACTTGCTCTCATGGATCTCAGATCTAGCAGAACTCTCAGGAAGATTTGGTGACTTTCCCTAATGTTAGTAACAGGGGCTCTGAATCCCAAGCCCTTTCTACCAAAGCATCTTTGTCAAATGTTTGGGTGCTTTCTGCTTGGATGCTTCTAGAGGTGTGGGAATCGTGTTACCTCACAGAGCAGCCTGTTTCATTTCCAGTCTTTCTAATTTTTGAGTTGTGATGGAATCTATTTTTCAGGTATCTTCAACCTAGTGATCTTTGTTCTGCCCTTTGGGGCTTACAGAACATCTGTTTCTTCTCCAGGAATATCCTTCAGAGATTTAAAATTAGTGATTCTGTCTTCTAGATTGTGCTTTTCCCAAGGCTAAAAAACCTTAGACCCTTCCAGAACTGAGTGAGATGTAGGTTTCCTTTTTCTATATACTGAATCTTTGAAACCTCATTGTACTCTTGATTCTTCCTTCTCATCCTTTATCTGGACTCCTGCAGTTACCTCGTGGGAGATGAGCTGTGGGTTGTCATGGAATACTTGGCAGGAGGCTCTTTGACAGATGTGGTGACAGAAACCTGCATGGATGAAGGCCAGATCGCAGCAGTGTGCCGTGAGGTAAGGCCAAGGGCCAAGCTGCTTCGGGCAGGAAGTGGCCTCCATATTTCCATGTCTCCTGAGGTTCCTGCAGCTGATGGGATCTCAGCCTGGGCACTGTGAAGGTGGGAGAAACTTTTGCTGACCCTCCCATCTTTCTCTTATTATCCCTGGGTTATGTAATTTCTATCACCATGATTTTTTCTTTAAAGATAACTTCATTCTGATTGTAAAATTATGCACCCATTGTAGAAAAATTATAAAGTACAAAAAAGGTATATATACAAAAATTTGACTTAAAAATAACAGCTGTAAATATTTTGTAATACTTTCCTTTATCTCTTTTCTATGGACATATATTTTTATCATCTTTTTATTTTGCTTTCCTACTTTATTTATGTGCTATGAAGAAAATAAAGCAGAGCAAGAAGATAATGACAGAGGAGGCACTCTTTTAGACAGGGTAGTCAGGGAAGGTTTTGCCATAGATTTGAGTAAAGATCTGAATGATGTGAAATTTCATTCAATATAAATGGAATCATATAATATGTGTTCTTTTATGACTGGCTTCTTTCACTTAGCACAGTGTTTTCAAGGTTCATCCATATTTTAGCATAGATGAGTACTTTATTCCTTTTTACTGTAAAATAATAATCCATTATATGGATATATACCATATTTTATCTACCCATTCATCAGTTGATGGACACTTGGGTTGTTTTCCCTTTGGGCTATTATGAATAATGCTAGTATGAACATCCATGTATAAGTTTTTACGTGGATATATATTTCCATTTCTCTTGTGTATGTATCTATGAATGGAATTACTGGTCATATGGTATACTCTATGCTTAACATTTTGAGGAACTGCCAAATTATTTTCCAAATTGGCTGCACCATTTTGCATTACTACCAGAAATGTATGAGTGTCCCAGTTTCTCGAGATCATCCTTTTTGATCATAGTTTTTGACATCCAGTAGCTATTGTTCAACTGACCTGGGTCTCCAGCCTCCTAAGGAGAGCAGTGCTTAATTTTTCAGAGACAAGCCAATTCTGAATATTGGTTTGCTCTTAATTCACCATTGATATGTTCTTTTAAGTCAAAGGATTAAATTAGGACCATGTGAATATTATTTTCCTATTGGGTTGTATCTTTAATGCTTTTCAATTTGTAGAAGCTTCTAAATATTTAGCTTTGGGTTATGGACCCAAACGATTTAGATTTAGTAGAAAACCTGAGATTAACTTATCTGATATTTTACAGATGAGAAAACGGTAGTTTAGAGAGAGAGTAAATGATTATCCAGAATATGGTTGGTCAGGTAGTGGCAGAACTAGGCATTTTAATTGTACCATTCCATCTCCTTGTTCCTCATTTGACCTGCTAAGTCTAGGTGTTTTCCAAGGTTCTTTTCGTTCTCCTCTTCCTTCTATATCATTTGCCCAGTTTCAACCATTCCTATAACTTTAAAAATCACCTCTTCACAAATGACTAGTAAATATTTTTCTCAAATCCAGACCTTTGTTTAATACTTAAGACTCATATGTTACGGATGTTTGTTTGCAGATATTCCATAGGTATGTCAAATTTAACATATCCAGAACAGTATGAAATATGGCTTCACCAAAACAAGATTATATCCCTAACTTCGCTGCTTCTAATAATATCACTTCATATGTCTAGTTTCCCAAAGATGGCTCTTATTGTCGCTTTCCTCCAGTTTTATCATTTCAGGAAAAAAAATCCTTTCTGTTCTTCTTCAGTAACTTTTCTTGGGCCTCAGATTCTTTATTAAGGTTCTACTATTCTGTAAAACACTGAAATACATTGGAGGAACTCCTCTATAAAACTATTATAAAGTATAAGGCAGTAGGGAGTGTTAAAAGAGTGCTGAGAAAGAAGACTTGGTTCTAGACCTGACCCTGCCACTGATCTGGGGCAAGTCCTTTAACTCACTGGAGCCTCACTTTCTTTATCTTAAAAGAGGTGGTTGGATTAGTTGATTTTCTGTATCTTCTGTATTATAAGTCCTTTCTTTCTTCCTCTGCCCATACCATTTTTATAGTGCCTACAGGCTCTGGAGTTTCTGCATTCAAACCAGGTCATTCACAGAGACATCAAGAGTGACAACATCCTGTTGGGAATGGACGGCTCTGTCAAGCTAAGTGAGTAAGAGTCTCAGGAGTGACAAGTTTCTCTTCCCTGTGGAGCTCTGTCTATTGTAGAATGGGAATCATATAATAGTAGCTAGAAGACCCGCCTGTCTAAAAGTGTCTAAAAGTTACGTATTTCCTGGGGTATGTGGGCTCATTCTATTCCCCACCACCATCATAGATATCATTTCGGGTTTTTTTTTTTTCATTCCTTTATACATTCAGCCTTTTAAATAAACTTTTTTTTTTCTGATTCCCTACTGTATGTGCTAGGTGTACACTGTGATGGGCATGAGGGTTGCCTGCCTTAGTACAGAAAACATGTCATAGATAATTAGAAAAAGAGTTTAGTGTAATTTCTTTTATTCACTCAGCAAACTTTCACTAAATGTCTTATTATATGCCGGGCCCTCTGAGGATACAAAGATGAGAAAGAAATCACAGTCCTTGCTATCAAAGGCATCATATTTTAAATAAATGTATAATTGCATTATAATGTGAAATGAACTGCAGGCAGGACATTACATTTAATGGTGTAAGGACTAGTAGTCCAGACAAAGGGACTCTGTTGCAGGTGGCTGGACAGCTTGTACAAGGACTGTTAGCACCTTCTAGCCAGGAGGCACAAGGTAAGAAACTGATAAAAACAGGGTTATGCCTAGCTGTATGTAATTAGGGTTTAAGCCAGGGACTCATACTCAGGGAAGAAGGCAAGGACTAGTTGCCAGATTTCGGGGCATGGTAATGACTTTCAAAGACAAGGTAGAATTGAGATAAGTATTCAAGGCCAAAATGGGCAACTTGGCCTTTGATGCCTGGTCCTTCTGGTTTGAGGAGGAGTAGAAGGGCAGAGATGATGTTCCTTATAGTCTTCCCAATTTTCCTTAGGGTTGAATAGGGGCCAGGCTGAAAGCTGGACCAGTATATGGCAGTCAAGTGACTCCAGCTTTGGAGTTGCAGCAGATGGGAGCCAGACAGAGCTTGACACCTAGGAGTGGGCACATGGTCGGAACTTACTGAATGAAGGAGTGTCATAAATGTAAATCCTTTCCTTCTCTTCTTTTCCTTTTCTAGCTGATTTTGGGTTCTGTGCTCAAATCACCCCAGAGCAGAGCAAACGGAGCACCATGGTGGGAACCCCATACTGGATGGCACCAGAGGTTGTAACACGGAAGGCCTATGGGCCCAAGGTTGATATCTGGTCCCTGGGCATCATGGCCATCGAAATGATTGAAGGGGAGCCCCCATACCTCAATGAAAACCCTCTGAGAGTGAGTAGTGCTTATCTCATTTCAAGATATGTGGGCTGTTGTCTCTACTCCCAGGAAATGGGACTTAGGCTGGTCTCTGTGGCTTTTAACCTGGATGTCTCTTTTCTGGATAAAACTAGCTACTCTTGAACTTAAAGTATAAATGCTCAGGGGGAAGCAGAGCATATGAATATAGATGCAAGTAGGTTGGTAATTTCGGTGATGGGCAAGTATGAAAGCTATGCTCATTGCTTTTATTTTCTTGTTTGCTCCACCTCCCACCCACTTCAGGAATTCCGTGTACATTATTGCTGGTAGGTGATCATCTAGCCTTAATTGCATGCTCATGTCACCATTGGATAGTTCTGATTATTAGAAAGTGCTTCAGTGTACCAAATTGAAATCTGCCATCTGTAGTTTGTATCCCTTGGTCTCTGCTTTGACCTCTGAGACCACATACAACACATATTCCCCTGCCTTAGAATAGCCTTGCAGATATTTGAAGACTATGATCAGTGAGGTGTGATAGAAATAAAATGGGATTAGAGTCAGAAGACATGAGCTCTTATGAACACGGTGACCCTAGTGTATTTCTTTATGTTTCTGGTCTTTATCTATGAAAAGGGAAGATAATCCTTGCTCTACCTATTACTCAGAATTGTTGTGGTCATTACATGAGGTAGTGTTTGTTTAAGTGCTTTGTGAATTAAAGCGCAGGGTTCTTATAAAGGTTTAGTGTTACTGTGTTTTTCTTTACCTTTCGCAGAGATGTTCATTTTAAAGGACCAGGGAGGCAACAATGAAACAGCTTGCTGCTTTACAGAACACTTTTTTTTGATATTCCTCTCCTGCCTAAAGAGATCAGTTCTTGGATGACTGACATGAAGGCACCAGGAATAATTTCTGCTAGCAGCTGGGCAGATGTTTAGCTCAAGCTAAATGAATAATAAATTCCTTAGATATGTAATCAAGAATAATAATAAAACTTTAGATCTAAAACAAAGTGCTTTTCAAACATACTACTTCATTTGCCTTTTATAGATATGTGAGATAGGCATATTTCTCCCATTTTAAAGATGAGGAAATTGGAAGTTCCGTGACTTGCACATGATTACATGGCCTTTAAATGTCAAACTTGATCCTGAAGTCATATTCTTTCAAACAAACCACAGCTGCCTCTTTGTATCTTAGAGGCATAAAGTAGCTGACCATAATTCTAGAGGGCATGTCTTAGGACTGAGAGAGAATCTCATTTGCAGCTCAAAGTGATTCTCCATTTATATTGCCAGGCCTTGTACCTCATTGCCACCAACGGGACCCCAGAGCTTCAGAACCCAGAGAAGCTGTCAGCTATCTTCCGGGACTTTTTGAACCGCTGTCTTGAGATGGATGTGGAGAAGAGAGGTTCAGCTAAAGAACTGCTACAGGTAACTGTTCCTATGAAGAGAGGTACCTAGCTAGAAGAATCACTCAAACAATCCTTTTTCCTTCCTTTTTTTCTGTTAGGTACTGGTTGTTTTGGAACTAGGCTTCTCTCCTACCACATCCCATACTCACCCTCTATTTCCAGTTCCCTAACCTTCTTCCTCTCTGGGCCTTTGCTTATATTGTTTCCTTCGGTCTATTAAAACTCTACATATTCTCCTAGACCAGCTTCAACTCTACTTTCTGAGTTCCTATTGAACTTTACCTATCTTTTTCTTTAATACTACTTTTGTTCTACCTGAATTAATCTTTCAGAGTTTGAGTCTTGGTGAGAAGAAGCCCTCTAACATGCAAACATTACACAGTTATATTTTCATTGGGATTGGCTCAAAAGGTACATTCAGCAAAGGATTCTAGAGGGCACAAGTTTAGAGGTTGGTTAGTGAGTGCAGCTTTTCGAGTCTTCTCAGTTTCTTCATTGGAGACCATCTCAGATAGTGGCAATGATATTCTACTTGCTTGGAGTGAGATTCTGCCAGATTGAGGGGAAGCCCTGAGGAGGGAGTTTACCAAGCCTCTTATACTGTCACCTGCTTAATCCTGAAATTGCAGCATAATTATTTTAAATGGTTGCAAAAAACTGCCCTTAGCAGGTCAAATTATTTGTATCTAACATTTTTAAGTTTCAGGTACAATTTATTACTTCACTAGTGCCATTCTTACGTGCATCTTTATGACAGTGATTGGACTGTGGGCATGCACAGTCAGTTACCTCTGTATTAAGGGAACTAGAGTGACTTAGCAAGGCACATCAGATTAGGAACTACCACACTGCCCTGCATTAAAGGCATCTCTGTCTTTCCTACTAGATCATAACCTCTATCTGATAAGCTCTGGGTCTCCTCTTATATCCAGTGGGACCTGACTCTAGAATAGGTACTTAAAAAACATTTGTTGAATTGAGTGAAATTGCTTAAAGCATTTGCTTTCATTGGAATGTCACCCTCTAGAACACATTTAGCATCTCTTTGAGATTGGAGTTGCTGATTGCAGACCACTAATCTATTAGATATATCTGGGTTCTGCCAAGTGTAACCCACTGACCTCGAGGATCCTTTGTGACTCAAAATACTGTATAACAGACAGTAAACTATAGGATTTCTTTGCCTTTATTATGAGATGTGTTCTGGAAACCCTAGGAATTGGGAAATATGCAAATACTATGTCAATCCTGTGATTGGTATAGATATTCTTAATTAGGTGTTTTATTATTTTCTTTTTTGAAAGATGGGTACCCTCTAGAGGTTTCTTTCTGATATAATAATATAACTAATATTGAATGCTTTCTATTCTTTACTGCATTCTAGGCCCTAAGCAATTCATTTATTTTTTCATCTATTCTTCACAACAATCCTGTGAGTTAGTTATGTGTTCTTTTATTCACATTTTTACAGATTTGGAAACTGAGGTTTCAAGAGCTTAATAACATTCCATGATTACATAGCCAATATGTAATAGGGCCAGGATTTCAGTTCATGTCTGGCTCCAAGTATTTTCAAAGTAAGAAATTGGAAAGGGAAAGTAGAGTCCTTGATGATGAAAAAGTTGAGTGCTTCCAGATGATTTTTTCCAACTTGGATGTACTCTGTCTCTACATAAAGTTATTAAGTCAAGGGACTTTTTAGCAACATTTTTGGATCCTCAGATTATGATAATCTGTGCTGTTTTGTGAAGTTGAGAATTATTCCCAGTAGGTTTGTTATCTTTTGAAGATTTCTTTCAATTTAGGGATGATATGAAGCTCTCTACACAACATCTTGTACAAATATGGATGCCCTTAACATCTTGTAATGGTTGCTGAGGATAAATGGTAAATAGTCATGTCTTTTACTCTTTTTCTCTCCTTTATAGCATCAGTTCCTGAAGATTGCCAAGCCCCTCTCCAGCCTCACTCCACTAATTGCTGCAGCAAAGGAGGCAACCAAGAACAATCACTAATGCCACACTCACCCCAGCCTCATTGTGCCAAGCCTTCTGTGAAATAAATGCTCAGTTCAGAATTTCCAACCCCTGATGTCCTTTCCTCCTTGCCTTGCTCCTCCCATTTCCTGATCTAGAGCTCTCAAGATTTGATCCTTGGAAACCATGTGTCCAGCTTTGAAGAGAACTGCAACTTGTATGACTAATCAGATCATGGCCATTCCTAAATAAGGAATTTCCTTCCAACTTGTGGAAGTGAGGGTGGTTTATGATCAAGGGCTTATATGAATAAACTTTGATTCCTATTTCTACATAGCAAAATCTTCTCCCACCCCCAAATCAGTTCTTGACTATAAAAATTTGTGGCTTGATAACATTATCAATTTGTAATTGGTTGAAATTTCTTTAGTGCTGCTTTTCTGTGACTGAACTACCCAAACACCTCATTGTACTTGAAAACTGGAACAGCTTGAGGAATGCCATGGGGGTTGATAACCTGCCAGGGACATGAAGTGGCTCAGCTTCCTGGGCCATGACTTTAGCACTGCTGATCCTGATTTGGGAGAGAGAGCGACCACATTTTTCTTTATGTGTGCTTCTAGCAGCTGTTTCGGAAGACCTTGACCCAATAGTGTTCCCCATGCTACTTCTTGTGAAATGGTCTTGGCTAATGTAGCAGCTTTTGATTCCCTGCATTTCTTAGGCTGCTGCCCATTCTGTACTTGTTTATGATATTGAGCGGTTCCCAGGGCACATGCTGTATAAGAGCAGTGTGAGAAGTCAGGAAAAAAAATTGAGCTGATTTTAGAGCAAGGCTGGGCATCAGCACCTGTCCAGCTATGCTTATGGGATGTTTCAGGAACTCATCCCCTTGTTTCCATCTGATCTGAGCTGAATGATTAGCTCAGATCTTCTAATGGCCTGAAGCTTTGGGTCAAGGGGATGGGTCTCCAGATCTGAGATTACTTGTTAGTTTTGAATGGATTTGGTGCCAGGGTTGCTTTTGGTCAAGGCCTGAGATGAGGAGGGGAACCTTTTTGTAAGATGCATGGCCAAGCTCTCTGCAAATGAAAATGCTTGCACTGGGTGTTGGGGATGTTTGCTACCTCCTGCTGTCTTTGTGGTTTTGGTTCCTCCCACTATGGTAGGATCCCTTGCCAGCATTGTGGCTTGTCACGTCAGCCCCATTGGCTAACCTGTCATGCTCTGAGGCACCACTGCCTTTCAGCACAAGTTTCTATTTCCTTCAATAAAAGGAGATGAAAATGTTCTACTTGGAGTATGTCTTTCTTTCTCTCTTCCTTTCTTCCTTTCCTTTCCTTTCTTTCCTTTTTTTAAAAAAATTTTTTATTTTGAAATAATTTGAAACTTGGAAAAATTGTAGTGCTACTAAGAATTCCCATATGTCCTTCACCTGGATACCCTGTTGCTGAACAGTTACCATATTTGCTTTATCATTCTCTTTATGTGTTTATGTATATATTATACACACATACACACACACACATACACACAGTTTTTTTTCCTGAATCATTTGAAAGTCAGTTGTAGATAGGATGACCTTTTAGAGCTGAATATTTCAGTGTGTATTCTTTCTAACACTTTTTCTTTAAATATAAAATCAGAGAAATAGGCCAAAACCATATTTTTACTGCTTAAAGAATAATTATAAAAATGAGTACACATTTATTCACCACCTAAACCAAGAAATGGAACATGGGCAGTACTCTGGAAACTTCGTGCTCTCCCTTGCCATACACTTTCTCATTACACTCCTTTTCTCTCCCTACCCCAAGAAACAACCACTCTCCTGACATATTGAAATCACTTTCTTGGTTTTTTTTTTGTACTTTTATCACATGGGTATGTATCCCAAAACAAATATAGTTTAATTCTGCCAGTTTTTCAACTTTAAATAAAATCATGATAGAAATGTTATTTTGTGCCTCTATATTTATGCTTTTAAGAGATATGTATGTAGTTGTATGTAGCTCTAGTTCATTCATTATTGCTGCTATATAGTGCTTGAGAGGAAAGTTTTAACTTGTCCTAGACTAATTTCCTGAGGATTGATCTTCCAAAGGAGCTGGAGTCTTGGAGAGCTCTAAAATAATTGGCTAAGCTTAAAGTAGTCAGGTCTGGTAGAATGCTCAGGTGGCTAATCAGGCCACAAGTCTGTCACATCATGCAGCTAAAACCTCAAGGCTAGAACCCCAGCACTCTGCTCATGCCAGGGGAAGGAGTGGTTTTCTTCTAACAGAGAATGCTAAGCTGGCACAATGGAGCTAAACACCAGTGTTCTGTCATGTAGTACTATTAGAGGATCAGCACCAAAACATCCTGTAGGAGGAGCTAGTGCTTCTCAGGTATACAAATTACAATCTCCACAACCCAAGGCATGGAGTCCTCTCCAAGTTTGACATCTGGGTCCTATGAGATCTCTGTGCCTGTCCCAGAAGGTCATGGGCATTGGGGTTTCCACATAGCAGCTATTGTTCATGTAACCATGAGTTTCTCACCAATAAGTATGGTTCCAAAAGGCCTGGAATATACATTGCCTCATCAACTGCCCTTGTTTGCTTGAAATTTGGTGCAGTAACTGGGCAATAATGGAAGCAAACCAAGGAACCAGAATACCATGACTCATTTCAGGGGTGGGAAAAAAGCCCTCTTCTGGCCAGCCATCTTCAAGGCTTGGGATTATGGGTCATGGGTTGCAGGAGCAAAACCTGTCAAGCCAAAGATCTTGACAGTTACATGTGTGAAAATAGATTCCATTCCAATATTGTTTTTTTTTTTTTTTTTCAAGTGGGTCATTTTTATTTTTTAATGTATTATTTTATTGTGAACTTTAACATATATACATAACAGTGATAACTTTTAAAGTACGATTTAACAAGTAGTTAGCAAATTTCCAAGAATATTATGGGTTACAGTTCCACAGTTTCAGTTATTTCCATTATTGTAAAATATAACATATACAGAAAGGTGTTAACTTTCAATGTACAACTCAATAATCAATTATATAAGTAATTTCAAAAATTGTTACAGGTTAGTTTCACAGTTTCAGTTTTATCCTTATTATGAAATATAGGGTATATACAGAAAGGTGAAGACTTTCAAAGCACAATCAACAAATAGCTACAGAGCAAACTTCAAAGATGCTATAAGTTATAGTTCCACCATGTCATTAATTTCCTTCTAGCTATTCTAATACCCTAGTCTCTCTCTCTCTATATATATATACATATACACTTATATTCATATTTATGTTAAGTTTCAGTATTCATAGACCTTTGTTAAAGCCTATCTTGTTTGTTGCTACCTTTTCCTCTCACTTAATCTCTTTCTCCATCTTCAGGTGTGTCTAGGCAGTGACCACCCTAACCTGTTCACATTGAAAGAGGGTGTTAGTTTAATAGGCCAAGTCTTCCAGCTTGGGGCTTGCCCTTACAAAGACTGACAATGCAAAGGAGAGGCTAATCCTACTCACAAACGTGCCTAGGAGTCACCCCCAGAGGGTCTCCCCTGCTGCTCAGCTGTGGCCTCTCTCTAAGCCAACCCAGCAGGTATTCACTGGCCTCCCCCCCTCAACGGGGGACACGACTCCCAGGGGTATAAATCTCCCTGACAATATGGAACACCACTCCCAGGAATGAGCCTGGACCCTGCATCATGTGACTGACAAAGCCCTTTGGACCAAAAGGTGGAGGAGAATTGAAACAAAACAAAGCTTCAATGACTAAGAGATTTCAAATGGTGCCGAGAGGTCACTCTAGAGGTAACTCCTATGTGTTATATAAATACCCCTCTTTAATTTTTAGTTTATTAGAATAGTTAGAAGGAAATATCTGAAATTGTTGAATGCAATGCAGTATCCTTGATTCTTGAAGGTGATCATATAACTATATAGCTTATACAGTGTGACCATGTGATTGTGATAACCCTACGGTTCACACTCCCTTTACCCAGTGTATGGACACATGAGTAGAAAAATTGTGGAAAAGAAGTAAATGAGTAATAGGGAGGAGGGGGATAATGAGATGTTTTGAGTGTTCTTTTTACTTTAATTCTTATTCTTATTTTTAGTTTTTGGAGTAATGAAAATGTTCAAAAATTGACTGTGGTGATGAATACACAACAGTATGATGATACCGTGAACAAATGTTTTACATTTTGGATGACTGTATGGTATGTGAATAGACCCCAATTAAAAAAATAAGGGATAGAGGAGGGGTATGCGATGCTTTAAATATTCTCTTTTACTTTTATTTTCTTATTTTCATTTTTATTTTTTGGAGTGAAAAAATGTTCAAAAATTGTGGTGTTGAATGCACAACTGTATGATGAAACCATGAACAATTCTAGACCTTAGATGATTATATGTTATGTGAACAGATTTCAATAAAATTACATTAAAAAAAAAAACAAAACAGTGGGGCACCAAATAAATGAGAAAAGTTCTTTACTGAAAAAAAAAAAGGGGGGGGTGTTTTTTTTTTTACTGAAAAAAAAAGGGGATGTTGACAGCTGTTGACAGGAAGGGGACTGTATCTGATTATTGTTTTTAAAGAGGCTGTTGCCCCTGGGTTTTAAGACTTGTCTGGCGTAGGAACGCCCTGGTGGATTGAAGTTTCTGAGAGATAAAACTTAGTGAGTGAATCTTTTATAGACTCTAAGGTAGGGACCTAGGTATTTCAGGACTCCTTTTGGTAAGGGCATGGATACTGTGGCCTCAGGACCATTTTTAAATCACTTTGATTTCAGCTGGATTAAAACGTGGGACCTGAGCTTAGAAGCATATTAAAAGATAGACATTTGGGCATTTTATTACTTACAGTACTCATTATAGTCTCTCTGGTGTGCTGTTTTCTCTCCGGAGTATAAATGACAGTATGCAGCTGCTTGTGAACCAGCAAATGTTTTCTTTATGCCTGGACTCTGGAGAAAGGCTGCTGACATCCCATACACCACTGTCACATGGGAAGCACATGGCAATGTCTGCTGGTCCTTCTCCCCTGGGTTCTGGTTTCAATGGCTCTCAGCTCCTCTGAGGACTTTTTCTGTCTAAGCTCTCTCCAAACTTTTCAGTGTTTCTCTCCGAGCATTCTGGTCTTTTTCTTTTATCTTCATAAAGATTCAGGGTGCCCCAAATTATATGACACAAACAGTGGCAACACTGAAGGGAGAAACAGACATCTTTAGGATAATAACTGGAGACTTCAATACACCACGCTCATCAACGGATAGGGCATCTGGTATTCGCGGGTGGGTGCTGCCAGCTTACTTTGTCCCTGAAGAGCTGCGTGGGTTCACCGTGCCTCTGGGAGGCCCTCCACGCCCCAAGCTGGATCAGCGACCCTCTCCTACTAGCCCAGGGGTGCCTGCGGGAACACGGGACTCAAGGGAGCTATGGTCACGGCCGCCATCTTCCGTCCACCCCCAATATTGTTTTAAAGACTCCTGGAGAGAGTAACCCAGGAGGAGACTTCCACTGCTGATAAATTCCCAAGAATCTTCAGCGTAGATTTTTTGTGAACCAGAGACCTGGGTTAGAGGTCGGAGTTTAGTGATCAAACTTCAGCAATAGAATTCTATGGCTACAAATGACCTTGGAGGGAGTCTAAAAAGAGGGTTTGACTCCACTGAGTAAGACTGGACTAACACCCTGAGAATTAAAAACCCTGATATGTGCAATATGACCCCTGATGACATGATCTTTATGCAAATATGGTATATGACCTTATCTGAGCAGAACCAAATGGGACCCTTCCCTGACTTTCTTCCACTGGATGTGAAGAACAGCCTGAGATGTCATTGTGTTAATAGTGAGCTGTATACCAGGAGCAAAGATTAGGAAGGTCAAAATTGATGACCCATGTGAGTCCCTACCCCCACCTCCAGGTGAAGGAGATAACCCCAAGGGGGATCAAGTGAGCTAACAGCTCTAATAATGCCATGTGGTGATGGCATTTAAGTCAAGGGGTCAAAAATGATGAGACTGGTGACCCCAGTGTTGTTTTATGGGAAAAATAAAAATAAAAAGCAGAGGAGATCCTCTTTGCAGTTGCTGAAAGGGTGGGTACAATTGGACTGACATGTGTAAGAGAGAGAGAATGTTAGATGATGGCACAGCCCATCATCCAGAAGAAAGGAGTGATGAGGACCCAAACACTGTATCCCTGCACTTTAAGACTGTGATAGTGAACAGGTCAGTCTACTGAGGTCTGAGAAATTGTTAGCCAGTTGTCCCAGTGTAATCTCAGAGTTGTTTCTGATTACTCAGGTGTTGAGGCAGAGGCATTGTCTGTCCGCTGTGGACTTTCCAACACAGAATTCAGGCATTGTAGGGATGAGTATTTACTACTGGGATAGCTAGACACAGACTCAGGCAGTGGAACGTTCTTCATGCCCAGGCAGTTTAACACAGCACATTCCCATACCTTTTACTGCCTGCAGAGTATAGAGGCAATAGAACTCGGAAACTCTTTACTCATAGACAAATTACAACTTGTCTAATAGTCCTGAATACATCAATCCCTTGTGTATTAGTTTTCATTGCCATGTAACGGATTATTACAAACTTTGCAGATTAAAACAAGTCTGGGCACAACTTGGCTGTATTCTCTGTTCAGGGTCTCAAGGGGCTAAAATTGAGGTGTTGCCCAATGCTGCGGTTCTTGACTCAGGCTTACGGTCTTCTTCTTGGCCCTCTGATAGTTGCCAGAATTTATTTCCCTGTGATTGAGGTCCCCATCTCCTTGCTAGCTGTCAGTCGGGACCACGTTCCACTCTTAAAGAGGCTGCTCACATTTCTTTGCCATGTGGCCCCTGTAAGCAAGTCACAAGGTGGTTGTTTGCTTCTTTCCAAAGCATATCCTCTTCTGTGATCAGCCAGGGGGGGAAAAAAAAAGCTCTGCTTTTAGAGGGCTCATGTGATTAGGTCAGCCCACCCAGATAATCTCCCTATCATAAGGTCAACTGGTTTATGACTTTACCTCTACAAAATCCTTTCACAGCAGTAGCTAGATTTCTGTTTGAGTAAGTGGGAGAAGGTCTGTGTATACAAAGGGATTGGGTATCCTTGGGGGGTGAGTGGGAAGGTTTCCTTGGATCCCTGGTAAGGTAATTGTGCTGGATACGGGCCAGATGGTATAAATACTTCCAGAAGAAACCTCTCATCAGAAAGAAGGAACTCCTGAAATGGGAGGTAAATGGATCCCTCCAGGAGGAGTATCACCCAAGCCATCCCAAATTCTTGCAGGCATCTTTCATCGGCAATGGCTCCTTTGCTAATCTATCACAATCAGACATTTACCTACTGCCAGTTTTCTGTCCTACTTCATTGAATTACACTATCTGCCTGTGAAACTTATCAAGTGTCCGGCGCCGCCCCGCTCGACCCCTGTTCCCCGGCCGGCGAGGGGAGAAACAAGGGATGAGAGAGAGAGAGATGCAGACCACGCAAACTGACCTGGCTGGAAGTCACGACTCGAGCCACACGGCGGTTGCGAGAGCAAGTCTTTTACTGAAGCTAGATAAGCATTCTCTGTTACAGGTTTCCACGCGGGGCAGAGTGCCTCGCGGGAGAGCAGCCTCGATGTGGCCGTCAGGTACGGCTCCTAGTGGGCTGTCTCCCCGAGGTTCGCTTGGGCAAACTCTTAAGTACTCTACTCATAACCAATGATCTAGCGCCGCGCATATGCACTCAATTGGCAGATAGGAATAGTGAGTGTGCACGTCATAAGCGGAAGCAGGATATGGGCGCCATCTTGGCTCATTCGATGGGCGGGGGGACTTTGGAGCAGGTTTACAGCGCATGCGCTATGCCCGTCCCGGGAGACGGCTCTCCACATCTCCCCCTTTATTATTTATATCGACCCAGTGTCCCCAGTGATGAGTGTGCTCCCGTGAACCCAGATGGCTCACAATTTGTTCCGGTGCTTTGGGGAGTCTGGACTAGGTCTCAGCCATTTAGCGGCGGAGCCTCTAGCACCGACCAGAATGCTCACCTCATATGGAGACAGGAGAGTCCGTGAGCTGGAAACAACATGACTCTCCCTGCAGTGCTTTGCCTTGCAACTGGGGGACAAAGGCGGGGGCAGGGATAGCATTAACCAGAGTCGGAGGCGTCACTAGGCGTCCCTATGCATTGGCTAGAGTCAAGTCTGGCCACAACTATGACTCTGCCTTAGGGACCTACCTGAGACAAAAATTATGACTGCTGGCGTCGCCCGTTATACCCGGGACACAGCTGCGCGCTTAGCTACAAACCTCGCTCCCGAGTGCCCCGCCCGAGGCGGCCAGGATGGGTATGGCCATCAGAATGGTCGCTGTTGGGGGTATCAAAGGTGGAGGACATAGCCATCATAGTGGTAACACGGTACTGCCGCGCTTGAAACAGGCGTTCTAGCAAAGATTTAACAATGACTAATCCCACCAATGGTCCCACCATCAAGAGAATCCAATTAGTCAAATTGGGCCAAGAGAACCAAGAGGTGACTTGGTCCCACAGATTTTTTACAGTCTCGCCCAGTGTGGAAAGGTCGAAACTAACAGGCTTCAATTTCCTAATGTTCTCAAGTCCCTGAAGGTCGGATTTCACTTGGTCGGAGAGATTGGTGAAGTTGGGGAGATAAGTGTCCTTGAGCCACTCGGCGACATCTTGCTGCTCCTCTGTCAAGTTCACCCTAACCGGGGTGACACAAAGCCTCCCGAATAACCATCGGGTATCACACGTCTGCTGGAGAACTCTCCAGAGTCCATCTATTTCTAGTCCAAGTTCATCTATCTCCGCTAGGAGTTTCTGAATGGCCTGGAAATTTAAGTTCAGCATCTGATTGTGGCGGCGTAGCACGTCTCGGGTAAGGTATGCCTCTTGGACGCCTAGACTTAGAGAAGGGGATATTGTTAAGTGAAACAACTTGAGAAACAGGGCCAACCCAGTCGGTTGCCTTGACGGGGAGCCAGACATAACTTGGGCGATACACTAGGATAGCGGGGCGGCGAGGCATCCGGGTCTTTGGAACGGTTGCAGACTGTAGGAGCAAACCCCGGAAGGAAAAGGCACCTTTGAGTCTCATTTTTACTCAAGATCCCTTCACAAGACTGGCGGCTCTTCCCTGTAACGTTAAGAAATTCAAGCAAGACTCCCTTACTTAACTCGCCATTACCAGTTTCACAAGTAGCATTCGCCGCAACTGTGGTGTTGACAACCTTGACAGAGAGGTTAGCAAAAGAGAGGATCAGTGTGTCATTGGTGAGGGGGAAGGACTCGTTGAAGCTTGTGGAGGAAATATTTCTGTCAGAAGGCAGGTGGTGGAGACCTAGAGACAGGGTACGAGTGAAAAACACAGGAGAGGCGGGAGACCCAGCAGAGAATGGGGCCAGGGTCGGGGGATGATGCCACAGGCCCCAAAGACCACTCTCCTGCGCTACCACAGTTCCACTAAAAAAAGAAAAAGGCAGATTAGAAGGATTGCTATAGGAGAGCAAAGAACAGAGTTACCGATCCTCTTTTTGGGCAACCGCGGGGTGGTCAGTCCTACTATTATCGTCTTGTCGGTCGTCGCCATCATCAGCAGGGTCGGAGGCTTGGTCTAATGGTTCAGGTTGTATATTCGTTGGCGTTTCTGACAGCTGTTCCTTGGCTTCTTCAGGTGATGTCACGGTTCTCACCAGTCTTTCCGGAACCCACACTGGTTGACGTCCTGGTTCCTGGGGAAAAACACAAACAGAGCCTCTGGCCCAGCTGAGCACCGGGTCAGGGCCTTTCCACTGTGACGTGGAGGGAGCGATATGGCCCTTTTCTAGTTGTTCTGATACTAGGGCGTGCAACGCTGCAAGTTTTTCCTGTGGCAAGGGCCACTGAGGCACCCACACCGGAGCCTCGGTTTTCCATTTTAGTTTTATAGGTGTGGGTGGGAATCTCTCCTCAGTGGCCCCTATGAAAAACCCAAGCCTCGTCTGTCAGACTTGGGGGCAGCTTGTATAGGCTCCGCACGTCCGTGCAGTGAAGCTCCTAAACCCTTGCCGGGGGTATACCCCATTTCTTTTAGCAGTCGCTTAGAGGTTGGGGAGTAGCCGCTAATTAAAGTAACGTCCATTTGGGTCAGAATGTCTCTTCCCCACAAAGACACAGGCAGGGCTAATACATAAGGCTGGAAACTGCCTTGGTGTCCTTCTTCATCGGCCCAATGAAGGGCAGCTGCACTGAGCATGGGCGCTGAAATTTGGCCTATTCCTCTAATGGGCTCTTCCGCCCTGCTCGTTGGCCAGGTGGGGGGCCATTCTTGTTGTCTTATGATAGACCGATCGGCCCCTGTATCGAGCAGGCCCAAGAAAGATCTGCCTTGCACCTTAATGGTTAGCATAGGTCGAGACTCCAGGGACATATGGAGTCCCTCAAAAATCGCTCCACTGGATCCGAACCCTTTTTCCCCTCTCTGTCTGATTCTGCTTGGAAAGACTGCATGTAAGCTGGGTAAGAGCAAGAGCTGTGCCAGCTTGTCACCTTTTGCAATGACCAGCGTACCTTGCTGAGATTGTACCATAATCTGGACGTAACCTGTGAAATCTGAATCCACAACACCTGGTATGACATTTAGTCCTTTCAGGGCTGTGGATGCTCTCCCTATTATGAGCCCAACAGTCTTTGTTGACAAGGGCCCTTTAAAGGAGGTCCCTACCAACTGGACACCCATGGAGGGGGTTAGTACGAGTCTGGAGGTGGCACAGAGGTCCAGTCCTGCGGAGCCGGGGGACGCACGAATTTGATCGGATCCTGTGTTGTCGAATGACATGCAAGGGGGTCCGTCGAAAGGGCGGACCCCCTCTTCCCGTTTTTTGGAATCTGCTCGGGGCGGCCAGAGAGGCGTCTACCCTGCGCATCGAAAACCGATTTACAATCTTCTGCGCGGTGGGGGCCTTTGTGGCAACGGCCACACGGCCTGGTTACTGCACCTGGTTCGCCAAACCGTTGAGTGGCAGGGGGCTGACGTCTATTGGGACAATCTCTCTTAAAGTGCCCTGATTGGCCACAGCCATAGCACCCGTTAGACTTTGCCCCTAAGGTTCTCGGGCCTTTTGTAGCCACCTGTAGGGAGCTAGCTAGCATGGCAGCTAGACCTGCATTAGTTAAAGGGCTGCCAGTATCTCTACAGAGCCTGACCCACTCTGTCAAATTTTTTGCTCTGTTTTGTGCCAGGATAACTTTGCACTCCTTGTTGCACTGCTCAAAAATCATTTGCTTAACCACAGTCTCTGCTACTCCTGGATCTGAGAAGATTCTCTCAGCTGCGGTTTGCATCCTGGCTACAAAATCCGCAAATGGTTCTGTGGGGCCTTGGTGTATATTGCTGAGTGAGGCCTGAGCCTCTCCCTTACCTGTTAGCTTTTTCCAGGCACCCACAAAACAGCGGAAGATCTGGGCGTAGACCTCTTGTGGGAAACCCGTTTGGTTCTGGGCATGGGCGCCTCTCCCCAACAGCATGTCAGCATTCCACCCGCCACGTCTCCCCGCCGCATTCCTTGCGGCCTGCTCTTCAGCTAACTCCTCAAACCATGCTTTCCAATCTATGAATCGGCCTGACGGCAAGCAAGCACGGGCTAGCTGAAAAATATCTGCGGGTGTATGATTTAGAGCAGAGAGGTTCTCGATCATGTTCAAGGTATAAGGGGCATTGGGGCCATACTGATGGACGGCCTGCCTCAATTCCCTCAATAGTTTGTAATCATATGATTCGTGCTGATTGCCACCTTGGGGATTGATAATAACCGGGTACATTTCTGAGACTGGCTGCGGCTCAAGTGGCTGGTAGCCACCCAGCATGCCAAAAGGTCTAAATGTTGTGAAAGGGTTCCATCTCCAGAAATGTCTCCCACCACTACCTAATGGCAAAGGGTCCTGAGGGCCTGTGTACTCGGGCGGGGGGTACGGCAAAGGTTGCCCCTCCCCTGACCGGCCCATCGAGGTTTCCGGGTCTGGCAGCAAAGGATAATTACATTTACTGGGCATGGCCACTAGAGGGAGCTCTCGGCGAGGTCCTTTGGTGGGACCGCCCAAGGCGTCAGTTGGGAGCTGGGGTGTCCCTGGGGGTGCAGCGGTAGACATTGGCGGGGCGGAAGGCCGCACGGGTGTGGCGGGAGGCTCCTCCCACTCAAGTAGCGGGGATGCTTCCGCCTCCTCGCCAGTATCGCTATCTGACTCTGAGTCAGAGTCACTGGACTCCGGCGGTTTGCCCTTATAGGAGCCGTCCGCTGACGAAACTGACTGGGTTTCTTGGAGCGCGCACCGTGCTTCTTGCAAGGCAGAGGACGGGCTTAGGCCGGCAGCCGATTCTAGTTCAAGGACCGCACGGACGGTCTCCCATATGGGTACTAGAATCGGGTCCATACACACGCCCGTCTGGCGCGCTCGGTCTATGTCGCGACCGAGCTTCATCCAAGAGGGTAGGCTAAGGCTGCCGGTGCAGGCAAACCAAGGGGCAAAAGTATCAACATCATCAAGAAAACGCTGAAGGGAGCTTTTCCTGACCGAGATACCCCGTTGTTTCAAAAGGTTCTTTAAGGGAGCTAAGAGAGGTGAACTTCCGGACTGCCCCATGATTGCAGTCGGCACTATACTTCAGTCACTCGGAGAGCTCTTCCGAGTCCCCCGGGGTCACCTGAAAACCCACGGGCCCTAACTATCATGTAATAAGACGCACTCACCTTCTCGCGTTGATCAGGCGCGGGAAGTCCGCCGTAAGCTCGATGCGCAGCGCTGCTCTCCTCACAGAGGGACCGTCGAGAGCGAGGCAGGAGGAGGAGCGTTCCCCGTACGGGCCACCACTTGTCCGGCGCCGCCCCGCTCGACCCCTGTTCCCCAGCCGGCGAGGGGAGAAACAAGGGATGAGAGAGAGAGAGATGCAGACCACGCAAACTGACCTGGCTGGAAGTCACGACTCGAGCCACACGGCGGTTGCGAGAGCAAGTCTTTTACTGAAGCTAGATAAGCATTCTCTGTTACAGGTTTCCACGCGGGGCAGAGTGCCTCGCGGGAGAGCAGCCTCGATGTGGCCGTCAGGTACGGCTCCTAGTGGGCTGTCTCCCCGAGGTTCGCTTGGGCAAACTCTTAAGTACTCTACTCATAACCAATGATCTAGCGCCGCGCATATGCACTCAATTGGCAGATAGGAATAGTGAGTGTGCACGTCATAAGCGGAAGCAGGATATGGGCGCCATCTTGGCTCATTCGATGGGCGGGGGGGACTTTGGAGCAGGTTTACAGCGCATGCGCTATGCCCGTCCCGGGAGACGGCTCTCCACAATCAAGTCTCAAGCCTAGCTCTTCCTTTATCTGGGATGATACAGGCTTCTTGGTCACTGGAAAAGTTTTGGGGGCAATCCTACAGGCCTTGATAGCCTTTGTTTAAGTCCGGTGCTACAAGTAAGGATGCTGGCCTTTGACCTCACATTGTACTTAGGCCCACAAATTGGAAGGACAGCCACTGATTGACTGGTGACTTAAAGACACGTACACATGATGCTGGATTGCATAATGTGCCCCTCATGGCTATCTTCCTATATGGTCAGATGGCCTTCACTTGACTGCTGTTAGTATCCATGACCTATACCCTGAGACAATGAGTCAGCTGTTTCATGTTTTCTGGGATTCTCAGGTCCCCACAGCCACCATCAGTCCTGGCTGTGAAGGAGAAAACTTTCCAGTTGGCAATGGGAAGAGACAAGTATGAGACACTAATGTACGTAGTCTTAATCCTGGGTAGACGTAATTGAGGATGAGACAACAGTAGGAAATATGCCAATCATGCTAAGCTAAGCAGCTAATGAGATCACCCTAGCTACTTGATGGATTAGCCTGGACTCCTTAGCCAACATGACTTTTTATTGTTGTTGCTTTAGCCAGGGTGGATTTAGACCACAGAATTGATCTTGATAATCTGATGGCCAGCCAAGGGGTTGTCTGTGCTGTAATCAACACAGGCTATGGTTTACAGATCATGATTAATGGTAAGTAGAGTAATCAGTGTTCTGCATTTGGGGGAAGTCAGGATGGTTATCTACTGTACCCTAATCAGAACCCTGGGATCTCCTCTCTTGAGTCTGGGGATCCCTCAGCCCCTGTTTAAGGAAGCACTATTCATGGCTTTCCCTATTCCATGAATTTTCAAAGTGTTTCTGGACCAGCAAAATCACCTGGGAACTCTTTAAAACTGCTGATTCTCAAGGCCTCCGTAGACTTACCAAAAACTCAGGGAGAAGACCCACAGATCTGTGTTTTGATAAGCCCTCCAAGTGATTCTGGTGTTGCTCAAATTTTAGAACCACTGCTCTAGTCACTGTATTAACCATTCTCAATTGTCGCTTATAGATTGAAATGATTTATATTACTGAGAGAATGGGATATGATGCATAGAGGTCACATAGGGACCAGAGATGGGAAGCTATAGCTGTTGAGAAATGAGTTAACATGACCACGATTCCCTGAAGGCTGACCTACCAGAAATTAAGTTGGCCTTCAAGCTCCATGAAAACTAGCCAGAGCCGAATGCCTTAGGCGATCAATCCTAGTGGAATGCAGATCAGGCTATTTGTCTGCTGTATGAAGATGGAGACTTGTGCCCCTGATCTTGTCAAGAGAAGGCCTGGTGCACTCCTAACTGATGAATAAGGAAGAGCTAGAAGCCATGGTTCTGTCACACCATGAAGTTGTTGACTCACAGCCCTTGTCATGCTGGCCATTCCGTGTTGTCGTTTCTGTAGGAAGAAGCAACCTTCCTTATTGACAGTGAGGGGTGGTGGATTAAAAGACACTGCAGTCATATTCATGCAAGGACCAATATCCCTCCCTCCCTTTTCTGTGGGCTGGTACAGAATAGGTTGGGTAACGGGACTTTGACACTTGCTACTACTCCTATATTCATTGGTTTCCTCCAATAGATGCAATTCTGAAAGGCCTGGTGTATGTGCTGTGTGGTCATTTGGCTTTGTTTGCTCCATGATATTCAATTATATAACTATGCTGACATTACTTATTTTTTTCTACTGTTGATGAACATTTGGGTTGTTTCCTGTTTGTAGCTGTTACAACTCATGCTGCTGTGAACATTGTTTTCCATTCATCCTGGTACCCATAAGCACAAATTTATCTAGGAGATAGCCTAGATATGGGATTGTTGGATCATAGGGCACATGTATCTTCAACTGTGTTAGATAGTGCCTACGAATTTTCGAAAAGGGTTGTAGCAGTGTACATCTCCCACCAATGTGGGAGCACACGTTGCTTGGTATCCTTGCCAACACTCAATAACCATTAGATAATTTAATTGTAACCAAATGGTGTGTGTTTTATAGTATTTTATTGTGCTTTACTCTTTTGTGAAGTGCCTTTTCAAACCTTTTGCTCATTTTTTCTATTGGATTGTCATCTTTTTAATATTTGTAGAAATACATTATATATTCTGGATAATTGTCCTTTTTCATTTATGTGTTACAAAATTGTCTACTTTGTTGCTTTTCCTTTTTTAAATTAAACTTTTGATTTTGCAATAATTATGGATTCACATGTAGTTGCAAGAAATAATACAGAGATGTCTCATGTCCCCTTTACCGAATTTACTCCAATGGTAGTATCTTGCAAAACTGTAGTGCAGTATCAAAACCAGGATATGATATAATGTAGTCAAGATGTAGAACATTTCCATCACCATAGGGATCACTCATGCTGCCCTTTTAAAGCCATACCTACTTACTAGCCACATTCAGTTCCTCCTTTCCCCAGCCCTCCTTAAATCCTGGCAGTCACTAATCAGTTCTCCATTTCTATAATTTTGTTATTTCAAGAGTGTTATATGAATGGAATCATGCAGTATGTAACTTTTTGGGATTGGCTTATTTCTCCAAGTATTTTTTTTTCAGCCCTGCCATCTTTCTCATGATTAAACTTTAATGGAAGAGGAGTTGCTTCTTATGGATGAACAAACAACGTGGTTTCTTGAGATGGAATCTACTCCTGGTAAAGATGCTATGAAAATTGTTGAAATGATAACAAAAGATTTAGAATATTCCATTAACCGTAGTTGATAAAGCAACGTCAGTGTTTGAGAGGAGTGACTCCAGTTTTGAAAGAAGTTCTACTGTGGGTAAAATGCTATCAAACAGCATCTCATGTGCTACAGAAAAATCTTTTGTGAAAGGAAGAGTCCATCAATGTGGCAAACATCATTTTGTCCTACTTTAAGAAATTGCCACACCCATCCCAACCTTCAGCAACCACCACTCTGATCAGTCAGCAGCCATCAATATTAAGGCAAGACTCTCCAGCAAAAAGATTGTGATTTGTTGAAATCTCAGATGATAGTTAGCATTTTTTAGCAATACAGTATTTTTAAATTAAGGTATGTACATTTTTTAGACATAACTCTATTACACACAATAAACTACAGTATAATGTAAATATAACTTTTATACGTACTGGGAAACCAAAAAATTCATGTGACTCACTTTATTGCAATATTTGCTTTATTGTGGTGGTCTGGAACCAAACCTGCGATATCTTTGAGGTATGCCTGTATAAAGATCTAAATCTCAGGAATGAATTCATAGCTGGAGACATATCCGGAGGAATTAAGCAAGCAAGCAAGCAAACAAAAAAGCTAAACAGGGCTCTTGCAGGTCCTGAAATGTTTGAGGCAGGTTAAAAAAAATAAAAAGGAAAGATAATTAAAAAACAAAAACAAAAATGAAACAATGGGGCAATCTAAAAATAACTGGGCTACAAAAAATAGTTAATGCTTGAAACTAAATGATTAATAAGAACTAAGCCTATTCTTGAGCTTCTTTTTATGAGAACCAAACACAAGAAAGAGGGAATATCTTAACAGACATTTAAAATGCTATGCTCTGAACTAGATTGGTTGTCTGGCCTTGGAAGTTGCATCATGAGCATCAATTATTTAGAAACATCCTGCTGACTTTGAACAGAAGCTGCTTAATTTCCAATGATGTATTCCAATAAAGGAAAAATAAAAAGACACTATTGGTTTAGTATATTTTAAAAAATGCTGATGAATTCTTGGTGTCATTACATATGGCTTGAGACTATACTATAAAGATTCTAAAGAGATCAAGATACTCTAGCTAAGCCAACTTGGCAGGTGAAATCACTGCCTTCCCCTCTATGTGGGATCTGACACCCAGGAGAGTGAATCTCCCTGGCAACATGGAATATGACTCCCGGGGAGGAATATAGACCCAGCATCATGGGATGGAGAACATCTTCTTGACCAAAAGGGGAATGTGAATGGAAATGAAATAAACTTCAGTGGCAGAGAGATTCCAAAAGGAGCCGAGAGGTCACTCTGGTGGGCACTCTTATGCACAATTTAGACACCCTTTTTAGGTTCTAATGAATTGGGGTAGCTGGTGGTAGATACCTGAAACTATCAAACTACAACCCAGAACCCATGAATCTTGAAGACGATTGTATAAAAATGTAGCTTATGAGGGGTGACAATGGGATTGGGAAAGCCATAAGGACCACACTCCCCTGTGTCTAGTTTATGGATGGATGAGTAGAAAAATAGGGAAAGGAAACAAACAAACAAACAAACAGACAAAGGCACCCAGTGTTCTTTTTTACTTTAATTGCTCTTTTTTCACTTTAATTATTATTATTGTTATTTTTGTGTGTGTGGTAATGAAGGTGTCAGGGATTGATTTTGGTGATGAATGTACAGCTGTGTAAAGGTACTGTGAACAATCGAATGTACGATTTGTTTTGTATGACTGCGTAGTATGTGAATATATCTCAATAAAAAAAATAAAGAGATCAAGATATAACCATAGATTATGGACAATCTGTAAATAAGTCTAAAAGAGATCCATCGGTAAGGATATTATAAAAACTCTAAAAGATAAGTGTTATAGTTCAAATACTGGTGCTTTCTGCAATCAAATGTGATCTATTCATAACTTTGAGTTTCATCCTCATCTTTCCAATATGGTTCTTTAATTCTGAGAACATTTATTTTAAATTCCTGTTCTCTCTGGTCCTCTAATTGGTTTTCCTGTTCTATAAGTGCTGTAGTTTCCTTTCTGAGATTTACCAACCACATCAGCAGGTAACTTGTACCTTATAAATAGAAATAGAAACTCACTCTCTTAAATGTACTCCTCCAAGGGAAGGCACTTAGAGAGTAGAGGAAGGGGAGAGGGAAATGCAGAGCATGTCTGAGCAGAGAGCCTTTGAGGTAGCCAACTGGCCAATAAGACACCACCACCCTGTAGAAAACCTCCCAGAACCTTCTCATGGCACTGAGATTTTCTAGGGCTGCCTCCATCTGTTGAAATTTACTAGACTACTGGGTTGGGGTTGAAGGGACTGGGCTGACAGAAGTAATATTCAGCTGGTGTGCACCCATAAAAATATACCCATTGGTAAATGTTTTACCGCTTGGTAAATAGTTTACCACTGGAGCCCTTGATCTACTACCCCAGTAAGCAAGAACCTCCCCACTGTACAAAAAGTAAAAGAATGTCCTGGCTGGCACAGTGGGGTTCTCCAGACCTGCTTTAGCCACAGTCTCTTCTGACTAGTTGGTGACTATGCCTTACCAATTATTAAATATTTTGTGGAAGGAACACTCAGGGGCTGTGTAGCCCTCCCGTGCTTGTTATTGTGGGTTCCTTACCCCACCCATGCTAGAAAACTCTCCCAAAATCACCAATTCCCTTTAGTTGAGGCTGGGCTGCTGCTGTTTTTTTTCCTGTCCGGAAGTGGCAACGGAACCTTTAGTGATCTGCCTAGAGAAATGGGGAAATAGAAAAGGTCACAGCAAGAAATCCAACCCCCTCCCCAGTCTAAGCTCCACTCCAACATTACTGCTCAGTCAACTTTGATCCCAGAACTTTGTTTCCAGAGTGACCACATCATCTTCACCCCAAGGATTCACACAGCTTTGTGTTTGACCATGACATCCATCAATTTCCTTCTAACTTCTGTGTCATATTCACGTTTGGATTTACTGGAGGTAGTCAAAAACACATGTTAGTTCATCTTCTTCAGAACTTTCTGCAACAGATTTTAAGGGATTAAATCTTACCCCTAGCACTGTATCCTATTCAAACAATTATGTTCTCTTTAATTTCTAATCCCCCATTTATTTATTTCTATCTGGCTGTACTATATGTATATCTACAAGCTGCTTTCCACTCTGAAATTGTCACTTAATGTAATAAGTAAACAGATAATTTAAAATGTTTTAAAAGTGACATAAGAAAGAAATCAAACCTTTTCTTTAATCTCAGTCTCTAATCAATCCCACTTCTTTGTTTTTATAGATATTTTGCAATGAGTACAAAACAGTTTTGTTCTCATGCAAAGGTCCAAATTTGTATATGTTTCACATGAACATGAAAATAGAACAGCTTTAAAATCCATCTTAATAACCCTGTAAGTACAACAATTTGATATTTATTCTCATACTTAAAAACAAACATAAAAAGAGAGAATATCTTAATACATATATGTTTAAAAGACAGTTCAGAAAAAAACCCTCACCTCTCTGGCTAACTGATTTTTTTAAATTCAATTTTATCGAGATATATTCACAAACCATGCAATCATCCACAGTGTGCAATCAATTGTTCACAGTACCCTTATATAGGTATGCATTCATTACCACAATAAATTTTTGAACATTTTCATTACCACAAAAAAAGAATAAGAATAAAAATTAAAGTAAAAAAAGAACACCCAGACATCCCATAACCCCCATCCCTCCCTATTATTCATTTACCTTTTGTCCTCATTTTTCTACTCATCTGTCCATACACTGGATAAAGGGAGTGGGAGCCACAAGGTTTTCACAATCACACAGTCACATAGTATAAGCTACATAGTTAAACAATCATCTTCAATAATCAAGGCTACTGGGTTGCAGTTCGACAGTTTCAGGTATTTCTTTCTAGCTATTCCAATATGTTAAAAACTAAAAAGAGATATCTATATGATACATAAGAATAACCTCCAGAATGACCTCTCAACTCTATTTGAAATCTGTCAGCCATTTTATTTTGTTTCATTTCTTCAACCCTTTTTGGTCCAAGAAGGCTTTCTAAATCCTCTGATGCCAGGGCCAAGCTCATCCCCATGAGTCATGTCCCACATTGCCAAGGAGATTTACACCCCTGGAAGTCATGTCCCATGTAGCGGGGAGGGCAGTGAGTTTGCCTGCAGAGTTGGCTTAGAGAGAGAGAGGCCACATCTGAGCAATAGAAGAGGTTCTCTGGGGTGACTTTTAGGCACAATTATAGGTAGGCTTAGTATGGCTAACTGATTTTTGACAATGATGTCAAATCCACCCAATGGGGAAAGAACAGTTTCTTTAACAAATGGTGATGGTAAAAATAGCCATATGCAAAAGAATGAAGATGGATCCCTAATGCATACCTCATATAAAATTAACTCAAAATGGATGAAAAACCTAAATTGTAAGAACCAAAACTATAAAACTCCTAGTAGAAAACATAGGGACACATCTTCAGGACTTTGTGTTAGGCAATGGTCTCTTAGACTTTATACCCAAAGCACAAGCAACAAAAGAAACAATAGATAAATGGGCCTTCATCAAAATTAAAAATTTTGTACATCAAAGGTCTACATCACGAAAAGTAAAAGGACGACCTACAGATTGGGGGAAAACATTTGGAAACTACATATTTGATAAGGGTTTAATATCCAGAATATATAGAAAAATCCTAGAACTCAACAACCAAAAGACAAACAACCAATTAAAAAATGGGCAAAAGACTTGAATAGACATTTCTCCATAGAGTCTATTCAAATGGCCGATAAATATATGAAAAGATGCTCAACATTATTAGTGATTAGGGAAATGCAAATCAAAATCACGAGATACCATTTCACACCCATAGAATGGCTGCTATTAAAAAAACAGAAAATTACAAGTTTTGGAGAGGATGTGGAGAGAAATAGGAGCACTTGTTCATTGTTGGTTGGTTTGGCAGTTCCTCAGAAAGTTAAGTATAGAATTACTACATGTGCCAGTTTGGAACTATTATGGACACCAGAGGAGCCATGATCTTTTAACCCAGTCTTGTTGGGTGGAATATTTTGATTGTTTCTATGGAGATGAAATGACTCATCCAACTGTGGGTGATACTTTTGATTAGATTACTTCCATTGAGGTGTGGCTCCATCCATTCAGGGTGGGTCTTGATTAGTTCACTGGAGTATGTAAGAGAGAAGCTAAGAGCCAACACAGACTCAGATGCTTGCTGACGCTGAGAGATGCTTGGAGATGCAGACAGAAGGAAGTTTGGAGATGCTAAGCTAAGAGATGAAGCCCAGAGTTTGTCCCAGAGAAGCTATGAGATGACCCCCAGATGCTCAGAGAGAAACACTGTGGGAGAAAGAAGCAAGGACGTACAGGAGCTGAGAGAGAGGCGCTAAGACAAAAGCCCAGAGACATTTTGGAGAAAGCCATCTTGAAACACAACCTGGGAGCAAAGGACCAGCAGAGGCCAGCCACTTGCCTTCCCAGCTGACAGAGATATTCCGGACGCCATCAGCCGTTCTTCAGTGAAGGTAACCTCTTGTTGATGCCTTAGTTTGGACACTTTTATGGACTTAGGACTGTAACTTTGTAACCCAATAAATCCCCTTTATAAAAGACAATCCATTTCTGGTAGCATTAGCAAACCAGAACACCATATGACCCAGCAATTCCACTTCAAGGTATATACTCAAAATAATTGAAATTAGGGACGCGAACAGATATTTGCACATGAATGTTCTTAATGGCATTATTCACTATTGCCAAAAGATGGAAGAAACCCAAGGGTCTATCAACCAATAAATAGATCAGTAAAATGTGGTACATATGCACAATGTTGTTCAGCTGTAAAAAAGAATAAAGTTCTGATTCATGTGACAATGTTGATTTACCTCAAAGACATGTTAAATGAAATAAGCAGGACCCAAAGGACAAATATTGATGAGCAAATATGATCAAATATTTATGATCTCACTGTTATGAAATAATTAGAATAAGCAAACTCATAGAGTCAGAAACTAGCATACAGGAATCGGGGTCTAGGGTGTGTGTAGGGAATGGGGAGTTAATGCTTAATTGGGATGGAGTTTCTGTTTGGGTGATGGAAAAGTTTAGGTGAGAGATGATGGTGATGTTAGTACCACATTGTGAATGTAATTAACAGAACTAATTATATAATTATAGAATTGAACATGGTTAAAAGGCAAAATTTTAGCTTGTATATATGTTAATAGAATAAAAAATTTAAAAAATCCCCATAGGACTGTACAACACAAAGAGTGGACCCTAATGTAAACTATGTACTATACTTAATAGTAACAAAGGCACCACGTTAATGCAAAGGGCTAATAATAGGGAAACTGTGTGTGTGAGGGGGATTATGGGAACTTTGTATTTTCTGCATGACTCTTCTATAAACCTACAACTTCTCTAATAAAAAATAGACAAAACAAAAGGAAGGAAAACCGCTCTGCTCTGATTTAGGTGGGTTGTCTGGTTCTCCCAGGAGCTCCGTGACCACCGTGACCACGCCCCGGCCACGCCCCGGCCACGCCCACCGCACCACCGTCCTATGCGGCGCGCGTTAGTCCCTCAGGGCCTCCATCTTAGAGGCTCTGGTCTTCTCAAGCCAAGATCCAGTTTGGGGTATGGGACAGTGAACTCACCGTAAGTAATATGTCTAGCTCAGTGCTTCATACTTAAGTGTCTCTAATACAAGTTAAATTCAAGTTATCACGACAGCAGCCTAGCCCCCTGGTCCTGAAGCACTTGGACTGTCAGTACCCACTAGGGTCGGTGAGCTTGGAACTGCCATTGGAGGAAGCTGAGGGCAAGGGGCGTCCACCCCACAGCCACCCCTAGTCGGACAGTCTGGCCTGTTGGTCCAAGTGGCTTCGCTTGTTCATACCTCGGAGTCGGCTTACTGGGAAGTTCCTGCAGGCAGGAAGGGCTCAGCTCATTGTTTCCCTTTTCTTAAGGATCACAGTGCTGTGCTGCCTGTTGTTCAATGTCTGAAGTAGTTGTTTCATGGTTGTTGTCCAGCTTTCTAGTTGTTTATGGCGGGAGTGATAGTTTCTCCATCCTGTCTGGCACCCCCTGGCTTTTGACATTAAGTATTTGGGTGAACAGTGGTACCGTTTACTTACATGGGACAGATTTAGGGAGGAATAGGTTTTGGAGGTAAAATCAAGGGTTCAGTTTAGGACACAGTAATTTTGAGATACCTGTGGGAAATCCAAGTGGAGATTTTAGTAGGTTTTTGGATACATGGCTGTGGAAATCAGAGAGGAGGTCTGAAGGGAAACAGGTTTATTGATCTCCCCCTAAATATTACTGAAAATTTTTCATATGAACTTGGCTTCTCTAGTGCATAGATATAAGATGAAACATCTGTAGATGTGTGGAAAATGATGGAGGTAATGACTCGGGTAAAAATATTGCCTTTTAATTCAGTATTTACCATCCTCCCAGTCACAGGGCTTTTATTCACAACTTCTGCCCTTGGACACCACAATATTTGCAACTAGTCACAGCAAGTTCTCTCTCTCTAAATATGTGTAAATGTAGTTAAATCATCACCAAATTTAAAACAAAAAAAAATTTCCTTTGACCAATTTTTTTTTTTTTTTAATAAATGTGGTATTTAATTTTCAAATGTGGAATTTTCCATTACCTTTTCCTTATTGATTTCTGGGTTGATTGCACATTAGTTAGGAAATAGACTCTCAAAATATCAATTCCTTGAAGTTTGTTAAAACTAGTTGTGTGGTTTCATATATGTTCAGTTTCAGTGTTAAGAACTAGTTTCTTAATCAGATTATTGGGAGAGGTGTGCTCAATTTCAGTATGATGGTGGATTTGTCTATTTTTCCTTTACAGAATATGTGATTAGGTACCAACATGTTGAAAAATATTATTATTTTTGTATCTTTTTTTAATCATTTTGAGATGTCCTATTTGTCTCTAGTATTTTTTTTTCTTTAAGGTTTACTTTGCTAGTAATAGGAGAAATGAGTTGTCTGTTGTTGTTGGGTTGTAAGAGTTCCTTATATATTCTAGATAGAAAAAAATTATAAACAAAAGTTTATAATTTTGATGAAGTCCAATTTATCTATCTTTTTTTCTTTTGTTGCATGTGCTTTTGGTATCATATCTAAAAATCCTTTTCCAAATCCAAGATCATAAAGGTTTACTCCTATTTTGTCTTCTAATCATTTTATAATTTTAGCTCTTACATTTAGATCTTTGATCCCATTTTGAGTTAATTTTTGTATATGGTGTGAGTTAAAGGTCCAATCTCATTCTTTTGCATGTGACTAACCATTTGTCTCATTGGGTGAAAAGGTTCTTCTTTCCCTATTGAATGGTCTTGACATCCTTTTTAAAATCAGTTGACCATAGATGTAATGGGTTTAGTTTTGAACTCTATGCTATTCCATTGACCTATATGTCTAATCTTGTGCTAGTACCACACAATTTTGAAATCAGTCAGTATGTGTCCTCCTGCTTTATTCTTCTTTTATAGGATTGCTCTGACTATTCTGGGTCCCTTGTAATTCCAAAAAATTTTAGGATCTGCTTGTCCGTTTCTAAAAAGAAATCAGCTGGGATTCAAATAGGGATTGCTTTGTATCTGAAGATTAATTTGGAGAGAATTGCCATCTTAACAATGTTAAGTCTTCCAATCTATGATGTTTTTCCATTTTTTTAAAATCTTCTTTAATTCTTTCAATAGTGTTTTGTAGGTTTTAGAGTATATATTTTACACCTCTTTTGCTACAATTATTTCTAAGTAATTTCATTTGTAGGTTGTTCATTGCAACTATATAAAAATACAGTTGATTTTTGCATATTAATCTTGTATCCTGCAACCTTGCCTAACTTGTTTATTAATTCTAATAGTTTTTTATTTAGTTCCTAAAGATTATATTTAAGATAGTTTTACTTTCCCTTTCTATTCTGGATGCCTTTTAGTTTAGTTTAGTTTGGTTTTGCCTAGTTGCCCTGGCTAGACCTTCTAGTCCAATGTTGAATACCCATGGTGAAAGTGGTTTTCTTTGTCCTGTTCCTGGTCTTAGGGGCAAGCTTTTAGTATTTTATGCGTTAGCTGTGGATTTTTCATATATGTTCATTAGCAGATTGAGGAAGTTTCCTTCTATTCCTAGTTTGTTGAGGGTTTTTATTATGAAAGTTTGTTGAATTTTGTCAAATGCCTTTTCTGCATCAATTGAAATGATCATGTAGATTTTTATCATCATGCTATTAATGTGTTGTATTACATTTCATTGATTTTCATATGTTGAACCACCTTGCATTCCTGGGATAAATCCCAGTTGGTCATATAGTATAATCCTTTCTTCTTTCTTCTTTTTTTAGAGAACTTGTAGGTTTACAGAAAAATCATGCAGAAAATAGAGTTCCCATGTACCCTCTCCCCCATTATTAACACCTTGCATTGTATGGTACATTCATTGTAATTGATGAAAGAATATTATTATAATTATATTATTTACTGTAGTCTGTGGTTTATGTTAGGGTTCTTGGTTTTTGTTGTATAGTCCTATGTTTGGTTGTTGTAATTTTTATTCTAGTAACATATGTATGACCTAAAATGTCACCTTTTAAGCACATTCAAATATGTAATTCATTGCTGTTAATTACATTCACAATGTTGTGTTACCATCACCATCATTCTTTACCAAAATATTTCCATTGTTCCAAATAGAAACTCTGTATAATTTAAGCATTAACTCCCCATATCCTACCCCTGCTCGGCCTCTGGTAATCTATGTTCTAGTTTCTGAGCCTCTGAATTTGCTTATTGTAATTATCTCATAACAGTGAGCTCATACTATATTTGTCCTTTTGTGTCTGGTTTATTTCACTCAACACGTGATGTCTTTTAATGTGCTGTTGAATTGTTTTGCTAGTATTTTGTTGAGAATTTGTGCATCTGTATTCATTAGGAATATTGGTCTGTAATTTTCATTTCTTGTGATATCTTTGTCTCGTTTTGGTATCAGAGTGATGCTGTGCTCATAGACTGAGTTAGGAAGTATTCCTTTCTCTTCAAGTTTCTGGAAAAATTTGATCAAGATTGGTATTAATTCTTCTTTGAAGATTTGTTAAATTCACCAGGGTAGCTGTTCTGGTTTGCTAATGTTGCCGGAATGCAAAATACCAGAAATGGATTGGCTTTTATAAAGGGGGTTTGTTTGGTTACAGAGTTACAGTCTTAAGACCATAAAGTGTCCAAAGTAATGCAACAACAAGAGGGTACCTTCACTGAAGGATGGCCACTGGCGTCCAGAAAACTTCTGTTAGCTTGGAAGGCATGTGGCTGGTGTCTGCTTGCTCCCAGGTTGCATTTCAAAATGGCGTTCTCCAAAATGTCAGCTTTTAATGGCCGTCTTCCAAAATGTCTGTCTTAGCTGCAGCTCCTCTTCAAAATGTCACTCTCAGTTGCTCTCTGCTCCTTCTGTCTGTGAACTCTTTATATGGCTCCAGTGATTTAATTCAGACCCACCCCGAATGGGTGGGGTAACACTTCCATGGAAATTATCCAATCAAAGTTGATTGAATCACATCTTCATGGAAACACTGAACCAGTAGGTTTCAACCTAATCAACACTAAATACATCTGCCCTCACAAGATTGCATTAAAGATAATGGTGTTTTGGGGAACATAATACATCCAAACTGGTACAGTAGCCATCTGGTCCTAGACTTTATTTTATGGGAGGTTTTTGATTACTGATTCAATCTCTTGTTATTGGTCTGTTGAGATCTTCTATTTCTTCTTGAGTCAGGGTAATATATGTGTTTCTAGGTATTTGTCCATTTCATTTAGATTATCAATTTTGGGGGCACAATAGTGTTTTCTTATAATCCTTTATGTTTCTGTAAAGTTGGCAATAATGTCACCTCTTTCATTTCTGATTTTAGTAATTTGAGTCTTCTCTCTTTTTCTTAGTCAATCTAGCCAAAGGTTTGTCAATTTTGTTGATCTTTTCAAACAGCCAACCTTTAGTTTTATTGATTGTCTCTATGTTTTTCCTGCTGTCGATTTCATTTATCCACACTCTAATCTTTATTTTCTTTCTTCTGCTAGCTTCAGATTTCATTTGCTCTCTTTGTAGTTCCTTAAGGTATATGGTTAGATTATTGACTTGTGATCTTTTTTTAATGCAAGCATTTACAGCTATAAATTTCCTTTGGAGTACTGCTTTTACTACATCCCATTAGTTTTGATGTGTTGTGCATTCATTTTCATTCATCTCAAGGTATTTTCTAATTTCCCTTTTGATTTCTTCTTTTACCCATGGTTTAGGAATGTGTTGTTTAATTTCTACCTATTTGTGAGTTTATCAAGTTTTTCCCTGTTGTTGATTCTAATTTCATTCCACTGGGGTCATAGAACATGCTTTATATTATTTCTATCCCTTTACATTTATTGAGGCTTGTTTTATGACTTAGCATATGGTCTATCCTGGAGAATGCTCCATGTGCACTTGAAAAGACTGTATAATCTGTTATTGTTGTTATTCCTTATTGATCTTCTGTCTGTTCTATCCATTATTGAAAGTGCAGTATTGAAGTTTCCCTCTATTATCTTTTTTTTTTTTAAATTCAGTTTCACTGAAATATATTCACATACCATACAGTCATCCATGGTATACAATCAACTGTTCACAGTACAATCATATAGTTATGCATTCATCACCACAATCTATTTCTGAACATTTTCCTTACATCAGAAAGAATCAGAATAAAAATAAAAGTAAAAAGAGAACACCCAAACCATCCCCCTATCCCACTCTATTTGTCATTTAGCTTTTGTCTCCATTTTCTACTCATCCATCCATACACTAGATAAAGGGAGTGTGATCCACAATCACACTGTCACCCCTTGTAATCTGCATTATTATACAGTCATCTTCAGGAGTCCAGACTACTGGGTTGGAGTTTGGTAGTTTCAGGTATTTACTTCTAGCTATTCCAATACATTAAAACCTAAGAGGTGTTATCTATACGGTGCATAAGAATGTCCACCAGAGTGACCTCTGGACTCCATTTGAAATCTCTCAGCCACTGAAGTATTTCATCTCATTTTGCATCCCCCTTCTGGTCAAGAAGATATTCTCAGTCCCACGATGCTGGGTCCAGATTCATCCCCAGGAGTCATATCCTGCGTTGCCAGGGAGATTTACACCCCTGGGAGTCGGGTCCCATGTAAGGGGGAGGGCAGTGAATTCACCTGTCGAGGTGGCTCAGTTAGAGAGAGGGCCACATCTGAGCAACAAAGAGGTACTCAGGGGGAGACTCTTAGGCATCCCACTATTATTCTTAATTTGCCTATCTCTTCCTTCATTTCTGTCAGTTTTTGCTTCATGTATTTTGGTACTCTGTTAAGTGAGTATATATTTATAATTCTTATATCTTCCTGTTGGATTGACTCTTTTATCATAAAATGCCCCTTTTTATCTCTAGTAGCATTTTTTGTTTTAAAGTATATTTTGACTCTTATTAGTATAGTCATTCCAGCTTTCCTGTGGTTTTTGTGTGTATGAGATATCTTTTTCCATTTTTTTACTTTTAATCTATTTGTGTTTTTGAATCTAAAATGTGTCTCTTATAGACACATGTAGTTGGACCATGTTTTCTTTTTTTTAAAATCCAGTCTGTCAGTCTCTCTCTTTTGATTGGTTTAATTCATTCACATTTAATATTATTGATATCGTTGGATTTTTGCCTGCCATCTTTTTGTCTTCAATGACTCATGTCCTTTTTGTTCCTGTATTCCTTCTTTACTGGTTTATTTTGCATTGAGTGAATATTTTCTATGTTAGCATTTTAATTTATTTAATGAATTTTTCACTGTATTTTTTGAGTAATTTTTTTTAAGTGGTTGCTCCAGGGTTTACCATATACATCTTAAGTTATCAGAATCAGCTTCAGATTTATACTAGCTTAATTCCGTAATATATGGAAATGTTACTCCTCTATAGCTGTATTCCCTTTCCCGCCTTTTTGGGTGCTAGATATACCATCTATTAATGTTACAAACATAACAATATATTATTATAATTGTTACTTGACCATTTCTTGTTATTTTCTTAATCCATTACAGCTTTGCTCCCACCAATTGCATTTGCGCTATTATTGACAGAATAGTTTCTAAGTTGAGTGTTCGATATTTGCTCTGACCCTGGGAATGCTCCTCCCAGCTGTCTTATTCTCCATTTATCTCCCATAACTAACCAACCTACAATCTAGGCTGTATCTTATTAGATCCACAAATCTCCTCCCAAATGCCTTTCACCACAACCTCTGCTGTTGTTTAGAGTGTCCTTAGGTTTAAACTTTTTCATCATGTGCTGAAAATGAAGTTAGTTCCTTTGGGAAGAGATTAGGAGCTATGTATTTTATGGCCTGCTTCTCTTGCCAGCAGTCTCTGAGCCAGGGCTCTGGAACTGGGGATAGGGACAATGAAGAGCTTCTCTCTGAGTGACACCCCTGTTCTAGGACCTGAGCCCATGTTGGGGGATGTCAGTAGCCTGAGGCCCTCTCTGTCTGCCTCTCCTGATGTGGAACCATGGCTTCATAAGGTGGTGGAAGGATTATTGTATCAGGGCCCCAATATTCTCAGCAAACCATGCCCAAGATAGAGCCTTCTTTCCATAGTGAGGCTTGGGTGGAAAAGGAAGCCACATCTCTTGACTGCCTCACCTGGGACTTAGCTTCAGCAACTAGTAGCTGGGGGCAGATGAGAAATGCGGAAGTCCTGCTCCTCTCAGAAAGAAAGCCCTCTGGCTGGGAGCTGGGATGGGAGGGATCCCTGTGTTTTTGCCTGCAGCAGTCTGTAGTGGAGTCTCCACTTTGCTGAGCTGGGAGGAGGGAAGTAGGGAGAAATCTTGGTTCAAATACCACAGACTCACTTTTCTTACCTAATTTTCATGAATAGATGTTTCTTCATTTGCTGTTTGCCTTTAGGATCATTTCCCTAGGCTTTAAATGATTGTTTTTGTTTTTTTTTTTTAAAACAATTTTTACCAGTTTCACTGGGATGCCAGTCAGCAGAGCTCTTCACCCTGTCATGCCAGAAGTTGATCTACAGTTAACATCTTCAAGTTATAACATTCTAATTTGAATTAATACCAATTTAGCTTCACTGGTATACAAAAACTCTGCTCCTATACAGCTCTGCCCCTTTTATGTTTTTATTGTAAAAAATTTACATCTTTACACATAGTATACCTATTACTATATATGCCAGAATGTGAAATTATTCAAACAAACCAATCACATCCTTCCATTGGAAGCATTAGGCATCCTACCCTTTTATTCCTATAAAGCCTGCTTTCTGAAGCCCCTATTTGTTCACTCTGTTTCTGAGTTCAACCTCCGGGTGTCTCTGAATGGCATGGATTGGCCTCCTCCCCTAGGCTACCAGTCTCTGTGAACAATAAACTGCCCTCAGTCTCATCTGTCAGTGTTAGGTGTCATGTGTGCAGCTATCTCATACTGTTTAGGGTGTGGGATACCTCCCTCACCAATGGGGTGAATAGAGATGATCAGGACAATTGGCATCATGTGCAGGATGGCTCATTCATGACTGTCCACACCTGGACAGCTTTAACTAACTGCTCCTTTGCTAACTGGTTCCTGAAGTTCACCTGGGATAGAACTGCCAGTTGCTCTGTCTTGCACTTTAGCTTGTACCGTGTTCTGCTGTCTCTTGGATGTTGCCATCTCTTCCTACCCTGAAGTTTTGATCTTCATCCCAAGGTAAGAACTTTTGTTAATCGACTGTATCCTGGTGTGAGGTGCCATCAGGTATGGTGTGTGTCTAGTCTAGCAGGCTGTCCCTGGGACTTCCGCTTCACAGTCTGAGTCAGAGACTCTGTTGACACAGCCATACTGGGGATGGTCAAAGGCTGATTTGCCAATCGGAGATGGGGATGGCAAGGATAGCGTCAAATGGATGGTTCTTGAGTACCACTGCTGGAGGTTGGGCTAGGGCTCTCAAGGATAGATTCCACTGTACTGCATTTAGCCTGGTGACTGGAGATTGATTACTTGGGGCAATCATCTGGCTATTGTTAGGGAAGGTCAATGGGGTCAATGTCATAATGGCTTGCAGAAAGGCAGAGTCCCAGTTTACTAACAAGGGAAGAATTAAGAATGGTTCCCAGTTACCTTGTAAGAATCATTTTGCAGGCAATGGTAGTGACCTTGCCTGTCTCCTTTGCTGCTGCTTTTCTTACCACTGTAGCCTGTTCTCTTGACTACCTCTCCCTCCAAGCATATTGAGGTGCACATCTATGGCAGCCTGTGGCCCCAGCACTGATGAGAAAGACAGGAGGAAAGAGCATTTGGTGTACAATTGCTCTCCTCTTGTAAAATTCCTAGCCAATGTTTCTGGACTTTGCTTAGTGCTGCTGCCAAAGGGCTAACCTTGAGATCACAAAATATTATGTTCCCAACCTGGGGCACTGACCAAATAGCCTTACTGGATGTGGACCCCAAACCCAGGGAGATTGACTGGCATTTACCATAGTAAGGGGATGACCACCTATGAGGTAGGCACTGGGTCTCCTTTTCCCTATCACACCCAGAAGGTCTTCACTGTGATCAGACAGAGACAAAAATTGAAAACTGTGACTAGGCACTAGAAACTGAAGAGAAAGAGGGGGGAGGGGGGAGAGAGAGAGAGAGAGAGAGAGGAGAGAGGGAGGGAGAGAGAGAGAGCAGGAGAGAGAGAGAGGAAGAGGAGACTTTATAGCAGAAGATGGCAGGGCCAAACAGAATGGTTGTGCATTGTGCCGGTTTGAATATATTATGTCCCCCAGAACACCATTATCTTTGATGTAATCTTGTGTGGGCAGACATATCAGTGTTGACTACATTGTAATTCTTTGAGTGTTCTGTGGAGATGCGCCCCACCCAGCTGTGGGTGATGACTCAGATTGGATAGTTTTCATGGAGGTGTGGCCCCACCCATTCAGCATGGCCCTTGATGGGTTTACTGGAGCACTGTATAAGCTCAGACAGGAGAGAGCTTGCCACAGCCAAGAGGGACACTTTGAAGAATGCATAGAAGCTGAGAGAGTAGCTGCAGATGAGAGACAGTTTGAAGACAGCCATTGAAAGCAGACTTTTGCTCTAGAGAAGCTAAGAGAAGACAAACACCCCAAGAGCAACTGAGAGTGACATTTTTGAGGAACTGCAGCCTAGGGCAGAACGTCCTGGGAGAAAGCCATTTTGAAACCAGAACTTTGGAGCAGACACCAGTCACGTGCCTTCCCAGCTAACAGAGGTTTTCCGGACACCATTGGCCATCCTCCAATGAAGGTACCCGACTGCTGATGTGTTACTTTGGACACTTTATGGCCTTAAGACTGTAACTATGTAACCAAATAACCCCCCTTTTATAAAAGCCAATCCATTTCTGGTGTTTTGCATTCCGGCAGCATTAGCAAACTAGGACATGCATCAACCTCTCTTTTACTGCACCACTGTGCAAGTTGTTCTTCTTTAGGATTATAGAGAAGAAACACCCTTAGTAACCCTGTGGCACAGCAAAGGGGTTAATTCAAACTCTACCAAAGCCTGGCTCCTTAAACCATATAACCGTTGCCATGTAGGGGAGTTCCCTAATCCTGCCAATACTGAAATGAGGCTCTCTGGAGGAAGAAATGTATAAATATGAGCAGAATTAAAAGAACTTCTTTTCTCCCTGAAGTATATCCATTGAAAAAAGCAAAAAAAAAAAAAAAAAAAAGCAGACAGAAAGAACAAAATCTGGGTACAGAAAGAGGAAACAAACACACAAAATTTAAATTGAAACAAAGGTATACAATTTGACAAAATTGGAAATCCAAAATGTACTAACATAACTTATAAAGCAAAAAGATAAAAGAGCACTGATTGGATTTTGCATCTCTAGGGTGTAGGTTCTGATGTGTGCCAGTTGGCATGCCTTCATGGACTTAATACTGAGGCTCAAATCACAGTTATTCCTGGGGATCCCACTACAGTTAAACATGGTACCCTCTATAATCTTAGGGGAGTAACTAAATGAAAAATACAGGACAAATAGGAGTGTCTAGCCTTAGAAGTATTGCCTTGCCTAAGTTTTCCATAGTTATGGTATCCATTGCCCTAAAAAATCCCATTGTGGGCATGGACCTTCTGACCCGATGAATTAAATAAGTCAAATTTAATTAATTAAATGAAATTTAAAATTTTTAAATTAATATTTTAAATAATTAAATTAAAATAAATTAAAATTATGTCTTTAACACATACAAATTGGCTTGACAAAATGGGACCCCATGATGCCTCAGTAAAATTAGTTAATACGGCCCAGTGTAAATTAAAACAGGGCCTTTAAGGATTAACACTTATTGTGTAAAGACAAAATTAGTGAAGGGGTGATTATCCCTGCTGATTCTTCATTTGACAGTCCAATTTGGCCTGTTCTTAAACCTGGAAAAAATGAATGTCAACTCATAGTGGATTGCTGCAACCTTAATTCTGTGATCCCATCCATTAAGGCCCTGATACCTAATACCCAGTATTATTGAAATTGCTGGTAAATTTTTGAATTATGAAAAACTGTAAATATTTTCCTATTATAAATTTGACTAATATGTTCTGTTCAGTGCCTATTTCAGCAGCCTCTCAGCCAGTTTCCTTCACCTCCAGAAGGACACAATATACCTTTACCAGGTTACCCATAGGGTACTTCAGCAGCCTTGCCATCACTCATAATCTTTGCAGGCAAGATCTTAACTCTAGGAGCACAGGCATAACATTACATTGATGACATTGTCCTCCTCTGAGATTCCTTAGATGGAATCATTAAGGACATACAAATACAAAGGTGCTCACCAAAAGGGGATGGGCTGTTGCCCCACACATAGTGCAAGGTCCTGCCACCTTGCTTAAATTCCTGAAAATTCCTGGCAAATGAGGGCTGTTCCATCCCTAGCACTGTCTAGAAACAGGCATTGAATCTCTCAGCCTGTTATCTTTTAGGCTTATTTGGGTTCTGGAGGCAACGTATTACTTGTTTACAAATGTTACATTATCTCACTGATGGTGTTATTTCCAAATTGTACCACCTTGAATGGGGCTCCTCTCCAACAAAAAGGCTCTACAAACTGTCCAAATTAAAATCAACAGGTTCTCCTGTTAGTGCCATCAGAGACTCCTTCATTGTAGAGACTTTGACAAGCCTCTTGGTGTCCCTGGACCACCTACGATGACCATAAGTTGTCCAGGGGCTTCTCATGAAAGAAATGCCCTTCTCAGCCCTTCACCATACACTGCTCTATAGACCATTAGAGCTGCAGTTGCTTGCCACATACTGAACTCTTCTGGAAATAGAGATTCTCACAGACTATGAGCATGTAACCCTCCATACCCAGATGCCCACTCTTACTTGGATCACAGAAGCAGCATCCTTCAATCTTGGAATAGCTACCAAGGCCTCTTTTATACAGCTTGGAGTCAAATCTGGGTCCTCTGGCATATTCCACATGCAGCAGGGGGTGGGCTCCTCTGTCCTCATTCCCTTGCCAGATGTTATGGTGCTGGAAAAGGGCACTCCTTTCCCTGACCCCTTGGCTATCTGGGTAACCTCTTGGGATCAACTGAGTGAGCAGCAATGGGAGTCCATCCGAGTTACAGACAGAATTGCCACCATCATAGTTGATGACACTCAGTGGAATATTGCTGTCCCTTCACCAGGATAGACCTGATGAAGGATAGGAGTCAGGAGTTAGCATAACTGACCAAACTTCAGGCAGTCATTTTTAGTACCGACCAACAAATGGCCCCATTGGCATAGTTTTATGAACTCTTGGACCATTGCCTCAGAATTGCTCCCTTTGGGGTAAAGAACTTTGTGAATCCCTTGCTTTCTAGATACCCACAATATAAATCAAGGTAACAGATGTCTCTGCTTATACTGATGCTGCAATACAAGACCTAACCAGGACACTCCTTGTTCCATTCGGAGTTCCAGACATTACCAATAGTGACCAAGGCACTCATTTTACTTCTTAGAATATACAATGCTGCACTCTTGGAGAAGGCATTCAATGAAACTTCCACTTTCCCTATAAACCTCAGGCAGACAATTTAATTGAAATTCCTAATGGACTCCTTTTAACTCCTAATAACTCCTATCTAAGTTATATAGTGGCAAATGAGTCCCCCAATGGATGCCACTATTCCCACAGGCATTGGTTAATCTTAATTCATACCCTGGGAGGCATGTATTCCTGTACCAACACTCAAAAAGCTCCCCCAGTTGCCTTTATTGGGCATAAAGTTCCTGTTTTGACAGCTACCTCCCCATGTGACCCTCTCCCCCCTGGTAAAGTGCCTACTTCACTTCCTAGGAGGCACTTCTGCTCCCTAAAAGTTCTTGGTAATTATCAAGGTATAAATTGATGTCAGGGTATCAAGGGGTCAACTGTACTGGAAGGCCCAAAATTTCAAATGATGCCTTCACATCTTTGAGCCTTTCAACTGCATTTCACCCAGTCCTTAACCTAATTGAGTTTCACTTCCCTGCCAATCCGCAAAATTATTCTAACAAGCCAATTACATCCTCCCACGGGAACTAGGGGGGGAGCATCTCACCCTCTTGTTACTATAAAAACCTACCTTTCACAGCCCCTGCTTGTTTACTCTATTCTCAAGTGTAGTCTCAATGTGGCCCTGCATGGCGTGCAGTATCATCCTCCCCGGGACATGACTATACATGATCGTTAAGCTGCTGTCAATCTCATATGTCCAGTATTAGGTGTCATGTGTTCTGCCATCTTGTATTGTTCAGGGCAGGTGATCCTTCAACAATGTGACTTGGAGGTGATTAGCACACCCACAGGTGTCTCAGGCTCTTTTTCTTCATTCTTTTTGTTTTCTCTCCTCAGATTGGATCATCTCAGTTTATCTATATTCAAGTTAGTGGATTCTTACTTTTGCTTCTTCAAATCTGTGTTTAGAACTCCCTAGTGAATATTTTCATTTCAGCTATTGTACTTTCAACTCCACAATTTCTATTTGTTTTCTTTGTATAATTTCTGTTTCTTTATTGATATTTTTTACTGGTGGTTTCCTTTAGTTCTTTGAGCATATATTTAAAAGACAGATATAAACTGTCTAGTAAATTCAGTGCCTGGATCTCCCTATGGATATTTTCTATTACTTTCTTTTTTTCTTGTGAATGGATTATACTTTTTTGTTTCTTTGAGTACTTGGTAATTTTTTATCAGAAACTGGACATGTTGAATATTGTAATGTACAACTCTGAAAATCAGATTTTCTCTCCTTCCTAGGGTTTGCTGCTGCTTGTTGTGAGTTCTCATGTTTGCTTGTTTAGTGAATTTTCTGAACTATTTTGAAATGTCTGTAGTCTTTGTTACGAATGGCCACTGAAGTTTGTGTCTGTTACCTTGGTGGTCAGCTAGTGTTTTGACGGAGTTTCCTTAAATTCTTGGAGTCAAAAAGAAGGAAAGAAAAAGTAAAAGAAAAATTTACTCACCCTGGTTTTGTGAAGCTTCTCTTCTGTAGAGTAACTCTTTTTTCCCCTTTCCATACTGTACTCTTTGGAAGGAAGTTACTATATGTGGTCCACACTTAAGGAGATGGGGGTTATGTTCCCCCTTCTTTAATGTGGAGTATCTACATAATTTCTTTGGAGTTCTTTCGTATGGAAGATTTGTCTCTTCTCCCCATTTATTAATTGAGTCAGTCATTTATTTATATCCATACAAACTCATGGATATTTATTTTATACTTTGTGTTCTAATCCAATGCTACTTTATTTTATTGCTCAAATTATTCCATCTTTAGCCAGTTAGCTCCTCTGTCACTTCCAGAAACCCATTATTGTGTTTGTTTGTTTTTTAGCACTTCCTTACTTTCTGACACTGCAAGATGCTCCAGGTTCATCTTGTATGTTTCCTGCCCTAGCCCTAGAATCAGCCATTTCTCCTAGGAGCTATGTTTTTTTTTTTTGTTGTTGTTGTTTTTGTTTTGTTTTGTTTTTTAATTGGAGAATGATATGAGTAACCAAGATCTGGGAACTTGGTGTGTTCTTTGCTACTGAGGTGTCATTTCTTTTAGACCCTCTCAGCTGACCAGAGCAAATAAATATATGTGCATGTACTAACCTGTGTATATATACACATATCTACAAATAATCTCTATGCGTAACCATCTGTGTCTATATTAAGACAAAAATGAATTCTTACTGATGTCTCCAACTCTAATCCATTAGCTCAGGATCATTCTAGCCTTCTCCCTCTTGTTTATTTGTAAATGACCACTCCAACAGTGAGAAATGTGGCTCCTACCATCTGAAATCCATTTGCTTAATTGTTCAATTTCAGTATGCATTAATAGCAGTATCAGATTTGTAACCTATATCCTCGTGAGACACAACTTTATCAACCAGGGTACAGTGCTTATGTGCAGTTCCTTTTTTCTTTAGTTTAACAGGCTCTACTCATTTCCAAAGTTACTTGGGGCTGCACCCTTTCCCCACCCCCTTCAGTGAGGTTTTTACATGTATTTGTAATATAGTTAGATTCTCTTGTCACAGTCTGCATTATTTCTAGTACACTCCAACTTAAATGGGTTCACTCTTTGTATTGTACAGTTTTATGGGTTTTGACAAATGTATGAGGTCTTGTAGCCACTAATGCAGTATCATATGGAATAGTTTCATCACCCTAAAAACCCCTGTGCTTCACCTATTCATCCTCTTCCATTTCTTTTATCAGATTTTGTAGTTTTCCGTGAATAAATACTATATATATTTTGTTAGATTTATACCCAAGTTTAAAATTTTTTTTGTGGTCATGTAAATGGTATTGTGTTTTAATTTCGAACTCCAATTGTTTATTGTAGGAAAGCAACTGACTTTTAAATATAATCTTGTATCCTGCAACCTTGCTTAATTGCTTTTTAGTTTCAGGAGGTTTTCTTTTGTTGTTGATTCTTCAGCTTTTTTTCTTTTTTTTCCTGAATAGACAATCATGTCATTTTTGAAAAAACGTACAGTTTTATTTCTTTCTTCTCTATCTTTCTCTCCCTCCCTCCCCCCATATATATCTTTTATATCTTTCTTTTTGTCTTATTACATTAGCTAGGACTGCCAGTATGATGTTGAATAGGATGGTAAAAGGGGAAATTCTTGTCTTGTTCCTGATCTTAGAGGAAAAGCATGTAGTTTATCACCATAGGGTATTATGTTAGCTGTATGATTTTTGTAGATGTTCTTTATCAAGTTGAAGCAGTTTCCCACTATCCCTAGTTTGTGAATCTTTATCTTGAATGGGTGTTTGATTTTTTCAAATACTTTCCTGCATCAGTTTATATGATCATATGATTTTTCATCTTTATCCTGTTAGTATGGTGGATTACACTGATTTTCAAATATTGAACTAGACTTGCATCTTCGAAATGAACCCCACTTGGTCATGGTGTATAATTCTTTTCTTTAAATTCAGTTTTATTGAGATATATTCACATACCGTACAAGCACCCATGGTGTACAATCAACTCTTCACAGTACCATCATATAGCTGTGCATTCATCATCCCAACCTACCTTTGAACATTTTCCTTATACCAGAAAGAATCAGAATAAGAATAAACAATAAAAATAAAAATAAAAAAGAACACCCAAACCACCCCCCCATCCCACCCTATTTTTCATTTAGTTTTTGTCCCCATTCTTCTACTCATCCATCCATACACTGGATAAAGGGAGTGCGATCCATAAGGTTTTCACAATCATACTGTCACCCCTTGTAATCTACACTGTTATACAATAGTCTTCAAGAGTCAAGGCTACTGGGTTGGAGTTTGGTAGTTTCAGGTATTTACTTCTAGCTATTCCAATATATTAAAACCTAAGAAGTGTTATCTATATAGTACATAAGAATGTCCACCAGAGTGACCTCTTGACTCCATTTGAAATCTCTCAGCCACTGAAGCTTTATTTCATTTCATCTCGCATTCACCTCTTGGTCAAAGAGATGTTTTCAGTCCCACGATGCTGGGTCCAGATTCATCCCCAGGAGTCATATCCTGCATTGCCAGGGAGATTTACACCCCTGGGAGTCAGGTCCTACATAGGGGGGAGGGCAGTGAGATCACCTGCCAAGGTGACTTAGAGAGAGAGAGCTACATCTGAGCAACAAAGAGGCACTCTGGGGGAGACTCTTAGGCGCAATTATAAGCAGGTTTAGCCTCTCCTTTGCAGTAACAAGCTAAATAGGGGAAAGCCCCAAGACAGAGGGCTCAGCATGTCAATCTGTCAGTCCCCATTGTTTGTGAGAACATCAGCAACAGTCTAGGTGAAGAAGTCCAACAGCATCCTCCCCCAGCTCCTCAGGGGGGCCCCGAATATGTATTTTTATTCTCTGCCCAAATTACTTTGGGATTGGTTGCTATTTCTCTCTAACCTATACAGACCTACCATATCACACTTCCTATTCAAAGTTCCATGTAATTGTGGTGTTTGAACAGACTGACTATAGAAGCTATATTACTTAGAAAATATAAATCTTACACCAAATAAACGTTTCTTCCCTTGGTCTCACATGGAAATTGAAGTTTTAACACACAGTCAGTTTCAACCTTTACCCTTTGGCCCAACTGCCCTAGGCTTAACCAGATCTGCTTCACTGATATCCCTAATTGAAGTCTGGGCTCTTTTTTTTTTTTTTTTTTTTTTTACCAGTTGCTGTATTGCTGTATGCGTTAATACTGACATTCATATCTGCTGAACTCTAGCTCTGAGTTTCAGGTGTTACACAGATACCCAATATTCCAGAGACCAATCAGGTTATTAGTGTATAATTCTTTTGTTATACATTATTGGATTCAATTTGCTAATATTCAATTGAGGATTTATGCCTGTATTTTCATGACAGATATTGGTCTGTTGTGTTCCTTTTTTTTCTTTTTCTTTTTTTTTAATTAAAGAAGCTGTGGGTTTACAGAACAATCCTGCATGAAATACAGAATTCCCATGCTCCACCTCACCATCAACACCTTGCACCAGTGTGGAACATTTATGACAATTGTTGATAGCAATTTTACATGAGGTTTTATTTTTCCCATATGCCTCATTATTTACACCTTGCATTAGTGTTATACATTTGTTACAATTCATGAAAGAACACTTTTATACTTGAATTATTTACTCTAGTCCTTCATCTATAATAGGATTCACTGTGTTGTACAGTCCTATGTTTTATCCTTCAATTTTTATTCTGACACCCAGAGGTGTAAATCTCCCTGGCAATGTGAAATATGACTCCTGGGGAGGAATTGACCCAGCATCATGGGATGGAGAACATCTTCTTGACCAAAAGGGGGATGTGAAATGAAATGAAATGAAGTTTCAGTGGCTGAGAGCTTTCAAATGGAGTTGAGAGGTCACTCTGGTGGGCACTCTTATGCACAATATAGATAACTCTTTTTAGGTTTTAATGAATTGGAATAACTAGTAGTAAATACTTGAAACTATCAAACTACAACCCAGTAGCCTTGAAGCTTGAAGACAATTTTGTAACAGTGTAGCTTACAAGGGGAGACAATGTAATTGTTGAAAGCCTTGTGGATCACACTCCCCTGTATCCAGTGTATGGATGGATGAGTAGAAAAATGGGGGCAAAAAAATAAAGGAAAAATAGGGCGGGAGAGGAGGAACAATTTGGGTGTTCATTTACACATCTTAAAGTTACTATTTTTAACCATATTCATCTATACAGTTCAGTGCTGTTGACTATGCCCACAGTAATATGCTACCATCACCACCATCTATTTACAAACCTTTACCATCAGCCTATATAGAAAATCTGTACAAGTTATACATCAATTCCTGTTCCCTAACCCCGATAATCTCCTGGTACCCTACATTCTAGACTCTTAACTCCATGAGTTTGCCAATTATAATTAGTTCATAAATCATACAATATTTGTCCTTTTGTGTCTGGCTTATTTCACTGAACATAATGTCCTCAGGGTTCATCCATGTTGTCACATACATCAGGACTTCATTCTTTCACAGCTGAATAAAACTCTTTTGTATGTGTACACCACATTTTGTTTATCGATACATCGGTTGATGGACATTGGGTTGCTTCTATCTTTTGACATTTGTGAATAATGCCACTATGAACATTGGTGTGCAAATATCTGTTTGAGTTCCTGCTTTCAGTTCTTCTGGGTATATACTTAGTAGCAGGATTGCCAGATCATATGGAAATTTTATACTTCTTGAGGAACTGCCAAGCTGTCTTTTCCAGAGGCTGCACAATTTTATATTCCCACCAGCAGTGAGTGAGTGTTCCTGTTTCTTCACATCTTTCCAATACTTGCAGTTGTCTATTTTTTTCAATAGTGGCCATTCTAGTAGGTGTGAGGTGATAGCTCATTGTGGTTTTGATTTGCATTTCCCTAATAGCTCTGATGTTCAGAATCTTTTCATGTGCTTTTTAGCCATTTGCATTTCCTCTTTGAAAAGATGTCTATTCAAGTCTTTTCCCATGTTATAATTGAGTTTTTTGTCTTTTTATTGTTGAATTGAGGATTTCTTTGTATATTCTTGAGATTCAACCTTTATTGGATATGTGATTTTCTAACATTTTCTCCCATTGAGTAGGCTGTCTTTTCACTTTCTTGACAAAGTCCTTGGATGCACAAAGGTTTTTTCTTTTATTGCTTGCTCTTTGGGTGCAAAGTCTAAGAAACATTGCCTATGACAAGATGTTGAAGATGCTTCCCTACATTTTCTTCTAGCAATTTTATAGTCCTCGTTCGTATATTTATGTCTTTGATCCATTTTGAGTTAATTTTTGTATAAGGTGTGAGATAGGGGTCCTCTTTCATTCATTTGCTTATGGATATCTGATTCTCCCAGCTCTGTTTGTTTAAGAGACTATTCTTTCCCAGTTGAGTGGTGTTGGCAGCCTTGCGAAATATCAATTGGCCATAGGTGTTAGGGTCTATTTGTGAACTCTCAATTTAATTCCATTGGCCAATATATCTATCCTTATGCCAGTACCATGCTGTCATAACCACTGTAGCTTTGTAGTATGCTTTAAAGTCAGGAAGTGTAAGCCCCCCAAATTTGTTCTTTTTTTTTTTTTTGAGATGTTTTTGGCTATTCAGGGCCCTTTACCCTTCCAAATACGTTTGATAATTGGTTTTTCCATTTCTGTAAAGTAGGCTGTTGGAATTTTGATTGGGATTGTGTTGATTCTGATGTAAATCTATTTGGGTAGAATTGACATCTTAACAATATTTAATCTTCTTATCTATGAACACGACTGCCCTTCCATTTACTTGAGTCTTCTTTGATGTCTTTTAGCAATGTTTTGTAGTTTTCTGTGTATAAGTACTTTACATCCTTGGTTAAGCTTAGTCTTGGATATTTGATTTTTTAGTTGCTATTGTAAATGGATTTTTTTTCTTGATTTCCTTCTCAGATTGCTCATTAGTAACATACAGAAACACTACTGATTTTTTTGTGTTGATCTTGTGTCCCATCACTTTGCTGAACTCGTTTATAAGCTCTAGTAGCTTTGTGTTGTAGACTTCTCAGTACTTTCTATATATAGTTATGTCATCTGCAAACAGTGAAAGTTTTATTTCATCCTTTGAAATTTGGATGCTTTTTAAAATTTCTTTTTCTTGCCTAACTGCTCTGACTAGAACTTCTAGCACAATGTTGAATAACAGTGTGACAGTGGGCATCTTTGTCTTGTTCCAGAACTTAGAGGGAAAGCTTTCAGTCTTTCACGACTGAGTACAAAGTTAGCTTTGGGCTGTTCGTATATACCCTTTATCATGTTGAGGAAGTTTCCTTCTATTCCTATAGAAAGTGTTTTTATTAAGAAAGGTTGCTGGATCTTGTCAAATGCTCTTTCTGTTTCAATCAATATGATGATGTGGTTTCTCGCCTTCAGTTTGTTAATTTGATGTATTATGTTAATTGATTTTCTTGTGCTGAACCACCCTTGCATACCTGGAATAAGACTCACTTGATAGTAGTGTATAATTTTAACGTGCAGTTGGATTCGATTTGCAGGTATTTTCTTGGAGATTTTTGCGTCTATATTCAGTAGAGAGATTGGTCTATAGATTTCTTTTCTTGTGGTGACTTTATCTGCCTTTGGTATTAGGATGATGTTGGTTTCATAGAATGAGTTAGGTAGTGTTCCCTCCTCTTCAAATTTTTGGAAGAGTTTGTGCAAGATTGGTATGAATTCTTGAAATGACTGATAGAATTACCTGTGAAGCCATTGAGTCCTGGGTTTTTCATTGTTGGGAGGTTTTTGATGACTGATTCAATCTTTTTGTTTTGATTGTTTTTTTGAGATCTTCTATTTCTTTTTGATTCAGTGTAGATTGTTTGAGTTTTTCTGGGAAATTGTCCGTCTCATCTAAGTTGTCTAAGTTGTTGGCATACAGTTTCTCATAATATCCCCGTATGATCTTTTTTTTTTATTTCTATGGGTCAGAGGTAATGCCCCCCCATATCTAATTTTATTTGCATCTTCTCTCTATTATTCTTTGTTGGTCTAGCTGAGGGTTTTTCAATGTTATTGATCTTCTCAAAGAACCAACTTCTGGTTTTATTGATTCTCTCACTCTCTTTTTTTTTTCCTCATTTTCATTTATTTCTGCTCTAATCTTTGTGATTTCTTTCCTTCTGCTCACTTTGGGATTAGTTTGCTGTTCTTTCTCTAGTTCCTCCAGGTGTTCAGTTAAGCCTTTGATTTTAGCTCTTTGTTCCCTCTTGATGCAGACATTTAGTGCTATTAATTTCCTTGTCAGCATGGCTTTCTTTGCATTCGATAATTTTGATATGTTACATTCTCGTTTTCATTCTTCATGAAATATTTACTAATTTCCTTTGCAGTTTCTACCTTGACCCTTTGATTGTTTAAGGGTATGTTGCTTAACCTCCGTATATTTGTGAGGTTCTCTGCCTTTTATTGATTTCTAGCTTCATTCCATTATGATCAGAGAAAGTGCTTTGTATAATTTCAATATTTTTATACTTATTAAGATAAATAAATAAATTAAATTTGTTTTAAATTTGTAAGCCAACACACAGTCTATCTTTGAGAATGATCCATGAGCACTTGAGAAGAATGTATATCCTGCTGTTTTAGAGTGCAATGTTCTACGTATATCTGTTATATCTAGTTCATTTATCATATTGTTTAGGTTCTCTGTTTCCTTATTGATCCTCTATTTAGGTGTTCTATCTATTGATGAGAGCAGTTTATTGAAATCTTCAGCTATTATTGTAGAGACATCTGTTTCTCACTTCAGTTTTGCTGTTGTTTGCCTCATGCACTTTGGGGCACCTTGGTTAGGTGCATAGATACTTACAATTATTACTTCTTCTTGATGAATTGTCCCTTTTAAAAATATATAAAGCCCTTCTTTGTCTCTTGTAATATTTTTGCATTTAAAATCTATTTTGTACGATATTCATATAGCTATCCCAGCTCTTTTCTCATGACTGTTTGTGTGGATATCTTTTTCCAGTCTTTCACTTTTAACGTATTATATCGAGTCTAAAATGAGTCTATTATAGACAGCATATAGATGGATCATATTTTTTTATCCATTCTGCCAATCTGTGTCTTTTGTTTGGGGAGTTTAATCCATTAACATGCAATGTTATTACTATAAAGGCAGTACTTACTTCACCCTTTTTTATGCTTTGGCTTTTTTTTTTTTTTTTTAAGATTTGTCATATATTTTTTTTTCTGTCTTTTTATCCTTTTAGTTACCCTTACTGAAAATCTTCATTTCTACCCTCTCATCCAAGTCTCTCTTGCCTGTCTTTTCAGATTGCAAAACTCCTTTTAGTATTTCTAGTAGGGTACGTTTCTTGTTAACTAACTCTCTAAGCTTTTGTTTATCTGTGACTATTTTAAACTCTCCCTCATTTTAAACTACAATTTTCTTGGATAAGTAATTTTGGCTGGCAATATTTCTCTTTCAGTATCTTAAATACATTGTACCACTGCCTTCTCATCTCCATGGTTTCTGATGAGAAATTGGAGCATAGTCTTATTTGACATCCCTTGTATGTGTGAATTGTTTTTCTCTTGCTGCTTTCAGAATTCTCTATCTTTGGCATTTGGCAATCTGATTAGTATGTATTTTGGAGTAGGTCTTTTTGGATTTATTCTGTTTGGAGTGTGTTCCACTTCTTGGATGTGCATATTTATGTCTTTTATAAGAGTTGGGAAAATTTTGACCATTATTTCCTCATATTCTTTCTGCCCCTTTTCCTTTCTCTTCTTCTGGGAAACCCATGATTGCAAATGTTTGTGTGCTTTGTGTTGTCAGTCAGTTCCCTGAGACCCTGCTCACATTTTTCCATTCTTTTCTCCATCTGTTCTTTTGTCTGTTTGAATTTGGATGCTCTGTATTCTAGCTCATGGATCCTTTCTTCTGCCTCTTCTGCCTTTCTTCTGCCTCTGTTGTATTCCTTTAGTGTATTTTAAATTTCATCTTTTGTCCCTTTCATTCCCATAAGATCTGTTATTTTTCTTTGCATGCTTTTAAAGTCTTCTTTATGCTCACCAGTATCTTCTTAATATCCTTTATCTCTTTAGCCATCTCCTTGTAGGAGATTTATTGAACATCATTGATTAGTTGTTCCAAAATTCTGTGTCTCCTCTGGCTTTTTTATTTGTTCCTTTATTTGTGCCATATCTTCCTGTTTCGTACTATGGCTTGTAATTTTTTGCTATCTTGTCATCTGATTATCTTGAAGGGTTTATTCTGCAGGTCAGTTTCTCTCTTTTGTCTAGGATTTTGCTGTTAATTAGGTTTGCGTTAAGGTTCTTCATTGACAGTTGGTTCATCGGTATTTCCCAGCTAAACAGGGCCAGGTACCCACCCAGGGGGTGTAGACCAGATCCAAAGTGCCCTGGGGAGAGGATCAGGAACGTCTCTAAAACACCTTTTTTTCTTCCACTTCCCAAGACTGCATTTTCCTGACCTGCCCAGCCAATGGTGTTCTTCACCAAACCTCATTTTGATGTTTCCCTGAAAGTGCTATTTTCTTACCTGCCCAGCAGATGGTGCTCTTTCGCAATTTATGCCCTTCAGCGCTACAAAGGCAGGCTCTTTTTGTCTTTTTGCCAACTCTGTGTTTGACATGGTTGAAACAATGTCACAGCAGCGTCTGACCAGGACAAGCTGGAACAGTGGGATCCTGTGGTCTAAATGTGCCAGCTAATAGCTGGATCAATACTGGGCTGTGTCCCCTTCTGTACTTGGGGCAGAGGACTCCCTTGGCTGTCACCGTACACATCAGTCCGCCAGGCAAGGATCAGGCTGCCCGGCACTATTGCCCCAAAAGTGGGAGATAGGCAGCAAGCGCTGCGGACGGAATTACTCAGTCTCTGAATGCGGTTTCTCAGTCTCTTTGTCCTATACTTCCCTGGATGTTGCACAGAAACCCCCTGGCTCTGGAGCCCCATACAGTTGATTCAGATAGTTTCTGCATGTCTACTCCCTGCTTTTGGGAGAGTAGTGAGCCCTGAAGCTCCTTCCATATTCCTTCATTTTCCCAGACTGGATAATGTTTAAGAACTTTTTTTTTTTTTCTGAGGTACATACCTCCAAACCACCATATACACAGAAGGTCTTTCCATGTATTTGGATCTTTTTCAAAATTTTCAGCAATATTTTGTAGTTTTCCATGTACAAGGTCCTTTACATTCTTGGATAAACTTATTGCTAGATATTTTATTCTTTAAATTGCTATTGTAAATGAAATTGTTTTCTTGATTTCCTTTTTAGATTGTTCATTACTAGTGTGTAGAAACACCATTGATTTTTGCCTGTCAATCTTGTACCCCATCACTTTGCTAAATTCATTTTTAGTTCTAGGAGATTTGTTGTGGATTTTTCAGATTTTTCTATATATAAGATTATGTCATCTGCTAATAGGGAAAGTTTTACTTACTCTTTTCTAATTTGGATACCATTTTTTTCCTTCTATTTTTAGCCTCATTGCTTCGGTTAGAACTTCCAGTGCAATGCTGAATAGCCTTTGTGAAGGTAAGCATCCTTGTTTTGTTCCTGATCTTAGGGGATAAGCTTTTAGTCTTTCACCACTGAGTATGATGTTAGCTGTGAGTTTTTAAAATACATGCCTATTATCATGTTGAGAACGTTTCCTGCTATTTCTAGTTTCCTGAGTGTTTTTATCAGGAAAAAGTGCTGAATTTTGTCAAATGTCCTTTCTGTGTCAATTGATACAATCATGTGTTTTTTCCCCTTATTCTATGAATGTGGTGTATTATATTAATTAATATTCTTATGTTGAACCACCCTTGTATTCCTGGGATAAATTCCACTTGATCATAGTGTTTAATTCTTTTAATATGCTGTTGAATTCTGTTTCCTAGTATTTTGTTAAGGTTTTTGCTTCTATATTCATAAGCAATATTGGTTTGTAATTTTCTTGTTAAATCTTTATGCAGTTGGTTTTATGGAGATGCTGACCTCATATAATGTGTTAAGGAGTGTTCCCTCCTCTTCCGTTTTTAGGAAGAGTTTCATCTGGATAGATGTTAATTCTTCTTGGAATGTTTATTAAAATTCATCAATGTAGCCATCTGGTCCAGGAATTTTCTTTTTGTGGAGGTTTTTTATTAGTGATTCAATCCCTTTACATGTTATTGGTCTGTTGAGGTCTATAATTTCTTCTTGATTCAGTTTAGGTACTTTAGATGTTTCTGGGAAATTGTCCATTTCATCTGGGTTATCTAATTTGTTGGCATACAATTGTTCTTACTAGCCTCTTATTATCCTTTTTATTTTGTGGTGTCAGAGACCCTTTTCATTTCTGATTTTAGTATTTGTTCCTCTCTCTGTTTTTTTTGTCAGTTAAGGTAAAGTTTTGTTGATTTTATTGATCTTTTCAAAAGCCAACTTTTGGTTATATTGGTTCTTTTTTTTTTAGATCTCTATTTCACTTTTCTCAGCTCTAATATGTGTTACGTCCTTCCTTCTGCTCACTTTGGGTTTAGTTTGCTCTTCTTTTTCTAGTTCTTCCAGGTGTGAGGTTAGATAACTGATTTGAGATTTTTCTTCTTTTATAATGTAAGCATTTAGAGCTATAAATTTCCCTCTCATCACTGCATTTGTTGTCTCCCATAGTCTTGGTATGTTGTGTTCTAGTTTTCATTCTTTTTTCTTGCTACTTTCGAAAGTCTCCCTTTGTCTTTTGGCATTTGACAGTTTGATTTTAATATGTCTATGTGTGGATTGTGCTTTTACTATTTTGAATTTGTTGAGACTCTTGGATGTGTCTCTTCACATCTTTCCTTAAATTAAGGAAATTTTTGGCCATAATTTCTTTCAGTATTCTTCCTGTGCCTGCCTTTCTTCTCCTTCTTGTACTCCCATAGTGCATTTATTGGTATGTTTGGTGCCACTCAAGTCTCTTAAGCTCTGTTCACTTTCCTTTGTTCTTTTTTTCTTTCTGTTCCTCAGACTGGATAATTTCAATTGTCCTGTGTTCAAGTTTGCTCATTCTCTTTTTTCTGTGAGCTCCAACCTGCTGTAGAAGCACTCAAGGGAATTTCTGTTATTGTGGTTTTTATCTCCTGTGTTTCTATTTGGTCCCTTTTTATGATTTCTATCTCTTTATTGAAATTCTCATTTTGTTCATATAACCTTTTTGTGATTTTCTTTATTTTTCTGTCTCTTATTTAGCTCTTTGAGTATATTTAAGATAGTCTTAAAAAATTAGATAGTTTTTCTGGTATGTCCGAATTCCTGGCATCCTCCTTGATGGTTTCTGTTGCTTTATTTTGTTTCTTTGAATGAGCCAGCATTTCCTCCTTCTTTGTATGCCTTCTGCTTTTTTTTTTTTTTTTTTTTTTTTTTGGCTGCAAAATGGTTATTTGTGTATTTTAATGTGTTAACTGTGGAGTTTAGTCATTGAAGTATCCATTCCTTTAGCATGAATCCAATGTCCTTGGATGCCAGGAATTTTTTAAAAATAAAATAAAACACCATTCCCAGTCTTTGCTGATTGACTCTGTGTGCATGCTCTCCTTCAGAGCTAAACCATCTTTACAGTGAGCTTAAAGAATAGCCCAATGAAAAAGCATAGGTTCCTCTCTGGTCTTTTCTGTGCATGTGTCTTGTCCTGCACATGCACATGTGGTGTTATAAATTCTCCTCTTTACATTGATACTCTAAATGCCCCCTCTTTCCCAGGAAATTTGCTGACTTTCCTTCTGGTCCTGGGCACTATATTGTATGTTTTAATGCCTGTAATCCTTTGCCCCAAAATACTGTGCTTTGATTAATACACACACACACACACACACACACACACACACACACACACACACACACACACACACACACACACACACCATTTTGGCTGTCCTGCTATCTGCTTCTATATCCTGAGGAAGTTCTGGTACTTTCAAGTCAGAGACAAGTAACCTGTTTCAGTTCTTCAGGCTGCCACAAGATGGATTTGTGCAGATAGACATGGATCCCAATATGCCCATCAGAGTTAGTTATTTTTCTCCCTCCAGAACTGGGACAAGGAACCCATACTGGTTGTGTGGGCTGGTTCTGCATTGAACCAGGGGAGGGGTAGGAGAGGGGCCATCAAAGGTGCCACTAAGTTTTCTTACTGTTTTCTTCATTTGGTGATTACCCGGTTACTGCAATCCTTTGTTTTTCAGAGCTCTAAGAAAGATAGTTTTATCAGTTTCTGTTTATTATTCAAAAATTCTGTGAACCCTTGAGCAGCTCACTTCTACTATCTCACTTGAAAGCTCACATGTGCCTTATTTTTTCTACCTCTGAACTTCATTTCCTAAAAGAAAAGACAAACTTGTGCTTTTTTGAGCCATTTCTGTTCTGAATGTTCGGAGTTGAGGGTAACTAACTGATTCTACATAAGAGAGGAGAGAAAGAGAAGAGACAGGCATTTGTGTATCTGAGCCACTTGTTAGTTAAGGATTGTAGTTTTTCCTCATACCTTAAAATTCTTAAGTTATTTCAAGAGCATATTATAGTTTACAAAGCACAATAATATATATTTTCTAATTTGATGCTTTCAGGCTCTATCAGTTGGCCAGGACAGGGAATATGATCCCATTTTATGGGTGAGAAAATTAAACTTAACATAGTGCAATGACTGCTCTAAACACTCAGCAGTTTAGTAGGAAAGGTAGGATGAAGGTATACTCCTCTGATTCCAATCCAATGCATTATCCTTTAGTATAAACTTTTTTTGTTGTTGTAATCCATCTCTCTCAATGGAATTCTGTAGAACAGCAAGGTAGGGATCATCTGGGGAGCTGCACCATGTCCTGATTGTTTTTTTTTTTTTCCTTCCAGCAAAAGGGTGGATCATGTTTAAGAAAACCACTAGGATTGTTCCCAGGAGTCATAACAAAAGAAAGCTGAAAAAGTCAAATCTGAGAAGTGGACACATCTTCACCTACAAATGCTACTTCACTTTCATTACTGGCTGTTACAGCTGCCAGTGGAAAATTAATCAGTTGAAAAAACCTAAAGCTGGAGCTCGTTGCCGCAATTGGGTACTGAGAGATGGGAAGGAGCTGGACCACACTTTCTCAGAAATGGGGAACATGGGCTGACACCTCACCACAAGATGGCTCATTAGAGTCCCTAGGACTGAAGATGCTAGGCTCTAGTTCTTCCCCGAAAGGACTTTCCCAATTCTGGATCCAAAGTAAACTATTCTAAAATACGTGCTTTGCTTTCTTCATGTCCTTTTACTCTTCTTCATGTTTTCTTTCCCTTGCTCTTCTTTTATGTCATTCATTCATTCATTCATTCATTCTCTTTTGTATTTATTCATCTACTAAACCTTGAAGAAAAAGTGAGGTTTGGGTGCAACTAGATATTTTTTGACTAGGGATTATGGTAATACCTGAATCTAGTTATTTCTTCACTGTGCATTTCTCAAGGGAGCTATGCTCATGAGAAAAAAAAAAAAAAAACAAGTGGGAAACAAGATCCTCCTTTATTATTGGTCAGACTATTGCCTGATGTTCCCTAATGAAGAGCTCTGGTAAGGCTGAATGGTGGCACTTGACCTAGCCTCATTAAGGGCCTCTTTCTTTCTCTAAGTCATATGTTGGGATTCTCTGGTGGTCTTTATCATGGAAGAGACCCAATGATGAGCATATTGAAGTAAGAAGAGGAGAGCCACGTACCTACTTACAAACATGGTCCAGCTAGAGTCTAAGAATTTGACCAGTTGAATCACTGATTTCTTATGCTCAAAGTGGGAGCGCAAGAAAAGGAGTAGGAAATGGAAGGCTTTCATGGAGTGGGCAGGAGAGTTCTTCAGTCCCCTATATATTTCCTGCCCAGATATTTGACTTCTATGCTAGTCACAGGTGATAGCAGAAGTACCTTAGATGTGGTCCCTGCTCCGAAAGAATTCACATTCTACTGGGAGAAAAGACAAGTACATTCACAATCTCGATATAGTGAGATACGTGCTGTAATTTATGTGTGTGTGTGTGTGTGTGTGTGTGTGCGCATGTGCAAAGGAGTGGCCAAAGATAACTTTATTTAAAGGTGAATACTGATTAAGACTTACAGAGGCAAATAATATGAGTCAGCCAAAGAAATGGTATTTGCAAAGACATGGAGGTGTCAAAGGGTATGAATTGAGAAGTGAAGGGAAATGAAGCTACAAAGGGAGATGTGTCAGACACTATGTGGCTTAAAGAATTTGACATCTGCCAAGTAGGGAATAAGAGTTCCCTGAATATTTCAAGCTAGTGATGTGATCTGAGCTATGTTTTGTAATGATTATTCAGTTGTGTGGAGGATGTATTGGAAGGGACAAAACTAAGGTAGGGAAGGAAACCAGAGAGAAGACAGTAGCAGTAGTCCAGGTAAGAGGTGATCGTGGCCTGCATTAGAGTAGTGATGGGAAGGATGGAGAAGAGTGGATAGATTCAAGAGATATTTACTGCTTAGGGATGAGGTAGTCAGTCACATGATAACCATAAAGAAAGGACATAGAGGGAAAGATAAAGGGAGGCTTCATTGGAAAGGTGGTATTTGAGGCAGTTTAGTATAAAGGTAAAATCTCTGGCCAGAACCTGGGAGTATGTATTGGTCCTAATTCCAACTCTGACCTTGGGCTGGTTATGTAACATCTCTGAACCTCTCTACAATGAGGGAATTGAATTAAATAATTCTTAAGGTCCCTTTCTACTCAAGGGATGGAGTGTCGAGTAAAAGCTAAGATCTTGTGTTCTGAGGAAAGACTGCCTCAGCTCAAATTATGGTATCACAGTTCCACCGCTGTGGGAGTTTGGGCAAGTTAATTAATGCACCAGTGCTTTGGATTCCTCATTAGAATTATCATAATGATGATAATAAATAATACTCACCAATGGGGTTTTTCATGAGGATAGAGGAGATAATATGTGTAAAACACTTAGAATTGGTCTCAGGACATGATTAGCACTCAATAAATGTTGGCTATTATTATTACTGTTTCCGGAGCGACTGACTTGTGGAAGTGATCTGCCACATGCAGAACTGATTGTGGGGGTGGGGATAGGGGAAACTTTGTGGAGGGAGTAATGTAAACAAGAGTCAAGAGACAGACAAGTGCGGTGGTATGTTTAGGGAAAAATGAATTTCCAATGTTGAATTTATACAGAATTATATAGTAAGAGGTAGTGTTGGAAAGGAATATTTTATCAAATTATGAAGCATCTTGTATGTCAAGCTAAAATGTTTGAACATTATAATGTAAACAGTGGAGGGCCTTTGAAAAATTTTGAAGTATTCTAGGTAGAGGAACAAGCAAGTATAAAAGTCCTGATGAAATTTAGTTCAACTTAGTTTAATTTCTGTTTAGAAACAGAAGGTCCAATGTGGCTGGAGTCTGGAAATGGAATCAGAGCGTAGAGTATAGGGTGGCAAGGGTTAATCATGCAGGACATTGTAAGCCGTGGTTGGCAATTTGGATAATATTCTAGTATGCTGGGAAGCTCTGGGAGGGTTTTAAGCAAGAGAGTAATGTAATCTGATTTTTGGTTTTACAAGTCCACACAAGTGTTTTTGTAGAGAATGAGTGTAAGATGTGAGTCAAATTCTGTGCTCTTCGCCTTCCTGTGCTCAGGATGGTGGATTAGTGCCTTAATACCTATAGCATTTAGTAAGCTTTTTGAAATGCTCTTTTGTATTTCCTGTTTTTTCTCATCCTCACTCCTCATCAACATGATACTTTAGATAAGGCAGGGGTTATTTTATCCATTTTTGATAGATTAAAAACAGTATCTCAAAGAGGTAGGAAAGGCTGTAAGGACTATAACTCAGATAGCAACTTCAAACCTCAAGTTTCCAGGAAGATTTTGGCAACCTGTGGCATGGGTCTTTTGTGATATGATTTTAGGTAAGGTGGTTGTCTTTAAGGCCCAGTTGTAACTCCACAAAGATATCCTCCATCACATAGATCTTAATTCCAGTGCTGACCCTGTCACTTCTTGGCTATGTGATCTGAGCCAACTAATTTACCTCTCTGAGCTTTAGTTCTTTCTCCTGTGAAATGAGATGAAAAATAACCTAACTCATATGGCTGTTATAAGAAAGAAATTAAAATAGCTTGTGAAGTCCCTAGCATTGTACTGGCACAAAATAGCTACTCAAAAAAAAAAAAAAAAATGTTTATTCCCTAAACCCACACCACCCTCATCACTACTAGTGGATATATAAATGACTAAATGAAGTGATGAATGAGAAATGAACAAATTACTCAATGAATGAATCACCAAAGAAACATTTGGTAGATGAATGCAACAGATGATTGTTAAGAGCCAACTACATTCAAGAAACTGTGCTAGAAATGGCAATACAGAGATGTGTTATAGAAATTTCCTTTCTTCAAGAAGAAAGAGTGTAATAGCAGATACAAACATATAAACACATAATTACAGTTCAGCATAATAAAGCTATGCATTGATAGATACAAGATTTAGTAGGGAGTGAAAAGAAGAGAGTGGTCAGTCTAGACTTTGGAGGATAATACACGGCACTTTGACTATATTAATCTTTGGCAAGTATATACAGAAATTGCTGAGTTAACATGGAGGAATGAAGCTAAGTTAGACTTCCTTTCTTTCTCTTCCCAGCGAGAGAGATTATTTTTCCCATTTCTGCTTGCTTCAGTTGGCTTGTCTTCCCTTTTCCTGTTCGTGTGGGCAGAATCCTCAAATGAATACTTTGACTTTGACTGGTGAGTTTTACTTTTTGCATTTTCATTTGTTTAAGGGCTCTTTGGTCTGATAGTCACCTGGATTCTATTCCGGGTTGAAAAGGTCTGATGGCATAGTAGGGCAGAGTGGACAAAACTGTGCTTTCCACAGCTTGTGGGTAAGAGGCCTGACTCTGGGGTGGAGGTAAAGATGCTTAGCACTCTAAACTGTTATACTTTACTTCCACCCAAACTCAGTTTTGCACTTTGACCAAATCTGGCATCAGTGGGAAACTTTCTTTCTCTTTGTTTCCTGTGGCCCTAATCCTGCTGCTCTGATAATGACTCCCTGACATCTTGTTCCTCACTCATTTTGTTTGGGTTACTGATCCCTAGACTAGTTAGTATTCATTATCTCTATCCCAGAATCCAGCTGTCTTTATTTCATGTACAGTCTCTGCCTCATCCTGCTCTCCTTAGGGGAGTTCCTAGGACTTTGAACACAGAGTTGGTTGTCCCTTCTTAGTACCCTGTTACGGCTAAACTACTCCTGGGCTGCTCCCACCCCTTCCAGTTTTTCTGGTCCAGTGCCTTCTAAACTTGCTGCAAAATCTTACTCATCATTTGGTATTTGGGGAGAATAGGGGTATGTTTGGATATGAGATGTTTTTTAAAAATGAAAATACATTTTATTTTTCCTTATATAGAAGTAAAATATGGTTTGTTATTTAAATGTCAAAAATACAGAAAATTGGAATATATAAAACCTGCTTCGTCTCACTCTCAGGTGACAGTCATTTATTGGTATATTTCTGAGCCCTTTTTTAATATTTATTTTTACATTATTATACTCAAACTGTATATAATTTTGCTTTTCCTTTTCACTTAAAATAATTAAAATACTTTAACAGATAAATAAAACTCTTAATGAACATCATTTAAAATAATTTCAAAATATTTCATCACATGAAGATGCTGTAATATACTTAACCATTTTTTTTAGTAGGCATTATGAACATTTCTAGTTTCCTTGTTTTTATGAAATAACAGGGCAGAGAAATCTGTGTGTTCTGATAATACTCTTACAATAAATTCCCACAAGTGGAGTTACTGAATAGAGAAGAAAAATTTTGAATTCTCATAATTCTTATTTTGAATAATTTGTCAATTTGCTAGATAGAATTGTTTTTTATTTTGAATTATTGAGTTTCAAAACTAGTTTATTTAGCTAATGTATTTTCTTCATTGGCCCATTTATCTTTTGGGGCCTTCAGTATGTTTTCTCATCAGTTCATACGCAATCTTTATTTTTGGACCAGTTCTGAATTATTCCATAGCACTTGAAATACAAGAAATGTTTTATTTCTTTAATTCTTATAAATTAAAAAAAAAATTTGTCTCTGAGATCCCTGGTTGTCAAAGTTGTAAAAAGTCTAATAGCCAAAGTTTTCTGGCTCTTTTCCCATCTCTTCAGTTTTATCAAAGACCTGGGGCGTACCACAGTACAGTACCAGTATGTGGTGGTGAGAGGAACTTCTGTTCACTAATTTACACTAGTCACTTTGGTCATTATTTGTTATTATTATTATGTGTTTTTTGACATAATGCAAGTGCTGGGCCCTAACCACTTTTTAGGAATTGCTATTCCAGATGTGCTACTGAAATGTTTGTTGCAGTAGTCTTTTGCCTTGACTACAAGCATGGCTCAGGAAGACAGAGATGTTTTGTAGCCAATCTCTGTAAGCTTCCATACAGCCGTCCCCCAGTTGTGTTCCTCAGTCTTCAGCATGCAGTATGCAAGTTGTGCACAAGTCTGAGTTCTAGTGAAATCTTTGACTGCTCCCTCTTTCCTAGAGGGAAGTTATTTTTTACATTCTTAGGGTAAGGGCAGTCTCTCATTTTCTTTAGAGCCACAACTTCATTTCCTGCCCTTCTTGCCCAACCCACATTGATTGGATATTGTTTGCTGATGGTTTAAGGTAAATATTTTCATGCTTAGAAAACGACCTGCTATTCCTACTTTTCTAAAAGATTTTATCAGATGGGCTTGTAAAGTTTTATCTAATGCCTTTGGAATATCTATTGGGATGATCATATGCTTTAATTTATTTATCTGTTGAAAAGTAAAATATGTGTATTATAAAATATAAAATACATACATAAAATTGCGTAGAATATAAAACTATAGTTTTAAAAATAATCATATTGAATATATCTTCCAAAGAAGATATACAAATATACAAATGGCCAAAAAGCATATGAAAAAATACTCAAAATCATTAGCCATTAGGGAAATGCAAACCAAAACCATAATGAGGTACCATTTCACACCCAGTAGAATGGCTACTATTAAAAAAATTGAAAATAACAAGTGTTGGAGAGGATGTGGATAAATAGGAACATTCATTCATTTGTGGTGGGAATGTAAAATGGTGGAACCGCTATTGAAAATAGTTTGACAGTTGATGGTGGTGATGATAACACAACATTGTGAACATAATTAACAATACTGAATTATATATTTGAATGTGGTTAAAAGGGGAAATTTTAGGTTCTATACATGTTACTAGAATAAAAATTTTAAAAAAGAAAGAAAAACTGTAGGACTTTGCAACACAAACAGTGAACCCTAATGTAAACCATGGACCATAGTTAACAGTACAATTATAAAAATGTTCTTTCATCGGCTGTAACAAATGTACCACCCTAATGCAAGGCATTAACAATAGGATGGTATAATTTTGTGCATGATTTTTCTATAAACCTACAACTTCTCTAGTAAAAAAAATCCAAAGAAATTATAAAGTGAACACCTGGGTAAATCATCTACCAATGTAAGAAGTAGAACATTGCCAGAACCTCAGCAATCTCCCCTTGTGTCCCCTCCTGATCACAATACCCTCCTTCTTCTGAAGTAACCGCTTTTATGCTAATAATTTCCTTGCTTTTCTTTCTATTTTTATCACCTATGAATGCATCTTTTAAAATATAACCTAAATTTGCTTGATTTTGCAACTTTTGTAAATTGTATTTTAGTACAATCTTTCCTTTTTGTTTCACTCAGTATTATATATATGAGACACATTCAGGCTTTGGGTGTCAATGTGGTTTGTTCATTTTCTTGGCTGTACAATATTTTGTTGCGTGAATATACTACCCTGTAGTTATGTATTCAACTATTGATGGATATTGGTTTGTTTCCAGTCTTTGGTTAATTATGAAAACTCAAGTAACTATTTCTTGACTTTTTGGTAATTACTTCCTTGCTTTTTTTCGTAATTTCATCATCCAACTGTACACTTATCAGTATTATCATTTAATTTTGCCATTTAAAAATGTCTTTTTAAAAGTGAGTGAGATTCTTCTTCTCTCCCCAGCCACATACAGACTTTTTCTCAAGCAGCTTATTTGTTGAAGAAAATCTGTTAGAATTTCCTATAGTCTGAATTTTGCTGACTGCATCCCCTTAATGTAGTTCTTAAAGTCTGCAGCATCTATAGCACTGCACCCCTTTTTATTTCTGATGTCAGTTATTTGTTTCTTGTTTCTTTTTCCTTGAGCAGTTTCACCAGAATTTGTAAATTCTATTAATCTTTTCAAATTACCCACTTTTGGCTGTGTTTATTTGTTTTCTATTGCATTAGTTACTGCTCTTATCTTTATTTTTCCTTCCATTTTGAGTTTGTTTTACAGTACATTTTTAAACTACTTTTAGGGCTGTCAGATTTAGCAAATAAAATATTTCACACTTATACTAAAAAATTGATTATTTATATGAAATCAAAATTTCAGTGGGCATCCTCTACTTTATCTGGTAATCCTGACTACTTGATAAAATTTTGATATGTTTTCCTTATTTTCCAAATACCATCACCACCATCCATTACCAAAACTTTTCTGTCACCGCAAAGAGAAACTGTACCAATAAAGCATTAACTCCCTATTCCCTACCTCCACTCTGGCCCCTGGTAATCTGTAGTCATATAGAATGTTTCTGGCTTTATGAATTTGCTTGTTATAATTATTTCATATCAGTGAGATCATACAATATTTTTCCGTTTGTGTCTGGCTTATTTTATTCAACATAATGTCTTCAGTGTTCATCTTATACATTCTTGGCTGTTGTTTCTTCAGGTATAACCTCTCTTCTATTCTCTTCATTCTTCCCTTCTGAAATTCCTATTAGAGGACTCTTGGAACTTCTTTATTGTTAAAAATATATATTGTGGTAAAATATATGACTTAAAATTTGAAATTTTAACCATTTATAAAAGTACAATTTAGTGACATCGATTACATTCTCAGTGTTGAGCAACCACCACCATTATCTATTTCCAAACTTTTTCGTCAACCCTAACAGAAACTCTGTACCCATTGAGCAATAATTCCCCATTCCACATTCCTCTGTTAACCTGTAATCTATTTTCTGTCTCTATGAATTTGCCTAGTCTAGATATTTCATGTAAGTGGAAGCATATATTTGTTCTTTTATGTCTGGCTTATTTAATGTAGCATAATGTTTTCAAGGTTCACCCTGTTGTGGCATGTATCAGAACTTCATTCTTTTTCTTTTCTTTTTGGCTGAATAATATTCCATTGCTGTTTACCCATTTATCTGTTGATGGAAATTTGGGTTGATTCTATCTTTTGAATATTGTAAACAGTGCTGTTATGAACATGTGAACATTGGTGTGTAAGAATCTGTTTGAGTCCTTGCTTTCAATTCTTGTTGAGTATACACCTAGGAGTGGAATTGCTGGATCACATGGTAATTCTATGTTTAACTTTTTGAGGAACTGTCATACTGCTTTCCACAATGGCTCTACCGTTTTATATTTCCATCAGTAAGGTACTAGGGTTCTTATTTCTCCACATCCTCTCCAGCACTTGTTACTTTACTTTTTAAAAAAATAATGATGAACCTAGTTGGTGTGAAGTGGTATCTCATTATGGTTTTGATTTGCATATCTTTAATGGCTAATGATGTTAGCATCTTTACATGTGTTCATTGGCCATTGGTATATCTTCTTTGGAGAAATGTCTCTTCAACTCCTTTTCACACTTTAAAAATTGGGTTGTATGTCTTTTTGTTGTTGAGTTGTAGGACTTCTTTATATATTCTTGATATTAAACCCCTTATCAGATATGTGATTTGCAACTCTTTTTTCCCATTCTGTAGGTTGTCTTTTTACTTGCTTGATATTGTCCTTTGATGCACAATTTTAAATTTTGATGAAGTCTAATTTACCTATTTTTTCTTTTGTTAGCTCCTGCTTTTTGTGTCAAATCTAAGAATCCCTTGTCAAATCAAAGGTCATGAAGATTCATCCCTATGTTTTCTTCTAAGATATTTATGGTTTTAGCATTTATATTTATATTGTTGATCTATTTTGAGTTAATTTTTGAATATGGTGTGTGATGGTTGGGTTCATGTGTCAACTTGGCTAGGTGGCCTAGCTGTCTGGTCAAGCGGGCACTGGCCTGACGATTCCTGTGAGGCTATTTGAGGCTGGTTGGTTTGTCGGATCATCAGTCAATTGACTGCAGCTGACTGATGACTCATCAAGGGGCGTGCTTCCACAGTGAGAGAATGCAATTGGCTGGATTTGGTCCGGGTGATCAGTTGGAGGCTTATAAGCCGGACGGTTAGAGAACCTTCACTTCTTCTTCAGCTGCTCAGTGAAGCTTTTCCTGGGGAGCTCATCGAAGTTGCCAGTTCGTTTCCTGAGGAGTTCGTTAAAGTTGTTGGTTTGTTTCCCGAGGAGTTCGTCGGACGTCTTCCTTGGAGTTGACAGCTTGTTGACAGCTCTGCAGAATTTGGACTCGTGCGCTCCCGCAGTTGCGTGAGTCACTTTTACAATTTGATAATAAGAGACATCTCTCATTGATTCTGTTTCCAAGGAGAACCCTAACTAATACAACTTGGTACCGAGAGTGGTTCTTGAGAAACGGAATCTTAAAGTGGGCTTTTACAACTTGTTTTCTACTCTGATTAGATTCAGAGGCACTAATGACTCTATTTCCAATAATCAAGAGGGTACTAAGAGTCCATGGCAGGAGTTGGCAAAGGAAATACGCAAAATAGCACCATTTGATTCTCCTAATTGTGCTCTAGTACGAAGCGAGGCTCTGGGTGACAGCGTTTTCGACATTTTCACAGAGTTTTGCAGTATTAAGAAGTATAATGATGTTGGCTGGCTGCTCTTAGATACTTTGGATACAGTTGTAAGAGAAAGGGATGAGCTAAAGGCTTCAAATTCAAAACTTGAATGCCGTATGACAGATGTAAAGAGTTCCATCTGTGCCCTGAAAGAAAATCTTATTTCCTGTGCCCGCAGACTGGAGGTTTCTGAAAATCAGACGCAGTCTCTTATTGTGCGAGTAGCACATTTACAGCGTAAACTAAAATCTCAACCTCTCAGGGTGTCTGCTGTTAAAGTAAAGGCATTGATTGGAAAAGAATGGGACCCAGAAACTTGGGATGGAGACATATGGATTGATAATAATGACAGTGAGGACATTGGAACCCTGGATTCTGCTGGGTCATTGTTAGATTTACCTGTAGAGGGCTGTCCTGGGGAAACAGCTTCTCTGCCTCCAGTCTGCCCTAAGGAGCCTGCCACGCAACTCCCACCTAAGGAGATTGACCCTTCAATGCCTGCTAATCTTGTAATCACCTCCCCTGAGGAAGCAGCCCTCACTCTTTTGTCTGGAGAGACTAATCCTGTTTTAAGAGATGAAAATGCAACAGAGTGCCCTGAGGTGAATGGCTTGAGAGATAATTCTAACTCTTTTTATGACCCACCCCCACCACCAGTTTTTGCTTCAAGACCTATAACTAGGCTCAAGTCCCAACAAGCCCCAAAGGGTGAGGTACAAAGTGTGACCCATGAGGAAGTACGCTATACTCCAAAAGAACTGTATGAGTTTTCCAACTTATACAGACAGAAACCAGGGGAATATGTGTGGGAATGGATATTGAGAGTGTGGGATAATGGTGGAAGGAATATAAGGTTGGATCAGGCTGAATTTACTGATATGGGCCCACTAAGCAGAGATTCTGCATTCAATGTTGTAGCTCGAGGGGTTAGAAAGGGTGTTAACAGTTTGTTTGGGTGGCTGGCTGAAACATGGATCAAAAGGTGGCCGGCATTACCAGAAATTGAAATGCCAGAACTGCCCTGGTATAATGTGGAGGAGGGGATTCAAAGGCTTAGAGAGATTGGAATGTTAGAGTGGATTTATCATGGAAAACCTGCTCACACAGGCCTGGAATGTCCAGAGGACACACCTTTTACCAGGACTGTAAGGAATAAATTTGTGAAACTAGCTCCATCATCCCTGAAGAGCTCTGTAGTCGCCCTTCTCTGTAGGTCAGATATTACTGTAGGAACTGCTGTCACTGAACTGGAATCCTTAAATACAATGGGGATAATCGGGTCCCGAGTCGGCAGAAGCCAAGTGGCTGCAGTTAATCGCCACAGACAAGGTGGACAGGGCTACCATAATGGAAAACAGGCTCAAAGCAGCAATCAAAATAATATGACTCGCAGAGACTTATGGCGTTGGCTAGTGGATCATGGAGTACCAAGTAGTAAAATAGATGGGCAATCGACTAAATTCTTGTTTGAACTATATAAGCAGAAGAATTCTAGGCCACGTGAACAAAAATCTCCCTTGAATTACAAAAACAGAGTCACGGCCCCTTAATCAATTCCCAGACTTGAGACAGTTTACAGATCCAGAGCCTCTTGAATGAGGAAGAGTCCAACTTCATTCTTTTGAATGTGGAATTGAAGCTTTCTCAGCACTGCCTGTTGGAAAGACTATTCTTTCTCCATTGAGTGGCTTTGGCACCCTTGTTGAAAATCAGCTGGCCATAGATGAATGGATTTATTTCTGTATTCTCAATTCCATTCTTGAAACTTCTTAAACTATATTCTGTGTCTCTCAATTTTTCTTTTATATTTTCCATCTTCTCACTATTTCTTTGGTGACATTAATTTTTTTGCCTATTAATTCTTCTTTCATCTTTCATGTTTGTTATTTCAAAAGTAATTTCATGATCATATTCAATTGTTTTCGTAGCCACCTGTGCTTGTGTTAAAATGTCCTGTTCTTGTTTTCTGGATGTGATTCATTCCTTTACTTCTTCTAAGTTATTAATCGTATATATTTTAGGGTTCTTTTCTGATTATTCAATACATTATGTTTTCTTGTATCCCAGTTATTCCATTTGTTGGCTTTCTTGGGTTCATTGATTAACATTCCTCACATGCTTTCTGATTACTGGTGGAGAGATCATCTTCTACAAAAAACACTCATCTCAGTGTTTTGATGTGAAATGTCTTTTACTAGGATGGCAGTTTGCCAATTTCATTCTAATTGCTGGGTGTTACATCCTCTGACCAAAGATAATTTCCTTTCTTATTTTTAACATGATTGTATTTTCACTAATATATACTTTATATTTTTTAAAATATAATTTCTTCAGATTTTATATGGAAAGGCAGGAATTTCAGCATATTATCACTCTGCTATCTTGAAATGAAAAGTATGAATTCTTTGACATACAATATCTAGACCAAGTGTTATCATTATTAGAAAATAATTAGCAGTTTTCATCTTTGCTCTGTACTCCAGGAAGAAAACACATCAGGGATTGTTTTTAAAGGGCAATTTTTTTTTTGCAGTTATGTAAAAATTACACATACACATGAGGAAGGAACCTGTCAAAATGGAAGATACTAGTTTTTATAAGGTGGTGAAATTATGGGATGACTTTCTCTTTTGACATTCTAGCATTTCTGTATTATGTTGACTTCTAAAGAGGACATGATTTTCAAAAATATATTCTAAATAACTCTTTTTAAAAATCCTACCACTTACACAGAGTCCATTAGTGTACTTAGTTACCTATGGGGCATAGTGCAAACTCCTCAACTAAATATCACTAAAGATCTTCACAAATCTATTCCCAAACCTCTTCTTTCCTATTTTCCTCTGTTCTCCTATGCCTCATTCAGTCTGGTCTTATCCCCATCCTTATCAGAGACTCTATTGCTTTCTGGTATATATTAAGAATTGAAACACATTTTTGCAGGGCCATTTTTCTAAATACAGGATTGTGGTTCTTCTGGTCCCTTGTTTTGCTGTCTGTAGCTGGGATTGTGACTGTCTACTCTGCAATGCTATTGGTGAGTAATGCTTCCTATTTCTCCCATTCTCTTCGTTAGTATTTTCATGAGGTGCTCCTGTACTCAGTGCTGGAACCTTCGTAATCTAAGATCACCTGTCTTAACAGAGTTGGGATGTATGTCAGCTGTTTGAATTTTAGGCATAAGGGATTGAAGTCAGAAAGGCTTGTGCTATTAGAGGATGACTAAGGGCATAAGGGATAGCCCTTTTAAAGGGTGTCAGAACATCCTTCTCCTAATCCCATCCATAGCCTATCCTATGATTCAGTTAGTATTGTCATTGTAGACACACACAGCTTTGCGCATTAACAATACCTTCACATTACATATTTCATATTCCATCCCCCGAGCATCAGTTTTTCTGGGCCTTACAAATTAGCTAGTTGGTTAAATGTGTCCTAATGTGCAAATGCTGATCATCTAGCCCAGATGCAAAGTGAACTTTAGCATAAGTCTTCTAGCAATAGTGACCCTGCCTGTGTTGCCTGACATAGTAGTGCTGTGAAATTTTCAGGCCAGGCAAGAGAAAAGGCTGTGGAAATGGAAAGCTAATGGAAGTAAAACTTGTAGGCAATTGAAGTTTTTGCCTGCCTTAGAAGGGCAGGTATCTTTTCTGATTTCACTATTCCATGCCTCCACTGATTTCCAGTTTTGATTAAGAAACAAATCTGCAAATCAGTTTCCATTTGCAATAATTTTTTCTTTCAGCAAAATTTGTTAAGCATTACTATGAGCAGACATAGTGCTGTGTTGAATACACAGAGATCAACAAAACATGTAGTTTCTGTTTTCATGCAGAGTACTCTATAAAGCATGAGATATAAAGTTAAAACAACTCCTTCACACATGAGCTTAGAATCTAGTAAAGTCGTGGACAAAAATAACTGGTGGAGCACTGAAGAGGTCTAAATAAAGTTCTGCAGGGTTTCTGAGAAGGAAGAGGTGACTTCAAGCTAAGGGGATTAAGGGGATTGAAGGAGATGACACTGGAGTGGGATCTTGAACAGAATGTTAGATTTGTACATGCAGATATTGGGATGGGAAGAACATTTCAGGAACAGTATGACAGAGACAGAGAGATAGCAAAGTTTGGGGTATGTTTAGGTAAGAGGAAAAAGTTCTGTTAGAATGTAGGGCATGATGAAGAATAACAGGGAAGGTAGGTTTGCTAAAGATTTTGGAAGACCTGGAGAGTATTTGGAATACATCGGGTTTCTATTTAGGAAAATCATTCTGGAAGTTGTGATGTGGAAGGTGGATTATAGGCAGAGAAACCTTTTTTTAATAGAGAAATTACAGATGAAGAATGTGTTGTGGGCCAAACCCTGGACACTGAATTGTGCCATTTTCATACACAGTAAACATGAAAAGGTATAGCTAGCTTCTATGGTGGGAATGAGTTCTAGTGTCCAATAATGCAATATATTTTAACAAACTTTATAATTTGTCCTCTTTTTGGATACCTACAATGGCAATAATAGTAAACAAGGAGGGAGACCTGGGTTCTATTTCCAGCTCTAAGTTACTTTGAGCCTTGGTTTCCTTTCTTTCAGATGAGAGCGATAATATTTAATAAAATGGTTTTTCATAGAACTGGGTAAAGAAAAAAATGAAATCATTTACATGAAATTATTTTGATAAAAAGGGAAAGTAGCTTACATATTTGAATTATCATTAATATCCTAGGTATCTGAGGACTCCAGGTTTTTACTTTCTATCTCCCACTGAGTTGATTGTAGGCTACATTTAGATTCAAATCTAACTAAGATTTGTTGAGTCTGTACTAGTGTTAACAACAATGTAGTTGTGATAGTTGTTTTATATACTATCTCCTCAAGAAACAGTTTTTAAAAGACCCTTGGAAGTGCTGGTCCCTGACCTCTATCTTCTCATGAGGGGGTTTGAGTAATACCAGGAATAAAGACCAACCCAGGGGAAAGGAATTGGCAGGAACTCAGGAAGGGTATCAGTGTGGTAATTGTTAGGAAATCTCAGAGGATATTATAATTCTTGCTGGGGGTGCTGGTGAAAGTTACAAATAGGAGATGAGATTTGAACTAGCTTTGAAGGGTGAGTAGAATGGGGAGGGAGAGCTTTTCAGGCAGAGGAACAACATGGTGAATTCCCATTGACTGAAAAGTGCAGATATTATAAGAAGTGAATGTAGTGCCAGATCGTGAAAGGAATTTTGAGCTACAGAGCAGTGCCTTGAGCAGCATCTTGGTGATTTCAAAATTTCCTCCTCTTTCCTCTTTGCAGATAATTGCATGTTTGTTGTTTTGGGAAAAAAACGAGTTATACCTGCACTGGTGTCATAAGGTAGGCCATCTGAACCTGCATCGGAGCCCTCAAGGCCTGCCGTGAATGTGCCTCCCCAGCACTCAGTGTTAAATACAGGGTTTCCCTTTCTTTCATTGTTTCCCCTAGAGAGAAGAGATCCACTTGTATGGTTTTAACTGAAGTAATTAAATTTCTAATAGATGTAACTGGCTTAACAGAAGGAGCTGAACCCAAACTTTACTCTTTCTTACTACTCTCTGTTAAACTCACTCTGTGACCCTGTTCTTCCCACACCGATAAAAATCTTTGGCAAGTTCCCTTAATTTCCCAGGCCATTTTAGTCACAAGAACATTCCAATTTCATTTATTAAAAATTTAACTTCATTGTAATAAATCAAACTTCAACTTTTATCGATCTTAAAACTTCTCCCCTCCCCTCTTTGAGCCTGACCCCAGCCTGGAAGCCTGCAGTGGTGGAGAGGGCATCCTGGTTCTCTTTCCTCTCCTCTAGCAGAATAGGGCCCATGGGAAGAGGAAATTAGGAAAAAAGAGCACAATCCCACAAGGAGGGACAAGAGGTAATGAGGTGATTCCATCTGGACCAGGTAAATGCACAGTTCCTGGCTCTTTCCATCAGGGCTGCTGCTGTGTGTTCCAGACACTCTTCTGCTGAAAATCTTCACTCCAACTGTTGATGAAGTCAGTACCTGGATTCCTGTACCCCACTTGAAATTTCTCTGTTGAGGTCCTTTTGTCCCTCCCTTGGGTGAGATCCCTTTAAGATGACACCACAGTGGTTTCTTTTAAAGGGTCCATATCTGGTGCCCAGAGAACAGGCAACTTTTAACACTATCTTTGGAGATGCAGCTCATTTTCAACATGGCCTCCCTCATTTTGTTCTCATGCATGGTTCTGATACTGTTCATTGTATTTCCCCTAATCCAGGAACACATAAAACTCTCTTGAGTGGTGCCCTTATATCTCCTCTTACTCAAATGAGGAGTATGAACTGGAAACATAAATTTAGGAGTTGTCAGAGAAGAGAGAAATTGAAGTCATGAGATCTTTTAGGGAAAGAATATAGATTGAAAAATAAACAAATAAGCCTTAATGAGATCACCATCTATTTTGGGTCATCATGATCAATTAGCCACCTCCAAGAATCCCTGTAGTTAAACCTTTCTGATTACCATTCCAGGTTTGTGTCTATTATAGAAACCATGCCCACCTTGCATCTGGCAGTTAAGTGCTGCTACTTGGCCTCTGCCGCAGCAGGATCTCGTCATTCCCTTTGAGATCATGAAGCCCATTTCATTGGCAGCATCTCTCACCTTTATTAAGGCCTAGAGGCTTGCCACTCTAGTACTTTTCAAGGATGCTGGCACTTTCCTTACCAGGGCATTTTTCAGTCCTCTGAGACCTCCCAGAGAACATGATAGGGGCGGGTGACCTGATAATAGGTGACTCCATTCCAAAAACCTTTCTCTCTGAATCTTTGGATTTTTTCTTCTATGCCATACCAAGAAATTGTTGGCATCTCAATTGTATTAAGTGTAGGACACTACTGAACCAAGGTTTGAGACAAACAATTATAACTGCTCCAAGCTGCTTAATAGAATTCTTAAAAGAATCCCCTTCTACTTGGAGATTCCCAGGGAGGAATGTGTGACCTCGATCAAAACTCCGTGTAATATGTTAATAACCAGACCTGCTGATAAACATTCTAAAGATATTTGTTAGCCAAAAGATAATATAGAGTCCTTATATATGAAAATTTTTAGCAGAATATACTCAGTATATCTAGGTTGCTTATTTTAAATCAACCTGGAATTTATAGGTTTATGGGGTGGGGCAGCTGCCTGGAGTTGTATAATTAAAGGGGTATGCCATAAGAAAGGGATGTTCTGTAATCAAAATGATTTCCTCTGTGAAGCAGTGTTCCCACATACATAATTAGAACCACATTTCACATTTTAAGTCCCAAACCAGAGCATTTCCTAATGCAAGAGAGGAAAAACTTTTTGTAAATATCTGTGTTGAGTTTGGGTATCAAGTTTTCTTTGCTTCATCAGACAAGTTAGAAAGTGTTCCCTCTTTTCCTATTCTGTAGAAGAATGTTCAAGATTGGAGATATTTCTTCCTTAAATGTTTGGTAGAATTAACCATTGAAGCAATTAGGATCTAGAGTTATCTTCTGAGAAGGTTTAATTATGGCTATATAGAGAGATAATGGAAAGAAGGAAACTAAGCATTCTCTAGAGGGCAACTTAGATTTAGAAAAACTGTGTTTGAAGTGGAGGAAGTTAAGTCTTTTTGGTTTCAATGTTCTTCTGAAGCATATAGCTTTCTGGCAGGCAATGTTTTTCATCTATTCAACAAATATTTATTTGATGCTTACTATGTGTCAGACATTTTGCAAGACATTGAGGATACAGTAATCAACAATACAAATATTTTCCTTGGCCTCATGAAGCTGTGGTCTGTTGGGGAAAACATATATTAAGCTAATTAAAATATTATTTATTTATAATTGTATTGAATGGTATGAAGAAGTGATTTATAATGGCCATTGTTGAGAAGAGTGAGGGATGCCAAGCAGCACTGAGAGCCCACCTGAAGCTCAAGATCATAAATTAGTAATGACAGCAGGCCACATGGCTGTGTAATTTTTCCATCCATGCTGTAACAAAGACTTTTGGAGCAGAAAACATGAATGCTTGGATCCTTCGCATATTGGGGATTTTCAAGATGGTTTGGTTAAAAGAACTAGGAGATGAGGACCCTGACATTGTTGGGTACACACATCTGATTCCCAAGAACAGTTCTGGTCCAGCCTAGGGCCAGGAAGTCAGGAGATTCTCTCTTTCTCCAGATCCTGATTCTACTAGTGAATATGCTCTGTGCCTTTTTGCTGTCTCTTTTATGCATATATTGGAGGGACAAGTGGTTGACCTTTGGACTTTCAATTCAGGTAAGCATCATCCTGTAGCTCTAGCACTGTCTGCTGGTATGTACAGCCTGACTTTTGGCTTTTTCCCAGGTCTTTGCTCCCTACGTGCACTTGAGCTGTGTAATTGTGATGATTATTTTTTCCTGGCCTGTGGCCCTCTTCTTGGCCCAGTTGGAAGAAGAAGGTAAGTTATGTGGATGGACTTATGCCTGACCCCTTCGCCTCTGGTTTTAGCTTGTGTTCTGCATTTAGCAAAAGAGAAACTTGGTAGCTAGCTATCCCTATGCCTCTTTGAAATCAGTTTAACTCATTATTTAGGCATGCTCTTGGAAATCTCACTCCCTATCTTAGGTGGCCTGTTATAGTATTTCCTTGACTGAACAGGTCTTCTAAAGAGGGACTCACTTGCTAAGAAAATAAGATTTTCTCTGTGTTCTTACACATTGACTGTCTGGAGATGGGTGAGGGCAATGGGAACCATTTTAATTTTATTTGACTAGTGTGCTGTTAGGAGTTATAGTTCTTTCTGTTTGGCAAACGCTACCGTTTTCAGCTAAACAGTTGAAAGATCCCTGGTCACATCCCAATAACTCAAAGCAAGCCCCTATAAGTCCCTGTCACACCTGGGGCAGAAATTTCTGGCTTGGCCACTGGTTTCTTCTCCATTTTTTACTTTAATATAATGAAAACAAAAGAGAATCAGGGCTCTAAATCATTTTGGGAATGGAGTTATCTCTTACCATCCCTGATGAGAAACCAGTAGGATCGTCTTCTCTCTAGGCCACCATGTTTATCATTGGTTAAATAAGGGGTATTTGCTTCCTGACTTGTGGGGGGATTCCGGTTAGAGAAAGACTGGATTGATAGTGGTACCATTGTGTGTGTGTGTTTGTACATGTGTGTATGTGTGTGTGGAGGGTGAAGTTTAGGCAATATTTATGGAGCAAGAGCTTAAAGGAGGCAATAATCTAAGTCTTTTCTTTTTCACTTCCTAAATTTTAGCCAGATTTAAAAGATACAGGATGACCTTTTATGACAGAAGAAAAATCAAGAGATGTAATGAAATCACAAAGTTGAAAGGTTAGAGCTAAAAACCTAGTTTTTGAAAGTCAATGAAACATAGGTGGTAACTTCAAGTGTACAAATGGGTAAAATTCTCAGAGGTCTAAAATATCATGTGTTGGAAAATGGACAGTGATAACGGGCTATGGATTGTGTGAGTGTGTGCATGCGCGCGTGTGCGTGTGTGCACGTATGTGAAAGAGAGAGAGAAGCAAATAACAAATATTTATCGAATACTTATTAGGCAACTCTGTGAGCCAGATATTAGTGGTGAGATAGCTCCATTTTACAGAAGAAAATGAAGCCTCAGAGGGATTAAGCAACATGCCCTTAGTCACACAATTAGAAAATAGCAAAGCCTGGTCTTGAACCAAAATTTCTGCCACCCAAAGCCGCTTCCACTATTCTCTACTGCTTTAAATATAGGGGCATTTAAAGCTGATCTTTACAAGCTTAAGGGTTTTCTCAAAAGTAGCTGAGCTCTTCCTCCACAAATAAGCTGCCTCTTGGCATTCCCGCCCTCTCTTTCCCTTTCTACTCCCTGTATAACTCATCTCCCAGTCAATTTTAAGTTCCAATAATGCTGCTTTAATAATAATATCTTACATTTGGACAGCCTGTACTTTCACATCCAAGACCTCTGAAGATAGATGAGAATGTGACAGAAGTAGAGAGTAATCAGCCAATCAACACAGTCAAGGAAACAGAGTCTGCGTGTTTACTCAGACTGCTGCTGTGGGATTATCAGTTGCTTGGGATGGTTCTCCATCCCTCTTTTCCTTTAGTCTCACTTCCCCCTCCATCCAAATTTTTCAGCTCTACAACTGGCTATTGGACTGCCCTTTATTATTATCCTTTTATTCCTCTACTTGATGCCACTGGGGATTTATTCTCCCTGCATTCTGGAGAAGGAGAATTTGGGACCCAAGCCAACCTTCTTTGCACATAGAGGTGCCCCTATGGTAGGTCTGAGCATGATGGACATGGGTGAGTACAGATGTGTGTTGGGTGTATGGGTGAGAGAAGGGGACTTCAGAACCATAAGGAACCCCTGTAGAGTAAAAGAGGTTGGCTTCAGATGACAAAGACAAAGGAGTTAACTGTAGAGGTTGGACTTGAACCCTGGTCACCTGACTCCCAGTCCATTTTTCTTTACCATGCCCAAATGACACTGCCTTAGATGAGCAGAGTTCCAGAATCAGATTGGGTAGATGGAAATGTAGGCAGAGCTTTTGAAAAGGGACTCTGTGTAGTCAAGCTCTACTTCCTAAAGCCCTTTATTACTGAGCTCCATCTCTATCATGGGAGGGATGCTGAGAGGAGAGACTCTGAGGCGTAGGACCTGATATCCTTTTCTTCCACAGGTGGGACCTGAAAATACCATGATGGCCTTTGAGAAAGCTGTTGACCAAGGGGCCCATGGGCTGGAGACTGACATATACTTAAGGTAGGAAAAGAGGAAAGAGGGGAGGCAGGCGGGTATAAGGCCAATGCCACGGAAAAGGACCAGCCTGGCCCAAAGAGTAGAAAGGGCAAGCCCTAGGATATATCTGTGTTCATATTGTACATATACACATACCACACATGTAAACCACATTCCCCTTACAAACCATAATACACCTGTACCCTACATTCTCAATCAATCACAGGCTCAAATGGAATGAGTTAAAAGACAAACATCTTTCCCTACATACCACAAGTCGATACAAACACTTTATATATACCCCACACATAATTCAAATTTGGTCCCATTGAAAACCATGTTTACAACTTCACCTCATGTATTACATGCCCACTCTTACCTTAGCAACCTATTTAACTAGCACTCACTGGGCATCTACTATATTCCAGGCCTTCTTCTGAGCACCAGGGAGATGGAAATGAGTAAGATAAAGTCCTGCCTATTGACTTTCCCAGCCCAGTAAAGGACATATGGCATGTTTACAAATAACCATAGTGTAAGACCATTTATGATGAGTGCCTAGTATCTTCAAGAGAAGAATAAGTCAAGAGAAGAATAACAGTGGAGAAAAGACCTCTTCCTGTTATGTGAAAAAAATGTATGTGCTCAAAGTTGAGCTTGGGTTGAGACTTGAAGGAAAAATAATATGTTACCAAGCAGAGATATGGAAGGCGGGCATCCTAGACAGAGACATTAGCTATTCAAGGGCATCTAAATGAGAAATACCAAGTTTATAGATCAGTGAGCTAATCTGTATGGATGCCAAAAGTGTTATGCTTTGTGGTCAGGAGAGGGCTATGTGATGAGGTAAAATGGCGATAGGGTTGACTGAGCTGCATCATGGAGATCCCTAAATGTATGATGGGCAACCATGGGAGATTTTAGAGGAGAGTTTACCTTATTGGAGATGTTTTCAGTAAGGCTCATATGGCAATCTATAAAGAAGAATTATCAGGGAGATGGATAGCAAACTGTAGTAATGGTTTAAGGGAAAACAAAAAAAGGCTTGGACCAGAGCAGAGCAAGGGACAAAGAGGCATGCTTTGCTGTAGCATCTATGTACCTGAGCAGCTGAGGAATGGAAAGGCTGGGGTCATCTCAAGCACAGGCATATTCGTGTATGTGTATGTGGTCTGTGCATAGCCCCTTTATGGCTGTTCTTTGAGGCAAGCAGAACAGAAATAAATACTGTGTTTCATAAATGAGGATATTGTGGTTTGAACCTGGTTTCAAAGAAGTGAAGTGTATTATATTACTCAGGTTATTTAACTAGAATGTACATGATAAAACCAGGATTAGAACTTAATTTCCTGAACCCAGACCAGGGTTCCTGAGGTTACCTGACAGTGACAACCATCATATGCAGAGCATTTTGACTCAGGATTGAAACTGAGTGTTCTAGCAGAGCATTCAATGGTGGAATTACATGGTGGTTTTGGAAATGAGCATCTTGCACATTGTCTTTATCTCCTCTCTTACTTTTGTGAATTCAGCTTTGACATAGAAGATCCTTTCAAGCCCCCTGTTTCTCTGCTTGTTATCATCTTCATGTCCAGTGAACATTTCCTCCACATACCTCCACCATCCACATTCATTTCGAGGTCATACTCTAGGCTTTGTCATTACCAAACACTGAATATTAGTCAGGGTCCAGTTAGGACACAGAAACCACACCAGTAATTTGAACAGGAAAAAAATGTAGTATCTAGAATTACCAGGTAGTAAAGTGTATTTAGCTACTAAAAGAGGTAAAAAAAAAAAGGACTCTAAGAAGTATGGAAGTAATAAGTAAAATAAAAGCAGCTACTAGAACTTCTGGTTCCAGACAAGATGGAATAAGCACATTCCATCCTATTCTTTTACAAGAAAAAACCTGGACAAAATTTATAGAGCAAATGACATAAGACTCTAAAAGGTGGAGAAAAGAAAGTACACTGGCTAGGGTCCAAAGAATCAAGGAACAAACCATTAGGGAGTTTCCAGTTTTTTGTTTTTCTTCTTCTCCTATATATACCTACTGGACTCTTGAGAGCCTGCAACCCTAAAACACCAACAGGTGCAGATGACAATAATAACAACAGATTATCCCAGAAAAGCCTGCTGTCTACAGCCGAAGTACTGGGAAAAGGGTAGCCCAGCAGGGTTATAAACATTTTGGGCACACCAGTCCTGCTCATGTGAACATCACAAAAGAGCTACTCTCCTCCCTGTTCCTACTTGGTTCCATGGCCTGGAGACTCTCGACAGGAGTCTGTCTTCCATTCTATTGCAAAATAGGAGGCAGTGCCTCTCTCTCCCCACTCCAAACTAGAGAGTGTAGGGAGAATTATGAAAAGGAAGGAGCTAGTGAAATGGCTTGTATATGAAATCCTGGGAAGTCTTTGAACAGTCCATGCATAAAACCAACCAGAAACAACATGGCAAAAGATTTTATAACCAAACACCATCTGGAACACAGTCCAGATTTTAAATTAGTGTCTTGTTAGCACACAGATGGGAAACAACAGAATAGTACTGTAAAGCCTTTGAAAACTAAATTGACATAAGAACCATGGCCCACAAATGTGGTCCAGGATAGGTGGTGTGAACCTAAATAAGTTGACAGTTGATTTCTCACTAGAAAACCAGAGACCAGAAGGAAATGACACATCTTTCAAATGCTGAAAGAAAAGAATTGTCAACCCAGAATTCTATATTCATCAAAAATATTGTTTAGTAATGAAAAGAAAATCAAGACATTTTCCAATGAAGGAAAAATACATCTGACATTCACTAAATGAATGGCTAAAGAAATTTCTTTAGATGAAATAAAGTGATGTTAAAAAGTAAAACAACAGCTTACACAATGGGAGAAAATCTTTGGAAACCACATATTCAATAAAGGCTCAATATCCAGAATATACAAAGAAATCCTTCAACTCAAACAATTTTTAAAATGGGCAAAAGACTTCAATAGAAATCTTTCCAGAGAAGATATACAAGTGGCCAAAAAGCACATGAAAAGATGCTGAACATCACTAGCTGTTGGAGAAATGCAAATCAAAACCACAGTGTGGTTCTGGGAAAATGAAGAAATAGGAAGCGAGTTGTGGAGTCCACTCTTCTCCCCAAAGCAGCAAATGGACAGGCAGAAACTGTCCAAATCAACTGTTCTGTAGCTCTGGAGACCAGAGGAGTTCTGTACAGCATTCAGGAAAGTGCTGGATGAAGAGACTGAAACTGTGGCCAGACACTGTGAGTAATTCCATCACAGCTCCTGGCACCCATCCCCTACCCTCAGAAGAAACAGCAGAGGGCTGTCCATTCCTTGCTTGAGGGACTGCCATGGATTGGGATGGCTAAAGGATTCCTCTGCCCCAAGTACAGCCCAGTACTGATCTACCTATTGGCCAGTGAATTTAGACATCTGGATCCTGGTGATCTGGCTCATCCCTGTCAGATGTCACCACACCATTGTTTCAACCACGTAAGAGATAGAAACAGCGTAAGTCCAAAAATAGCCTGACTTCGTAGGGTGAGGGAAATAGGTTGCCAAAGACTGCTATCAGCTGGGCAGTTCAGGAAAGTGTACTTTAGGGGAAATATCAAAAGAGGGGATTGAGCAGATGAGGAAACTGCAGCCTTGTGAAGTGGAAGGGGGAAAAAAAGGCGTTTTGGAGTCTTTCCTGACCCTCCCCCCATGGTACTTTGGATCTGGTCTGTGCCTCCCTGAGTGGATACCTGGCCCTGTTTGACTGACAAACCAACTGTTAAAGAAGAGCCTTAACACAAACCCAATCAACAACAAAATTCTAAACGAGAGAGAGAAACCCCCCTGAAGAATAAAACCATCTAGATAATTGGATGCCCAGATATCAGCAAAAAAAAATCACAAGCCTACTAAGAATCAGGAAGATATGGCCCAGTCAAAAGAACAAAATGCACACTATATAATTTAACTTGTATGGTCAGTTTATTCAAACACCATAATTACATGGAACTTTGAATAGGGATTAAGATCTGGTTGGTTTGTACAGCTTAGGGTGAAGCCCCAATACACCCCAGAGTAATTTTGGAGGAGAATAAAAATGTATTTGCTATGTCCCCTTGAGGGACTGGGGAAAATGTGGGAATATTAAACTTCCCACCTGGGGAATTACTGATATTTTCACAAACATTGGGGACTACAAATTTAAAAAGCCAAGCCTTTGATCTTGGGGCTTGCCCTCATGAATTTTGTTACTGCAAAGAAGAGGCTAAGCCTACTTATAATTGTGCCTAAGAGTCATCCCCAGAGAATCTCTTTTGTTGCTCAGATGTGGCCTCTCTCTCTAAGCCAACTCTGCAGGTAAGTTCACTGCCCTCCCCACTATGTGGGGCATGGCTCCCAGGGTGTAAATCTCCCTGGCAATGTGGAACATGACTCCTGGGAATGAGCCTGGACCCAGCATCATGGGATTGGGAAAGTTTTCTTGACCAAAAAGGTCAGAAGAGAAATGAAGCAAAATTAAGTTTCACTGGCTGAGAGATTTCAAATGGTATTGAGAGGTCATCTGAAGGCTATTTTTATGCATGACATAGATATCCCTTTTTAGGTTTTAGTGTACTGGAATAGCTAGAAGGAAATACCTGAAACTGTTGAACTGCAACCCAGTGGCCTGGATTCTTGAAGACAATTGTCTAACTATATAGCTTACATGGGGTGACCATGTGATTATGGAAACCTTGTGGCTCACACTCCCTTTATCCAGTGTATGGACAGATGAGTAGGAAAAAGGGGGACAAAAATTAAATGAATAATAGGGGGTATGGGGGTATGGGATATTTGAGGTGTTCTTTTTTATTTTTATTCTTATTTTTATTTTTTTGGAGTAATGAAAATGTTCAAAAATTGATTGTGGTGATGAATGCACAACTATACGATGTTACTCTGAACAACTGATTGTACACTTCAGAAGATTGTATGGTATGTGAATAATCTTAATAAAATTGAATAAAAAAAGAACAAAATGAAGTCAGAGGAGATACAGAATTTGGGACAACTAATCAGTGATGTTCAAACAAATCTAGCTCAATTCAAGGAGATGGCTAAGGAGATAAAGGATATTAAGAAGACACTGGATGAGCAAAAAGAAGAACTTGAAAGCATGCAGGAAAAATAACATGGGAATGAAAGGCACAGTAGATGATATTTAAAATACACTGGAGTTGCAGTGCCACTGTTCTCACAGACTGAGAAACTGTGAGTAACACACTTGGCCATGACTTCTGGTGCCCAACTCCCACTCTTGAGTCCAGAAGTTCCTGGCCAGCCCAGTTTCTGCCTTGCAGGTGGCTGCAGGTGTTGGGGAAGCTCTCACCCTGGGCATAGTTCTGATCCAACCATTGGCTGGTGAGATTGGTTCTCTGGGTTCCTCAGCCTTGGCCCTTACTGGATAGGCATCCACAGATAACATTGTTCCTACCTAATTCAGAAGCAGAGGGGACGGAGGGCTAAAAAACTCACCTTTGTAGGACTTGGGGAATAGGATGCTGAAGAGCACCATCTGCTTCACAGGCTGGGAAAATATAGTCTTGGGAATCTGCTTTCCTGATCCACTTCCCAGGGCCCTTTGCAACTGGTGTCTACCCCCCTGCTTTGTACCCTGGCACTGTTTTGGCTGGGAATTACTGACGAACCTAGTGGCAAAGAAGAGCCTTAACATTAACCAAATCAACAGCAAAATCTTAGACAAGAGAGGGAAACCACCCTTCAGATTAAGCTCATCAGGATACTCAGATGCCTGGATTCCAGCAAAAAAACACAAGCTGTACTAAGAAACAAGAAAATGTGGCCAAGCTAAAGGAACAAATAAAAACTTTGGAGAAGGTACAGAATTTGGAACAACTGATCAGAGATGCTCAAACAAATATCCTAAATCAATTCAAGGAGATGGCTAAAGAGATAAAGGATATTAAGAGGACACTGGATGAGCATAAAGAAGAATTTGAAAGCATACAAAAGAAACAAACAGATCTTACTGGAAAGAAAGACAATAGATAAAACTAAAAATACACTAGAGAAGAAGATGATGGCATAGAGAGGAGTGGAAGCTAGTTTGTCTCCCTGGACAACTGAAAAACAATCAGGAACAACTAGTAAATAATCTGGAATAACTGCAGGGGAACAAACGTGACTGTCCACTCATCATACACCAATGGGAGGAATGGCCAAGATCGCAGCATAATCTGTAAGTAAAAACTGCAGATCCAAGCCGGGAGCCCCCTCCCCCCAAGGCCCAAACCGCAAAACCTTGCTGTGCTAGAGAGCAGCACTCTCCAAGCTACCAAATATAGCTCAGCTGAGTTCCAACTAGGGTTTTAATTAACAAACGTGGATGGCTCAATACAAGCTACAAATCCCCAACAAGCAGACAGAGGCTTTTGGTGATGACTGGCTTGGAGAGCCGGAGGGTGGCTATGGACTGGCCCTGAAGGGGGGCTTCCTGTCCCTTTTTTGGCTCAGTGGAGAAAACCTCAGCCATTTTCAGTCCCTAGCACTCTGACCCAGACAAGGGTGGAGATAGCACAGACAAGAGACTATTCAAATGTAAATGACCTCTCCCTAGTGGGTGTATCTTCCCTAAGAGGAAGAAGGTGGTGCCACACTCCACTAACTGCCTTCCATTCAGAACCAGACCCCAGAGCCTGGGGGAAAACAGCCATGGGCCACACCTCCTTACAGCAGTCTGGAGCTACAGGCTGACAGGTGCCGCCTGTTCGGCAGAAAAGCACAGTGACTTGAGGCCTCACAGGGTGCATCAATCTCTTAAGACTCACCCTCAGGGACACATGGTACTATTACCTCCTTCTGAGACCTGAGCCTGTTCTGGTCTGGGAAAACCTGATTGGGGTAACCAAGGAAAGCAGATGCCTAGACAACACAAAACTACAACCTACACTAAGAAAAACAAAGTTATGGCCCAATCATAGGAACAAACTTACACTTCAACTGAGATACAGGAATTTAAACAACTAATGCTAAATCAATTTAAAAAGTTTAGGGAAGATATGACAAAAGAGATGAAACGTATAATGAAAACACTGGTGTACATAAGATAGAAGTCAAAAGTTCGAAAAAACAACTGGCAGAATCTATGGAAATGAAAGGCACAACACAAGAGATGAAAGAAACAATGGAAACATACAACAGCAGATCTCAGGAGGCAGAAGAAAACACTCGGGAACTGGAGAACAAGAGAACTGAAAGCCTACACACAAAAGAACAGATAGAGAAAAGAATGGAAAAAAATATGAGCAACATCTCCAGGAATTAAAGGACAACATGAAATGCAGGAATGTATGCCTCATTGGTGTTCCAGAAGGAGAAGAGAAGGGAAAGGGGGCAGAAGCAATAATAGAGGAAATAATCAACAAAAATTTCCCATCTCTTCTTATAAAAGACCTAAAATTACAGAACCAAGAAGTGCAGCATACCCCAAACAGAATAGATCTGAATAGGCGTACACCAAGAAACTTAATAATCAGATTATCAAGCGTCAAAGATAAAGAGAGAATCCTGAAAGCAGCAAGAGAATAGTGACCCTTCACATACAAAGGAAGCTTGAGAAGACCATGTGTGGATTTCTCAATAGAAACTGTGGAGGCAAGAAGGAAGTGGGGTGATATATTTAAGATACTGAAAGAGAAAAACCACCAACCAAGAATCCTATATCTGGCAAAACTGTCGTTCAAATATGAGAGATAGCTTAAAATATTCTCAGACAAACAGACGACGACAGAGTTTCTGAACAAGAAACCTGCTCTACAGGAAACATTAAAGGAAGCATTCCAGACAGAAAGAAAAAGGCAGGAGTGAGAGAATTGGAAAACAATTTTGGGAGATAGTAGCACAGCAATGTAAGTACACTGAACAAAGATGACTGTGAATATGGTTGAAAGAGGAAGGTTGGGACCATGTGGGACACGAGAACAAAAGACAAAGGATAAAGATTGGGACTGTGTAACTCAGGGAAACCTAGGGTGCTCAATGATTGTAATAAAAGGTACAAATATGTTTTTACATGAGGTAAAACAAATGAATGTCAACATTGCAAGGTGTTAAAAATAGGGTGGTATTAGGGGGAAAATTACAATCAATGCAAACTAGAGACTATAATTAATGGAAACGTATTATGCTTCCTTTAATATAACAAAGGCAATATACCAAAGCTAAATGCATATTGCTGGGGGGGGGGTAGATAGGGGAAGATATGGGACTTCTTGCAGTGGTGGTGATGTCTGACTCTTTATTCTACTTTAGGTTAATGCTGTCTTTCCTTTTGTTGCTTTCTAGCTGTCGTGTTTTTGTTGTTGTTTTCTTTCTCTTTCTCTTTTCTTTTTCTTTTATCTCCCTGCCTTCTTTGACTCTTCCTCCTTCTTTGTGGAAGAAATGGATATGTCCTTATATAGATAGTGGCAATGGTGCTGAATACATAAATACATGACTATACAGGGAACTAATGATTGTTTACTTACGATGGAATGTATGGTGTGTGAACAAAACTGTCTTAAAAGAAAAAGGTTGATGAAGAAACCTTGACGGCACTGTATTGAGTGAAATAAGACAGACACATAAAGGCAAATATTGCAAGGTCTCACTGATATGAACTAATTATAATATGTAAACTCATAGACATGAAATATAAGTTACCAGGATATAGAAGGAGGCTAAAGAATGGGGAGCAGTTGCTTATTATGAGCAGAATGTTCAACTAGGGTGAACTTAAATGTTTGGAAATGGAGAGGAGTGATGGAAGCATGTTGTGAGAATAACTAACAGTACTGAAAGGTGTGTGAAGGTGGTGGAAAGGGTAAGCTCAGGGTCATATATGTCACCAGAAGGAAAGTTGGAGGTTAAAAGATGGGAATGTATAAAACAATGAATCTTGTGGTGGATAATGTCCGTGATTAACTATACAAATATTAGAAATCTCTCTCATGTACTAGAACAAATGTATGACACTATAACTAGAAGTTAATAATAGAGAGGCATATAGGAAAAATTTATACCTATTGCAAACTGTATACTACCGTTAGTAGTATTTTAACATTTTTTCATCAACAGTAACAAATGTACTATACCAAAACTATGAATCAGTAATGGAGGGGAGGGTGGTTAGGGGTATGGGAAGATTTGAGTTTCCTTTTTTTGTCTTTATTTCTTTTCTGGAGTAATGAAAATGTTCTAAAAATTGAAAAAAAATTAATTGTGGTGATGGATGCACAGCTGTATGATGGTATCATTGCCAATTAATTGTACACTTTGAATCTTTGGATAGTTTTATGGTATGTGAACAATCTCAATAAAAAATATAGAAAAAATAAAAAAATAGGGTGGGATTGGGGGAAAATACAATCAATGCAAGCTAGAGACTGTAATTAGCAGAAACGTATTATATTTCCTTTAATATAACAAAGACAATATACCAAAGCTAAATGCATATTGTGGGGGTGGGGAGCATAGGGGAAGGGTATGGGGCTCCTGGCATTAGTGATGTTGTCTGACTCTTTGTTCTACTCTAGTTTAATGTTGTCTTTCCTTTTGTTGCTTTCTAGCTGTTGTCTCTCTCTCTCCCTCTCTGTCTTTCTTTTTTCTTTCTGTTTTGTCTCTCAATCTTCTTTGACTCTTCCTCCTGTGTGGAAGAAATGGAGAGGTCCTCATATAGATAGTGGCAATGGTGGTGAATACACAAGTATGTGACCAATGATTGTTTACTTAGGACAGAATGTATGGTGTGTGAACCAGTGATTGTTTACTTAGGACAGAATGTATGGTGTGTGAACAAAACTGTCTTAAAAGAAAGGGGTTGATGAAGAAACCTTGACAGCACTATATTGAGTGAAATCAGACAGACACATAAAGGCAAATATTGCAGGGTCTCACTGATGTGAACTAATTATAATATGTAAACTCATAGACATGAAATATAAGTTACCAGGATATAGAAGGAGTTTAAAGAATGGGGAGCAGTTGCTTATTATGAGCAGAATGTTCAACTAGGGTGAACTTAAATGTTTGGAAATGGGCAGGGGTGATGGTAGCACATTGTGAGAATAACTAACAGTGCTGAAAGGTGTGTGAAGGTGGTGGAAAGAATAAGCTCAGACTCATGTATGTCACCAGAAGGAAAGTTGGAGGTTAAAAGATGGGAATGTATAAAACAATGAATCTTGTGGTGGACAATGTCCATGATTAACTATATAAATATTAGAAATCTCATGAACTAGAACAAAAGTATGACACTATAACTAGAAATTAATAATAGAGGGGCATATAGGAAAAAATATATACCTATTGCAAACTGTATACTACAGTTAGTAGTATTTTAACATTCTTTAATCAACAGTAACAAATGTACTATACCAAAACTATGAATCAGTAATGGAGCGGGGCGGTGATTAGGGGTATGGGAGGAGTCAAGTTTCCTTTTTTTTTCTCTTTATTTCTTTTCTGGAGTAATGAAGATGTTCTAAAAATTGAAAAAAAAAGTTGTGATGGATGCACAGCTGTATGATGATACCATGGGTGTGCCAGTTTGAATGTATTATGTCTCCCAGAAAAAGCCATATTCTTTGATGCAATCTTGTGGGGCAGACATATTATCAGGGATTAATTTGGAACATTTGGATTAGGTTGTTTCCATGGAAATGCGCCCCACCCAACTGTGGGTGATAACTGATTGGATAATTTCCATGGAGGTGTGGCCCTGCCCATTCATCATGGACCTTGATTAGTTTACTGGAGCACTATATAAGCTCAGACAGAAGAAGCAAGCTTGCTACAGCCAAGAGAGACACTTGAAAGAATGCACAGGAGCAGAGAGAGGAACTGCAGTTTACAGAGACATTTTGGAGATGGTCTTTGAAAGCAGACTTTTGCTCCAGGGAAGCTAAGAGAGGACAAACACCCCAAGAGCAACTGAGAGTGACATTCTGGAGAGAAGCTGAAGCCTGGAGAGGAACGTCCTGGGAGAAAGCCATTTTGAAACCAGAACTCTGGAGCAGATGCCAGCCACATGCCTTCCCAGCTAACAGAGGTTTTCCGGACACCGTTAGCCATCCTCCAGTGAAGGTACCCGATTGTTGATGACTTACCTTGGACACTTTATGGCCTTAAGACTGTAACTTTGTAACCAAATAAACCCCCTTTTATAAAAGCCAATCCATTTCTGGTGTTTTGCATTCTGGCAGCATTAGCAAACTAGAACAATGGGCAATTGATTGTACACTTTGGATCTTTGGATAATTGTATGGTATGTGAACAATCTCAATAAAAAATACACTAGAGACAAAAGCAGATTTTAAGAAGCAGAAGAAAGGATTAGTGAGCTAGAATACAGACATCTGAATTCAAACAGACAAAAGAACAGATAAGGAGAAGAATGGGAAAATTGGAGTAGATCTCAGGGAAATGATTGACAACACAAAGTACACAAATATAGGCATCATGTGTGTTCCAGAAGGAGAAAAGAAAAGGGGCAGAAAGAATATTCAAGGAAATAATGGCCCCAAATTTTCCAAACCGTATAAAAGATATAATTACACAAATGCAAGAAGAATATACCCTTATAGACCCATGCCCAGATACATACTAATCAGAATATCAATTGCCAAAGGTAACACAGAATTCTGAAAGCAGCAAAAGCAATTTGTCACTTACAAGGGAACCACGATAGGAATAAGTACCAATTTTGCCCCAGAAACCATGGAGGTGAGAAGGCAGTGATATGATATATTTAAGGTACTAAAAGGAAAAACTGCCAGCCAGGAGTTCTTTATCTGATAAAACTGACCTTCACAAAAGAAGGAGAATTGAAAATACTCACAGACAAACAGAAACTGAGAAAGTTTGGTAACAAGGGTCCTGCCTTAGAAGAAATATTAAAGGGAGTTCTGCAGGCTGTAAAGAAAATACAGAAAGAGAGGCTTGGAGGAGAGTGTAGAAATTAACATTATCAGTTGGGTAATTAAAAAAATAAAAAGAAAGAAATAAGATATTACAAATAAAAGTCAAAGGATAAAATGGCTGAAGGAAGTACTGCCTTTACAGTAACAACATTGAATGTTAATAGATTAAACTCCCCAATTAAAATACACTATATGGTGTTTGCAAGATTCATTTTAGTTCCAAAGGTAGAAATAGATTGAAAATAAAAGGATGGAGAAATAGTCCGTGTGAACAGTAACCAAAAAAGAACTGGGTAGCTATGCTAATGTTGGACAAAATAGATTTTAAGTGCAAAAATGTCAAGAGAAAAAGAAGGGCATTATACATTAATAAAAGGGGAAATTCAAGAAGAAATCATAAGTATCTATGCACCTAACCAAGGTGCCCCAAAATACATAAAGAAAACATTGGCAAAACTGAAGGGAGAAATAGACGTCTCTACAGTCATATTTGGAGATTTCAGTACACCATTCTCATCAATAGATAAACCATCTAGATGCAGGATCAGTAAGGAAATAGAGAACTTGAATAAAGCAATAAATGAACTAGACCTAATAGACATTTTCAGAACATTACACCTCCAAACAATAGGATATACATACTTCTCAAGGGCCCATGGATCATGCTCCAGGATCGACTACATGTTGGGCCACAAAACAAGTCTCAATAAATTTTAAAAAGATTGAAATTATATGAAGCCCTTTCTGTGATCATAATGGAATGAAGCTGGAAATCAATAACACATGGAAAAAGGAACATTAACAAATATATGGAGGTTAAGTAACATACTCCTTAACAATCAAAGGGTCAAACTAATTGCAAGAGAAATTAGCAAATATCTCAAGAAGAATGAAAACAAGAGTACAAACTATCAAAATTATGTGATGCAATGAAGTCAGTGCTGAAACGGACATTTATAACCTAAATGCCCACATTAAAAAGGAAGAAAGAGCTAAAGTCTGGAGGAACTAGAAAAAGAACATCAAACATTCCAAAGCAAGCAAAAGAAAGAAATAACAAAGATTAGAACAGAAATAGATTAAATTGAGAACAAAAAATCTATAGAGAAAATCAACAGAACCAATAGTTGTTTCATCAATTGATGGACACTTGAGTTACTCCCATCTTTTGGTGATTGTGAATAATGCTGCTATGAACGTTGGTGTGCAAATATCCATTTGTGTCCCTGCTTTCAGTTATTTATTTTATCTGCCTAGTAGAGGGATTGCCAAGCCATATTGTAATTCTATTCTTAGCTTCCAGGAGAACTGCCAAACTGTCTTCCACTGTGGTTGTACCATTTTATATTCTCACCAGCAATGAATGAGTATTCCTATTTCTCTGCATCCTAACACTTTTTGTGCTGTTTTTTTTCTTTTTTCTTAAATAGCGGCCATTTTATTGAGTGTGAAATGATATTTCATTGTGGCTTTGATTTGCATTTCCCTAATAGCTAGTGAAGTTGAGCATCTTTTCAGGTGCTTTTTAGGTATTAGTACTTCCTCTTTGGAAAAATGCCTATTCAGGTCTTTTGCCACTTTTGTATTTGGGCTGTTTGTCTTTTTATTGTTGAGTTGTAGGATTTCTTTATATATTCTGGATATTAAACCCTTATTGAATATGTGGTTTCCAAATATTTTCTCCCATTGAGTAGGCTGCCTTTTCACTTTCTTGACAAAGTCCTTTGAAGCACAAAAGTATTCAGTCTTGAGGAAGTCCATTTATCTGTTTTTTTCTTTCATTGCTTGTGCTTTGGTTATAAGGTCTAAGAAACCACCACTTACCACAAGATCTTGAGATGCTTCCTTATGTTTTCTTCTAGGAATTTTATGGTACTGGCTCTTATCTTTAGATCTTTGATTCATTTTGAGTTAATTTTTATATAACATGTGAGATGGGGTTCCTCTTTCATTCTTTTGGATATAGATATCCAGTTCTCCCAGCACCATTTGTTAAAGAGACTGTTATTTCCCAGGTGAGGACTTGGCATCCTTGTCAAAAATTGATTGACCAAGTATTAGCCATACAGAAACTGTTAAAAAAGATGAAAAAGAGAGGGAAGATGGTGGCATAGAGAGGAGTGGAAGCTACGTAGTCCCCCTGGAACAACTAAAAAAAAAAACAGAAACAGCTAGTAAATAATCCAGAATAACTGGGGGGGGGGGGGGCGTCAAACGAAACCGTCCACTCATCATACACCAACCTGAATTGGGAGGAATGCCCGAGAACACAGCATAAAATCTGTAAGTAAAACCTGTGGATCCAAATTGGGAGACCCCTCTCCCATAGCCTGAGCTGCAAAGCCTTGTGGTGCCAGAGAGAAGCTCTCTTCCAGCAAGCGAATATAGCTCAGCTGAGCTCCAACTGGGGTTTTAAATAGCAAGTGTGAACTGCTCACTACAGGTACGAATCCTCAAAAAACAGACAGAGGCTTTGGGTGACAACTGACCTTGGAGAGCCGGAGGTTCGCCTTGGACTAGGTCTGAAGGGGACTATCTGTTTCTTTTTCGGCTCAGTGGAGACAGCCCCAGCCATTTTCAGTTCCCAGTGCTGTGTCTCAGAGAAGGGTGAAGATAGCACAAGCAGAGAGAGAGAGACCATTGAAATGCTAATGACCTCCCCCTAGGGGGTCTGTCTTCTCTAAGAGGAAAGGGGTGGGGCTCTTTCCATTCAGAACCAGACCCCAGAGCCTAGGGGAACACGGTCATACCTCCTCACACCAGTCAAGAATTATAGGCTAACAGGCACCACCTGCTGGGCAGAAAAGCACAGTGACCCCAGGCATCACAAGGTGTACCAATTTTCTAAGACACACCCTCAGGGAAACCAGATACTGAATATTTCTTCCCTCTGGGACCTGAGCCTGTTCTGGTCTGGGAAAACCTGATTGGGGTAACCAAGGAAACCATGCCTAGACAACAGAAAATTACAACCTACACTAAGAAAAATGAAGTTATGGCCCAGTCAAAGGAACAAACATATACTTCAACTGAGATATAGGAATTTAAACAACTAATGCTAAATCAATTCAAAAAGTTTAGAGAAGATCGCCAAAGAGATAGAGGCTGTAAAGAAAACACTGGGCATACATAAGGCAGAAATCGAAAGTTCAAAAAAACTAGTAGAATCTATGGAAATGAAAGGCACAACACAAGAGATGAAAGACACAATGGAAACATACAACAGCAGATCTCAAGAGGCAGAAGAAAACACTCAGGAACTGGAGAACAAAACACCTGAAAGCCTACACGCGAAGGAGCAGATGGAGAAAAGAATGAAAAAATATGAGCAACATTTCTGGGAACTTAAGGATTAAACAAAGTACAAGAATGTACATATCATTGGTGTCCCAGAAGGAGAAGAGAAAGGAAAAGGGGCAGAAACAATAATAGAGGAAATAATTAATGAAAATTTCCCATCTCTTATGAAAGACATAAAATTACAGATCCAAGAAGCGCAGCGTACTCCAAACAGAAGAGATCTGAATAGGCCTATGCCAAGACACTTAATAATCAGATTATCAAATGTCAAAGACAAAGAGAGAATCCTGAAGGCAGCAAGAAAAAAGTGATCCATCACATAAAAAGGTAGTTTCATAAGACTATGTGTGGCTCTCTCAGCAGAAACCATGGAGGCAAGAAGGAAGTGGTGTGATATATTTAAGATTCTGAAAGAGAAAAACCGCTAACCAAGAATCCTATATCCAGCAAAGCTGTCCTTCAAATATGAGGGAGAGCTCAAAATATTTTTTGACAAACAGACAATGAGAGACTTTGTGAACAAGACACCCGCCCTATAGGAAATACTAAAGGGAGCACCACAGAGTGATAGGAGAAGACAGGAGTGCGTGGTTTGGAACACAATTGTGAGAGATGGTAGCACAACAATGTAAGTAGACTGAACAAAGATAACTATGAATACAGTTAAGAGAGGAAGATGGGGAGCATGTGAGACACCAGAAGAAAGGAGGAAAGATAAAGACTGGGACCGTGTAACTCGGTGAAATCTAGTGTGTTCAACAATTGTGATAAAATATACAAATATGTTCTTTTGCAAGGGAGAGCAAGCAAATGTCAACCTTGCAAGGTGTTAAAAATGGGGAGTCATTGGGGGAGGGATGCAATCAGCGTAAACTAGAGACTGTAACTAACAGAATCATTGTATTATGCTTCCTTTAATGTAACAAAGACGATATACCAAGGTAAATGCAGATAAGAGTGGGGGATAGGGGAAGCATGTTAGACACTTGACATTGGTGGTGTTGTCTGAACTCTTTACTTTGATTTAAGGTTATTTTTCCTTTTGCTGCTTCCTAGCTGTCTTTTTTTTACCCCTCTTTCTTTTGCCTCTCTACCTTCTTTGACTCTCCCTCCTGCCTTGTGGAAGAAATGTAGATGCCCTTATATAGACAGTGGTAAATGTGGTGAACACATAAATATATGACCATACAGAGCATCACTGATTATTTACTTAGGATGAAATGTATGGTGTGTGAACAAAACCATATTTAAAAAAAAAATGGATTGATGACAAAACCTCAAGGGCAATATACTGAGTGAAATAAGCCAGACACATAAGGACAATTATTGCAGGGTCTCACTGATAGGAACTAATTATAATATGTAGACTCATAGACATGAAATATAAGGTACCAAGATATAGGACGAGGCTTAAGAATGGGGAGCGGTTGCTTAGTATGAGCAGAATGTTCAGCTAGGATGAACTTAAATGTTTGGAAATGAACAGATGTGTCAGTAGCAAGATGTGAGAATAACTAACAGTGCCAAATGGTGCCTGAATGAGGTGGAAAGGGGAAGCTCAGAGTCATATATGTCACCAGAATGAAAGTTGGAGATTAAAAGATGGGAATGTATAAAACTGAATCCTATGGTAGGCAATGTCCATGATTAACTGTACAAATATTAGAAACCTCTTTCGTGAAACAGAACAAATGTATGAAAATACAATTAGAAGTTAATAATAGAGGGGCATATAGGGAAGAAATATATACCTATTACAAACTATACACTACAGTTAGTAGTATTTCAACATTTTTTCATAAACAGTGACAAATGTATTATACCAACACTACGAGTAAACAATTGAGGGCGGTTGGTTAGGGATATGGGAGGATATGAGTTTCCTTTTCTTTTTTCGTTTTTTACTTTATTTCTTGTCTGGAGTAATGAAAAGTTTCTAAAAATTGAACAAAAATTAAGTGTGGTGATAGATGCACAGCTATATGAGGGTACCAGGGGCAACTGACTGTACACTTTGGATCTTTGGATAATTGTATGGTATCTGAACAATCCCAATAAAAATTAAAAAGGAAAAAAAAAAGATGAAAAAGAGTCCAGACTTCAATTAGAGACATGAATGAAGCAGATCTGGTTGGGACTAAGGCAAATCAGGCCAAAGGGTTAAGAATGATACTGTTTTAAAACTTCAACTTCTGTGTTAGACCATGGGAAGAGATGTTGATTTGGTGCGAGATATGTATCTTCTACACCACACTAAATAATTTAACTTACACGGTCAGTTTATTCAAGCACCATAATTACATGGAACTTTGAATAGGAAGTGAGGTCTTATAGGTTTGTATAGGTTCGTGTGAAATAGCAACACATCCCGAAGTAATATGGACAGAGAATAAAAATATATTTGCAGGGCCCCCCTGAGGAGCTGGGGGAAAATGTGGAAGTGTTGGACATCCCCACCTGGGTTATTATTGGTGTTCTCACAAACATTGAGGACTGACAATTTGGTGTGCCATGCCCTCAATCTCAGGGCTTGCCATTATCAACCTTGTTACTGCAAAGGAGAGGCTAAGCCTACTTTTAATTGTGCCTAAGAGTCTTCCCCTGAGTACCTCTTTGTTGCTCAGATGTGGCCCTCTCTCTCTCTCTCTCTAGGCCAACTTAGTAGGTGAACTCACTGCCCTCCCCACTATGTGGGACCTGACTCTCAGTGGTGTAATCTTCCTGGCAATGCAGGATATGACTCCCAGAGATGAGCCTGGTTCCCAGCATTGTGGGATTGAGAAAATCTTGACCAAAAACGGGAAGTGAAATGAAACAAAATAGTTTCAGTGGCTGAGAGATTTCAAATGGAGTTGAGGGGTCACTCTGGAGGGCATGCTTATGCACTATATGGATAACCCTTTTTAGGTTTTAATGTATTGAAGTAGCTAGAAGTAAATACCTGAAACTGTCAAACTGCAACCCAGTAGCCTTGATTCTTGAAGAGGATTGTATAACTATGTAGTTTACATGGGGTGATGGTGTGATTGTGAAAACCTTGTGGCTCACACTCCCTTTATCTGATGTATGGATGGATGAGTAGAAAAATGGGGACTAAAACTAAATGAAAAATAGGGTGCGATGGGGGGATGGAATAATTTGGGTGTCCTTTTTTACTTTTATTTTTTATTCTTATTTTTATTCTTTCTGGTGTAAGGAAGATGTTCAAAAATTGATTGCAGTGATGAATGGACAACAATATGATGGTACTGTGAACAGCTGATTGTCACCATGGATAATTGTATGATATATGAATATATCTCAATGAAACTGAATAAAAAAATCAACTGACCATAGATGTGAGAGTCTATTTCTGAACTCTCAATTCCGTTCCATTATTGATACATCTCTCTTTATGCCAATACCATGCTGTTTTTGGCCACTGTCACTTTGTAATATTCTTTAAAGTCAGGAATTGTGAGTTTTCCCACTTCAGTCTTCTTTTTCAAAATGTTTTTGGCTATTTGGGGCCCTTACCCTCTCAAATAAATTTGATAATTTGATTTTCTATTTCTGCTAAGTAGTCTTTTGGAACTTTGGGATTGTATTGAATCTGTAAATCAATTTGGGTAGAACTGACATCTTAACAACATTTAGCCTTCCAAGCCATGAACATGGAATGTCCTTCCATTTATTTGGGTGTTCTTTAATTTCTTTTAGCAATATTTTGTGCTTTTCTTAATAGAGGTCCTTTATATCCTTGGTTATATTTATTCCTACATATTTGATTCTTATAGCTGCTATTGTAATTGGAATTTTTTCTTGATTTTCTCCTTGGATAGCTCATTACTAGTCTACGAAACACTACTGATTTTTAAGCATTAATCTTGTATCCTGCCATCTTGCTGAACTTGTTTGTTAGCTCTAGTAGTTTTGTTGTAGATGTTTCAGGACTTTGTAAATATAGGATCATGTCATCTGCAAATAGTGAAAGTTTTACTTCTTTCTTTCCAATTTGGATGCGTTTTATTTCTTTTTCTTGCCTGCTTGCTCTATCTAGAACTTATAACACAATGTTGAGTAACAGTGGTGACAGTGGGCATCCTTGTCTTGTTCTGAATCTCAACTGGAAAGCTTTCAAGCTCTCAATATTGAGTATGTTATTAGTTGTGGGTTTTTCATATTTGCCCTTTATCATGTTAAGGAAGTTTCCTTCTATTCCTATCTTTCAAAGTGTTTTCATCAAGAAAGGATGCTGGTTTTTGTCACATGCCTTTTCTTCATCGATCAAGATGATCATGTGGTTTTTCCTCTTCTATTTATTAATGTGGTGTATTACATTAGTTGATTTTCTTGTGTTGAACCATCATTTCATACTTGGAATAAAACCGACTTGGTCATGGTGTATAATTCTTTTAATATGTTGTTGGGATCAATTTGCAAGTATTTTTTTGAGGTTTTTTCTATCCATATTCATTAGAGAGCTTGGTCTGCAATTTTCTTTTCTTGTAGTATCTTTATCTGGCTTTGGTATTAGGGTGATGTTTCTTTCGTAGAATGATTTAGGTAGATTCCCTCCTCTTCAGTTTTTTGGAAAAGTTTGAGCAGGATTGGTAATAATTCTTCTTGGAATGATTGGTAGTCCTGCGCTTTTCATTGTTGGGAGGTTTTCGATGACTGATTCATACTCTTTACTTGTGACATGTTTGTTGAAGTCTTCTATTTCTTCTTGAGTCATTGTATGTTGTTCATGTGTTTATAGGAAATTGTCTCACCTAAATTTTCTAATTTGTTGGCATACTGTTTTTCAAAGTATTCTCTTATAATCTTTTATTTCTATGGGGTCACTGATAATGGCACCCCCTCTCATTTCTGATTTTATTTATTTGTATCTTCTTTTTTTAAAAAATTGTCATTCTAGCTAAGGGTTTGTCCATTTTATTGATCTTCTCAAGGAACCAACTTTTCGTTTTATTGGTTCTATTGTTCTCAATTTCATTTATTTCTGCTTTAATATTTGTTAATTTTTTCCTTATGCTCACTTTGAGATTAGTTTACTGTTCTTTCTTTAGTTCCTCCAGGTGTGTAATTAGGTTTTTGGTTTTAGCTATTTCTTCCTTTTTAATGTGGGCATTTAGGGCTGTAAATTTCCTTCTCAGCACTGTCTGCTGTATCGTGTAAGTTTGGTATGTTGTGTTCTCATTTTCATTCATCTCTAGATACATACTAATTTCTCTTGCAATTTCTTCTTTGACTCACTGATTGTTCAAGAGTGTGCTATTTAACTTCCATATATTTGTGAAAGGGTTTTTTTTTTTTATTTCATGAAGTCCTTTGATGCACAAAAGTTTTTAATTGTGATGAACTCCCATTTATTGATTTTTCTTTTGTCGCTTGTGCTTTTGGTCAAAAGTCTAAGAAACCATTGCCTAGTACAAGCTCATGAGGATGTGTCCTATATTTTCTTCTAAGAGGTTTGTTTTTATGTATTTGATTCATTTTGAGTTATAGTGTGAGATGGGGGTCACCTTTGATTCTTCTGCATATAGATACCCAGTTTTCCCATAACCATTTGTTGAAGAGACTGTTATTTCCCAACTGAGTATACTTGACATCCTTACCAAAAATCAATTGACCATACATGTGAGGGTCTATTTTGTTGTACACTGTACATTTTAATCTTTTGAAAAGTGAATTCTGGGATTTTGTCCCTGAGCTGTCTGTTCCTTTGTTTTGTATCCAGATCATGCTATGACAGAGATTTCCTTGAATGCCAGGAGCTTACAAAATAAGGCAAAAAATTACCTTTCATAGTCTTCACAAATTGGCTCTCATTCAGAATTCAGCCCTCCTATTAAGAAGATCATCCCAGGGTGAATATATGGGTAGGGTTCTCCCAACTTTTCTGAGCTCATGTCTGTCCTGTATTTATGCTTGCTAGGGGCTGTAGGAATTTCCTCATTTACAGGAATTCAAATGCCTGTCTACTCCCTATAAAGCAGACTTTATCCATCTGCCGGGTGCTCTATTGATTGACCTAAAGGAGGTAAGCCTTGTTTCAGGTTGCTTTGACTTGTTTGTTATATTGCTTTAGCTGTCCTAAGCCACCTCTACCTGGAGGTAAAATTTTTGGCAGATGAGTCTGAGCAGAGTTTCTGGTCATTCTTTCATATTACCTCTGATTTATTGGCACTGATATGGAGGCACCCCAGCATGTCCATACGAGTTACTCTATTCCCAATGGAACAGGGCCAGGAACCCCCAATGGATGTGCAGGCTGGCTCCACACCATGCTAGGGAGGGATGGGGAGGGACTTCCAAGGGTACCAGGAGCTGTTCTTATGGCTTTTGAAACTGCATTTTCTTGGTTTGGTGCTCTCCAAATTACTGTGGCCCTTTAACTGTTTTCCATAGTTTTGAGGAAGGAGGAAGGGTACTTTCTTTAAAACTCCCTGACTGCCTTTGCCTGAAGGGTGTTGAAACAATGGCTGCCCTCAGAGTTACCCCCCAGTGATCTGAAGTAGTTGATGAAAAGCAGTGATCAGCAATCAGACTACACACCCCTGGATTTTGGAGAACTACATCTTTATATCCCACTCTGACAACAACAAACCATGTGCGTGGCCTGCAGTTCTGACTGCTTCCTGCCAGGAGATTGGGGTGGGGTGGTAGCCACTGCAGGGAGGCTGAAATTCGCTGGTATTTACTGCAGTTTACTGGCCTTTACCTCTAGTTCTCCCTTGGATGCTGCACAGTGTTCCACTAGACTCCAAGATTCCAAGTAGTTGATTCAGACCATTCCTGCCAGTTCTATAGTAATTTTTGTGGTGAGACTGATTCCCAAAACTTTCTACTCTGCCATCTTCCCACAGTCCCCTCTCTGGCTGCTCTTAAGATTTTCTTTTCCTCACTTTTTTTTAACCAATTTGGTTATGATAGTCCTTAATATGATGCATGTATGTGTGTGTGCATGTGTGTTTATCCCTGTATTTTATCCGTGTATGGTGCCTTGTTGTATTTATCCTTCTTTGGATTCATTGAGATTCTTGCATCTATTGATGCATACTTTTCATAAAATTTTTAAAATTTTTTGCTTTTGTTTCTTCAGATACTTTTTTCTACTCCTCATCTTCTTTTAGGGCCTCAATTACATATATATAGTGCTGCTTGATATTGTCTCACAAGTCACGTATGCTCTGTTCTTTTTTTTTTGTTTTGGTGATTTTTTTTTCTGTTCTTCATTTTGGATAGGCTCTATTGCTACATCTTCAGTATTACTGATCTTTGTGTTATCTGCATTATCCAATCTGCTATTAATTCCAGAAATTTTCATTTCAGTTATATTTTTTCATCTTCAGAAATTCCATTTTTCTTTTAATATCTTTATTCTGTCCATATCTTCTCATCATGTTCATTTTCCTTTACATCTATTATATACATCATTTATTTGGTTTGTTTTACATTAGCACCCTTATTACTAATTCTGTCATCTCTTTAATTTATGAGATTGTCTCTACTGAGTAATTGTACCTATTTATGGGTCATATTTTCCTGCTTCTTTGCATGTCGTGTAATTTTTGGTTACATGCTGGACATTGTAATTTTACATTGCTGGGTGCTATATTTCTTGAATATTTGTTGTATTTTTCTAAAGAAGGTTGTACTTTTCTAGTAGACAGTTAAGTTACTTGCAGATTAGTTTGATCCTGTAGAGGCTTTTTTTTAAAAACCTTTTATATGGTGGCTCAAAGGACCCTTCATTCTTCATCAAAATTAGCCCCATTTCTAAGGTGTGGCCCTCTGGTGTCTCTAAAGAATGACCTCATTGTGTTCTCCACTCTCACTGGATGGAAATTGAATGATTCACACTACTGTGTGATCTCTGGAAATTGTTTGTCTTGGAAATTTCTGTTAAGTTTTTTTTTGTTTTCTTGGAGGTTGTTCTTGCTAGGTTTCATGGAGTTTTGCCCTATGCATGTACAGATTGGCATTTAGCCAATCTGAGGGGACCTCTTCGAAGATTTCTGGAACTCTGTATAGCTTGATCCTTTTCTGGCCCACAAATTCTGACTGCCTTGTCCTCCCCTAATTCTGATCTATTTCTCTTCATTTCAGTAAGATGGTATAGTTCCTTTAGGTCCTACTCCCCACCCATGCTGCAGTCCATTCTTTACCTGTAGGAAGAAAGCCTGGAAAATGGTAGGACTTACCTCGTTTGTTTCCCTTTTATCAGGAATCACAATACCATGCTCCCTGTTGTCCATTGACCAAAAACAGTTGTTTCCTTTATTTTGTCCTGTTTTCTAGTTGCTTATGGCAGGAGAATAACTCCTAACACTGTTATTCCCTTATGGCTATTGTGGAAGTTCTCGTCATAGGTATTTTATTGAGAAGGCAACCAATTTTCGGAGAAGCAGAGGTTCTCCAGGGCAAATAGCAGATAGTGGAAACTTGTCTAATTGTACCATCAGATATGATAAGATACCCATGGCCAGATATACCCATGGGCAGGTGCCTACTTGGGGAAAGGGTCAGAAAAACACAGAAATTTTGTATGAAAACCTGCTTAGTATGATCCTGGGGACCTCAGGCTGTTGCCCCTATCTATATCCCATTCACCTTACTCTCAAGTCACTACTGTACTTGCTGCTTTCCTAATGCTGGAAAGTTGCTGAATGGGAAATATACCTTTTCCTCTCACTAATATCATTACTGTACATTATGAAAAATTTATCCCCAGGGCAGAAAAATATTGATGTCAAAGTGTAAATAACTGGTACTTAGTCCTTTGCTGAGATTTGGTGGGAGGGAGGAGCCCAAGAAAGACTGCTCTTGGTGGGCCTTCTGAGAAGCCTGCCTTCCAAAGCGATGGAGTGCAATCTATCTATCCCTGCCTTTCTTTTCCCTCTCTGCCTGCAGTTTAGATCATGTGCCTTTCCTCATGCATGACCATGACCTGAAAAGAACAACCAATATCGATGAGATCCAGCCACAAGCCTCCTTGAACAACTGTGCTTTCTTCACTTGGGATTTCCTGTCAACTTTGAATGCAGGAAAATGGTTTTTAGACACATGGGTAAGAGATGTTCCCCAGCTTGTGGGCCAGGTCATTTGCTGCTCTTGGAGATGTTAGCCAGAGGTGAAGATAAGCAAGTGTGCACATGATTTTATCCAAATTTGGTAGCAGGACTCTGGCATTGGCAGGAGGTCTTTCCAGTACTTCATTTTGTCTAATTACTGCTTTCTGCATTCATCAAAAAGTTGAATATAAATTTGTAAACTTACGCTGATCATATAAATCCTTTCTATTCAAGCATTTCATAAACTTTTACAGTGTGCCTACTACATACATAGCATTTTCCTGGGCATTTTGAGTAACTCACAGTCTTATAGGAAACATTTATTCTTGATTTAATTCTTCCCATTCAACAAATATGTATTGCCTGGGTACTAGGCACATGGAATATAATGGTGAATAAGAACGCTCCAGCCCTAATAGAGTTCAGACTAGTGAAGGAAATACAGTTACTGTATATTGTGATAAGTGCTAAACCGGAGTTAGTTTCAAGATGCGTCAGGAGCACAGAAGATTTTCACATGAAGGTCTAACAGTTAAGTGAATTATTTGGTCTATTTCTGGTAGTGTCTAACAAATTCTTAAGCAAATTTTTGTTTCTATTCTTAAGAATTAGGAAAACTCTTAATTGTTACCCTCAACTGAGATCTAGACCAAGGTTTAAATTCAATTTCTATTATCTTCCTCTGGTCTAGCAATTTTATAGGGATATTGTACAATGTGATTGTTGCTTATAACAATCAGGAACTTGTTTAGGAGGTCATGGGAAGGAAAATAAATATAAAGGATGTGAATCAGAATCAAGATAAGCTATGCAGAGAAAAAAAGATTACTTGAGTCTTGAGAAAATGTGATATACTTCTGTACCCTTCTCCTGAGAGGTAGCCTTTATCACTGCCTTTAGCCACAAATGATCTAAAACTGGCAAATGATGATAAAAAATAGTTATTCATTTAGATAAATTAATTAATCTCATTAAATTTAATATGTGTGGCTTGATAAGTATAAGATGAAATGTTGTGCATTGTAAAGAAAATGAGACACTATTCATGGCATGAGAGAGCTACACTCTAGGAGAAGCAGTAGAGAGTAAGGGGACCAATGTGAATTGTGTACCTTCTGTGTTCCAGACATGCTTCCAGAACCTAAAAATATTTTATCATATTTAGTTTTCAAAATAATTCTGAGCAAATACATAGTTCACCCTTTTCCTCTTTTATATTTTCATCAACTATGACTTAGAAAATTTAAATGATTTTACTTGGGTTACACAGCAAGAAGAATATTGAGCCAGGATTTGAACCTTGGTCTATCTAAGAAGTACTAATAATTATAGAAGGCAGAATAAGGAATGCTCATTTTAAAGGCATAAAAATGGACAATAGAGATTTGAAGCCATTGAAGTCCCTTTAGTTCAGGAAAATTTAAGGAAGGCTTCATGAAGATAGTATTTCAACTAGGCTGTGCAGCTTTGGGGTTAGGATTTTAACACGTGAGTGTGGCAGAGAAGGCAAGTGAGTGATAGAGCTGGGATTGAATCCAATTCAGTGTGAAGCCAAAGTCTATGTTTTTTTTCATTACACAAAACTAGAGAGCAAATGTAGGAAGGCAATTCAACTGAAAAGAAGTCTATTACCCTGAGTTATGTGAAAAGGCTGAAAGGGAAGGTCAGAACAAGAGCCTGTGCAAATACAACAGGTTCTAGGATATAGAAGAAATAATTCTAAACTCTAAAATAACCCATGGAGATTACATTTTATTTCTCTTCTTGGCAACTTTGATCTCAGGACCAGTGTTTTAGAGTGCATCTGGTGGGTTGAGTTGCAATGGAGTAAAATGGAGGTAGAGCTGAATATGGGATACATGATAAGAGAACTGGGAAATGAAAAGATGCTTTTAATAGGAGCCAATGTATTCTCTGATACTTGTTTATTTTTAGCGTAGACCATATTTCAATATGAGATACCTATCAGAGGCTGATAAAAATAAAGCAAGAAATCAGACAATCCCAAAACTAAGTAATTTATTGGAACTTGCAAAGAAGGAAAAAAAATTTGTGATATTTGATCTTCATCGCCCTCCACCAAAGCATCCTCTCAGAAACACCTTTGTCCGCCAAGTAGTAAGCGTGATCCTTGACTCTAAAATTGAGCAACATCTGGTATGTATATCTAAATGTTTATAGTAGAGGTTGGGTGGTCGATAGCATATCCCAGGAGCATAGCAGTTGGACTTGGCCTACCTTGTAGACCTTCCCTGGGATCATTAAATACTTTTGCTTCCGCTGAAAGTGGAGAGTATTGCTTATACAGTTACATGTGGCAGTCTGAGAGTAACCTAGTTAAATTTATCTCAGTGAGGAAAAACATTGAGGATATTTGATATTCCAAAACATATGAAATATCAACACTCTGTCAAAGAGGAATGTGTATAGTGACAATGTACATTACATTACAGACTGTGTAACCTATGCCATCACCAGCACATCTATTAGGAAGGACTTGGGTTACATTAAGACTTTGAGGATTTGGGTTTAATGAATGCTTAGAAAGGGCAACTGGTTCATGTTTAAACACGGATTTATCCATCATGTTTTTCAGAAGCAACTCTGCATTTGGGCAGCCAATTCATAGAATCATTCCAGATATCTTAAATTATCAGATTATGGAAGAGTGCTATGAGTGACAAACATATATGTCTTTTTGTAAATGGACTATTTCCACTGATGACCCATAATAGATTCACTGTGGAAAAGAAATGACCCCTCTTGAAAATGATGTTTTAGCATCATCAGCCAGAGATGTTTATGATTGCCACCTTTCATCTACATCTACCCATCCTCATCCACTTTTGGCTAGTATGAGGTTTTCTGTACACAGTGGGCCCTGACCCATGATGTTAAATGGTGGATGAAGAGATCCTGAGAAAACTTAGTTCCAGAAAAACACTGATGAAAGCCTCATCATAAGAACTCATGAAACAATATTAGGTCAGGCTGACCCTTACAGCAAGAGCCAAAATCTTTCTTTGCTCCCTATAAATTGTTACCAGTGCTGAAAGGGGGCTCCATTTATTCTACATGGGACTGTTTGTCCCTAGAAAGTTGACTATCCACTGAAGGCCTTCCTGTTTCTCCTTATAGATTTACTGGTTGCCAGGTCTTGATAGGAACTATGTCAGGAACACAGCCCCTGGTTTTCAGCAAGTGGGCCGACTTTACTCCATTGACCGCCTTAAAGAAGAAAACATCAGAATAATAAATGTTGAGTACAAGGAGTTGTTCCACAATGGGTTGAGGTAAGTGACTGACCACACTTCTCTTAGCATGTATTATGTTTCTTGCATAAAATCCACATGGCTACTTAGCTCTTTTGCTTCCCCTTCCCCATCTCAGGATTGCTATGTGTGGTCATCTGCTTTGAATCTACTTTTTCCTTCTTATACCTCCCTCCTTTCAACTTTTTCACCCTCCCCCTATGCCTTTCCCTCCCTCCCTCTGCCAGTAAACATTAATCAAGTGTAGACTATGTCCCTGAAATGTAGTCTTAGGCCCTTTCTCCTTTGTGCCCCATCTGTCACCTTTCAACACACTTTTTTGTATGTTTGGCATTTCTGTTTTTATATAAGGTGGATGTTGAAAAGTCAGAACACAAAAAATTGTTTTTTTGAGTTCCTGCTATTACCAATTGGATTACAGTACCTCATATATCACTTCATGATCTGATAGCCAGATTTCTTGTAGGCATAATTAAGAATATAACTAAATCATTCTTTTAAAAAACTTAAAACTGAAAGCAGCCAAGTATGAGAAGGAACTAAAATTATTAACAACCACATTCATGTATACATGCTGCAAAATGGATGAACATTGAAAACATTATGGTAAGTGAAAGAAACCAGACTCAAAAGGCCATATACTTTATAAGATAATGTAAGTAAATCCTTAAAGACTGAAAGCAGATTCACTGTGGGCTCTGAGGAATAGGGAGTGATTAATAAATGGATATGTGGTTTCTGTTTAGGTTGATGAAAAAGTTCTGGCACTAGATGGTGGTGATTGTTGTAAATTATGAATATTCTCAAGGCCACTGAATTGTATACTTTAAAAAGATTACAACAGTAAATTTCATGTTGTGTGTATTTCAACACAATAAAAAATGAATATTTCTTAAACACCCACAATGACATAGCACTTCACATGCACTAGGAAGGCTAAAAAGTGGAAAATAACAAGTGTCAGTGTGGATGAGGAGAAATTGGAACCCTGTACGTTGCTGATGGGACCAAAAAAAGGTTCAGCCACTGAGGAAAAGGGTTGTGAATCATACAATATGTGACCTTTTGTGTCTGGCTTCTTTCACTTAACATTAGTTTTTGAGGTTCATCCATGTTGTAGCATGTATCAGAACTTCATTCCTTTTTGTAGCCGAATCATAAGCCATTGTATCTATATTCCACCTTTTGGCTGCTGTAAAGAGTGCTGTCATGAGCCTGGGTGTACAAGTTTTTGTTTCAATGCCTGTTTTCAATTCTTGGGGTTTTATACCTAGCAATGGAATTCCTAGGTCATGTGGTAATTCTATGTTTAACTTATTGAGGAACTACCAAATTTTTCTATAGTGGCTGAACCATTTTACATCCCCACTAGCCATGTATGAGGGTTCTGATTTCCATATTCTTGCTAACACTTGGTGTTTTCTGTTTATTTTTTCTTTATTTTACTTTTTTTTCCTGTCCCCTTTCCCTTCTCTTCTCCTTCTGGGATACCCATGACATATATTCGTGTGCTTCATGTTGTCCTTCAATTCCTTGAGACTGCTCATATTTTTCCATTCTTTTCCCTATCTGTTCTTTTGTGTGTAGGATTTCAGATGTACTGTCCTCTAGTTCATGAATCCTTTCCTCTGCCTCTTCAAATCTGCTGTGTATGTCTCCATTGTGTTTTTCATCTCTTCTATTTTGCCTTTCATTCCAATAAGATCTGCTATTTGTTTTTTCAAGCTTATGAATTCTTCTTTATGGTCATCCAGTGTCGTCTTTATGTCCTTTATCTCTTTTTCTACATTTTCCTTTAGTTCGTTGATTTAAAAGATTTGAACATCTTTAATTAGTTATTCCAACTCCTGTATCTCACTTGAAGTGTAAATTTGTTCCTTTGATTGGGCTATACCTTCATTTTTCCTTGTTTGAATTGTAATTTTTTTGTTGTCTAAGTATCTGGTTTCCTTGATTACCCCAATCAGATTTTTCCAGACCAGATGGGCCTAGATCCCAGTAGAAGGGTGTTATCAGTATCAAGTTTCCTTGAGGACAAGCCCCAGCAGATTGTCAGACTTTCCTGTGAGGCCTCTAGACTCTGTGCTTTTCCTTTCCTGCCCTGTAGGTGGTGCTTGTCAGCCCACAGCTCTCCACTGGTGTAAAGAGGAGTGGTCCCTTTAATTCTCAGCAGATCCTGTCCCTACCAGGGGCTGAGGGTGAATCAGAAGGCAAGCTTAAGCTGTTTCTGTTTTCTTCTCTTTCTTTGGCCCCAGGCCCTGGGATCTGAATTCTCTGAGGGAGAGCAGCCACTTGAAGTGGGCCCATCTCCCTTTCCTTTAGGGAATTATCTCCTTCACTTGATTTCTTCCTTTGTCTCTCTAACCATCTTAACTCCACCCTTGCCTGGTCTGCACTGACAATTGTAAATGCCTGGCGCTGTCTCTAATGAGCTACTTAGAGTGAGAGAAAAAAGAAAAAAAAAATGAAAGGAGTCCCCTTTTCAGAGCCACTCCCCAGCCCCCCAGTTTTGCCAGTTGACTGGAGTTGGTACCCAGTTCTGTGTGCCCTTTTCTTGGGACACAGCCCTTTTCCAGTATTCTGAGCTCAGCTGACTCCAAAAGTTTCTGTTTTTATTTATTATTTTTTTTTCCATCAGCCTTGCCTCCTTTTGCCAGGAGAGACCTCAGGGTTCCTTTCCTGCTTGCTCTGGGTTTATCTGTGCTCATAGCTTATATACCGTTGTCCAAATTTGTTAATTAAAACTGCCATTGGAGCTTGGTTGAATTATCTTCCCTTGCTCCCAGCAGATATCACTTCTTTTTCCCTCAAAGAAGTGTTCCAACTCAGCCTGCCATGTCGCTGGGTGAGGGGCACCAATTCCACAGTTTGGGGAGCTTTCCTTAAAGTTCTATGCTGCAATCTCAGCCATTCCACCCATTCCAGACTGGTGTACAATGTGTGTCCAGTCATGGATGTCCCCCCAACAGTTGTTCCACACTATTTTCCAGTTATTCCTGGCTATTTACTAGTTGCTGTAGGGGACTAACTAAATTCCACACCTCCTTATGCCACCATCTTGTCCTGATTCTCCTTTGCCCCTTTATTTTACTTTTAACTTTTTATTTTGAAATACATTCAAACTTATAGGATGGATACAAAAATAATACAAAACCTATACAGAGAACTCTAGTATATCCCTATCCTCACTGCCCAGACACCTAGATTGACCTATTTAACATTTGCCATATCATTCTTTCTTCTGTCTTTCTATCATCTATCCATCCATTCACCCATCTATCCATTTTCTAAATTATTGAGTGTAGGTGGAATTCATCATGAACACTTAATAATGCTATGTACATTTCCTATGAGCAAGAATATTCACTTATGTCGTCAACTTAGCTATAGTTATCAAGCTCAAGAAACTTAACATTAAAAAGATGTACCAATATTTTCATATGTCCCAATAATGTCTTCTGAGCCTTTCTCCTCCTAGTTCAATCCTGTCCGGAATCAATATCATTGTATTTAACTGTTGTTGTCTCTAGGGAAAATATATGCAACATAAACTTTCCCATCTCAACAATTCCCAAGCAAGGGAATAATCACATTCACAGTGCTGCAGTACCCTCACCACCTTCCATTACTAAAACTTTCACATCTCCCCAAAATAAAAACCCTACCCTTATTATATATTAATTGACCCTTACCTCCTCCCCCACCCCTGGCAACCTGTACTATAATTTATGTCTCTATGAGCTTGCATATTTTCCAATATATCCCATATAACATCTTCCATTAGTGTGGTATATTTGTTGCAATTGACGGAAGAAAAGTTTTAAAATTGTACTATTAACTGTAGTCCATGCTTTACTTTAGGGTTCACTTTTTGTGTGGTACAATCCTATGGATTTTTAAAAAAAATTATGCTAGTAATAGACTCTCTCTGTCTCTCTCTCTCTCTCTCTCTCTCTCTATATATATATATATATATATATATATATATGTATACATATATATATATAACCTAAAATGTCCTGCTTTTAACCACATTCAAATATATAATTCAATGCTGTTAATTATGTTCACAATGTTGTATTACCTCATCCATTACCAAAACATTTCCAGCATTCCAAATAGGAACCCCGTACATTTTAAGCCTTTACTTCTCATTGCCTATCCCCACCCTGTCCCCTAGTAACCTGTATTCTAGATACTGACCCTGTAAGCTTGCTTATTCTAATTGTTTCAAATCAGTGAGATCATAAAATATTTGTCCTTTTGTGTCTGGCTTATTTCAAGCAACATGATATCTTCATGGTTCATCCATGTCGTCCTATGTATCGGGACTTCATTCTTTTTTTTTTTTTTTTTTTGGCACAGTCAGCTTTATTAGAACTCTGCAAACTCATCAAAATTTTCATATCAACATCGTTCTAGGTAGAATTTGAGAGTTGATATATGCATTCATATACATAAATTATGAAATTTGAGGATTTTTTCCTGATGATAATTACTATTATAATGAGGTAAACTCTTTTAAAAAAAATGAAATAAAATACATAAAAAGGTCAGACAACACCACCAATGCCAAGAATCCCATACCCCTCCCCTATATCCCCTTTTTATAGACATTTAGCTTTGGCATATTGCCTTTGTTACAATTAATGGAAGCATATTACAATGTTACTGTTAATTATAGACTCAAGTTTGCATTGATTGTATTTTTTCCCCAATACCATCCCATTTTCAACACCTTGTAAAGTTGACATTCATTTGTTCTCCCTCATGTAAAAAACATTCCTGTATTTATACATTTAATCACAGTCATTGACCATTCTCGGTTTCACTAAGTTTTACAGTCCCAGTCTTTATTGTCTGTCTTTCCTTCTGGTGTCATACCTACCCCTAACCTTCCTCTTTCAACCATACTCACAGTCATCTTTGTTCAGTGTACCTACAGTATTGTGTTACCATCACACATTATTGTGTTATCCATTTCTGGATCTATACAATCAATCCTATTGAACATTCTATACTCCTTCAGCATCAAGTGGCCAATCTCTACCCTCTTTCTATCTCCTGATATCTTCATTTCTGACTAATTTCCCTCAATGTAATGTCTACTGTCTACCGTTTTGTCTTTCGGATGTTATATGTCATATTTTATTTTCTCTCTCTTTTTACCCTTACTGATAGTCTTCATTTCTACACTCTTCTCTGAACCTCTCTCTCCTGTCTTTTCCTATCTGCCTGTAGTGCTCCCTTTAGTATTTCTTATAGAGCAGGAATCTTGTTCATGAATTCTCTCAGTGTCTGTTTATCTGTAAATATTTTAAACTCTCAATTTTGAAGGACAGTTTTTCTGGATATAGGATTCTTGGTTGGTGGTTTTTCTCTTTCAGTTTCTTGAATATCATACCACTACCTTCTCTCTCCATGGTTTCTACTGAGAAATCCACACATGGTCTTATCAAGCTTCACTTGTATGTGATGGATTGCTTTTCTCTTGCTGCTTTCAGAATTCTCTTTGTCTTTGACATGCTTTCTTGTTGGTTGTCTTTGATCTCTACCTGTTCTTTGTTTCTCTCACTGGCCAGTTGTCAGATTGGCTCTGCTCCCCAGTCTTCCCCCCAAAATCAGGCGCCCACAGTGGCCTGACACAGGGATAGGAGGTAGGTACTGGGCACCCCAGCAAGTTCACTGTGTGTTGTAAAACAAATCTGCTGGCTTCCAGTGGTACTGTTTTTTGCTGGCCATCAAGACCTGGGTTATTTTTTTGTACCCTGCTTTAACAATTGAGTTGTCTGTATTTCTCAGCCAAAACAGAGCCAGGTTTCCATGCAGGTTGTGTAGACCAGTTCCTATGGTCCTAAGAAAAGGTCTGGAGCATCTTTTTAAAAGAAATATGAAAGTTAAACAACATGCTCTTAAACAATCATTGGGTCAAAGGAGAAATTGCAAGAGAAATCAGTAAATATTTTGAGATGAATGAAAACAAGAACACAGTGTATCAAAACTTATGCAATGCCAGAGTAATTTGGACAGAGAATAAAAATATATATGCAGGGCCCCTCTGAGGAGCTGGGGGAAGGTGCAGAGGTCTTGGACTTCCTCACCTGGATTGTTGCTGATGTTCTCACAAACGTTGAAGCCTGATGGTTTGGTATGCCAAGCCCTCTATTTGGGCTTACCCTTGTGAAGCTCATTACTGCAAAGGAGAGGTTAAACCTGCTTTATGATTGTGCCTAGGAGTCTCCTCCTGGGTGCCTCTTTGTTGTCAGATGTGGCTCCGTCTCTCTAGATAGGCCAACTTGGCAGGTGAATTCGCTGCCCTCCCCACTGCATGGGACCTGACACCCAGGGGTGTGAGTCTCCCTGGCAACACAGGATATGACTCCCAGGGATTCACCTGGACCCAGCATCGTGGGATGGAGAACTTCTTGACCAGGAGGGGAATGTGAAATGAAGCAAAATGGAGTTTTGGTGGCTGGGAGATTTCAAATGGAGCCGAGAGGTCACTCTGGTGGGCATTGTTGCGCACTATATAGATAACCCTTTTTAGGTTTTAATGTGTTGAAATAGCTAGAAGTAAATACCTGAAACTATCAAATTGCAACCCAGGACCCTTGACTCTTGAGGATGATTGTATAACAATGAAGCTTACAGGGGGTGACAGTGTGATTGTGAAAACCTTGTGGCTCACACTCTCTTTGTCCAGTGTATGGATAGATGAGTGGAAAAATGGGAACAAAAACTAAATGAAAAATAGGGTGGGGTGGGGTGGATGATTTGGGTGTTCTTTTTTACTTTTATTTTTTGTCCTTGTTTTTGGTCTTTCTGGTGTAAGGAAAGTGTTCAAGAGATAGATTGGGGTGATGGGTGCACAACTATATGATGGTGCTGTGAACAGCTGATTGTACACCATTGATGATTGTATGGTATGTGAATATATCTCAATAAAATTGAATTAAAAATAAAAAAAAATTGCCTAGTATAAACTAACAGGATTATTTGCTCCTCTGTAAACAACCAGCTCAACATTTTTAAGGTACCCACTGCAGGTGAAATGATGACATGTAAGATGAAAGCCTACCTTCCTCCAATAAAAGGGCTTCTTTTAAAAATAATGGAATGAAATGTCCATAAAAACAAAAAAATTATGGGATGCAGTGATGAGAGGGAAATTTAAAGCCCTAAATGCCTACATTAAAAAGGAGGAAAGAGCTAAAACCAATGACCCAACTGCACAACTGGAGAAATTGGAGAAAGAACAGCAAACTAATCCCAAAGCAAGCAGAAGAAAAATAACAAAGATTAGAGTAGAAATCAAAGAAATGGAGAATAAAAAAACAATAGAGGGAATTAATAAAGCCAAAAGTTGGTAATTTGAGCAGATCAATAAAATCGACAAACCCTTAGCTAGACTGACAAAGACAAAAAGAAAGAAGCTACAGATAAATAAAATGAGAAACAAGAGGTAGGGTATTACCACAGTCCCTGAAGAATAAAAATGATCATAGGTGGTTACTACGAACAACTGTGTGCCCACAAGTGAGACAGCTTAGATGAAATGGACAACTTCCTAAACACACATGAACAACCTACACTGATTGAAGAAGAAATTGAAGACTTCAATAAACAAATCACAAGTACAGAGATCAAATCAGTCTTCAAAAACCTACCAACAAAAGCCCAGGGCCAGATGGCTTCACAGCGAGTTTTACTAACCATTCCAAGAAGAATTAATACAATTCCTGCTCAAACTCTTCCAAAAAAATTGAAGAAGAGGGAACACTACCTAACTCATTCTGTGTAGCCAATATTATCCTAATACCAAAGCTGGATAAATATACTACAAGAAAAGGAAATTTCAGACCAGTCTCTCTAATGAATATAGATTCAAAAATCCTCAACAAAATACTCACAAATAGAATCCAACAGCATAATAAAAGAATTATACCTTATGACCAAGTGGGTTTTATCCCAGGTATGCAAGCGTGGTTCAACACAAGAAAATCGATTAATGTAAAACACCACATTAACAAATTAAACAGGAAAAACCACATGATCATCTCAATTGACACAGAAAAGGCATTTGACAAAATTCAGCATCCTTTCATGATGAAAACACTTCAAAAAGTAGGCATAGCAAGAAACTTCCTCAACATGATAAGGGGCATATATGAAAAACCCAAGCTAGCATCATATTGAATGGTGAGAAACTGAAAGCTTTCCCTGTAAGATTGGGAACAGGACAGGGATGCCCACTGTCACCACTACTATTCAACATTGTGCTAGAAGTTCTAGCTAAAGCTGTTAGGCAAGAAAAAGAAATAAAATGCATCCAAATCAGAAAGGAAGAAGTGAAACAGTCACTGCAGATTACATGATCCAATATTTAGAAAATCCAGAGAAAATGACAGCAAAGCCACTTGAGCTAATAAGCAAGTTCAGCAAAGTGGCAGAATACAAGATCAATGCAGAAAAAATCAGTGATGTTTCTATGTATAGTAATGAGCTATCCAAGTAGGTAATCAAGAAAATAATTCCATTTACAATAGCACCTAAAAGAATCAAATATCTAGGAATAAACCGAACCAAGGATGTAAAGGATTTGTGCACAGAAAACTACAAAACACTGGTACAAGAAATCAAATAAGACCTGAATAAATGGAAAGACATTCCATGCTCATGGATTGGAAAGCTAAATATCATTAAGATGTCAATTCTACCCAAATTGACTTACCGAGTCAATGCAGTACCAATCAAATTTCCAATAGACTACTTTGCAGGAATGGAGAAGATAATTATCAGTTTTATTTGGAAGGTAAGGGGCCTGGAATAGCCAAAAACATCTTGAAAAAGAATGAAGTGGGAGATATCACACTTCCTGACTTTAAAACGTATTATAAAGCCACAGTGGTCAAAACAGCATGGTACTGGCATAAAGATAGACATATGGATCAATGGAATTGAATTGAGAGCTCAGAAATAGACCCTCAGATTTTTAAATAAGATTCCCAAGCCCACTCAACTGGGACAGAAAAGTCTCTTCAATAAATAGTGTTGGGAGAACACAATATCCATAACCAAAAGAATGAAAGAGGACCCCTATTTCACACCTTATACAAAAATTGACTCAAAATGGATCAAAGACCTAAATATAAGAATCAGTACCATAAAACCCCTAGAAAAAAAATGTACAGAAACATCTTCAAGATCTAGCAATAGGCAGTAGTTTCTTAGACTTTACACCCAAAGCACAAGCAATGAAAGAAAAAAACAGATAAATGGACTTCGTCAAAATCAAATACTTCGGTGTTTCAAAGGAGTTTGTCAAAAGGGTGAAAAAGCAACTGACACAATGGGAGAAAATATTTGGAAACCACATATCTGATCAGGGTTTGCTATCCAGTATATATTAAAAAAATCCTACAACTCAACAATAAAAGATAAACAATGCAATATAAAATGGGCAAAGGACATGAATAGCTATTTCTCCAAAGGGGAAATACAGATGGCTAAGAGGCATGTGAAAAGATGCTCAGCTTCAGTAGCTATTAGGGAAATGCAGATCAAAATGACAATGAGATACCATCTCATACCTACTAGAATGGTTGATATTAAGCAAACAGGCAACTACAGGTGTTGGAGAGGATGTGGAGAAATTGGAACACTTATTCAGTTTTGGTGGGAATGTAAAATGTTATAGCCGCAGCGGAGGATGGTTTGGCAGGTCCTCAGGAAGCTAAGTATAGAGTTGGCTCGTGTCTTGGCAATCCCGCTACTTGGATATACCATGAAGATCTGAAAGTAGGCAGGGATGTGAGCAGATATTTGTACACCAATGTTCATAGCAGCATTATTCACAATTGCCAAAAGATGGAAATACCCCAAATGTCCATTAAAAGATAAATGGATAAAAAAATGTGGCATATACAAATGAAGGAATATTGTTCAGCAGTAAGAAGGAAGTCCTGAAACATGCGACAATATGGATGAACTCTGAAGACATTATGTTAAGTAAAATAAGTCAGACACAAAAGGACAAGTATTTTATTATCTCACTGATATGAACTAATTATAATATGTAAACTCATAGACATAAAATATAGAATATAGACTACTTGGAGATAGAATGAGGCTAAAGAATGGGGAGAAGTTGCTTAATATGTGCAGAATGTTCAATTATGGTGAACTTAAATGTTTGGAAATGGACAGAGGTGGTGGTAGCATGTTATTGTGAGAATAATTAACAGTGCTGAGTGGTATGTGAGTGTGGTGGAAAGGGGGGAAGTTTAGAGTCATCATGTATGTCACCAAAAGGAAAATTGGAGGTTAAAACATGGGAATGTGTAACACAGAGAATCTTGTATTGGACAATGTCCGTGATTAATTATACAAATATAAAAAAGTTCTTTCATGAACTAGAGCAGGTTTTGACAGTTATAAGGAGTTAATAATAAAGGGGTATAAGGGAAAAAATGTACCTATTGCAAGCTATGGACTATAGTTAACAGTAATATTTTAATACTATTTCATCAACAGTAACAGATGTACCATATCAACATTATGGGTCAATAATATGAGGGGATAAGGAGTATGGGAAGGTTAGAGTTTTCTTTTTTCTTTTTATTTATTTTCTGGAGTAATGAAAATGTTCTAAATTTTATCATGGGGCTGTATGCACAGCCATGAGATGATACGGTGAACCAGTGATTGTATACTTCAGATGGTTTTCTGTGTTGTGTGAATATATTTTAATAAAATTGCATTAAAAAAATCCAGCATCCCTTCTTGATAAAAACATTTTGAAAGATAGGAACAGAAGGAAACTTTCTCAACATGATAAAAGGCATATATGAAAAACCCACAGCTAACATTGTGGTCAATGATGAAAGACTGAAAGCTTTCCCGCTGAGATAGGAACAAGACAAGGATGCTGTGCCAGTTTGTATATATTATGTCCCCCATAAAAAGCCATATTCTTTAATGCAGTCTTGTGGGGGCAGACATATTAGTGATGATTAAGTTGGAACCTTTGGATTAGGTTGTGTCCATGGAGATGTGATCCACCCAACTGTAGGTGATAACTCTGATTAGATAATTTCCATGGAGGTATGCCCCCGCCCGTTCAACGTGGCCCTTGATTAGTTCACTGGAGCTCTATAAAAGCTCAGACAGAAGGAGCTCACAGCCAGCTGTAGCCTGAGACAGACATTTTGAAGACGGCTATTGGAAGCTGATGCAGACATTTTGGAGACGGAATGAGTGAGCTTGCTACAGCCAAGAGGGACACTTTGAAGAACACGCAGGAGATGAGAGAGGAGTTGCAGCTTACAGAGACATTTTGGAGATGGCCTTTGAAAGCAGACTTTTGCTGCGGAGGAGCTAAGAGAGGACAAATGCCCCAAGAGAAACTAAGAGTGACATTTTTGAGGGGCCTAGAGAGGAACGTTTTGAAACCAGAACTCTGGAGCAGATGCCAGCCACGTGCCTTCCCAGCTAGAAGAGGTTTTCCGGATGCTATTGGCCATCCTCCAGTGAAGGTACCGCCTTACCTTGGACACTTTATGGCCTTAAGACTGTAACTTTGTAACCAAATAAACCCCCTTTATAAAAGCCAATCCATTTCTAGTGTTTTGCATTCTTGCAGCATTAGCAAACCAGAACAGATGCCCACTGTCACCACTGTCATTCAACATTGTGCTAGAAGTTCCAGCTGGAGCAGCTAGACAAGAAAGTAAAAGGCATCCAGATTGGAAAGGAAGAAGTAAAACTCACTATTTTCACATGATGTAATCCTATACCTAGAAAGTCCTGAAAAATCTAAAACAAAGCTACTAGACCTAATAAACGAATTCAGAAAAGTGGTAGTCTACAAGATTAACAAACAAAAATGAGTAGTGTCTATACACTAGTAATGATCAATCTGAGGAGGAAATCGGGAAAACAATTCCATTTACAATAGCAACCAAAAGAATCAAATACCTAGGAATAAACTTAACCAAGGATGTAAAGGACCTGTCTTCAGAAAACTACAAAGCATTGCTAGAAGAAATCAAAGTAGACCTAAATAAGTGGAAGGACATTCCATATTCATGGATTGGAAGACTAAATATTGTTAAGATGTCAATTCTACCCAAATTGATTTAAAGATTTAATGTAATCCCATTCAAAATTCTAACAGCCTTCTCCACAGAAACAGAAAATACAACTATCAAATTTATTTGGAAGGGTAACGGACCTCAAATAGCAAAAAAATCTTGAAAAAAAATTAAGTTGAAAGACTCTCATTTCCTGACTTCAAAGCATATTACAAATCTACAGTGGTAAAAATAGCATGATATTGTCATAGGCATATTGGTCAATGGAATAAAATTAAGAGTTCAGAAATAGGTTCTCACAACCTTGGTCATTTGATTTTTGACAAGACTGCCAGGGTCATCCAACTGAGTTGGAACAGCCTCTTCAACAAATGGTGCTGGGAGAACTGGATATCCATATCCAAAAGAATGAAAGAGATCCTCTATCTCACACCTTATACAAAAATTAACTCAACATGTATCAAAGACTAAATAAAAGTCATCACCATAAAACTCATATAAGAAAATGTAGGGAAGCATCTTAAAAATATTGTGGTAGGAGGTGGTTTCTTAGATTTTACACCCAAAGCACAAGCAATGAAAGCAAAAATAAATAGGAACTTTTCAAAATGAATACTTTTGTGCTTTAAAGGACTTTGTCAAGAGGGTGAAAAGACAGCCAACTCAATGGGAAAAAAATATTTGGAAACTACGTATCTGTTAAAATCCAGGATGTTTAGAGATCCACAACTCAATGATAAAAAGACAAACAATCCATTTTAAAAATGGGCAAAAGACATGACTAGACATTTTTCCTAAGAAGACATACAAATGGCTAAAAAGCACATGAAAAGATGCTCAACATCAATAGCTATTAGGGAAATGCAAATCAAAACCACAACGAGATATCATTTCACACCTACTAGAATGACCACTATTAAAACAGAAAGCTCCAAGTGTTGGAGTGAATATAGAGAAAAAGGAACACTTATTCACTTTTGGTGGGAATGTAGATTGGTACAGCTGCTATGGAAAACAATTTGGCAGTTCCTCAGGAAGCTAAGTATAGAACTGCCATATGATCCAGTGCTGCCTTTATTAGGTATATACAGAGAAGAACTGAAAGCAGGGATGTGAACAGACATTTGTATACCAATGTTTCTAGTGGCATTCTTTAAAGTGCCAAAAAATGGAAACAACCCCGTGTCCCTCAACTGAGGAATGGATAAACAAAATGTGGTATGTACATATAATGGAATATTATACAGCTGTTCTAGTTTGCTAATGCTGCTGTTTTGCAAAACAACAGAAATGGATTGGCTTTTTAAAAGGGGGTTTATTTGGTTACACAGTTACAGTCTGAAGGCCATAAAGTGTCCAAGGTAAGGCATCAACAATTGGGTACCTTCATCGAAGGAAGGCCAGTGGCATCCAGGAAAACTTCTCTAAGCTGGGAAGCCATGTGGTTGGCATTTGCTGATCCCAGGTTGTATTCTAGCTCCCCTCTCAGTTCCTTTGGGTTCTTCAAAATGTTGCTCTTGGGGTGTTTGTCCTCTCTCTTAGCTTCTCCGGAGCAAAAGTCTGCTTTCAATAGCCATCTTCAAAATGTCTCAGTTGCTCTCTAGAATGTCACTCACAGCTGTTCTTTATATGGCTCCAGTGATTTAATTCAGACCCATCTTGAATGGGTGGGTAAACACCTCCATGGAAATTACCCAATCAAAGGTCTTGCCCATAGTTGATTGAGTCACATCTCCATGGAAACACTCAACCAAAGGATTCCAACCTAATCAACACTAATATGTCTGCTCCCACGAGATTGCGTCAAAGAACACGGTGTTTTGGGGGACATAATACATCCAAACCAGCACAGCAGCTGTAAGAAGAAATGGAGCTATGATACATGTGACTACGTGGGTGAACCTTGAGAGCATTATGTTGAGTGAAATAAGTCAGACACAAAAGGACAAATGTTGGATGACCTCACTACTATGAACATAACCAGCAAACTCATGGTGTTAGTATCTAGAACATAGGTCACCAGAAGACAGAATGAGGGCAGAGAATGGGGAGTTGATGCTTAATTTATGCAGAATATATAATAAGGTTGTTTGGAAATGGATGGAGGTGATGGTAGTAGCACATTATAATGAGTGTAATTAACAGCAATGATACATGGGTCCACTTGTTGTTGAAAGGGGAAGTTAGGATTGTGTATGTCACTAGAAGGAAAGCCAGAGGATGAAACATGGGACTGTATAACATAGTGAATCCTTTTGAGGGGATAAATCTTCTAGTATTGATTGTGGTGGTGAATGCACAACTCTGTGAGTATACTAGAAAATATTGATTGTACACTTTAGATGGATTGTATAGTATGTGAATTTGTCTCAAAGAACTGCTTTTAAAAAAATCAATTGGTCATAATTATATGGTTAATTTCTGGACTGTCAATTCTATTCCATTGGTCTGTATGGTGCATGTGCCAGTATCACACTGTTTTGATTGCTGTAGCTTTGTAGTAAATTTTGAAATCAGGAAATGTGAGTCCTCCAATTTGTTATTCTTTTTCCATATTGTTTTGGCTATTTGAGGCCTTTGCAATTACATATAAATTGGGGACTGGCTTTTCTATTTCTGTCAGAAGTGTTTTTCGAAGTTTGGTAGTGATTGCATTGAATGTGTATACCTTTTTGTGTAGTATTTCTATTTTAGCAATATTAAGTTTTCCAATCCATGAACAAGTATGTTTTAACATTTATTTAGATCTTCCTAAATTTCTTTCAACAGTATTTTGTAGTTTTCAGTGTACAAGTCCTTCACCTACTTGGTTAAAGTTATTTTTGGATGCTAAATTTTGTTTTTTGGATGCTATTTATTACAAATGATATTTTCTTAATATCCTTTTTAAATTTGTTGCTGATATGTAGAAACATTGATTTTTATGTGTTGATCTTGTACCCTGACACTTTGCTGAATTCCTTTTTAAATTTATTAGGTGTGTGTTTGTGTGTGTGTGTATGTGTGTATTCTTTGGGATTTTATTTATAGAGAATCATGTTATCTTCCAGTAGATACAATTTACTTCTTCCTTTCCAGTTGGAAGTCTTTTATTTCTTTCTCTTGCATAATTGCTCTGGCTGGAACTTCCAGTCCAACATTGAATAGCAGTGGTGAAAGCATGCATCCTTGTCTTATTCATGATCTTAGGAGGAATGTTTCAGTCTTTTACCATTGAGTATGATGTTAGCTGTGGGTTTTTCTTAAATTCTCTTTATCCTGTTGAGGAAGTTTCCTTCTATCCATAGCTTTCTGAGTGCTTTTTATCAAGAAATCATGCTGGATTTTATCAAGAAATCAAGCTTGCTTTCTCTGTATCAATTTAAATGATCATGTGTTTTTTTTCTCCCTTCATTCTGTCAATATAATGAATTTTACACTGATTTCCTTTCTTATGTTGAACTACTTAGACATGTTGTACTATATTTTTATATATTGCTGGATTTGATTTGCTAATATCATTTAAGGATTTTTCTATCTTTGTTCATGAGGGGTATTGGTCTGTGGTTTTTCCTTGTAATGTCTTTGTCATATTTTAGTATCTGGGCTATGCTTTTCTCATAAAATGAATTCAGATGTATTCTTAAATAAAATCTGTAAGGTTGATGTTATTCCTTCCTTAAATTATTCATTGAATTTACCAGTGAAGCAATCTTGGCCTTGAGTTTTCCTTGTGGGAATTTTTTAAATTAAAATTTCTACTTTTTAATGGATAATAGGGAGATTGAGATTTTCTATTTTTTGTTATTTCAGCTTTGGTGCATTGTGTTTTTCAAGGAATTTAACAATTTCACTTATGTTGTCAAAATTTCATCAGCATTAATTGTTAATTTTCTTATTACCCATTTAATTTCTTGAGGATCAGTAAAGCAGCCACTGTTTGAGTTCTCATACTGCAAATGTCTTAGTCATTATTGCTAGAGTTTTATGAAGTTTATGAATCAATTAACCAAGTTTTGGCTTCGTATTTTTTTTTGCAAGTTTATTTTCCTATTTTATTTATGTCTTCTTATTTTCTTCTACTTTCTTTAGGTTTAGTTTGCTCTCTTTTTCTAGCTTCTTTGGGTAGAAGGGTAGGTGATTGATTTTAGATCTTCTTTTCTAATATAAGCATTTAAAGCTCTCCCTGTAAACTTTAAATGCATTACACAAATTTTGACATGTTGTGTTTTCATTATCATTTAATTTAAAATATTTTAAATGTTCCTTATATCTCATTTGACCCATGGATTATTTAGAAGTGTTGCTGGATTTTTTAATATTTGAGGATTTTCTAGCTACTTTAGTGTTATGACTTCCTGACTTAAATTTGTTGTGATCAGAGACCAACTTTAAAATTTATTAGAACTTGTTTTATTTCTTACTATATGGTTTAATTTGGTGAACTTTCCACGTCTACATGAAAATAATGTGCCTTCTTCAGATGTTGGTTGTAGTAGTGTTCTGTAAATGTCAGTTAGGTCAAATTGGTTGGTAGTATTTTTAAACACTTCAAAGTTACTGTTTTTGTTTTGTTTTGTTTTGTTGTTTTTGAGGTAACACAAGGGAGTAGGTTGCAGATAAAACTCATACAAATCAGAGAACTTACCCACTATCAAGTTTTGTTTTAATTTCAAAGATAGAGTAAGTAAGCAATCAAAAGGCTCAGACAAAGCAAGAAGAGGAGGTCAGAAACATTGATTACAGTTCCCCAGATATCTTCCTTTGTTGGACATATACTTTGTGGCCCAGAGTAATAAATGAGGTCTCCAAGTGAGTTTTTGCAGGGCTGTTTCACACACAAGAAAAGAACATTTGAGTTATAAAACACCTGTATTTGGTATCTCCAGAAAGTTGTCTAATTTATATGACATTTTCCAGGGAGTCATGCCTTTTATAAATCCACAGAATCAATGTTACGTTTACCAAGTCTGTAATAAAGACATGATTAACCAAGAATATATATCCTTTTGAGAAAATTATATATGTAGGCTTCTCTTTCTAGCAAATATCTTTTTTTTTTTAATCAGAGAGAAATGGATGGCTCTTTCTGCCCCATCTGTCAGTTATGTCTTTATATTTCAAAACCTCTCTTGTAAACAGAATATTGTTGGCTCTTGCTTTCATGTCTAGTAAGACAACCTCTGTCTTTTAATTGGAGTTTTTGGTCCATTACGTTTAGTTTACTTGTTGATATGGAATGGTGTAAGTTATCATCATTTTGTCTTTTTTTCTGTCCTTTTTTATTCTTTGTGGTATTTTGGTCCTTCCTTTCCTGCATTTTTATTTTTAATGATTTCTTTAGAGATTATAAAATATATCCTTATCACTGTTTACCTTGAATTAATATTATAGCTCTTCACATATAATGTAAGTAATTTAAAATTGTATAATCTCACTGACAACCCATCCCATCCTTTGTTCTGATGTTGACATATTTTACTTTTATATATATGTTATAATCCCACAGTACATTGTTATTTTTGCTTTAAACTGGCATTGTCTTATAAATAATTTTTTAAGGTAAAAATAATCATTTGTACTTACCAACATATTTACTGTTCCCATGCTCTTTATTCCTTCCTATAGATCTGAATTCCCATCTGTTATTATTTCCCTTCTGCCCAAAGAACTATATTTAGCATTTCTTAAAGTGCTGTCAAGTGCAACAAATTCTCTAACTTTTGTTTATCTGAAAAAATGTCTTTCTTTTGCTTTCATTATTTGAAGAATACTTTCACTGGATATAAACTTTAAAGGGTGACAATTTTCTTTTCTTTTGGTCCTTTAAACCTCTTGTTATAATGTCTTCTGGCTTCCATTATTTCTTATGAGAAATTAGTCATTATTGTTATCATGAATCCTCTAAATGGAATATGTCTTTTTTCCCCAGCTGCTTTTAAGATTTTCTCTTTATTTTTGGTTTTCAGCAGTTTGACTATTATCTGCCTTGGTGTTGTTTCCTTTACTTTTACCTTCCTTGAGTTTTCATTAGCTTCTTGGATTTCTGGGTTGATAAATTTAATAAAATTAGGAAACTTAGGGTCATTATTTATTTAAGTATTTTCCACCCCATTCGCTCTCTACTCTCCTTCTGGGCCTTCAGTTATATATATTAGATCACTCAACATTGTCCCACAAGTCATTGAGACTCTCTTTTCTCTGTTTACTTTACTTTGGATAACTTCTATTGAACTGCCTTCAAGATCACTAATCTTTTCTTCTGCTGCTCATATGCTGTTAATCCTATCCGGTGAATGTTTCTTAATCCAGATATATTGATGTATAAATGCATAACATTCACCAATTTTAAGGATTCAATTCACTGAGTTTTGACAAATGTATAAGTCTATGTAATCACTACAAAACATGAAATAGAACACTTTCATTATCCCCAAATGTTCTTTTATTTTCCTTTGCAGCCAATACCTTCTTCAACTCCCATCCCCTGGCCACAACTATTCTTCTTTCTGCCACTAAAAAATTGCATTACAGATTTTTTTATAAATGGAATCATAAAATCTGGCTCTTTTTCATTTAGCATAGTGCTTGTGAGTATTCTTCATGTTGTTGCATATATCAGTAGATTATTCATTTTAACTGCAAGTAGTATTCCATTTTCTAGATATAGCACAATTTGCTTATCCATTTATCAGTTGATGGATACTTGATCTGTTTCCAAGTTTTGGCTATTAAGAATAATGCTGCTATGAACATTCACATACAAGTCTTTGTGTAAAAATTTTTTTTTCCTTTCTCCTGGGGAAATACTTATGGATGGGTCATATAATGTGGTAAACAGAATTCTAAGAATGACCCATAATAACCATCCCCGTTATATAATTTCCTCTCCTTTGAGTGAATATGATCTCATTCCCATGATTGTTATAGTATATGGCAAAAGGGTAATTATCCAGTGGCCTAATCTAGTCACACAAGCACTTTAAAAGTAGCAAATTTTCTCTGACTGGTGGCATCAAAAAGGGTTAAAAAATTCAAAGCATTAAAATGATTCTACTCACTGTTGCTGGTTTGAAGATGAAGTGACCAGGTGAGAAGAAATGTAGGCAGCTGTAAGGAACTGAGAGAGGACCCCAGCTGACAGCCAGCAGGGCAATGGGGACTCAGTCCTAGAGCTGCAGGAACTGATTTTTGCCAACAACCTGAATGAGACTGAAAAGTGTATTGTTCCCCAGAACTTGCACATAGGAGCCTAGCTGGCTGACATCTGATATCAGCCTTATGAAACCCTAAGTACAGAACCCAGTCAAGGTCATCAGACTTCTGACCTATAGAACTGTGAGCAAATGAATTGGTGTTGTTTTAAGTTGTTCAATTTGTGGTTATTTCTATGCAAAAATAAAAATTAATACATATTATAAGTGTATTTTTAAACTTAATAAAAAACTGCCAAACTTTTTTTTTGTTTTTTTGTTTTTTTTGCTTTCTCACTAACTATGTATGAGAGTTCCAGTTGCTCCACATCCTTGCCAACACTTGGTATTGGAAATATTTTCTAATTTGCTAAGTTTTGTTTGTAAGTTTTGATTCTTTGTTCTTGAGAGATAGTGGCTTGTAACTTTTTTTTTCTTGAAATACCCTTGACAGGTTTTGGTGTCATGGTTATGCTGGCTTTATAGAATAAACTGAAAAGTATTTCATCTTTTTTGTGTAAGATTGTATTATTTCTTCCTTAAATGTCTGGTAACTTTGACCAGTGAAGACCCCTGGTCCTAGAGTTTTCTTTATGGAAAAGTCTTTAATGATGGAGTAATTTTCTTTGAAATATGTGGGATTATTCAGATTTTATATTTCTTTTTGCATTAGTTTTCTAACAGGATGTTTTTCAAGGTATTTTATCCATTTCCTCAACATTTTAAAATTTATTGGCATTAAGTCTTTTAATGTCCATAGCATCTATAGTAATGACCTTTTTTATTCCTGATATTTGTAATTTATGTCTTTGCTTTTTTGTTTTCTTGATCTGTCTTGCTAGGTTTTATCAACTTTGTTATTCTTTTCAAACAATCAACTTTCAGCCTTGTTTTTTGTCTCTATTGTTCATCTTTCATTGATTTAATTCATTCTACTCATTCTTTTGTTCCTTCTACTTTCTTTGGATTTTATATGCTCTTATTAATCTACCTTCATATTGTAGAAGCAGATCATTGATTTTATAGTTTTCTTCTTTTCTAATATATATATATTTGAAGCAGTGTATTGCCCTCTAAGCACTGCATGAACTGCACCAAGAAATTTTGATATATTGTAATTTCATTATTTTTCAGTCCAAGATATTTTCATATTTACATTTTCATTTCTTCTTTGGCCTGTGGGTTATTAAGAAGTGTGTGGCTTAATTTCTAGACATCTGAGGTTTCTGTGTGTGTGTGTGTCTTTTTATTATTAATGTCTCATTTAATATAATATATCCAGGGAACATTCTCCACATTATTTCAGTCTTTTGAAAAATAAATTTACTGAGACTTGATCTATAACTAAGCATATGGTCAGTTTTGGTAAAGGTTCTGTTTTCACTTGAATGGAATGTATATTCATCAGTTACTTTAAGCAGTGTGCTATAAATGACAGTTAGGTCAAGTTGATTAACCGTTTTGTTCAAATCTTCTATAGCCTTATTTTTTTTTAAATTTATTTTGAAATAAATTCAAACTTACAGGAACAGTTGCAAAAACAATACAAACCCCATACACAGAATTCCAGCATACCCCTCCCCCCTCCCCCGATACCCCAATCCACCAACTTTAACATCCTATCACACCACCATTTCTTTCTTTCCCTCTCTCCCTCCCTCCCTTCCTCCCTCCTTCCCTATCTATCATCCATCATCTATTGCTATCTTCTGAACATGTGAAAGCAAGCTGCACAAATCCTTGAACCGACAATATAATTCACATATACATTTCCCATGAACAAGAACATTCTTTTATGCAATCACATTAAGCACAGCTAAGAAGTTGGGGAAATTGAACATTGACACAAAGCTTACATTCTGTATTTCCTTTTATTTTCTTATGTCCCGACTGTGTCCCTTTGGGCCTCCTCTCCTCCATCCTCAGATCCCATCTAGGATCATCCTTGGTGTTTAATTGTCATTATCTATTTAGACTGTCTTTTTTTTTTTTTTTCCAATTGTGGAAACGTATATACAGTCTAAATCTTCCCATTCCAGCCACTCCCTAGCATTCCATTGGTGGGATTAATCACCTTCAGAATGTTGCAATGCCATCACCTTCCCACCATCCATTACTAAAAATTTCCTTTCACCCCAAACAGAAACCCTACACTCATTTCTTAACTCCCCATTGCCCATTCCCCCACTTCTTGTAACCCATGCTCTACTTTTCATCTCTATGGTCATATTCTCTGATACTTTCTTTGTGTTTACTGTGGGGCTTAAATTTAACATCTTAAATCTATAACAATCTTGTTTTTCTTTGATACCAACTTAACTTCAATAGGACACCTAAACTATGTTCCTATACTCCTCCATTCCCCCACCTTTATGTAGTTCTTGTCAAAAATTACATATTTTACACTGAGTCCAAAACCACTGATTTATCATTACAGTTTATGTATTTTATATCCTGTAGGAAGTAAATAGTGGAGTTACAAATCAAAAATATAGTAGTATTGGTATTTATATTTACCATGTGATCCTTACTGGAAATCTTTATTTCTTCATATGGTTTCAGTCAATTGTTTAGTGTCCCTTCCTTTCAGCCTGCTCAATTCCCTTTCGCATTTCTTATAGGACTGATCTACTGGCAATGAAGTCCCTCCGCTTTTGATTATCCGGGAATGTTTTCATCTCCCCCTCATTTTTACCCTCCAGGTGTTTGTGAATTTTCTAAGTCTCTGATGGTTATTCAATTATATTTGTATTCCACTGTGGTCAGAGAATGTGCTTTGAATAAATTCAGTTTTTTAAAATTTATTGAGGCTTGTTTTATGTCCCAGCATATGGTCTGTTCTGGAGAAAGATCCGTGATCACTGGAGAAGAATGTGTGTCCTGTTGATTTGGGATGTAATGGTCCATATATGTCTGTTAAATTTCTCTCTGTCTCTCTCTCCTTTCTTTGTTTCTCTGTTGGTGGGGCTCCCTTTAGTATCTGAAGTAGAGCAGGTCTTTTCTTAGTAAAATCTCTCAGCATTTGTTGGTGAAAAATTTAAGCTCTCTCAAATTTGAAGGAGAGTTTTGCTGGTAAAGTATTCTTGGTTGGAAATTTTTCTCTCTCAGAATTTTTTTTTTTAATTTTTATTGGGATTGTTCAGATTCCATACAATTATCCAAAGATCCAAAGTGTACAATCAGTTGCCGCTGGTACCCTCTTACAGCTGTGCATCCATCACCACACTTAATTTTTGTTCAATTTTTAGAAACTTTTCATTACTCCAGGCCAGGAATAAAGTGAAAGATGGGGGGAAAAAAAAAAAAGGAAAAGAAAAGGAAACTCGAATCCTCCTGTATCCCTAACCAACCCCCTCAATTACTGACTCATAGTGTTGGTATAGTACATTTGTTACTGTTTATGAAAGAATGTTGAAATACTACAAACTGTAGTATATAGTTTGCAATAGGTATATATTTCTTCCCTATATGTCCCTCTATTGTTAACTTCTAGTTATATTGTCATACATTTGTTCTGGTTCATGGAAGAGTTTTCTAATATTTGTACAGTTAATCATGGATATTGCCCACTATAGGATTCAGTTTTATACATTCCCATCTTTTGACCTCCAACTTTCCTTCTGGTGACATATATGACTCTGAGCTTCCCCTTTCCACCTCATTCACATGCCATTCAGCACTGTTAGTTATTCTCACATCTTGCTACCTACACCTCTGTTTATTTCCAAACATTTAAGTTCCTCCTAGTTGAACATTCTGCTCATACTAAGCAACCACTCCCAATTCTTAAGCTTCGTCCTATATCTTGGTACCTTATATTTCATGTCTGTGAGTTTACATATTATAATTAGTTCTTATCAGTGGGACCCTGCAATATTTGTCCATATGTGTCTGGCTTATTTCACTCAGTATATTACCCTTGAGGTTTTGACATCAACCCATTTTTTTTAAGATGATTTTGTTCACACCCCATACATTCCATCCTAAGTAAACAATTGATGGTTCGCTGTATGGTCACATATTTATGTGTTCACCACCTTCACCACTATCTATATAAGGACATCTACATTTCTTCCACAAGGCAGGAGGGAGCATCAAAGAAGGTAGAGAGGGAAAAGAAAGAGGAAAAAAATGACAGCTAGGAAGTAGCAAAAGGAAAAGTAATCTTAAATTAAAGTAGGGTAAAGAGTAAGACAACACCACCAATGTCAAGTGTCTATCATGCCTCCCCTATCCCCCCTTGTTATCTGTATTTACCTTGGTATATCACCTTTGTTACATTAAAGGAAGCATAATACAATGATTCTGTTAGTTACAGTCTCTAGTTTACATTGATTGCATCACTCCCCCAATGGCTCCCCATTTTTAACACCTTGCAAGGTTGACATTTTCTTGTTGCCCTCGTAAAAGAACATATTTGTATGTTTTATCACAATTGTTGAACACTAGATTTCACCAAGTTACACAGTCCCAGTCTTTATCTTTCCTCCTTTCTTGTGGTGTCTCACATGCTCCCCACCTTCCTCTCTCAACCGTATTCATAGTTACCTTTGTTCAGTGTACTTATATTGTTGTGCTACCATCTCCCAAAATTGTGTTCCAAACCACACACTCCTGTCTTCTATCACCCTGTAGTGCTCCCTTTAGTATTTCCTGTAGGGCAGGTGTTTTGTCCACAAAGTCTCTCATTGTCCGTTTGTCAGAAAATATTTTGAGCTCTCCCTCATATTTGAAGGACAGCTTTGCTGGATACAGGATTCTTGGTTGGTGGTTTTTCTCTTTCAGTATCTTAAATATTTCACACCACTTCCTTCTTGCCTCCATGGTTTCTGCTGAGAGATCTGCACATAGTCTTATTAAGTTTCCTTTGTAAGTGATGGATTGCTTTTCTCTTGCTGCTTTCAGGATTCTCTTTTTGTCTTTGACATTTGATAATCTGATTATTAAGTATCTTGGCGTAGGCCTTTCAGATCTATTCTGTTTGGAGTACGCTGAACTTCTTGGATCTGTAATTTTATGTCTTTCATAAGCGATGGGAAATTTTCATTGATTAGTTCCTCTATTATTGCCTCTACCCCTTTTCCCTTCTCTTCTCCTTCTGGGATACCAATGATACGTAGATTCTTGTATTTTGTTTCATCTTTAAGTTCCCAGAGATGTTGCTCATATTTTTTCTTTCTTTTCTCCATCTGCTCCTTTGCGTGTAGGCTTTCAGGTGTTTTGTTCTGCAGTTCTTGAGTGTTTTCTTCTGCCTCTTGATGTCTGCTGTTGTATGTTTCCATTGTGTCTTTCATCTCTTGTGTTGTGCCTTTCATTTCCTTAGATTCTACTAGTTGTTTTTTTGAGCTTTCAATTTCTGCCGTATATATGCCCAGTGTTTTCGTTACAGCCTCTATCTCTTTTGTGAAATATTCTCTAAAGTTTTTGAATTGATTTAGCATTAGTTGTTTAAATTCCTGTATCTCAGTTGAAGTGTATGTTTGTTCCTTTGACTGGGTCATAGCTTCGTTTTTGTTAGCGTAGGTTGTAGTTTTCTGTTGTCTAGGCATCTGACCTCGTAGGCCACCCCAATCAGGTTTTCCCAGATGAGAACAGGTTCAGGTCACAGAAGGAGGAAATATTCAGTATCTGGTTCCCCTGATGGTTTTTCTTAGAGGATTAATAACACCTGTGCTTTTCTGTTTGGCAGGTGCAGTCTGTCACCGCCTGTGTAAAGGGGTGTGGCCTGTGGCTCTCCTCCCCCAGGCTTTAGGGTCTGGTTCCGGAAAGGCGGGCAGTAAAGCTGGGCCCTTCCCTTTCCTTTGGGAAGCTATGCCCCCTCCAAAGAGGTCACTGCCTATCAGAAAGTTCTTTGTTTCTTTGACTCTGCTGATCAAAGTGTTTTGATTTTAAAATAGCTGAGTCTGTCTTTACTGCAAAGCGCTGCGGGCTGAAAGTGGCTGCAGTTTTCTCCACAGAAAGCAAAACGGACAGAAAAGCTCCCAGGTTCACCTGTCAGCCTCTGGGCTTCTTGTCCTGAGACAGATATGTCCCCCGACTCTCCCAAGGTCAGTTGTCCCCAAAAGCCTCTGTCTGCTCATTGAGGATTCACTGTCTGTATTTAGCAGTTAACATTAAAATCCCAGATGGAGCTGGGCTGCGGTACGCTAGCTTGTTCGGAGAGTGCTGCTCTCTAGCACCGCGTGGCTTCTGTGAGGGAGGGGCTCTCGGCTCTCAGCTCTCAGCGTGGGTCTGCAGTTTTACTTACAGATTTTATGCTGTGATCTCGGGCATTCCTCCCAATTCAGGTTGGTGGATGATGAGTGGGTAGTTATTCCTGGTTATTTACTAGTTTTTTGGTCATTTATGAATTGTTCTCAGGGGGACTAACAGTTTTCCACTTCTCTCTATGCCGCCATGTTTTCTCCCCAAGGCCCTCTCTCAGAATTTTAAATATGTCATGCCACTGCCTTCTCGCCTCCATGGTGGCCGCCGAGTAGTCACTACTTAGTCTTATGTGTTACCTTTGTATGTGGTGAATTGCTTTTCTCTTGCTGCTTTCAGAGCTTGCTCCTTCTCTTCAGCATTTGACAGTCTGATCAGAATATGTCTTGGAGTGGGTTTATTTGGATTTATTCTATTTGGAGTTCACTGGGCATTTATGCTTTGTGTATTTATGTTGTGTAGAAGATTTGGGAAGTTTTCCCCAACAATTTCTTTGAATACTCTTTCTAGACCTTTACCCTTCTCTTCCCCTTCTGGGACACCAATGATTCTTAAATTTGGATGTTTTATTTTATCTATCATATCCCTGAGATCCATTTCAAATTTTTCAATTTTTTCCCCATTCTTTCTTTTGTTCTTTCATTTTCTGTTCAGTGGTCCTCAAGGACGCTGAGTTGTTGTTCAGCTTCCTCTAGCTTGTACTATGAGTATCTAGAGTCTTTTTAATTTGATCAACAGTTTCTTTTATTTCCATAAGATCATCTATTTTTTTATTTCCTCTTGCAAGTTCTTCTTTATGCTCTTCTAGGGTCTTCTTCATGTCCTTTATATCCTGTGCCATGCTCTCATTGTTTGTATTTAGTTCTTTGATTAATTGCTCCAAGTACTATGTCTCTTCTGATCTTTTGATTTGGGTGTTTGGGTTTGGGTTCTCCATATCATCTGGTTTTATCATATGCTTTAAAATTTTCTGTTGTTTTTGGCCTCTTGGCATTTGCTTTACTTGATAGGGTTCTTTCAGGATATGAAAAACTCCAGTCTCTAATTTGTCAGATCTACAGCTTGGTGGCATACACTTTCTTTAACTAACCAGCAGATGGCATCTGCGAGTCACCTGTTCCCCTCAAGTCAGTTCTCCCCAGCTTTTTATTTGTGGTGTGTGGGTGTCTGATTCTTGTGGGTTTCAATTGGTGCACTAAGTTTGGGTGTGTTGTTGGTGTTGTCTGCCCCGAATGTGGGGCGTGTGTCTGAGTGGTCAGGGAGGCAGGGCAGCTTTAATAATCAAACCTCCCAGGTGTTCCTGGAGATTTAAGGCTGCTATAAGAGTCTAAACCTTCATTTCAGTCTTGCCACAGATTGTCTCCGCCGCTGACCCACAGGTCTCTGGCATTGGCATAGGGTCCTTGGGATTTCCGAGCGGGTCCCCCTTCCCAGCTGTGCTCTTCCAGGACCTCTGCTGAGGGAAGGCTGTGCCACATCACAAGTGCGCACTGGCCCTCTAGGGAAGCCCTGGGCCACCAGGCCATGCAGGAGCATTCCCAGCCTGCAACAAAGATGGCTGAATGGAGCTTGTTAATTCCCCCGCCTTCGCACAGCTTTGCCTTCCCATCTCTGGGACAACCAGCTGTGGGTGCCCTAAAGGCCACCATCCACAGCCGATATTGTGGCGTGTGCTGTGGAAAACAATCCCCATCAGACTGGGACCCTTGACTCAGCTCTGGGCTGTGGCTCCAGCCCTGGGCAGGAGCGTTTCCAGCCCGACGGGAAGATGGCTGCAAGGGGCGCGGTTTCTTTCTCCTTTTGGCTCCCCTCTTCCCCCCTGGCTCCGAGACAATCAGCAGCGGGTGCAGGAAGGGCTATTCTCCATGCCAGATACCGAGGCATTTGCAAGGCCCGCTCCTGCTGCGCTTCACTGCACAGTTCTCACTGCCGTATCCGCAGGCGCTCCTGGATTTTTTTTTTTTTTTAAAAAAAGAACTAGTCCATCTCCAAATGCCATCCCAGGGTTTCCACACACTGCAGCACGGCTGCCAAACTTTCAGCCGGCTCACTCACTCATTTCAGAATGTGGACTCCCGATTTCACCAAATGCATGGTCCCTGTGGATTTAGCAGAACTTGTCTGGCTGGTGCATCACTGGAACTGGTGTTCTGGGTCACTTTCTGGCTTTATCTAGTATTTTTCACAGAGGTGTTTTTTTGCCTTGTCTCACCTAGCCACCAGCTTAGGTTCTCCCTAGCCTTATTTTCTATATGCTTATTTTACCTAGTAAAGAAAGATACATTAAAAACTCAATCCTATGAGTTTGTGTATTCCTCTTTTGGTTTTGTCAATTTTTGTTTCATATGCTTGAAACTATATTATTAGGGACATACATACTTATGATTTTTATGTACTCCTAGTGAACTGATCTTTCTATTATTACAAAATGTCCCTTTTTACTTCTGATAATACTCATCTTGAGGTTTAATTTGTCTTACATTAATATAGCCATAGCAGCTTTCTCAAATTACTGTTTGCATGGTGCATATTTTTATATCCATTCACTCTCAGCCTTTCTGTGTTCTTTTGTTTAAAAGTGTTTCTCTTGTAAAGTATATAGTTTTTGTCTTTTAAAAATCCATTACAATTTCTTTTAATTGAATAGCTAGTCCATTTAATTAATTTAATTAATTTAATACCAATATGCTTCAGTTTATCATTTCGCTATTGATTTTCTGCTTGTCGCATCAGTTCTTTCTCCTTTCTTGCCCTTCTTTTAGATTAATTATTTTCTTAGTACACTATTCCATTTTATCTCCTCTATTGATTTTTAGCAGTAATTCTTAGTATTATTTTTAGTGGCTACACCAAATATTTGTGTTGTATATCTTAACTTATCACAATGCACTTTGAATTTAGAACATAGAACAATATCTTCTCAGGACAGTATAATTCATTTACCACTACCATCTTTATGCTATGTTATCATATATTTTATTTCTACCAATGCTTTAAACCTCAAAGTCAATCTTTATTGTGTTTGTTTAAAATAGTTAATAGTATTTTAATTAAACTTTTTTAAAACTTTGACGATAATTATAGATTCACATGTAGGAAATAATACAGGATGATCCATTGTACCCTTTACCCAGTTTTCCCCCAAAGGATACACCTTGGTAACACTATTGTATAATATCACAACCAAAGATATTGACATTGATAAATCCACTGGTTTTATTCAGATTTCTCTAGTTTTATTTATACTCATTGTTTGTCTGTGCATTTGTATATATAATGGTATATGATTTTATCACATGTAGGTTTTTGTTGTATCCAATACCACAGTCAAGATACAGACCAGTTCTAGACCACAAGGATCCCTCGTTGTTCCAGCACCACAAGGATCCTCATGTTGCCATTTGATAACCACACTCACCTTACCCATCATTCTCTCCTCAAACCCATTGCCCTGGCAATGACCTAATTTTATCTCTGTATCTGTAATTTTGTCATTTTGAAAATGATATGTAAATGGTACTGTTATGCAACTTTTGGGAGTTGACTTTTTTTTTTTAATTAAATTCAGTTTTATGAAATACATTCACACACCATACAATCATCAATGGTATACAATCCACTGTCCACAGTATGATCACATAGTTATGCGTTCATCACCACAATCTACTCTATGAACAATTTTCCTTACATCAGAAAGAACCAAGAACAAAAATAAAAAATAAAAGTGAAAAAAAGAACACCGACTCATCCCCCCATCCCACCCCATTGTCCCTTTCGTTTTTATCCCCATTTTTCTACTTATCCAACACTAGATAAAGGGGGTGTGATCCACAAGGTCTTCACAATCACCCGTCACCCCTTTAATCTACATTACTATATAATTGTCTCAAGAGTCCAGAGCTGGGTTGGAGTTTGGTAGTTTCAGGTATTTACTTCTAGCTATTCCAATAAATTAAAACCTAAGAGATGTTATGTATATAGTGATACGAATGTCCACCAGAGTGACCTCTGGACTCCATTGAAATTCTCAGCCACTGAAACTATTTCGTCTCATTTGCATCCCCTTTTTGGTCAAAGAAGCCATCCTACTCAGTCCCACGATGCCAGTGTCCACATTCATGGGAGTTGACTTCTTTAGTCAGCGAATTCCCTAGAGATTCATCCAAGTTGTTGTGTGTATCAATAGTTTATTCCTTTTTGTTGCGGAAGTAATATTCCATCGTATGGATGAACCACAGTTTGTTTACCCATTCACCATGAAGGACATCTGGGTTGTTTCCATTTATGGTGTATTACATATCGCGCTGCCATAAAAATTTGTGTATAAGTTTTTATGTGAATATAATTTTTTCATTCTCTGAGATAAATGACCAAGAGGTGTACTTGCTGAGTATGGTAATTGCACCACTTATGTTCCCACTAGCAATATATGATGATTCCAAATCTCTGCAGCCTCACCAATTTTTGGTGTCTGTCATAATGTTTGATTTCTTTCATGTTGATTTGTAGGAGATTTTTAAATATTCTAGATTCTAATCCTCTTGTTGGATATGTGGTTTACAAATATTTTCTCCCAGTCTGTAGCTTGTCCTTTCATCCTCTTAACCAGAGTTGTCACAGAGCAAAGCTTTTTAATTTTGATGAGGTCCAATATATTAATTTTTTCCTTTTTATGAATCATGTTTTTTAGTGTCAAATCTAAGAACTCTCTCCAAAGCCCTTTGATCCTGAAGATTTTCTCCTATGCTTTTTAAAAAAAAGTTTTTATAGTTTTACCTTACACATTTAATCTGTGATCCATTTTGAGTTAATTTTTCATATACACTATGACGGCGTTAGGTAGAGACTTTTTGTTTTTTGTTTTTGCCTATGGATTGTCCAAGTGCTCCCACACTATTTGTTGAAAAGACTATCCTCATTCCTCCATCGAATTGTTTTTGTAACTTTTTCAAAAAAAGGTTGGAACCATATTCAAAAATGAATTCAAAATGGATCAAGAACCTAACTATAAGAGCTTAAACCATAAAACTCTTAGAAAATGATATCAGGGCAAATATCATGACTTAGGATTTGGCATGGATTCTTAGATATAATACCAAAAGCTCAATTAACAAAAGAAACAATAGATAACTTGACTTCATCAAAATTTACAACTTTTGTGCATCAAAGTAATTATCAAGAAAGTGAAAGACAGCCTACAGAATGGGAGAAACTAGTTTGCAACACCATATATCAGATAAGGGTTTAATATCCAGAATATATAAAGAAACTTAACAATGCATCAACAAAAAGACAAATAATTCAATATAAAAATGGGCAAAGGACTTAAGTAGACATTTCCCCAAAGAAGATATATAAATGACCAATCAGCACATGAAAAGATGCTCAATGCAGTTAGCCATTAGGGAAATAAATGCAAATCAAAACTACAATGAAATAAGACTTCATACCCACAAGGATGACTGTTATTAAAAAAAAAAAAATAGAAAATAACAAGTGTTGGAGAGATGCAGAGAAATTTAAATTGTCATGTATTGTTGGTGGGAACCTAAAATGGTGTAGCCACTGTGGAAAGCAATATGGTGGTTCCTTAAAAAGTTAAAACATAGAACTACCATATTTTTCCAGCAGTTCCACTTCTAGATAAATATCCCAAATAAAGGGAAAACAGGGTCTCAAACAGATACTTGTATACCAATTTTTATTGCAGAATTATTCATAATAGCCAAAAGGTGGAAACAAACCAAGAGTCCATTAATAAATGAATGGATAAACAAAATGTGGTCCATGCACAATGGAATATGATTCAGCTATAAGAAAGAATGAAGTCATGAGACATGCTACATTATGGAAGAAACTTGAAAACATTATGCTTAGTGAAATAAAGGCACTTAAGGACAAATATTATATGATGTCACTTATGAGAGATGATTAGAAATAGCAAATTCACAGAGGTAGAAAGTATATTAGATGTTACTAAGAGTTTTGGGTAGCAGGGAGGGGGTAATATTTGTTTGGAAAAATAAAAGATAATTAAAAAGAAGTCGAGGTGGGGTTGGAACCCAAGCTCTTTGGCTCTATATGTATCCACTTTGCATTCTGTTAGCTGTTTGTCAAGTCCATGGAATACATATAGATTATGTACAAGTTTTTCACACCCAGAGATGTAATTTAGCTTATTATTAAAGCATTTATAGGTGTATAGGTTTTAGATTTTTATCATGAATTAATTTTGTTTCTTCCTAAACAGAGATAACATTCCTCTTTCTAAGAAAGATAAAATTAGATTGGAAAAATAACCCAAAACTCCAAGGATATCAACTAGTTCTTTTGAACATATTCTTGAATTCAAATTCTGGAGAATCAGTGTTCCCTGAATTTTCACAGAGTATTAAACATTAAAAGGAGGATGGGGTGAGGCTGGGTACAGAAGTAGGTAATGAAGAGATTTGTCAGACATGTTAACCATTTTATTAAAAAAGAACCAGAACATATTTGTGTGGGTCTGCTTCTGGATTTACTATTCTTTCCCTCTTTTATCTATCTGTCCCTTTCCCTATACCACATTGCTTTGATTCTTGTAACTGTACAGTAAGCTTTAAGATTCCCTCTTTATTCTTTTTTAAGATAGTTTTAGCTGTTCTGCAGCTGTGCTTTTCCATGTAAATTTTAGAATCAGCTAGTCCATTTCTACAAAAAACTTTGCTGGGATTTTGATAGGAATTGCATTAAACCTACAGATCAATTTGGGGAGAATTGACATTTTTACCATTGAGTCCTTCAATCCATAAACAGTTAAGTCTTTCCATTTACATAAGTTGTCTTTGATTCATTTCATCAGTATTTTGAAATTTTCAGCAAACAGATCCTGTAAGTGTTTTGTTAAGTTTATACCTAAGTATTTTGTTTTCTTTGGAGTGATTGTAAGTAATATTGTGTTTTCAATTTTGGTTTCTGCATGTTCATTACTAATATATATAAATGGGATTGATTTTTGTGTATTGGTGTCAGTGCTCACAAGTAGTTTTTTTACCACTGCTTCCTAATTTCCATTTTTAAAAATTTATCTTTAGGTGATCTATAGAATTGTCTTAGAGACCATTCTAACATGTTGGGTAACTAAGTGCCAAGCACCTCTGCAAAAGAGATATTATTATTACTGTTACTATTATTATTATTATTATTATTATTATTACAGTTCATACACTGAGGCTAAGAACTCACCAAGCTAGTACATGGCAGAGCTAAGATTCAAACCCGGGCTTGTCCAGAGTTGTTTCCAATATGCCATGCCATCTTAGGATAAAAAAAAAAATCTGAAGGCACTTACGTGGTGTGTTTTCAGAGAAAATGAATCCTTGAAAATGACAACTTGACTAGAATTACTAGGTGTTTCTCCACTTATTCCCCTCCTGTCTCTAGAGGCAATGCACAAGCATCTACTGAAATTTAGTGCCTGGGGAAAAGTTGAGTTTTACTCCGCTTACTCAGATGTTTGTAAAAATTCTTTCTTTGTATTTAAAGTTTTAAATGTTTACCAAGTTGGTAAACATTTGTTACTTCCTTCTAATTAATATTTATAGAGCCAGGCATTATGCTAGGTATTGGATACACAAAGATGAAGACAGTTTCTGCCTTCAGTTTGCTTACAGTCAAGTAAAGAAGACTGATAGATAAGCAGATCACTAGAGTAGGGCCTAAGTGCTCTGAGGAAGTAAGTATAGTGCTAGGCAATAGTATGCTAGAAACTGGCTCACATCAGCTTGGAGCCAATAATTAAATATTCAGGAATTCTGCAAACTGGTTTTACCACTAGTAGCTTGAAATTGGCCGTGGTGGAAGTATTTACACCATGGAAATTGTCAAATGCTATAATTGGGCTTTCCTTTTTCTTTTTTCTGTTTTTTGTTTTTTCGCTTGTAACACACAATTTACCAGCACACCATTTTTGCTTGAGAGCAGAGTTACCAGATCCAGTCCTTTATCCCATGGCAACATGAGCCCATTCTGTCATGTTCCATCATAATTCCTCCCAGGACTCACTGCTTCTGATGATTTAGACAAAATGGTGATTTCACAAAATGGTGGCTGTTCCCCTTTTATATGACGAAAATGAGACTAGGTCTAAATGCCTTGTGGATTCTGTTTTTGTTCCAGAGACTATAAAGCAGCTAACATCACTATCAACTTATACACTGTCAATGAGCCTTGGCTCTACTCACTGGCCTGGTGCTCCAGCATTCACTCAGTGACCACAAACGACATTCATCTCCTGAGTCAGCTTAATCATCCTTACTTCTTCATGGTGAGCTGCTTGTCCAAATTGTTCTTCTAAGCCTCGCACAATAGGGGTCTCTGCCCCTACTCAACCCCTACATTGCCCACTGTAGAGTCCTGTGGAGAGCTATTTAAGAGCAGACTTCTATGATATTGGAGGTGTGGCATTCTCCCGTCTCCCATCCCAAACCTTCTGTGATTTTTTCAGGGAGAAATCAATTAGTATTGTTAGTTTCATTGCCATTTCTTGAATCCATACAATGTGCTTTACGTGCATTATACAATTTAACCCTCTGAGTTAGTCACTGTTATTATCCCCATAAGGAATATGGGGATAATATTCCTTATGGGGATATTAAGCTCAGAGATATTAAGATCTATGTGTGTGGTAGCATTATGTAGGATTCAGAATGAGGTCTGACTCCCGAGTTATGTTGCTTGCAGCGCCGTCTTCTTAGCATCATGGCAATAGTGAACGGTGGCATGGGGTATAGGTTGAAAATCAAGTGTATTTCACTCCAGAGTGAAACTGTGGGCCCTGAACAAAACGCTTTTGAAGAGGGGAGCCATGTCTAGTTGCCTAGCTTGGTGTCCCCATCTGCTCTGTGAGTCTTCAATGCCAGAGGCAGGAGGATCTGCCGGCCTGGGTTACAATCCCAACACATATTATCTGTGGAGGGCCCAGCTGAACAGTTAACCGCTACAGTGCCCATTTTTTTGTTTTTTTTCCACTCATTTTTACATTTAAAAAATACTTTAATACATTTGGTGGAATAAATATGAAATCTTTCCCCAGGGGAAAGTAAATACTATGTGTTTTTTTTAATTTATTTTTTAACTTTATCAAAAAATTTAAGAACAAACATTTTTAAAAAACATTTCAAACAAATCAAAACAAAGGAATAAGAAAAACAAATAACCTAAAATAGCTACATGGTTTCCAACATTTTCCTACCATACTCCCCCAAAATTAACAAACCATAATCATTCCTGAACATTCCCATAACATTAAGATTACCCTCCATAACTTATCTGTTCTTATTAGATTATCATTCCCCCTTCACTAGTTGCTGTCTGTCACTAGGTCCCTTACATTCTACAGTATAAAACAATTATTTTACATTTTTCACAGAGTCCACATTAGTGATAACATACCATATCTCTCTTTGTGTGCCTGGCTTATTTCACTCAGCATAATGTCTTCAAGTTTCATCCATGTTTTCATATGTTTCATGACCTTGTTCCTTCTTACTGCCGCATAGTATTCCATCATGTGTATATACCACATTCTGTTTATCCACTCATCTGTTGAAGGACATTTGGATTGTTTCCATCTCTTGGCAATTGTGAATAATGCCCCTATGAACATTGGTGTACAAATATCTGTTCATGTCACTGATTTCAGATCTTCTGCGTATATATCAAGAAGTGAAATTGCTGGATCAAAGGGTAACTTGATATCCATATACAGTCCCACTAACAAGGAATAAGAGTTCCAATTTCTCCACATCCTCTCCAGCATTTGTAGTTTCCTTTTGTTTAAAGGCAGCCATTCTGATTGATGTGAGATGATATCTTATTGTGGTCTTAATTTGCATCTCCCTAATGGCTAGTGAAGATGAACATTTTTTCATGTGTTTTTTAGCCATTTGTATTTCCTCTTCAGAGAAATGTCTTTTCATACCTTTGCCCATTTTATAATTTGGTTGTTTGTACTAATGTCGTTGAGTTGTAGGATTTCTTTATATATGCAAGATATAAGTCTTTTATCAGATACATGGTTTCCAAAAATTTTTTCCCATTGAGTTGGCTGCCTCTTCACCTTTTTGTCAAATTCCTTTAAGGTGTAGTAGCTTTTAATTTTGAGGAAATCCATTTATCTTCTTTTTTCGTTGCTTGTGCTTTGGGTGTAAGGTCTAAGAAGTGACCTTACAATACAAGGTCTTGAAGATGTTTCCCTACATTATCTTCTCAGAATTTTATGGTACTGACTCTTTTATTGAATTCTTTGATCCACTGTGAGTTAATTTTTGTTGGGTGTGAGGTAGGGGTCCTCTTTCATTCTTTTGGATTATGGATATCCAGTTCTCCCAGCCCCATTTGTTAAAGAGACTGTTAAGTCCCAGTTCAGTGGGTTTGAGGGCCTTATCAAAGATCAGTCAACTGTAGATCTGGGGATCTATCTATGAATTCTCAATTCGATTCCATTGATCAATATGTCTATCTTTATGCCAACACCATGCTATTTTGACTTCTGTGGCTTTATAGTAAACTTCAAAGACAGGAAGTGTAAGTCCTTACACTTTGTTTTTCTTTTTAAAAATGTTTATAGTAATTCAAGGCAACTTCCCTTTCCAAATAAATTTGATTACTAGCTTTTCCAAGTCTGCAAAGTAGGTTGTTGAAATTTTGATTGGAATTGCATTGAATCTGTAGATGAGTTTGGGTAGAATTGACATCTTAATGACACTTAGCCTTCCTATCCATGAACATGGAATATTTTTCCATCTTTTTAGGTCCCCTTTTATTTCTTTTAGCAAAGTTATGTAATTTTCTATGTATAGGTCTCTTACATCCTTGGTTAAGTTTATTTGCATGTACTTTATTTTTTTAGTTGCTATTGAGAATGGAATCTCTTCCTTGAGTGTCTCTTCAGTTAGGTCATTTCTATTGTATAGGAACATTACTGACTTATGTGCATTAATCTTGTATCCCACTACTTTGCTAAATTTGTTTATTAGCTCAAGTAGCTGTGTCATCAATTTCTCAGGGTTTTCCAAATATAAGATCATATCATCTGCAAATAATGACAGTTTTACTTCTTCCTTTCCAATTTGGATGCCTTTTATTTCTTTGTCTTGCCGGATTGCTCTGGCTAGCACTTCTAGCACAATGTTGAATAACAGTGGTGATAGCGGGCATCCTTGTCTCGTTTCTGATTTTAGAGGGAAGGCTTTCAGTCTCTCACCATTGAGTACTACGAGGAAGTTGCCTTCGATTCCTACCTTTTGAAGTGTTTTTATCAAAAAAGGATGCTGGATTTTGTCGAATGCTTTTTCAGCATCTATTGAAATGATCATTTGATTTTTCCCTTTCAATTTGTTAATGTGTTGTATTGCATTGATTGGTTTTATTATGTTGAACCATCCTTGCATGCCTGGAATGAACCCCGCTTGGTCAGGTTGTATGATTTTTTTATTGTGTCTTTGGATTTGATTTGCAAGTATTTTGTTGAGAATTTTTGCATCTATATTCATGAGGGAGATTGGTCTGTTGTTTTCCTTTCTTGTAGCATCTTTACCTGGTTTGGTATTAGAGTGATGTTAGCTTCATAAAATGAGTTAGGTACTGTTCCATTTTCTTCAATTTTTTGAAAGAGTTTAAGTAAGATTGGTGTCAGTTCTTTTTGGAAAGTTTGGTAGAATTTCCCTGGGAAGCCTTCTGGCCCTGGCCTTTTATTTGTGGGAAGCTTTTTGATGACTGATTAGATCTCTTTGCTTGTGATTGGTTTGTTGAGGTCTTCTGTTTCTTCTCTGGTCAGTCTAGGTTGTTCATGTGTTTCCAGGAAATTGTCCATTTCCTCTACATTATCCAGTTTGTTAGCATACAGTTGTTCATAGTATCCTCTTATGTTTTCTTAAATTTCTTCAGGATCCACAGTAATGTTGCCTGTCTCATTTATTATTTTGTTTATTTGGGTCTTCTCTCTTTTTTATTTTGTCAGTCTAGCTAGGGGCTTGTCAATCTTGTTGATCTTCTCAAAGAACCAACTTTTGGTTTTATTTATTCTCTATTGTCTTTTTGTTCTCTATATCATTTATTTCTGCTTGAATCCTTGTTTTTTCTTTTCTTTTACTTGGTTTAGGATTAGTTTGCTGTTCATTTTCTAGCTTCTTCAGTTGTTCCATTAATTCTTTGACTTTAGCTCTTTCTCCCTTTTTAATGTATGCATTTAGAGTATAAATTTCCCCCTCACTACCGCCTTCACTGCATCCCATAAGTTTTGATATGTTGTGTTCTCGTTTGCATTCATCTCCAGATATTTAGCAATTATCTTGCAATTTCTTCTTTAATTCACTGATTATTTAGGAGTGTGTTGTTTAACCTCCAGGTATTTGTGAATGTTCTAAATCTTTGATGGTTATTGACTTCTAATTGCATTCCATTGTGATCAGAGAATGTGCTTTGAATAATTCCAATCTTTTTAAATTTATTGAGGCTTGTTTTATGGCCCAGCATAGGATCTATTCTGGAGAAAGTTCCATGAGCACTAGAGAAGAATGTGTATCCTGGTGATTTGGGGTGTATTGCTCCATATATGTCTGTTAAGTCAAATTCATTTATCACATTGTTTAGGTCTTCAGTTTCCTTATTGGTCCTCTGTCTGGTTGATCCATCTATAGGAGTGAGTGATATATTGAAGTCTCCCACAATTATTGTGGAAACATCTATTACATCCTTCAGTTTTGCCAGTGTTTGTCTTATGAACTTTGGGGCACCTTGATTGGGTGCATAGACATTTATGATTGTTATTTCTTCTTGTTGAATTGTCCCTTTTATTAGTAGATAGTGACCTTCTTTGTCTCTTATGACATTCTTGCATTTAAAGTCTATTTTATCTGAGATTAATGTTGCTCCTCCTGCTTTCTTTTGGCTGTAGCTTGCATGAAATATTTTTTTCCATCCTTTCAATTTCTTTGTGTCTCTGGGTCTAAGATGAGTCTCTTGTAAGCAACATATTGATGGTTCTTATTTTTAAATCTGTTCTACCAGTCTATATCTTTTAATTGGGGAATTTAATCCATTCACCTTCAATGTTATTACTGTGAAGGCAGTTCTTGAATCAGCCATCATATCCTTTGGTTTTTATTTGTTAGATATATTTTTTCCCTCTCTCTATTTCCTTTAACTTGCCCTTAACTAACTCTTTAGTTCTGTGACCATCTCCCGACCTCTCCCTCCTTTCTTTTATTCTCAGTCAGCAGGGCTCCCTTTAGTATTTCTTGTAGGGCAGGTCTTTTGTTTGCAAATTCTCTCAGTATTTATTTCTCTGTGAAGATTTTAAACTCTCCCTCAAATTTGAAGGTGAGCTTTGCTGGATAAAGAATTCTTGGTTGACAATTTTTCTCTTTCAGAATTTTAAAAATGTCATTCTACTGCTTCTTGCCTCCATGGTGGCCACTGAGTAGTCACTACTTAGTCTTATGTTGTTTCCCTTGTATGTGGTGAATTGCTCCTCTCTTGCTGCTTTCAGAACTTGCTCCTTCTCTTCAGCATTTGACAATCTGATCAGAATATGTCTGATATTGGTGTTTGTGATTACTTGTTTGATTAATTGCTCCAAGTTCTGTGTCTCTTCTGGTTTTTTTAATTTGGGCATTTGGGTTATCCATATCTTTTGGTTTCTTCATAGGCTTTAAAATTTTCTGTTGTTTTTGGCCTCTTGGCATTTGCTTATCTTGATAGGGTTCTTTTAGGATATGTGGACTTACTTAAACTATTACCTATAATTTGACAGAACTACAGCTTGGTGGAGTGCACTTTTCCTGACCTACTAACAGATGGTGCTCCTGAGCCACCTCTTACCCTCAAGCCAGTCCTCCCAACTCTGTCTATGCAGCAAGTGGGGGTCTAGACCATGTGGAGGTCTAATCAGTGCACCAATTTTCTGTGTGCAGTGCGGACCGCTAGCCCTGTGGGTGGGGGGCATGCTCTGTGCAGTTTGGCAGGGGAGACGGCTTTAAGACCCAGTACTCCTAGCCATTCCTGGGGCTGCAGCTGGAATACCCTGGGGCTGCAGCATGCATCTAACCCTTCAGCTCAGATTCCCTACAGTCCCTCTCTGTCATGGACCCACAAGTCCCTGGGATTGGTGTAGGGCTCCTGGTACTTCCATGCGGCACCCTTGCTTCTATGCCATGCACTCTGCAGGCTTCCGCAGAGGAGGAGTGTACACTGTCACAGGCCAGCAGAATCCTGAATTTCCTAAGGAAGCTCTCGGCCATGGCGTTGCGAAGGCGTGTCTCCCAGCCTGCTGCCAAGATGGCTGTGTGGGGCATGGAAACTACCCACTTCCACGATTCTCCACCTGCTGCAGGGGTCCATTCCTCACTTGGGGGCTCTTAGCTTCAGGTGTGGGAAGGACTGTCACCCTTGCCAGATACTGAAGCGAGTGCCTGGAGCATGGAAGGCAATCCCCACTACACTTGACTGCGGCTCCCACTGCCAGCATGTCCAGGTTTTACACTAACCCACCTCCGAACACTGTCTCTCGGTTTCTCCCCACTGTGGCATGACTCCGTCTGCCATTTCTCCACCGGCCTCCAGATCAAACACTCACATGATTCTGAACGCAGTCTCTCGGTTTCTCCAAGTGCACAGTCACCATGGATGTAGAAGTCCTTGCCCAGCCGGTGGAACCCTATAACTGCTATTCTGGGGCACTTTCTGTTTTTTATCTAGTGTTTTTCACAGACAAGAATTTTTCTCTGTCTCTCCTAATCTGCCATCTTGGATCCCTCCAACATAAGCATTATGTTTATTTGCTGAGAAAATATATTTTCCAACCATATTACAGGCAATTTCCTTAATATTTAACTGGCCCTTAAAAATCAATAAGAAAAAGACTAGTAACTCAATAGTAAAACAGACAATGGATATAAATAAACAGTGCACCAAAAAAGAGAAATGTAAATGGTTCATAAACTTATGAAAAGATACTGAACTTCACCTTTAATAAAACAAATGCAAATCAAAACCACAGCAGGACACCACCTTTCACCCAGAGTGGCAGAAATCTCAACATTTGATAACACAGTGTTGGCTTTTCTCATACCCTGCTGGCACGTCCTCACAACCTCCAAGGACAGCAATTGGCAATATCTATCAAAATTTTAACTGGGCATATCTGTGATTCAGCAATCACACTTCTAAGAATTTATCATTTGCTATGGCAGATTGGAAATCTTAATATATATATTCACACAATGTAATACTGTCATCCAAAAAAATTGGGGGGTAGAATTAGGCACCTCTGTTTGTCTTATTATAGAAATATCTCCAAGACATATAGTGAGTTTTAAAAAGCCAAGTACGAGGGAAGGAGGGCTGGAGGGAATTAGCCAGCTGCTAACTGCCCAGCGCCCAACCCAGAGGCACATTTACCATGTGTCTATGGAAGCTGAATCTTTAGGCAGTGCCCATTTTTCTTATCTGTGTAGGCAATGGGTTAAGGGAGTAGGACACAATAGCATAGAATCAGAAAACAGCTTATTTTCTTCTCACTAATTCTTTAAACCTGTTCTGTGAGGTAGGCCTTTTCTTGCTCCAGAATAAAATCTCACTCAGGTTCCATAGCTTTTTTAGTCCCTCATAGATCATTTTTCAGAAGTTCACTTTTAGTCATAAAAACAGCCTCATTTTGGAATTAAAGTGTCTCTTCCAGAGTAATAGCTTTAACTCCAAACTGCCTTGAGAGTTAAAGCTTTAAGCAGAGAAATAGGTAGTGGGGAGGGGTCTCTGGTTGCCTTCCCCTTACCTCTGCCCTCACTGGCCCCGGATTCTGACCTGTCTCAGGGTCAGAAACAGGGAAAAAGGGACCAGGGTCAAGAGTACAGCCTCATAGGGCTGCTACTGCTTTGAGGTCCTCTGGTGGCAGGTATTAATTAGCTGGTACCTCCCTCTCTCTGGTGACTTGAACAGGTTATATTGGAGATGATGCTGCAGGGAACCTTGGATGACAGGCCCCTCAGCACAAGTGAAGTTTCTTCACCACATGACTCTCCTCCCAGCTGCCAGGATTCATCAGTTCACCTCACCCAGACTTCCTCCACAAGCACAGCTCTTTGAAGACAGTTAGCTCCCCTACCCACCCACTTCCACTTTTATTGTGGTAAAATGTACATAACATAAAAATCATGTTAACCGTTTTTAATGGGAGCTATCTCTCCCATTTTGCTCCACTGCTTCAGACTGAAATGCTGGGAGACCCAGGCCAGTAGATCTCCAAGCTCTCCAAGAAGTTCCTCTTTGTTGGCCTGAGTGAGAAGGAAGCACCCTGGTCCCTTATCCCAAGGGGTTGGTGGCACGGCACATAGACAACCCTCTCTACAGAAACCTGCTAGAGGAATTGCCTCACAGGCTTGTAGGGAGGGTCTAATTCCTCACTTTGGAATGTGGGCTTCTTGTTCTGTCCTAACCTGTGGGGCCTCTGTAAAATGGGGATAACATCTACTTTGCAGGCTTTTGTGGGTGTGTGTGGAAATTAAATGAAATATTATGAGTTATGGTGCTGTCATTCTGAGTGCTCAGTAAACATCAACTTGCAATTGTAAGAGCCCAGGACAGGGACCAGCCAAGGCTGGAAATAGGAACCAGAGACAGCTCTAACAGGTAGCTGCAGTCATGGCTTTTATTACTGTTATTATCCAGAATTACTATATATATTTGTAACATTTTTGTTTTTTAAAACTTATTACAAAAGTTTGTTCATTATATAAAATTAAGTCATTATAAAAATGCATAATTTAGAAAGCAACATACCCCTCCATAATCCTATCTCCCTAAATTAGCAATGTCTCATTCAAAGTTATCCCCTTAGGAAGCTACGATATATAAATGATACTACTATTACTCAATGTACTTTTTATCCTTTTTTAATACTTGAATTGATAAATTTATGTGGTTAAAAAATTCAAAAAGTATAAAAGGATATAAGTAAAAATTCTTCCTTCCACACCTGGCCAGGGCTTTTTAAAATGGCTCAATTCACAGTTTCTGGCCTGAGCTGTGTGTTACTGTGTTCAGCGATGTAGGACCACATCCTAGGAGCCTTCCCAGGTGGTCCATACTCTGAAATCAGATTGTGTAGTTTCATATCTTGGCTCTACCACTTACTGTATGAACTTTGGGGATATTAATAATATAATAGGAGCACTTTTATCCAATACAGTCAGGACTAATCATTGATCTGTTAATTGAAAAAGTTAGCTAAAGTAGGGAATCTTGTTTTTTTCTAAAAAAAAAAAAAAAAAGGGATAGATATACATTCTACCAGTTAGCTTTTTTCTTTTGGGGGGTTTACTTTTTATTGTGGTAAAATATACATAACATAAAAATCATGTTAACCATTTTTAAATGTATAATTCTTTGACATTAAGTACATTGACAATGTTGTGTAGCTTTTCACCACTATTTCCAAAACATTTTCATCATCCTAAATAGAAACTCAGACCCATATCAGTTAGCTTTTACTACTTAAAAAAAAAAAATCCTCAAATCGTAGTGGCTTAAAACAAAGAAATATTTATTATTTCTCACGGTTCTGATGACGGCTAAGTGGTTTCTCTGGTCTGAGCCGGCTTAGCTGGGCTAGAGCGTCTGGGATGACCTCATTCCCACCTCGGGTCTCACCTGGGATGACTGGGATCTCTCTCTCTCCCTATGGACTCATCCTCAAGGAGGCTGGCCTGGGCATGTCCATCTGGTGGCCAGAAGATTCCAGCAGCACAATCACATGGCCAAGCCCAGATTCAAGGTGGGGAAGAAACAGTTTCACCTCATGATGGGGAGGGGCAGCAAAACCACCTTGCAATGAGGATTGCATATAGGCTTGGGAGCAATATTTTGGTCATTTTTTGGTACAAGCTACCATATATATATATATCTCTTAAACATTTTTTTTAGTTAAATTGTTTTAGATATTCATTCACTTTTTGATAGAGTGTCAAGGTCTTTTCTTTGAGAATATTTCAGCTGATTGAATTTTATGTTTCTTGCTTATTTAAACATCCAAAGGCACCACCTATGATTTCCTATTTTTATTTCTTTAAGGTAGAATAAGGGGGGGGGACAAGATGGCGGCATGGTGAGGTGTATGTTTTAGTTACTCCTCCAGGGCAGTAGGTAGAAAGCCAGGAACTACATGGACTGGACACAGCAGAGCAATTTGACTTTCGGCATACTTCATACAAAACTCATGAATGTGTGGAACAGCTGAGATCAGCAAATCTGTAAGTTTTCGTGGCCGGGGGACCTGTGCCCCTCCCTGCCAGGCTCAGTCCCATGGGAGGAGGGGCCGTCAGTGCTGGGAACCAGGAGGGAGAACTGCGATTGTGGCTCTTATCAGAAACTCATTCTACTGATCCAAACTCCAAACATAGACAGACTGAGACCAGACACAGAGAATCTTGGAGCAGTCAGCCTGGCAGAAAGGAAACAGCAAGGAAAACCCAAAAATAAAAGCAGAGACTTTTTGGAGTTCTGGTGAACATAGAACAGAGAAGAGCAGGGCTCAGGCAGAGTCAGGCTCATATGCAAATCCAGAAGGTGAGTTTCTTTGTCTGAAGAGCCGGTTTCTCTGCTCTCTTGATCGTTCCTTAATGGCCCTAATCTCCTTGTCTCTTAGCATTTCAATAGCCCATTAGATCTGCAAGGAGGGCCCTTCCTTTTTTTTTTTTTTTTCATCTTTTTCTCTTTTTCTAAAACAATTACTCTAGGAAGCCCATTTCAGAAAGCCTCCAAGACTTGCAATTTGGGCCCAGACAGGAGCAGAGCTAAGAGATCTCTGAGACACAAGGCAATAAGTCCAGTGGCTGAGAAAATTTGCTAAACACCACAACTTCCCAGAAAAAGGGGAGCATCCCCTTACAGTCATCTTCCCAGTGAGCAGGGAACACTCCTGCCCAGCGCCAGCTCCATAGCCCAGAGCTGCCCCAAACAACCCAGTGTGATGGAAAGTGTTTCCAACAACATATGCACACACCACAAATTCGGGTGTGGACATTAGCCTTTCCTGCACCCTCGGCTAATTGTCCCAGAGTTGGGAAGACGGAGCTGTATGAAAAGGGGGAAATTAACATGCCCCATTCAGCCATCCTTTCTGTAGACTGGGAACGCCCCTACACAACCCTGCAGCCCAGAACCGCCCTGGGGGGAAGGCGCTCACCTGTGACATAGCACAATTGTCCCTCAGCAGAGGACCTACGAGTGCACGGCGTGGAAGAGGGACCCACTTGCAAGTCCCAGAGACCATATGCCAATATCAAGGACTTGTGGGTCAGCGGTAGAGACAAACTGTAGCAAGACTGAACTGAAGGATTAGACTATTGCAACAGCTTTAAATCTCCAGGAACACCAGGGAGATTTAATTATTAAAGCTGCCTCCCCTCCCCAACTCCTCAGACACATACACAGGGCAGGCAACACCAACTACACATGCAAGCTTGGTGCACCAATTGGACCCCCACAAGACCCACACCCCTACTCACCACAAAGACAAAGTGGGGGAGAACTGGCTTGAGGGGAATAGGTGGCTCGCAGACACCACCCGCTGGTTAGTTAGAGAAAGTGTACTCCATGAAGCTGTAGATCTGACAAATTAGAGATAAGGGTTTTAAGCAGTCTACAAATCCTAAAAGAACCCTATCAAGTTAAGCAAATGCCAAGAGGCCGAAAACAACAGAAAATTTAAAAGCATATGAAAAAAACAGACGATATGGATAACCCAAGCCCAAACACTCAAATCAAAAGATCAGAGGAGACACAGTACTTGGAGCAATTAATCAAAGAACTAAAGATGAACAGCAAGACCATGGCACAGGATATAAAGGACATGAAGAAGAACCTAGAAGAGGATAAAGAAGAAATTGCAAAGGTAAATAAAAGATAGACAATCTTATGGAAGTAAAAGAAACTGTTGACCAAACTAAAAAGATTCTGGATACTCATAGTACAAGACTAGAGGAAGCTGAACAGCGAATCAGTGACCTGGAGGACGACAGAACAGAAAATGAAAGAACAAAAGAAAGAATGGGGAAAAAATCGAAATGGACTTCAGGGATATGACAGATAATATAAAACATCCAAATATAAGACTCATTGGTGTTCCAGAAGGGGAAGAGAAGGGTTAAGGTCTATTATTGGGGAAAAAAATTATTGGGAAAAAATTCCCAAATCTTCTAAATACCATAAATACACAAATCATAAATGCCCAGCAAACTCCAAATAGAATAAATCCAAATAAACCCACTCCTAGACATATTCTGATCACACTGTCAAATACGGAAGAGAAGGAGCAAGTTCTGAAAGCAGCAAGAGAAAAGCAGTTCACCACATACAAAGGAAACAGCATTAAGATTAAGTAGTGACTACTTAGCAGCCACCATGGAGGCGAGAAGGCAGTGGCGTGACATATTTAAAATTCTGAGAGAGAAAAATTGCCAACCAAGAATTCTTTATCCAGCAAAGCTCTCCTTCACATTTGAGGGAGGGCTTAAATTTTTCACAGACAAACAAATGCTGAGAGAATTTGCTAACAAGAGACCTGCCCTACTGGAGATACTAAAGGGAGCCCTACCGACAGAGAAACAAAGAAAGGAGAGAGAGAGATGGAGAACAGTTCAGTACTAAAGAGATTCAGTATGGGTACGTTAAAGGACATTAAGAGAGAGAGGGAAAAAATATATCTGACAAACATAAACCAAAGGATAAGATGGCTGATTCAAGAAATGCCTTCACAGTAATAACGTTGAATGTAAATGGATTAAACTCCCCAATTAAAAGATATAGATTGGCAGAATGGATTAAAAAAAATGAACCATCAATATGTTGCTTGAATGTAAATGGATTAAACTCCCCAATTAAAAGATATAGATTGGCAGAATGGATTAAAAAAAATGAACCATCAATATGTTGCATACAAGAGACTCATCTTAGACACAGGGACACAAAGAAATTGAAAGTGAAAGGATGGAAAAAAATATTTCATACAAGCTACAGCCAAAAGAAAGCAGGGGGAGCAACATTAGTCTCAGATAAAATAGACTTTAAATGCAAGGATGTCATGAGAGACAAGGAAGGCCACTACATACTAATAAAAGGGGCAATTCAACCAGCAGAAATAACAATCATAAATGTTTATGCACCCAATCAAGGTGCCGCAAAATACATGAGACAAACACTGGCAAAACTAAAGGAAGCAATTGATGTTTCCACAATAATTGTGGGAGACTTCAACACATCACTCTCTCCTATAGATAGATTAACCAGACAGAAGACCAATAAATTGAAAACCTAAACAATCTGATAAATGAATTGGATTTAACAGACATATATACAACATTACATCCCAAATCACCAGGATACACATTCTTCTCTAGTACTCACGGAACTTTCTCCAGAATAGATCATATACTGGGACATAAAACAAGCCTCAATAAATTTAAAAAAAATTGAAATTATTCAAAGCACATTTTCTGACCACAATGGAATACAATTAGAAGTCAATAACCATCAGAGACTTGGAAAATTCACAAATACCTGGAGATTAAACAACATGCTCCTAAACAATCAGTGGGTTAAAGAAGAAATAGCAAGAGAAATTGCTAATTATATAGAGACAAATGAAAATGAGAACACAACATACCAAAACCTATGGGATGCAGCAAAAGTGGTACTGAGGGGGAAATTTATGGCACTAAACGCATATATTAAAAAGGAGGAAAGAGCCAAAATCAAAGAACTAATGGATCAACTGAAGAAGCTAGAAAATGAACAGCAAACCAATCCTAAACCAAGTAGAAGAAAGGAAATAACAAGGATTAAAGCAGAAATAAATGACATAGAGAACAAAAAAAACAATAGAGAGGATAAATATCACCAAAAGTTGGTTCTTTGAGAAGATCAACAAGATCGACAAGCCCCTAGCTAGACTGACAAAATCAAAAAGAGAGAAGACCCATATAAACAAAATAATGAATGAAAAAGGTGACATAACTGCAGATCCTGAAGAAATTAAAAAAATTATAAGAGAATATTATGAACAACTGTATGGCAACAAACTGGATAATGTAGAAGAAATGGACAATTTCCTGGAAACATGAACAACCTAGACTGACCAGAGAAGAAATAGAAGACCTCAGCCAACCCATCACAAGCAAAGAGATCCAATCAGTCATCAAAAATCTTCCCACAAATAAATGCCCAGGGCCAGATGGCTTCACAAGGGAATTCTACCAAACTTTCCAGAAAGAACTGACACCAATCTTACTCAAACTCTTTCAAAACATTGAAGAAAATGGAACACTACCTAACTCATTTTATGAAGCTAACATCAATCTAATACCAAAACCAGGCAAAGATGCTACGAAAAAGGAAAACTACCGGCCAATCTCCCTAATGAATATAGATGCAAAAATCCTCAACAAAATACTTGCAAGTCGAATCCAAAGACACATTAAAAAAATCATACACCATGACCAAGTGGGGTTCATTCCAGGCATGCAAGGATGGTTCAACATAAGAAAAACAATCAATGTATTACAACACATTAAAAACTCGACAGGGAAAAATCAATTGATCATCTCAATAGATGCTGAAAAAGCATTTGACAAAATCCAACATCCCTTTTTGATAAAAACACTTCAAAAGGTAGGAATTGAAGGAAACTTCCTCAGCATGATAAAGAGCATATATGAAAAACCCACAGCCAGCGTAGTACTCAATGGTGAGAGACTGAAAGCCTTCCCTCTAAGATCAGGAACAAGACAAGGATGCCCGCTGTCACCACTGTTATTCAACATTGTGCTGGAAGTGCTAGCCAGGGCAATCCGGCAAGACAAAGAAATAAAAGGCATCCAAATTGGAAAAGAAGAAGTAAAACTGTCATTGTTTGCAGATGATATGATCTTATATCTAGAAAACCCTGAGAAATCAACGATACAGCTACTAGAGCTAATAAACCAATTTAGCAAAGTAGCGGGATACAAGATTAATGCACATAAGCCAGTAATGTTTCTATATGCTAGAGATGAACAAATTGAAGAGACACTCAAGAAAAAGATAACCGTTTTCAATAGCAACTAAAAAAATCAAGTACCTAGGAATAAACTTAACCAAAGATGTAAAAGACCTATACAAAGAAAACTACATAACTCTAATAAAAGAAATAGAAGGGGACCTTAAAAGATGGAAAAATATTCCATGTTCATGGATAGGATGGCTAAATGTCATTAAGATGTCAATTCTACCCAAATTCATCTACAGATTCAATGCAATTCCAATCAAAATTCCAACAACCTACTTTGCAGACTTGGAAAAGCTAGTAATCAAATTTATTTGGAAAGGGAAGATGCCTCGAATTGCTAAAGACACTCTAAAAAAGAAAAACAAAGTGGGAGGACTTCCACTCCCCAACTTTGAAGCTTATTATAAAGCCACAGTTGTCAAAACAGCATGGTACTGGCACAAAGATAGATATATTGATCAATGGAATCAAATTGAGAATTCGGAGATAGACCCCCAGATCTACGGCCGACTGATCTTTGATAAGACCCCCAAAGCCACTGAACTGGGACATAACAGTCTTTTCAACAAATGGGGCTGGGAGAGTTGGATATCCATATCCAAAAGAATGAAAGAGGACCCACACCTCAGACCTTACACAAAAATTAACTCGAAGTGGATCAAAGATCTCAGTATAAAAGACAGTATCATAAAACTCCTAGAAGATAAACATCTTCAAGACCCTGTATTAGGCGGCCACTTCCTAGACTTTACACTCAAAGCACAAGCAACAGAAGAGAAAATAGATAAATGGGAACTTCTCAAGCTTAGAGATTTCTGTACCTCAAAGGAATTTTTCAAAAAGGTGAAGAGGCAGCAAACTCAATGGGAAAAAATTTTTGGAAGCCATGTATCTGACAAAAGACTGATATTTTGCTTATATAAAGAAATCATAGAGCTCAATGACAATAGTACATACAGCCCAATTATCAAATGGGCAAAAGATATGAAAAGACAGTTCTCTGAAGAGGAAATACAAATGGCCAAGAAACACATGAAAAAATGCTTAGCTTCACTAGCTATTAGAGAGATGCAAATTAAGACCACAATGAGATAACATCTCACACCAATTAGAATGGCTGCCATTAAAGAAACAGGAAACTACAAATGCTGGAGAGGTTGTGGAGAAATTGGAACTCTTATCCATTGTTGGTGGGACTGTATAATGGTTCAGCCACTCTGGAAGTCAGTCTGGCAGTTCCTTAGAAAACTAGATATAGAGTTACCCTTTTATCCAGCGATTGCACTTCTTGGTATATACCCAGAAGATCTGAAAGCAGTGACACAAACAGATATCTGCACACTAGTGTTCATAGGAGCATTATTCACAATTGCCAAGAGGTGAAAACAACCCAAATGTCCTTCAACAGATGAGTGGATAAATAGAATGTGGTATATACACACGATGGAATACTACACGGCAGTAAGAAGGAACGACGTCGTGAAACATATGACAACATGGATGAACCTTGAAGACATAATGCTGAGCGAAATAAGCCAGGCACAAAAAGAGAAATATTATATGCTACCACTAATGTGAACATTGAAAAATGTAAAACAAATGGTTTATAATGTAGAATGTAGGGGAACTAGTGATAGAGAGCAATTAAGGAAGGGGGAATGATAACCCAATAAGAACGGATAAGCTATCATGGGTAAATTTAATGTTCTGGGAATGCCCAGGAATGACTATGGCCTGTTAATTTCTGATGGGTATAGTAGGAACAAGTTCACAGAAATGTTGCTATATTAGGTTATTTTCTTGGGGTAGAGTAGGAACATGTTGCAAGTAAAGTGGTTATCTTAGGTTAGTTGTCTTTTTCTTACTCCCTTGTTATGGTTTGTTTGTAATGTTTTTTTATTGTATGTTTTTAAATTTTTTTTATATATAGTTGATTTAAAAAAAAAGTTAATTAAAAAAAAAAACAATGAAAAAATATGAAGAGCCCTCTTGAGGAGCTGGTGGAGAATGCAGGGGTATTGGGCTTCCCCACCTCGATGGTGGCTGATGTGCTCACAGACATAGGAGACTGGTGGTTTGATGGATTGAGCCCTCTACCAGAGGACTTGCCCTTGGGAAGACTGTTGCTGCAAAGGAGAAGCTAGGCCTCCCTATAATTGTGCCTAAGAGCCTCCTCCCGAATGCCTCTTTGTTGCTCAGATGTGGCCCTCTCTCTCTAGCTAAGCCAACTTGAAAGGTGAAATCACTGCCCTACTCCCTACGTGGGATCAACACCCAGGGGAGTGAATCTTCCTGGCAATGTGGAATATGACTCCCGAGGAGGAATCTAGACCCGGCGTCATGGGATGGAGAACATCTTCTTGACCAAAAGGGGGATGTGAAAGGAAATGAAATAAGCTTCAGTGGCTGAGAGATTCCAAAAGGGGCAGAGAGATCCCAAAAGGAGCTGAGAGGTCACTCTGGTGGGCACTCTAATGCACAATGTAGACAACCTGTTTTAGGTTCTAGTGAATTGGAGTAGCTAGCAGTAAATACCTGAAACTATCAAACTACAACCCAGAACCCATGAATCTTGAAGACGATTGTATAAAAATGCAGCTTATGAGGGGTGACAATGGGATTGGGAAAGCCATATGGAGCACACTCCCCTTTGTCTAGTTTATGGATGGATAAGTAGAAAAATGGGGGAAGGAAACAAACAAACAAACAAAAAAAGGTAGAATAAGAACTTAGTCATTCGAAGAAACAGTCTTAATGAGGAATCCATCTAGATTTTTATAATTATCCCCAAACTCATACAGTGTTTCACCCACACCTAATTCAGTTTATTTTTTATAGTGAGCTATTCTGTGTTCATTGAGGTTTTAAAAGCATTTGACAATTTTCTTGTAAACATACTTTTTTTTTACTCAGATTAGACAGATTGAAGCAATATTTAATTACATTGCACAACTAGAATAACAAATACAACTGACCCAAGGCACTTGGGGAAAAAGGACAACAGATTCTTGGTGAACATACAGCTCACCTGGTGGGCATCCTGGAGCAGTCAGTAGGACAAGGCATCGGTCAATGAGTTTCTCAGAGGGAATTAAGAACCTCAGTTTAGTGGAGTTTAAGAACTTCTGTACCTTCCTCGTAGGGCTGTTGTGAGATTTAAATGTGAAAATACCGTTAGAATACTTAGAACACTTGCCTGGCTCCTAATACCTGCTCATTAAATGTTAGCTATTGTTATCATTCATGTCATGACCATTAGTATTATTGTTATTCAGCCCAAAAAAATACCTTGGGACAGAGTGGAGAGTGGCCTGAGAAAGAATTAAAAAGTGCCAGCTCCAGTGGTATCAAGTGAAATTGGCGGGGGGGATGATGAAGCTGTAAAGGGAGGATCAAACTAGGAATTATAAAACTCAGACAAGAGGATCCAGAACATGGAGCTATGGGAATTGGGTTTTTAAGACAAGGAGTGTGGAGAAGAGGGGATATAAAGTAAGGGGGATTTATAATTTCAACATACTTATTTAAATCTTAATGATTTAGAAAAATATTTTCCAAATGATAGTTCACAGACTAATTGTTTGAGCATCACCTGGGGATCTCGTTAAAAATGTGAAGATGCTGATTCCTTAGGTCTGTAGTGAGACCCAGGAACCCATATTACTGAAAGCTGCTCAGGTAGATTTGAATGTACAACCAGATTTAGGAACCCATGCCTTGAAAATATAGAAGACTGGAAGTCAAGAAACCTAGGCTTCAGTGTTGGGTTCAAAATAGTCTTGCTATGTGACTTCTTTGGGACTCAGCTTCACATCTGTAAAATAGGGAATATTATCTGTGAACTGACTCCCTCAGACCTCTCTGTCTTAAGGGTCAAGGGAGAGCAAGGGTGTGAAATGTTTTGTCCCTTGCAGAGCCCCTTGCATGTATGAGGGGTGACTGTTAGGTTAGCAGCAGGTACTTTCTGTGTTTGAGACCATGACATTAATCAGTGCTCCTCCACCTGGTATTCTCCCCTTCTCTCCCTCACCCAGCCCCAGCAGCAGAGCAAGGGGTTTGACCCACTTGATCTAAAAAATCTCTTCCAACTGTAAAGTTCTTTAACTGTGGTTTGTTTTTTGTTTTGCAGACACCAAGTTTCTATATGTTCATATGGCTTCTCATAGATATTGTTTCTACAGTTTTCATTTTTTCTATATTTTATTTTCACTGGTAAGCATGTATTTGTCATTTTAAATAAAATTTTCCCAAATAAAAATAATAAATGACTCTTATAGAAGGTTGAGGAAAAAAAACAGAATTGCATTCTTCCTGTATTGCCATCTGGAAAGTTCTCAGGAAGATGGGGCTTATAATCTGAACTTCTCATTTCTTCTTATACTGCCTGCTGCTCCTCTCACTGCTGCCACTTTTCCAACACCAGAAAATATTTTAATGATAAGGACTGTCATTAAAGCTTAGTTAATGCCCATTACAATGGGTTCAATGTGGAGCAGTTGGGAGAGAGTAGGAGTTGAAGTTTGTCCAGAACAAGTGCCTGTGTCCTCCCATTTTCCATAAAACTGGATTTTAGATCTGGCTTTGCCCCTTAGTTGCTGGGTGCCCCTGGGAAAAATTGCAATCCCTCTCTGGGCCATAGTCTTTTTTATCTGTCCAAGAAAATGACATTTGAGAACCCTTGCCAGGAAAATGCTACAGGATTGCAAGGTACAAGGTGGAAGATGGAACATCCTGGTTAAAGAAGGTTAGAGGAGAAGTACTATAGGTTGGATCCCATCACGGACCATTAGTTCTTGATTTGCGACCTATCCTTTTAAAGGGAAAGCACAGACTCTCTGCTTAAGTGAGAATTTGACTAGATAGTATTTATTTTCTGACCACTGACTTGGATCATTGCCTTTTATAGAAGAGATCTGTGAGGTTCATGGATGATCTGCTTCCTTCCAGGTGGAAAGTAAGCAAAAAAGAAAAAGTGTTCCGAAGTGCCAGCATTCACACAGGTAAAGTCAGAGGCCTAGCCTACTCTTTTCTTCCGTCTCTATTCATTGCCTCCAGGAGATAGGTACCACTGCT